>NC_135250.1:30765355-31965355 GCF_964204865.1 Styela clava | reverse complement strand
AGTTGAAATGAACGTAATGTATGACCGGTTTGATGTATGAAGAAAAATCATTCGGAAGAAAATTTAAATGTAATGTCGGATATATTTTGGGTACTCCCGTAGTATGTGTACCAGGTTAGGGTTAGGCCATACTTTTATTACGATTTTTCTTATTTTATTTCTATTACGAGTTCGGGGACTGTCTGTGTTGGCCAAGTGAATATAACCCCCTGCCCATAGGCTTCAGACCCTTTACACAACTTGATGTAGCGTAGGCGAACAAGGGGTGTATGCTGCACATTTGTTTTTTAGGCCAATATGGTCTTGTGCATACATCCCGTCTTCAGTATTTATAATTACTTACTCTTTTACATTGCTTCTACGAGACGAATAAACATACATACATACATACAAAATTAGTTACCTCCATATTAGTGCACATACTTCTGTTGCGCCCTTTTTTGTGTAAAGCCGTGGTTCTACTAGTAATCTACCAAATCATCTTATCGGCTTTCCTCAATAGACCTCAAAAATTTTCAAAGACGCAAAACTCATATATTAAGAATTTCGCACCAACGTTCGAACAAAATCAGAAAAAAATAGAAATATAGACCAATGCTCAAAGGTTTATTACGAATGAAAGTAATATAAATAAATAAGTCAAGTTTATTTTTTCCAACCAGTAAAAAAATTATCACAAGCCCAAATTATGACAAAATGATAATTTACAGTTTTACTGGGGAAGGGAACTTGTGGGGAACCAAAGCTGGTCATCGAGCGGCGACACCTGAGGCTCGAATATCTAATTCAAAAATTTAGAACTCTAGAGCAGGGCTACTCAACTGGCGGACCGCGGTCCGAATCCGGACCTTTCGAGTATTGGATTTGGACCGCACCTAATTATTTATTTTGGATCATTAGCCCCACTTTTTGAATTTCCTATCATAAAATGACTTTCATAGTTTTGAATATATACGAAAAGAAATATAACACTATAATAAACAATTTTAATATGCTACTAATCATTAGTCGGTCGAGGAAATGCTCGTTTAAGGATGCCGAAATATCAGTTCTGGAAAGACCGGACCCAAATAATTTTGAAGTTTTGTTTGCGGACCTTCGATAAAAATAGTTGAGTAGCCCTGCTCCAGAGTTAGAGACTGCTGATATTGATGGTTAGTACCGTATGGATTATCTAACTAACACTGCTTACCAGATATTGTATAGCAGAGATCAATGCAGTTTGCTTTCTATCATACAAAGTCTATGCAAATGGTTGAAAATATGTGGGCTGATAGACATATTTGTATTAGTCCCCCCCCTTCCCCCTTTTGAAAAGTAAAAAAAAAATACACAAAAAGTCATTTTTCAGTTCAATACCTAGCAATTTTTTTGTGACTTGAAATGCTTTTAGACCCTCAATACTTTTCTAAATCCAGGAAACGCCATCTGTTGCTATCTAACTTGGCAATTAAAAATTTTAGAACTTCCCCTTTTGAAAATTTCTGGGAACACCCCTGGTATGATAGTAAACTAAATAGTGAAATGGGTCTGTGGTCATTTGTCAGCGTAACACAGGTGACCGTACATTTGAACTCTCGTACATTTAAACCCATGTGTATATCCGCGGGTTCAATCTATATGTGGGTGCTAAAACCCATGGGTTAGGGTTAGTATGGGTTCAAATATCCTTAAAACAAAATAAAATTCCATAGGTACAATAGTATGCAGGTGCAATTATCGTGAGTTCAAATGTAATAGGTTTAAATGTACACGGGTTCAAATGTAATGGAACTCGTAACACAATATCTCATTTATAGAATAAGGAAAAACAACAATACATCGTCCATACATTTAGGTAGCTGTCCATGTACCAAGGCTCTCAAGTGCCCTATACGGAGCCCAAAGGCTCTGTGAGAGAAACCTAGGGGGGCTATCCGTTTACTTATTGAAATACTGAATGTTTTTTAAATACAAAGAAGAAAACGAGAAGATCTGTCAGAGACCGAAGACTGATTAATCGAAAGTTACGGGATCCCCTGAAACAGCGCTTTTACTCCATAGTGACACCTCGTGTCCCATCACTAATTAATTAATAACTCGCTAATTTTCGACATATTTCGCCCAAAATCATTGGGTTTCTGATCAGCGATATGATGAATGCACATGCAAAATCTGGAGCAGATTCAATCTCGCTTCCATGAGACATCGCGTGCATCTAACAGACAGACAAATCAACATGCTTACTGATTCTAATCGATAAGTAAAAAAGATTGAATAAAGTAATTTTATTCTACCATTATACATTAAACGATAAATAAAAATAAAAAAAATTTTCTTCAATACAGTATATTTATTTTGGGGCTCCTAAATGAGGGATCCATAACACCAAAATGTTGGAAACCCCTAAAATAGAGAATACTTGGTTTCCTACTTGCTAGGAACGTTAAAAATAATGCTGATGGCAGTTGGTACTTCATTGGATGGCAGTGTAATGACCAATTTTCAACATAGTTGAGTCACAGACTGATTTGTTTGAGTGCATGCGGTAAAAATTACATATTCAAATTAGATGTGGACGTTCGCCACAGCGTAACACGAGGTCTTCTTTATAGGATAAAAAAAACGGCAGTCACTGATATGCTAAAGCTTGGGTGCTCCTGTAGTATTCGTACCAAGATGGCGCACAACCTGAACATAGTATGTGTACCAAGGTTAGGGTTATCAGGTTGTGCGCCATCCTGGTACAAATACTATGCGAGCGCAAAAGATTGTTTTGAATAGAAAAGCATAGATTGGCAGTTTTTTGTTTAACTGTACATAATATTGAACATTTAAAATATTGCTGATGGCAGTTGGTCATACCTTGAATGGCAGTGTATTTTCAACTCAAGTCGAGGACGTGAGCGCCTCTAACACTTGTCTCGATTGGAGGCAGTCGATCGACTAATTTTCTCATGTATTCAAAAAAAACTAACAGATTTTGAAATAAAGTTAGTTAAAAATTAAATGAAGTCTATTTTGTGTCTGAATATCAGTTAAAATAATCAAGAAAAAAAATTGTGAATGAAAATATTTGTAATTATTAATAAAATCATAAATTTACTATATCAGATGTGAAAAAGCAGGTGAATAATTCCACATAATTGAAGTTCTTCTAAATTATTTTTGTCTAGAGAGAGTACACTGACAATAAACAAATGTGAATGTACAACCAATTGAGTACGAAAGCCTACACTTGTGTTGTATTTGTATTCAAAAACAAATGAATGGTGAAATATTCCCATACCCGACATGGACTGGTAAGCGAATAAGACATAATGTGGTTTGCCATAAAGTCGTCTTATTGGACATGTTTAGTGGACATAACGATCGTTTTGTTGTTATGTTGTTCTTGTTGTTTTTCGACACTTTTTGGACACCTAGTGGAAATATTAAAAAACCGCTTTTCTCTTCGATCACTGGACCAAGTGCTTTGAAATTTGTAGTGGTTAAAGATGAAATTTTGCTCCAGAAGGCTATTACTTTTATTTATTTCAAATATTTCTGTTAGCTTTGTAAGATTGTTTTTGTTTGCTTTGACGTCACCAAACGTTCTGCGGACATCGGACGCCATTTTGTGTCCTACTGTACTGCTTCGCTTGGTGTGAATATATTTGTAGACTGTGATCTGACGGTACGGTAAATCGTACTGTACTGCAAACAGACGTGTCCATATACTTGGGCGTAGCTCTCTTGTCATCTTTCTTTTACCCCAGGATAAATATGAAAATCCCATTATGTGTTCCATGTGTACAAACTATTATTCAATGTAACTTGGTTTAAGCATTCAAAATCTGCTGAGTCAGCATTTTTGAATTGAAGCAAACAAGTATCAGATAACCCAAAATTTTCAGATTTGGACAATAATTGGGGATTTTCAGAAATTTTATTCCCGAATACTTTTTTTGGGGAGCTATTGCATGGATTAAATGAAGTCTGGCTGTTTTCATCATGTTCCTGCTGAAATTCAGTACTTTCAGCAATCATTCCTTTCTTTCCATTCTCTAAATTCTTTTTTTCAGTAATACAAGAGTTGAAAGGCATCGTAAACATTGACGAACTAAACGCTGCTTGGAATCCTGACGGACTTTGCGTTTTTTTTAACAATTCCAGAATTCCTATACGACTATGCGGTAGAAGCGGTCCAGTTATGTCCAATGAAAATTTATTTTGTCCGTCGTTTGAACCTTGACCCCTGTTTGATGACCCTTGACCCCGGTTCAAGGAAGCTTCAGTGAAAGTGCGAGCAATTCCGCTACGAATGCTCAATTTCTGTAAGCTCGCACCTTGGAAGGCCACAGGGGATAAAATAGTAGGGGGAACGTGGGACTGAACCCCTGAACTTTGAATACTGCTCTTCGAGTTTAGAAGATAATTGAAAAGCAGTTGCGTATTAGTGTTTCCTTTGACATAAACTACGTTACGAACTGACGTTTCCGTGTGAGCGTTTTGTCGTAAATCTTTCGTCGTGCTCATTTGTATATTTTCACTTATCATATCCCAAGTTGCATCATCCTCTGATTGCGACTCCTTGGTTCGATCTTCGATTTTATCAGTTTCGTTTATACCACTAGTTGTGGTGGTTTGTTCATTTTCTTTATTTTCATTCTGTTCAGTCGTATTTTCCACTTTTTTAGTTTTTAGAAGCGGCAACGTAAACTCGATTCCCTCCTTTTCTAAAGACAGTCTCAAACCAGTCGTAGTCGGTGTCAATAAACAGCTGATCTCATTTTCCCCCGAAACAGACGCCGCTCGAAACAACGCAGTATATTGTTGCGCGCAAACGTAGAAATATGGACAACTTTTTTCTCGTACGAGCTGGTACGCTGATCTGAACGATGTTACCCAGTTTTCGTAGAATGATTTTGTAACATCTTCGGTTTGCGGAATCGCTGGCATTGCAGAGTTATGGAGTTTCTGCTGCTGGCCATATCTAGGAAAAAATATATTTTATGCAAACAATTTCTGATATTGGAAATAAATATTAATTTAAATCAATATACTTTAAATTATTTGTTGCAGGCTCACATGATAATAAATGGAAGGCTTTTGGGTCATGGCTGTGGGCATGTGGCACATCGTGCTAAGCATTAGGAATGCGCTTGTCACCAAACAATGGTTCACGAAACCGCTGATTGGTTACGACTTTCTCCATTATCAAGTCCATGCTTCCAAAAACAAATATCTAACTAGTCCCATACCGGACATGGAATGGTAACCGGACGAGAGGCCGTGGTTCGCCATAATGATTAAGCCGTCTTATCGGCTTACCTCTCCCCTTTAAATGAATATGTAGATCCTATTCTAATGAGAGACATTGTTGGGGAGGATTGGGTCAGCTCTAGTTGGAATCCCCATTTACCAAGACTAACTCAGTAACTCACAGAGTGACTTTGGATTCCGATGACCCGTGACTAGAGTTGACTCACGGCTCGTAGTTCAGGCACTTCCACTCAACAATGCTGAGACAGAGACTCCAATAATAATAAATTTTCAAATAAAACTGGGGCTCCCGAAGTATGCGAACCAAGATGGCGGACATCGGAATGTAATATGTGTACTAGGTTAGGGTTAGGCCATAATTTTAGGTATAAATACTACAGGAGGCTCTTGGCTAGTCTTCGAACTGATAATAGGACTAAAATAAGGAAAATTGGAAAAAAATTATCGCCTAACCTGTTACCCATGTTACGTTCTGATGTTCGCCATCTTGGTTCTCATACTTCGGGAGCACCATAAAACTTTTATAAATTATTCCGCAAATCATTAATGCAAACTTTGTATCCGTGACCTTTCTGCAACATCATGATAAGTGTGAAAATCCTATTCTATCCTGCACCACATAAATCCCTGTTTCTATTACGAGTTCAGGGACTAGCCAAATGACTACCTTAGTTCTATTACGAGTTTGCTAAGTGACTCCTGGAGTTTTTGTACCTGAAATAATGGCCTAACCCTAACCTGGTACACACACTACGTTTGGGTGTCCGACATCTTTATTCACAATTCACATACTTCAGGAGTACCGATAATGGAATCGAAATAAACTTGCCCTTTATTAAATCCTCCCTTACCTTGGATACAATGTGAGCCATGGTACACATGGTTGTTGCCAATAAGTGATGCTTTTCATCAATTCCATTCTCCAAGATTTCTGCAGGCTATCGGGAACTGGACCGAAGTAGGGTTTACTTTCGATGACCTTATGGTGACATCTAGTGGCTTGTGTGATCGCATTTGCTTCTTCGGCCCCTGGGGAGGAAAAAAATTAATTATTTTAAATGTTTGTCTCACATCTCTCATAGAAAACAAGATTCCAGACCAATGGTCTCAACCTGTTTTCAAACAACCAAAATTGTTTTTAAAAACTAATTTTGTCATACGCTTATTACTTATCGATTTTAATCGGTAAGTATGTTGATAGGTATTTGTCTGTCTGTATGTCTGTTAGATGCACGCGATATCTCATGAAAGCGAGATTGAATCTGCTCCAGATTTTGCATGTGCATTCATCGTATCTCGGACCAGAAGCCTATTGAATTTGGGCGAATTATGTCATATAATTAGCGAGTTATTAATTAATTAGTGATGGGACACAAGATGTCACTATGGAGTAAGAGCGCTGTTTTAGGGGAACCCCTAACTTTCGATCGATAAGTCTTCGGTCTCTGACCGAAATTCTCGTTTATCTGTCAATTCATTATCTATATATTTTTGCATATTTGCTTGTTTCATGGTTTGACGAAAGGAATGAACTTTCTCACTCTCTTGTAGAATCTCGCGACCCAAGAATATGCTCTGATACTGAACAACATGCTGTTGATCACAAAAATAATGTAATAACGTTATAAATTTAAAAATATGATGTGGCAAGTAATTTTTATTTATTCCCTTTTTTTAACTACCCGTATGTAATTTATAACTTCTGTATGGTTGTGTGTGTGGGTGCGTGTGTGAAATATTTCAATTATTTTAGGTGAGTGAACACGTACCACATCTTCTTGGCAAAACCTTCCATCTTGTATACACTCTGTACGTTTTAAACCTTATCTAAGGTTTCGTTAACTCTCCCGATTCCATAATCAGTTTTCAATTATTTTTTTTTACCAATCATTTTATTGTTATGCTGATTATGGAGTCGAAATAAACTTATACTTATAATACAAAACAATCATTTGACATCATCATAAATTACATACCGGTAGTTGCAATAATGTTTGCCATTAGCAAGTTTTAAAAATTGAGGCATGGTAAAATAGGCACTGCCAAGTTTCCCACATACAGTAGAAACTTCACTTACAAAACGGTTTCCGAAACGAATTGATTTGGTAACACAATTCTACTGTACACAATTCGGTACCAAGATGGCGGACATCGGAACGTTGCGAACGTAGTATGGGTACCAGGTTAGGGTTAGGCCATAATTTTAGTTACAAATACTACAGGAGTCACTTGGCTAGTCCTGGAACTCGTAATAGAACTAAAATAAGGAAAATTGGAATAAAATTATGGCCTAATCCCAACCTGGTACACATTCTGGCGTCTGCCATCTTGTTTCACATACTTCGGGAGTGCCCACAATTATAATCAATTGAGAGTTCAATATTCAAAAAAATTCTTACTCAAAAATAAAACTTAGAGCCAAGACAACATGTGGTACATACCTTTTATCCTACTGCACCAAGCGAACGTTGACTTTGACAGGAATCTAGCTTTACGTTTGATTGTCCAATCCATTGGTAAAGTCTCTGATCCGACCAGCGTATTCGCTTCGGTTCTTGTGTTAGTAAATATGCCTTGGATCGAGTCTTCTTCCAAATATACAAACGGCATTGCCGGATCTTTGGCTTCGGTTTGGTTGGAATTGTGGTGGTTGGAGTCTGAGATGATGTGACTGGAGTTTGAATTGTTGGTATTGCTTTGATATGTGCCTGAATGTGGTTGGAATATAAATTTGGTAAGTTAAGAGGATATGGTTTATATATTTATCCATCCCCAATAAGACAGTTCAATCATATGGCGACTTGTGGCCTCTCGTCCGGTTACCAGTCAGGAATAGAATTAGTTAGTCAGTCGTTTGTTCTCATAACATGAACTTGATAGTGGAAGGATCTATAACTAACCAGCGTTTATGTGAACCACCCTACAACGGCGAGGAGTCCAAGAATCCTCTCCAGCTTATTTGTTTCAGACACATGGACCTGATGGCGAAAGAATCTGTAACCGACCAGCGGTTGTATGAACCACCCTACGGCAACAAGGAGTCCAGCAAACCTCTCGCACATGAATATCCCCGCATGAGATTCGGACCTGCCGCAGTGGCGAGCGTATTCCTCAACTAAGATAGGTATTACATCCTTGTATGTTTATGAAACAACATACAGACCTTCATTGGTTTTCAAAATTTCATCTGACTGATTCAGCGGTATTTTCTGAGGAATATTTTCAACATTTCGTTCGTATTCTGAAGAAGATAAAATTCTCTTCTTGATTGCCTGAAAGTTGTGAAATAAATATGAATAAACTAATGATTATTTTAATTCAGGGAAAAACCATGTTTATCAACAAAAGTTATTGGATAATAAATTAGTAAATGTTTAGGTTTTTGTTAAAAAAACAAGCGACCCAAGAAAATTTGCAGGTGACCCAATTGCGATAGGTTGATAAACACTTGTTAAAACCACATATTGTGAAACTTAAAATACTCATATAGACTATAACACACACTCACATCTGCGCTTTCGGAAGCCGGCCTTTTTTTTGCAAATGGGTTCTGACGTTTAACTGAAGAAGTTTCTGAATCATTTTTCTTCATGAGCAATGGACTAGCGTTAGAGGTTTCTGAAAAAAATTTAAAAATATTTCAATATAGTCCATTTTAGTGTAATGGATGCCGCTGAGTCAATTTTCGTCAAACATTATTCTGTTTTGATTTGTAATTTCAACATACTGACATATCAGATTCGCTAGTGCCGAGCCTTGTTCAGAGAAATTGTAGGTCAAGAAATACTAACCTTGGTTGTTTAGAGATAGGTTTGACAACGATGCTCTTCTCACGTTTTGACTTTGTAATTTCCTGAGTCGTATTCTTCTCATTACACCATCCGGTGTCCGCCATTGCACAGGCTTGTCAGAAGCCATTATATACACGTAGCCTATTGCTGTTATTCAAGTATAAATAATCGAAGAAAGCTATACCGCACCAAGTGCAGAAGTGATAAGTTAACTCAAACCTACAAATTGAAAATAAAATGGGCAGCTTTAGATTTAGCCATTAAATATTGAAATAAGAGTCAATTGAAGCTTAATAACTGCTGTAGTCTAACTGGCTAATTTTGCTATTGAGCTGTTGATATTGATGCTTTATTTCTGTATTCTGTGAGACTCCTAGCTTAATAGTTTTTTTTTTGGCTAAATGCGGCAAATTCCTTCGCCTGTGAATACAGAAATAACAATGTTCTTCAAATTTATCTTTAATTTTCACATGTCTGCATGGTGATGAATACTGGAATAAGTTTTAGTCTGCTTGTTTGCTATTCTACATGACCTTCTGCATTTCAAATGGCGCGGCGGTGTGGCTCAACGGGCTAAGCGTTAGGAATACGCTCGCCACCGCACCTCTAATTACTCTGCGAGGGTTCGCAGGTTCAAATCCCATGCAGGGATGATTATGTGCGAGAGGATTGCTGGACTCCTCGCCGTCGTTGGGTGGTTCACGTAACCGCTGGTCGGTTACGGCTTCCTCCACCACCAAGTCCATGCTTCCGAAAACAAACCATATACCGATAACTAATCCCATACTTTCCTCTCCTCCGGGATAAATATGTAAATCCTATCCTATCGGATCTATCCTAAATTGCATGGCCCTTCTCAGATCAGCGGTGCTGTTTTATTCCCAAAATTTAATCTCTAATGAGGGGTTGTTTGTACATAATTAAGCAGTTAGCCTAACTTATGGCAGTACTGCAGTATGGTGCCGCTATTCTTCCTGACTCAGTAACTCTTTATAGCCCCAGCTGCCTGGACAAAAATGAAATACTTCAATTTTTGAGAAATAAATGTCAGGGGATTTCCCTATATTGGTCTAAATTTTGGCGCCCTAAATTTTGACCACTAAGTGTCAGAAGTGAGCCGCATGAATTTATCCGCGCTTTTCACCGGTTCTCTCAACAGCGTACCGTATGTTGGGTTATGAATTTCATATTTATCCCGGGGAGAGAAAAGGCCGATAATACCGCTTAATTGATCATATGGTGAACCACGGTCTTCCGTTCAGGTGGATATGGAAATAGTTGAACATTTATTCATTTCACATCTTGATGACAAATAATTTTTTCATATATCCTGCGACAAGGGTCGGCAACCTACGGCCCGCGGAGTGAAATAATCCTGCCCGCGTAGCCTCACTGAATTATAGCGACAAAACAGCCGTTTTCACGATTATATTATTCACGTAACAGTATTTATTGCGAGAAACGTGTAAATTAAATTATAACCTAACAAGTTAGTTTGTTTAATGAGCTTACAATGTACCGTAATTATGGGATAGGATTTACATATTTATCCCGGGGAGAGGAAAACCGATAAGACGGCGTAATCATATGGCGAACCACGGCTTCTCGTCTGGTTACTATCCTATGTCGGGTATGCGGTTAGTTAGCTAGTTATTTGTTTCCGAAAGCATGGACTTGATGGTAGAGGAAGCCGTAACCGACAGGCGATTACGTGAACCACCCTACGGCGGCGAGGAGTCCAGCAATCCTCTCACACATAACCTGCGAACCCACGCAGGGTAATCAAAGGGGGAAGTGGCGAAGGTATTCCTAACGCTTAGCACGATGCAGCACACTGCCGAGCCTATTGAATACAACAGATTGGAAAATAATAAATGCTCGGGCAATAACATGGAGGAAAATACTTTTGCATATATAACTCAAACAATAAGTAGCAGATGGATGGGATTTTCACATTTATCTCTGGTAGAAAAAAGCCGACGAGACGGTTTAACTTTAATTCATATGGCGAACCGCGGCATCTCGTCCGGCTACCGGTCCACGTTGGTTATAGGAATAGTCAGTCAGTTATTCGTTTCAGATGCATGAACTCAGTTTCGGTACCGGCATTAACATTTTGAAATTCCCCGTTAGGATGAGATAATTCGAATCTAGTTCCATTGATTCCCGGTAGCGAATAAGTCCGAACGGTACTAAAGTAGACCATACCTGTTTTATATCTAAGTTTTAAGCTTAATATAGATAAACTAATTGGCTAAACTAAACTAAGCATACGAAGCTTATCGCCACATTCGAAAGCAGCACCGGTAAACTTGAACATTTCGATGCGTAAAATACCAAATGATTTTATAAAGTTGCCAGGAATGAGAGGAGTAAGTAAGTTCTTATAAGGCTGCGCCGTCTCCGAAAAAAGCGAGTATGTCAAGTGTTTTTATTCAACTTAGCAATCCGCTCTGTGGAGAAAATGTTGATATATGAATATGTGTATATTTTATGAGGAATTCAATCAAAGCAAGGCCGTGCGCCCTCATTCAGAAGTAAAGGAGACTCATTTCTGACTCACGTTACGGCCGACCACTAAAATCTCAAGATCTACTGGAGGTATTTAGATTTCTGATAGCGAGTTCAAGATAACTAATATTTATATAAATATCCACTAGTATCTTCAATATTGAAGTTCATTCAATTAATTCTTAAGAAAAATTGCAAATCAAAGTTTTTTGAATATACGTTGTATTGGTGCTGTATACCTGGCAACTACGTCAGAACTACAAGTGCAGTTGAAGATTAACCTCTAATAAACTGGCGATACAGGAAGATCAGCTCGGTGGCTCGGGGGTTAAGATTAAGGTCTCGTAAACGGAAACACCAGGGTTCGAACCCTGAGTCATCGATTCTGGTGGTGGAGTCGTTATCGGCTGAGTGTAGTATGTTAGATTGGTTAAAAAAATCTGCAGTTGCATGGACTCTTGTGGGAAAACAGAATCTAGTAAAATGAAAAGTCGAGGCGAGGCGCGAGGATAAAATAATATGAACAAGTGGGTGAATAACTGCTCCTCGTTAGACCCGTGCTATACCGTACTGTGCCTAATTCGTATCATCGATGCGTCGGAACTCGGAGTGGCTCAGGCAGTGGCGTATCTAGGTAAAATGGTGCCCATGGCTAAGGTTTAAAAATGCGCCCCTTTCATAGGGATAGGATAGGATTTATATATTTATCCCGGGGGAGAGGAAATCCGATAAGACGGCTTATCCATGTGGCGAACCACGGCCTCTCGTCCGGTTACCATTCCAAGTCGGGTATGGGATTAGTTATATTGTTTGTTTTCGGAAGCATGGACTTGGTGGTGGAGGAAGCCGTAACCGACCAGCGGTTACGTGAACCACCCAACGACGGCGAGGAGTCCAGCAATTCTCTTGCACATAACCATCCCTGCATGGGATTCGAGCCTGCGAACCCACGCAGAGTAATTTTCGCCGTTTTTGCGCCCATGTTCAAACGCCACCATGGCTGCCACACCCTAGGGCAGGGATGGCGAACCTTTTTCGATGAATGGGTCGAAAATAATATTTTTATCGCGTAAAAGAAGAGAGTGGGTCACAGATATTTAATCAATGTTTGTATCTATGAGTTTCTGTTGGTGTTGGTGTAGTTTTGGGCTTTACTTATGCAGTACTTCTATCAGGGACTTTTTATGGCATTCGATTTTATGAAATAGGAGTACGAAAACACGTATATGAATTACCAAAAACGTTTATGACGATGCGGCAAACTATTTCACTGTTCCAAAGCGTTTGGAGGAAATTCCACTCTGATAGTGTTATATTTTTTGATCAGTTTTCAACCACATTAAGGCACTTCTACACTGCCCCGTTGTTATTTCAGATTTCTAGGTTTTTATTTGAAGTCTGAAATTTTTTTTTTTTCAACGGCATTGTAGGCGATAAACTAATAAAAATCAAAGTGGCATCTAGTTCTCGTATTATCTCGACGCTGCGAGAAATAAACAGATAAATTGCATTGTTATGTCATAAACGATATCAGAGCCAATAGCTGAATAACGGTACACGGCGGTGCAGACTTGCGTCTAAGATTAGGGGTTTTGAAAATATCCATACCGGTTCAAAAATTAACAATTTGAGAATAAGCGATCGCGGCCCCGACGGTACATTATAATAGTTTAGTTATTGTTAGATTAATTTATGACCGGTTTATCAATTTTTATTACTAATATGTTAGCAATTTATTTTTATTTTATTCGTGCCTTGGCGGGTCACGAATAAAACGCGGTGGGTCACTTTGTGACCCGTGGGTCAGTGGTTCGCCATCCCTGCCCTAGGGATACCACTGGACTCAGGTATTGTGCACCGACCGTGTATTCAGTTTTACTTATTTTTATCAATGAACTTGTGCTCATTTATTAGTAGTGTGGTGCATCTTGCTAAGCGTTAGGAATATACTCGCCGTTGCACCTCCCACTGCTCTGCGAGAGGATTGCTGGACTCCTCGCCGCCGTAGGATGGTTCATGTAACTGCTGGTCGTTTACGACTTCCTCCACCATCAAGTCCATGCTTCCGAAAACAAATAACTAACCTCATACCCGAGTTGGACTGGTAACAGGACGAGAGACCGGGGTTCGCCATATGGTTAAGCAGTGTCCTCGGATGAATACGAAAAGTAAGACCTCCTGAAGTATACGCACCAAGATGGCGCACAACCTGAACTCAGGTTACCCTGAGATACGTTTAGTTTCTCCATTTTCGGTGTTAAGCTCAATGTCAGAGTGAAAATGCGAATTTGGGCCACCTGAAACAGTCGGCTTGCGTCCTCGCATTAACATTTCGGATGATGAAGACCATCATTACACAGAGGCTTACATGATTTCGGCAGGCTCGAATATGGAGTCACGTTTATCAACAACACACCTAGTAAGCCAAGGAAGGAACTTTAAAAAAAGACTGGGAACCGCTGACGTGACAATAATCTCAAGCAAACCCAGTACGCAACACTCAAGATATTTTTATCTGGATTGAGTGGAAAACATTTATTCACTCGTTGACGAAATTTGTTAAGACTCTGCACTCAGAAGTTATACACAATGTTTCAACTCCGCGTCCGTGGCATCCTACCTAACACTGTCATAGCGAAATTCGGTGTTCCAGAAACGTGTGCACCAAGATGTCTCACAACTTGAATCCTAACCGGTGCTCACATACTATGTTCAGGTTGTGCGCCATCTTGGTACACATACTTCTGGAGCTCCAAAAATTCTGGTTTGGTATACGTCAAAGAGCATTGCTATTCACAGATCATCGTACCTATTTAGAATAGTGGTCCCAACCTTTTTTTGCGACCTAAATATTGTTAAATCACGTGACCCAAGGATATGAGCAAATACTAAACGGCATGCATATTATATATACGGCCACAAATTAAAATATTATAAAACAATCATTTTTACCTAAAATTTATTTCAACATTGATACTTGTTTGTCATCACCGATTTTTCTAAAATCGTGGTGAGGCTTTATTTAGGCAAAATGGATGATTCCAAGTTTTTACGCTGCGATACTTCCAAAATATACAATTACTATTGAGCAACACTTCAATATCAAATACAAAATAAAATGCACAAAAATGAGAAATCGGAAAGAACTTTCAGGTGACCCATAGGTTGTAAATCACTGTGTTCTGGATAGGAAATTATTCGGTGCTCCAGAAGTATGCGCACCAAGATGTCGCACAACCTGAACCTAACCAGTACACACATACTATGTTCAGGTTGTGCGTCATCTTGGTGCGCATACTTCTGGAGGTCCAATTATTCATATATTTGGGCTAATCAGGTATACTCAGATCATCCCCTCTCCAATCGGTTCATTCGGGTTGTCAAACTCGATTCTTAACGATGAACCTGAAAAATAAATTTGGGAGTAAGAGTTGTAATACAGATTAAGGCAGGGGTGCAGACAGGGATGGGATGTGTTGAGGGTCAGACCACCCCAATCGAAATCTACAGATAACTTTTTCAGTACCATGCACACCAAATTTTGTAGCTTAAAATGTATTTTACTTAAAGCCCATGTATTCCGAGCAGACCCGTTAAATCAGTAGTCGGCAACCACCAGTCCGCGGCCCATCGCCGGTCCGCGGAAAGGTCACTATCGGTCCGCGGAAACATGGCACAAAAGACGGACAATGTCCTAATAACATGTTTAGTTGATTAACAACTCAACAATAATTAGTCGAAAAGAGTCTTTGCGATTTATAGGGTACTTCGGCAGTCTTTTGGGCAATACTACTAACTGAATATTGCAGTTAGTAGAAAAGCTTTACAGGCATTTTTACATTTATGTGAAGTCGGGTTTTTAAAATTGACAACTACAAAATCGCAGTAGGCTAAACGTAAGAAACACATTACTTGAATAACATCACCTTTATTCTCTGAATTTAATATCAACCTATTTATCCTACATATAATTTATTACATAAGCTCATTCCGTCCGTACCAGGTGGTCCGCCAAAAGGTCAGGCTCTACTGGTCCCTCACCGAAAAAGGTTGCCGACCACTGCGTTAAATGATACAATCTAACTTGTCAATTAGAATTTAGACCCCTTTTGAAATCCTTGGCTTCGACCCTGGATGGAAAAGTTTTAGAAATTTAATATTTGTAACAGGGTTTAAAAAAGATTTCTATCTAAGACTACATCTCCAAATTCAGAGAAAATCAAATCTTAATAACGAGAAAATTTTGATGCCTTTTATCAAAATTAAAAGGCTCAGAATATTTTAAATTCCCACCAGAGGTCGAAGCCGATATTCTGAGATCCTATCCTCATGAAATAGCAAAACAAGATTTGCCGAAAGGATTCTACGAGGAAGAGCCGAAGAGGATGGGATTGTCTCAAGATAAAAAGGTTTGAAATTTTATTATTTTCACACTTTTAGTAAAAAAGAAGGCGCTCCAGAGGTGTGTGTACCAACTAACTAATTTAAGGTAACTAATTTTGTTTACCTACTTTACAAATTGTGTAAAAGGACGAAAGCCTATGGGCGGTATATTCAGTCGGTTAACGCAGACATGCCCCGCACTCGTAATAGAACTAAAATAAGGAAAATCGGAATAAAATTATGGCCTAATCCAAACCTTTGTGCACATAAGCAATTGTGAAGCCAAATTTAGGATTATCGTTCCAAATGCATGAATTCTGATCTCATAAGTGCTTCACTCTATCAAACTAATACCAAAAACTCAAACATTCAAGTTTTAGAAATAAGGTTTTGTGTTCATCAATGAATTGATGATGTTCGATGGCCTGCAATGATTGCTGCTTCAAACCGCAATATTCGTTTGTATTTATGTATACAAAAAAGGCTTGGCTGGCCGCTATTCACTTTTGACCCATAAAAATCGATGCAAGAAACGATTAACATATACCTGACCCTCTATAAATCAAACATACAGGCAAGATCGATTGCCGAGGCTAATGGGCTCTGAAATTACCATATACTGTATTTGCTCGTTTTGTAGCCAGGGTCCATATTTTTTTCAACCAACTCATTAACCGGGCCCTTATTCAAACCGACCCTTATTCAAGCACGGACGCTTGTTAATTAATTATTCCAGTTCCCAAGTATGATTTAAACGAGAATAACGAAAATTTTGACTTTTTCTACGCACCGCAGGTACAAATCCACAAAAGAAGAAAAGTTTTGCAACACCCTATCAATATCGAAACGACGCCCAGTTCGAGAACCATGGTGTTACGTAATCAATGCTATCTGTTATGTAATTGGACGCCTAAGACTCGAGTGTTATCTACCAGCGCTTAAAATTCAACAGCGTTGTGACAAAAGCGCTTCTTATTTCCTATTGTTCTCTACCACTGAATAATCAGCTTCTACATCGGACGGGTATTCAAGCACCGGCCCTTATTTATTTCTATGTTCTGTTCACACGGGCGGCTATTCAAACGGTCCCTTAATCAAGATCGGGCGGTAAAACGAGCATATACGGTAATAGTCAATCATGTGACCACTAGAGGCAGCCCTCCTCTTATTATACTAAGACCCCCAGAATTGATGAAATGTAAAATCTTCTCAGACGCATACCATACAGTGTTAGAGATTTCATATCCAATCCAACGTCTATGTGGAATGCTGCATGAGTAGAAATAATGAACAACGACCGCCCTACTAGCGAACATCTTGGGTGCGAGTTGACATATAATCAGAAAAACATTTATCATTGATGCAAAACCAAATATTTCACTATTTCAAATACATTTTGAGAAAATATTTTAGAATATAAAGGCCAGTTTATGCGGAAAATCTCAGAAAACACTGATCACCATAGAAAAGTAAGAACGGCGAGTGATTGTTTTCATCATTGTATTTGGGTGAAAGAGGGGAAATAAAGATGGGGGGCGGAGGGGAAGTAAAAATTTTCAAGAAAGTGCCGGATATTGAAGTGGGGGGAAAGGAGGGAGTAAATTTTTTCCAGAAATTAACGGATATTGAAGTGGGGGGAAGGGGGGAAGTGAAAATTTTCAAGAAATTACCGGATATTGAAGAACTTCTTACATCGAAGAAAACATCCTCACACCGTTTGCAGAATCATCATCATAGCCTGAAAAATTTGAAATAATTTTTGATAAAATGCTAATACACCGTTTCTCAACTAATCCAGTTTTGCGTCACAGAAACATCGGACCTCCTGAAGTATGCGCACCAAGATGACGCACAACCGGAAGTCAGGTTTGGGTTCAGGTTGTGCAACATCTTGGTGCGCATACTTCAGGAGTACCGAAACATCTCCCGGAGTCGCAAAAATGTTACAAAAACATTACATATAAATTTTTGCTGACCACGGCAGCGCTAGGCCAAGTTATCAATTGAACAGCTGTCAAGCATTTCTAAATCTCCACACTGCATCCCTTTTATCCTTGATAACAATCTCAGAAAACACTGATCACCATAAAAAGTAAGAACGGCGAGTGATTGTTTTCATCATTGAAGTCGGGGGGAGAGGGGGGTAAAATTTATAAAAAAAAATTACCAGATATTGAAGAACTTCTTCTGGCAAAGAGGGCATTGTTGAATAACCACCAGGACCTGAGAAAAATTCAAAATAATTTGTAAAAAAAGCAGCAAAGGGGTTGGTTAGAAAAACTACTCAAGCGCTGACAAAGTTGATTAGACTCGGGGTGAAACGAAATCCAGGAATCGTTTACAGAACCAAGAAAACGAACATTATTTGAAAAAATGCCAACTCTCGACTTTACAGCGGTGAATTAGACTCAAGAAATAGGTATCTTGAATATGTAAATTTCTTACAGCCAAATGAAAAACATAATTTACAAATTCATAAAATTGAATTTGCTATTTTATTTTCCTCATAAATTTTGATTTGTTTGATTCTAATGTATCTGCGGTGCTAACATAGTTGATGGCAGGGTGTCCATGAAGTCACTTTACAATTTCAATTTGAAGTCAATTCTCAATATATCTTAACCAAGTTTGTTTTTTATTCAGTAATTGTTCAAGTATTTTTATTTCATTTAATACATCTGTGAGGGCCAAAACAATACAGGGAGTGCTCGGGTTACGACGGTCGCGACTTACGCTGTTTTGAGGTTACGAACGCGCACCCCATAACGCTGTTTTGAGGTTCCAAAGCACTCCATAAAAATATATATAAAAGATAATACTGTACTAAGCCCACAAACTGGATCATTGTGATCAAGAAAATCAGTGCTCTGGGCTCATTGGTTTTCGTTATTTACATCGTAAATGACGTGACCAATTGCGAACTATTACGATTATGAACGAATAATCACTAATCTTCAGTCATATGGTACACAGTTTCAGTGATACTGTACGTCATTTTGATTGTTCCGACATACACTGAAATTCGGGTTATAACTGTCTTAAGAACGGAACAACGAGGACTCCCTGTATATAGCATCGATAAATTCCTTTAGCATTTTTAAAATTTTTCAGACTTCATGTACACCTTATACTGATTACCATGGAAAGTAAGAACGGCGAGTGATTGTTTTCATCATTGAAATGGGGGGAGAAGATGAATAAAAATATCTTTACCAGGATATGAACATTGTTTCTTCTTCTGCCAGAGTAAGCTTTAGTCTGTTTCATGAAATATCTGCCAGTATCTGTAAATTTAAAAAGTAAGTAGTCTAATAATGCAAAAAAAAATATTATTTGTTTGGGGTGTTTCTATATGTTCTAACTTTGAAAAAAGGCTTTTTGAGCAGTCACTGGGGTTAAATTAGCTAATATTATCAGAAGGATCGTCATCATGCTGACTCGGCATTGGTTTCTCAATTCATCAAACTGGTACAACGATCAAAATACTAGGCAGTGGTTCCAAAACTGGTGATAAATTGGCAGTTTTCAGTGGGTAATCCAGATGTTTTGAAAATTCTTATTTTGATTCCGCTACCTTTGGCTAGTCTAGGGGGAAAAGCTGGGCATGTAATGCTCGCATCTAGATAATGATCCTTTAATCTGGTCACATGCTTCGAAGGATGCTGAGGAAGTTTGGGATTAGATGAAAGCCTGGGATCTTATAGTCCGATCAGAACATGCGAAACATGTTAGTATTATCATTTTTGGTCAAAGTAAACGTGATAACGATATGACTGCTGTATTTTTATTAAATGGATAATTGAGCTTTTAGTGATTCGGGTAGCGATATTAGAAAGTTTGGGAACCACTGTAATAGGCCAATTTATCAGTTAAAAACTGTTGCTAAGCAGGAAGCGCCACTAATCACACAGAATATTGAATATCACAGAAACTCAGAAAACACTGATCACCACAGAAAAGTAAGAACGGCGAGTGATTGCTTTCATCATTGTATTAGGAGGGGGGGGGGGGGATGCAAGGCTTGAAAGTAAAAATTATTTTTACCAAGTTTTGAGCATTTCTTCCTCTCCTCCAAGTGATCCTTCACTGCTTCATCAAACGTTACCTGAAAAATTAATGAATTAGGGTTAGATATATTTTGTTGATTTAGAGGTCTCTTGCCTTTTACTCTAAACAAGACCACAAACTGGAATTTGGTTGGAAACCGAAGACTTATCGATCGAAAGTTAGGGGATCCCCCAAAACAGTGGTCTTACTCCATAGTGACACCGTGTGTCCCATCACTAATTAATAACTCGCTAATTATACACATAATCCATCCAAAATCCATACGCTTCTGATCCGAGCTAAGATGAATGCACATGCAAAATTTGGAGCAGATTGAACCTCGCTTTCATGAGATATCGCGTGCATCTAACAGACGGACAGACAGACAAATACCTATCAACATACTTACTGATCAAGATCGATAAGTAATATGGAGTCAATGCATAAGGAAAATTAGTTGTTTTTATGCACTTTTATTTGAATTATGAACGGTACATTTGCCAGTAACCATGGCCCTTCCCCGCACAGGGGGGGGGGGGGGGGGCAAAAACAGAATGTTAGGAATTTCTAAATTTTCACTCAGAACAAGGCTCTAATCTACTGATTTGTAAACAGCCAATATTTTGGGGAGGACCAGAATCTGGTTTGGTATTGCATGCACCAGCGTTTCTCAAACTGTGTTCCGCAGGCTTCCTTGTAGTGGACCGTAGGCAGGGATCAAAATTGCCACTAAATTTGTCGCCATGGCGATCTCTGCACCTCTGAGCCGTAAATTTGTCTCCCAACTGGCGAACGGGCCTCGTGCCAGACTGGAAACTTAAAAGCCATGGCATTTTCATCAACTGTTCAATATCCTTAACCGCGGATATAAATGTTAGTTACGGCGAACTCTTTTATTTTTCGGATTGTTGGCTGAAATCTGAAAGCCTCGAAAGATGTTGTGATAAGCTGGTTGTGAGAATTTTATCTTCAAGTCTCTTGGTTATTCGCAAGGCGAGTTAAAAAGGCGTAGATGTTATGTGGGTCGAGACAAAGAAAAGTTCGAGAAGCGCTGGCCTGATTCGTTACACCCAAGGTGATGTGATCACAAAGGGGCCAGTCTCTGAGATCTTTACTGTATCACCGACATATTTACTAACAAGGTGCCTAGTGTAGGTCATTGCCCCCAGATAACCCCTCTATAGGGGTTACCCCTAACCCTAACCCCTCTCTTCAGATAGGGCAAATGCCCAGTTTAAGAACAACTATTTCAGATAAATATTTCTTTGGTTGATTTTCATCTTTCTCAGTGAAAATAGTTAGATGAAATAAACCCTGCTGGTAACATATTCTCAGCATTCCTCTCCTCCCTAGGACGCAGAAAGTGCAGAAGTGGCTTCATCTTACAAAGCAGTATTAGCTAATATTGACAATGTAGGCAAATACTGCGGAGTAAAACGATGTCACTTCTGTATGTGAAAAGGATGAGTTGGAGAAATTGGATCACAAGGTATGATAAACTGAGTGAGTTCTGAACTGTTCTCAGAAACAGTAGGTGATCAGGTATCAGTATCTCCATTACAGCCCTGATCTAAGAAAATCACAAAACTTTATATATTGGAAAGTTCTTGGCTTGGGGGCCTAACTCAAGCTCGCAGATAGGGCAGACCTTGGCAGGTTGTTCTTTGAGTAGTGTGCTTACACAGCGTGATATCGTTAGGCTGGTTAGCTCGGCGATACCCAGTATTTTAAATATTATAAATACAGACTTGATAAAGCGCAGAATACGCACATCATTAAAAGTTGAATTTGTATTATACTTTGGTTTTATTTAAATGTACAATAAAATATAATTAAAGCACGCGAAGTAGATTGATATTACTTAGTCCGGCCCATCACTACATGTTGAATTTGCAATGTGTCCCAATAGAAAAATAATCGGTGTAGAGCGTAGTGAACCAAAAAAGCGATACCGAACCTGAAAGACTTTGATTCTGCCAAAACCTCATGCATTCAGAATCCCCCCCCCCCCCAAAAAAAAATTATGGTGTGAATGAGGCTCAATTAACATCATACCAAACAGTATTATCAACGTATGCAAGATAAATACTGAACTAGGATGACGAGAAATGAGACTCAGAAATTAAAAACAGACATTAAACCACAAAATTCAAGCTTTTAAATAATATTAAAAATGAAACATAATTTCATTTTTAAAAACTATTTTTTGTTTTAACATTCAAATTCAATCTCCGAAATCCAAATACAGAAAACCATGCCCAGCAGAGCAAACTGCTGACTTTCCAAGCTTTCAATAGAATAAGATTGAATTTAGATTCTTATCCTGGGAGAGAGGAAAACCGATAAGACAGCTTAATCATATGGCAAACTATGACCTCTCGTCTGGTTGCTATTACATGTCATGTATTAGTTAGCCAACTATTTGTTTTCGGAAGCATGGACTTAATATATATAACAGAAGACCAAATTCATTATAATTATAAATTCTCAATTTCAGAAAGCATTTGAAATAGTTTTATTTGAACATTAATCATTTAAAAAAATTGGAAGTCTAAAATTATGATAAAAGGGCCTAATTTAATTGTGAAACACTGAAGAATCGATGTTGAAAGTGCAGGCCGCTAACATCATACCATCTGACAGTATTAGTTATTCCTGTTCATCACTTATACTGAGAGGTATGATAGCAGAGGAGTACAGAAATATTGCTTGTTCGCTATGAAAATAGTTCCAGACAAGCATGCAAGGGATGTTCGTAACCAGGAATTTTTAAAGGGGGGATCTGATTTTTCTAATTGCCAAGTTGCACTGTAACAGCTAGCAGGTCCGGTCAGAGGCTTGGAGAAGTCGGGTTGGGTTGCAAGAGTCTTTGGGGTCTAAAAACATTTCTAGCCACAAAAAATCACATGTGTGATTCAGAAAAATGCTTTTTTTAATTACATTTCAAAAGGGGTTCCCCCCCCAACATGACTACCAACCTAGGCGAGGTCCGAGTCTAAATGATACACGGAGGGCTTTGATTATTTCAGTTTTTAAAAAAAATGGCCATTCAATCCAGGACTTGACCGGAGGTCTTGCACTCAAGTTAGCTTTGAACTTTAGCCAATATTGAGACAACATTTTTGGGCCACCATAATAATGTTAAACTTACCTATCTCATATGGATTTCTCTTTCATACTTCAGAGCTGAATTCATTCCCGTAACATCAATTCTTTGTCGCTTCATTTGATTATTCACCAAACAGTCACAATAGTAAAAATATTAGCTGGAATTGAAAACAAAAAATATAAGATTGGTGTCGTATATAAAGCATCACAACTTTTCAAAGATAAGATATACAAACGAAGGCTGCAATCTAACTTCTCTCAAAGTAAGATGAGCAGAGTCAAAGAAAACAGATTATACATTTAAGTGCAGGTGCAATAACAGCACAATACCAGACATGTTACCAGCTTTCAGAGATGGCCAATTCGTATATCTTTTTTCCTGTTTATAAGAATCTTTGGCTGATAGAAATTTGGCAATCGGGTTCATTTATTTGATTATGACGATGATCGCGTAATAACATTCGCACATTTTTCTCAATCAGCGAACTGTTTTGTGATCAAAATAAAAATGGAAGCCTGTGGTAAGGGTAACACAATAATTAATTCTTGTGTAGAGAGATAATTGTGTGGAATATAGCTTAACAATGTCGATGGACTAAATAACACTTGCGCTGATGATAAACAAACAGAATTTATAACATAAACTAGCCAATCGAAAAAACTGTGTGCTGTTATTAAGGACTTTGATATTCCAGTAGAATTTAAAACATTTTACTGAGCATAATTGGTCTCTTTTCTGTGCTTGCCGAAATATCCCACAACTCATAGGTGCGAATACCGTATGTTTATAAAGTCTCTTGTCTTAGAAGCAAAAAAACAACTAATTTCAATCTTATACCACATGCCATTTGTATTTATAGCTGCTTTACAATGATAATATTATTAGGCTTAATTGCTATGTCCTTGTATTTTAGTGAAGTGAATAAATTTAGATTCAAATTTTTTTTTTTAAAATATTCAAAATAGTCAAGTATTCAGTTATGGCCAGCCATCTCTGCCACCTTTCCTCTCTCTGCTCATACATTCAATTTTCAGAACAGCTTTACTTACAACTGCCAGTACAACTACCTAATCGCCACATTTTAACTTCGAAAATTACCTTTTTCATCAAAATAATTTCAAAACTTTCACATTTGAAGATTAAATCATTTTCATATGATCAAGAATGGGCTGAACATAATAAGTATAAATTATCAGCTATACAAGACCGAAACAGGCATGTTTATATTATAATGAAATTTTATGAAAAAATGAATATTTTTAGGAAAACAGGTTAATCAAATTAGCAAGGTGTAACTTATAATATTTAACAGGTGCGTCTCAGGCACGCTTAGCGTTTGTAAAAAAATTTTCTGGAATGATTTCGAAAAGAAAGCCATTAGTTGACAGGAAACAGGGGCTTTAGTTTTATGAATGTTATTTGGGTTGGGTGAACAGGTGAAAGTCTTTAGAAAACCGGTGACCATGGGGATATGGTTACGTGGCTCGTTGTTGGCTGAATTGAAGAAAATAGCTTAGCTGTTTCATTTACACAAAGATTTTTCATGTCTTCTCTCGGAACACGGCCGTATTCAAGCCGTCAACAATATCTAACAATATGTTCCAATCTACTATTTTTGGAATAATTCGGCCGTGAGGCACATCATCCTAAGTGTTGGGTTTCGTGGCTCAAAGGAGCGAATTTCTTAACTGGTCTAAAATTTATTTATTGAAACAATATACAAAAACTACTGTAGTCACGTAGCGTATGAAAATAGTCTTGCGGGAATGGCATCACTCTTTTTTTATTTCTTACAATTTTCTACATGTGACTAATGACTATTACTTTGAAACTAAAATTTGATGAAACGTTGCTTATTCATTGGCTGAGCTAAATGAAGGAATTAGCGGACTGTTCATTTTCTCTTTACACAATTTTTGTGTTTCAGCATTTGCTTATTAACCAATCTATTACACCCTGGACTTGATGGTGGACATGGGGAGGTTGAAAAGGCGCCTTGATAGCTTTTTTGGCCATACCGGAATAGATTTGGATATCCAATTGGTTTTCGCTATGATCGGGGCTGAGGAGCCGTAGCAACCAGGAGCAACTAATATTTTTCTAATACTTATCCATACCATCCAAATAATAATAATATGTATCAATCGTAAATTCTCGCTCGTAAGCTCGTAAATTTTTATAAAATTAAATTTACAATATAATTCAAAATCTAAAATTGAATTCATATATTTAAAACTTTCATTTCTTCCTAAATTTAAAACTCTTTTATCATAGTTTTGAGTCGCTTCCACTAAACCGCTTGGGCAATTATTTTATGACAGTGGTCACACTTAAAAACCTCGATAGATATGGAGCTGGAACCCAGCTCTGATGTGAGAAAATAAAGCTCCAGAGCCAAAAGTCAAATATACTGTCACTCCATCGCTGGAGCCACTGTGACTTCGAACCAGCCCCTCAGCCCGGGCTGTAATTATATATATTCATAAAATAATGAAGTTGACTGTGATGGCGAATGAAAATTAGTTGCCATGAACGACTCTTAGAACAGGCCCACACTTCTATGGCATTTGTGAATTGAGCTAATTATGAAGTTCATGGCAACTGTAAACTTAATTACTTCCCTCATAATTATTAACAAGTAATAAACTGCATGAAAGAAAATTGGTAGCCATGAAACTAATAATCAAATTTATAAACATAATGGGAATGGAAAAATAATTCGCTTGCCAACTCATAAGAGAAATTTTGGTTAATGTAACATAATTTGCCAAATGTTGTAGCTAGGATACATTAGCAATTAATATAAAGCAAAGAAAGTAACTCATTAAAAACGTCAAGTTAACATGAGTCCCATTTCAATCAGCATTTACTAACGGCCAATATATAGTATAATTCTTAATAGCTTTCCTCAATCACCCATACATGTGCTCAGAGTTTGGTACTCCCGTAGTGTGTGTACCAGGGCCATAATTTCATTGCAATTTTCTTTATTTTAGCACCATTACGAGTTCGGAGACTGTCTGTGTTAGCCAAGTGACCATACCCCCTGCCCATAGGCTTCTGTCTCTTTACACAACTTGATGTAAAATGGGCGAACAAAATTAGTTACCTTCAAATTGTTACACATACTTCTAGAGCGCCCAGGGTTGAGCTTTATTCACCTACGAGTGCAAACTTCTTTGTTTTGAGTGCAGATTTCTAAAAAAAAGAAAAATACTTCACAGAGCCAAACTTTATATTAATCAATTTTTCATATTTGAGTCTATAAAATTTAATTTGTAGTCACATGAACCGTCAAAATATAATTAACAAAACCCATTTTTGATTGTTAATCATTTGATACAAAAAGGCTAATTAATCACAGGTGCAATGTCATAATAGAGCGTATGTTACGTATTTTGATGTAACAATAGTTTTGGAACAGGCTGGCAGGTGCGACGTAAACTACGCAGGTGTGGACGACTTGGTTGCCTGGGACTTTCAAAAATTGATTGTATTTAAGGGCATGCAAAGTAGGCACTTAGGGGGGATGTTATTAAAAATTTGAGTGGTGGCAGTAGGGGATATAAATGTTCTAATATGGAATTTGAAATTGTAAAACTGAAAAATGCCTAATTATTAACACACATATATAAACTTGTATACCCTATGACCTCATTAGCCTAGTAAGCCACACTCATAAGATTTTATTTAAATTTTCAGGGGGGAATCAAATACATATCCAAGTTTTAATAACACATTAATTCATAGGCAATGTACGACCTTGCGGGCCAATCCTGGCCTGCTAGGTAATGCAATCTGACCCGCTTGATGCTGCTACAACTAAACTGAAACTAAAACCAAATTTTGATGATTCAGTTAAAAATAGCTCAAAGAGGTTGTTGAGAATAAATTCAGTTTTGGCATACGGCTTACTGTTTCCCACTGTTGCTTTTGTAAAACTCTTCATAAAATGCGACTTTCTAGGTCACACTTACATGGCCCCCAGTAGGCTTGCACGTAATTGACAAAAATCAATTCCGTAATTACGGCAAAATCAATTACGTAATGACCCCGTAATTGCGATATTTTTCCACGCATTTAAACCTATCATAACAACCAATTGAATCCACTTCTTTTCCGAATGGGACATTGAAGTTGGGTTTTCATATTCTTGGCAGTACTACACGCCGTCGACAGATGTTAAAGACAAATACCAAGGAGTGAATTCAAATAAATTTTATTCTGATTTTTATCTTTTGTGTTAGCTTTGGTTTTCCTTTATCACCTTCGCAAATTAACCGTCCCATTTTTATGCGATCAATTTTATTTTATCATTACCGACACTGGTATACGGATATTTATGGAAACGATAGTTTTTTAAAACCACCTTAATACTGAATAAAAATTACGGGTTTCTAATTTATTAACCAACGACGAGCGTATTCACTCGTTTGACTATACTTGCGATTTCCTCGCGACGAAGACTTGTTTTTGCAGCGTCTTCTGCATTATCCGACATTACTGCCTTGTTAAGCATTTTATAATAATAATTATTGATGTCGACTTATTGACGATATTCCGATTACCATGCTTCATTTTACATTTAATCATCTCGCGGACTGAATGTTTATAACATTATTTGCGATAAATTTAGATCAAATATTATTTATTTGAGTATAATTAAAATATCGAGCTTATATGATATGCCTTCTCCGAAAATACAAAAGTTATATCGCAAAACAATGCATTTTGTGACATTTATTTTACACTCACGACATTTATTTGCTAACTCAAGTCGGCGATCCTATCGGCCAAGATTGACACAAGTTTGGTCGAGTGCCGGTGGTATTCAAGTCGACGATAAATCAAAATAAGTTGGCGCATTTGGTAAGACAGTTAATCATATATGGCCGAAATATTGAGAGGAATTGTGAAAAACATCATGCGGACTGATATATAACATCACCCGGACTGATATATAACGATAAAACCGTTAACAGAACATCAAGATTTTGTAATAGAAAATGGATCTCGCACAGAATAAACACACTGGCTCATATTTGATTCTATATGATAGCAGTTAAATTTTTTGCGGTCCGCGAGGAATCCGTCGTTTTGCTGTTTCTCTGCCGTCTCAATCGCTTTACCGATGCCGAGAAGACGAAGTTGCGTTAGTTCATTACGCAATCTCTCTTTTGTCGTCATATTGATATTTGATAAGCGCGACATTAATTATCACGGCGAGGTATTGGCGCGAGTGATCAATCGCTCTTTTCGCTTATTTGGTTCCAATTCGTCGCGAAAGCTCTTCGTTAAATTTCACAAGATCGTCGTGTTGAAAGGTTATGGATATTTTCCTGTTTATACCCCAAGTCTGAAATAAAACAGCCAAAAACAGTATGATATTCCATGTTCATATATCAAGTGTTGATATTAACAATAAAGAATGGTTAAGCATTGCTAATCCACACTTGGTGGGGAATTCATACTATTTAAACGCGTGACTATAAAATAGAATAAAATAGAAACGGAACATATACACCATAAGTAACGGAAAACTGGAACAAGTAAATAATAAATAAAAGTAAAATGGATACAAATGTTTGATAGACCATGTTTGAAAGATTGATCTCCTGCGTTCATTAGTCATTTCACCCGAAGAAGTTGAAACCGGGCGTGTTAGCGTCCATCGGTCTTAACACAATTCTTCCCCCTATCCACGGTTATTATGTACATTGGCCATGGCCAAGCTAGATAAGATGCGAGAGAAGTTGAAACCAGGTGTGTTGGCGTCAATCGGTCTCAACGTAATTCTATCCCTTATCTACGGTTAAGTTACGGGAGAAGTTAAAACCAGGTGTGTTGGCGTCAAACGGCCCTACTCAGTTCTTCCCCCTTAACTACGTTAATAATTTACATTGGCCATGCCAGAGAAGTTGATAATAGGTTAGTGAATGGCAACGCGTCATGCCCTCCTTCACCTACGTAACAAGAGAGAGAAAAACGGCTGCGAATACCGGAACTCTAACTTCTACTTGTTGAGCTTTCATTTTTCGCAATCGACGAAATTGACTGCTTTGAAGAAAGCTCGTTTCAATGCAATAATTACGACTTTACGTAATTCGTAACTTCCCTTCCGTAACTCAAAATAATTACGTAATTACGTAAATCCGTAAATTACGTGCAAGCCTAGCCCCCAGTAAAGATGGGCAAAATTTTTGGCCCTTGATCCAAGAACCGTGCTCAGCCTGATCTATAGTCTAATATAGAATAACGTGAGTTCTTTTGCAAGTTTAGAAGTTTCAGAACTAAGCACCTGCCACGAGGGAAATATTTTGTTTAAAATTAAATTAAAAATCAATACCAATTGAAAGATTGCCCGGAACAATTTTTTTTTTCAGAATTGATTGAATATTCATTGGCCAGTCTGGATTTCATGGCCTTTTCGAACGAGAAATCGGGCAAGAAATTTCGACCTAAGATACCTCTCAATACATCCGCGTAAAATTACCAGTATTGGATAAAAAATAAGTTGAATCATAGCAAAAATGGACGTTTGACCTTAGACCCCCAAACATCATTTCTATATTTTGTCACTAATTTTGAGAGTGTTTGTGCGACTTTAGATACCGGTACTGTTCAGTACATCCGTGTAAATTGATTGTATTAAAAATACGCTGAATCAGAGCCATAACTGGCCAGCGTCGGCGAGGAGGCGATTTTTCTCACGGGATTCCTATCATTCAACACGATATGGTGTTTTTTGGTTCGCATTTTTCGATCAGACCAAATCTTGCAAGCAAGTATTAGTCGACAATTGTAAAGTTATAATTTTTTGGCATCTTTATATTACTAGATTATTGATTTAAAAACTATTTAAACCGATTTACATTGGTGAGCAATTGCAAATTTTCGGCGTGCAAAATTGAATTCGCTCGCGTGCATTTTTGTGGAGCGCTAGCGCCCTCGGGCGTGCACCTGCCATGGAATCCAGTCTGGGCTGAAGGGGTGAAAGCTAATGACCACCTCATTATGTCATTAGCTTGCAATGGAAATAAAATGTTCTAAAAAGTTAAGTGGAGAATAAAATTCGAAAGTGGAGAAAATTTCCCCCCGCATATTTATAGCTGTATAAACGCTTCGAGTCTGGTATAGTTTAGTACAGGGATGTCCAACCAGCGGCACGCGGGCCGCATATGGCCCACGGGAAGAATTCGTGCGGCCCACTTAAAGTTTTCATAAATATTGCGATGAAGTCGCAAAGTCGTTGAAATCATTTAAAAAAGATTCGCTAACTTACAAAAATTCGACAATCTTTTGTGTGTTTATTTTACATTCGAGAAGATGCCCCAGAATACATGCAACTTGAATTGATCCAGCCAAAAACGGAACAGAAATGCTTGTTTCAAAGAAATAGAAAACTTGAATTCTACAGTCAGTATATCGATGGAGATAAGTTTCCCATCCTGAAACAAACGGCGATGCGTATTGCGGCGAAAATAGGAACTGCGTATTGCGGCGAAAATAGGAACAACCTATTTGTGCAAATCTTTCTTTTCTAAATTGAAAATTATGAAGTCGAAGAATAGGAGTAAGCTGACGAATGACAATACGACCAGATACGTTGTGTGGTATCAAAAGTATCTGTTGATATTAAACAGTTGCGCAATGACATACAAAAGCAAGTTTCGTACTATCTGAAAAAATATTGCTGACATTTTTTATTTTGAGATTTTATGCCAATGTATATTATTGCTTAAAAATTTTGCTTAAAAGTTGAGTTGAACTTTATGGTTCATGGTCCTTGTGTGCATGTTGTGTTCAGAAATCCGCAAAAACGTTATGCAATCCAGGCGTTCGATTTAGCGACGTTCAAATTCTAACGTAAATCAGAACTGGGATGGTATTTTGAGTTTGGCAAAAACGTTTGCGGCCCGCAATGAAGTTCCTCACATGAAAGTGGCCCGCGACACTTAAAAGGTTGAACATGCCTGGTTTAGTACCACAAGTACTTTCATTGGGCGTAGCATAACAAATTTTGCATATGTTATTCCTAACCCCCACCTGACTATGCCATCCAAAAATTACATCACTACGACGTCATCATCACGTCATACAGTACGGCACACTATCCAAATTCCAAGAATTTCCCACCATTCGGCTCAATAAAACAAACACTCCATGTGTCTCACAAACGAGGGGCGTCTGGCACCACACCAGATGCTTCATATTGCGCCATGCTTGTCTCAATAATAATCTGAATTAATCGCGGCTGTCACATGACCAAACTTGTCGTTTTTTGCTAAAAACTCTCGCATGCCACGGTAACATTTTTTTTCCTTCGGTGAATCGGATTATTTTTTCACAAGGAATTCAATGATGATGTTATTATATTGCGCTTTTTTGTAGTATTTTGCGCAACTTCAATATACTGTATTATTACCGATATTGAGGGACATCAATGTGCAGACTTTACCCGAAAGAGGGGGGGGGTCTGATCATCAGTAAAATAGGTTTCTCTGAAACGAGACAATGTCACCCGATCTATACAGTGTGCCGTACTGTCATAGGGCTTGTCAAAGTATAATGACCTAATCTTTCGGTGACGTAGTCAGGTAGGGGTTAGGATTGACATATGCAAAAATAGTTGAGCCAGGCCAACTAGAAGTGCATGTGGTACTAAACTATACCAGACCCAACGCTTCTTGTTGTAGGTGCATTGCTGAAATCTTTTAGAAATAAAACTTGAAAAAAAAATAGAAATTATTTTCAAAACTGAACTCCAATTCAATGCTATTCAGATTTTTTTTATATTATGAAATATAATCTGCCCCAGTCTGCCAGTATCGGGCACGAGAACAATCCAGAAATGATTGATTTATAATAAAAACAAATTTTCAGAAAAATTAAAATTACTAAATCAGTAAATTGAGTAGCCAATAAATTCACTGTTTACAAAATTAAGCAACTATTTTTATTTTACAGCCACTCATGTTTTATTCTACATTCTAAGTTAGTTATTCCCGATTCTATATTCAGTTACTTTTATTTTCGTTTTTATCTACTATTTTATCGTCTATTGCTGATTATGGAGTCGAAATAAACTTATGCTTAGCAACATCAGAATGAAATTAAAATGTACTGTATTTAAAAGTAGAAAAACAATAATAATTAAGTTTCCATGAAAGTATGAAAAAAAGAAATAAACAAACCTATCGTCCATATGCTTCCAGTTGTCCGATCTTCGAAGTGCAGGCTCAAAATCATCTCGAGATCCGCGGAAGTTTTAACATGGAGAAGTTCGCGTGGAAAAATCACCTTGCAAAGCGCTGTCGCTCAACGAGAAGCAAAAAACTCGAATTATCCAATTCGTATTTTTCGAATATACTCAATTCGAACACGAATATAATCTATTTTTGATATAGCTTGTAGCAATTAGCTGTAATCACGTAAAATCAGCCGAGCAGAAATTGACAACACGCTCAAAATATTCCCACGAGGTCAGAAAATGGCGCGTGAATTGCAATGACGTCATTTGATGCAAATTTGGGGTATTTTTGCGTTTTTATTGAATTAAAAAATATTATTTTTGCATAAAATGATTCTAAATTTTTGACTCAATTAATATCAAGCGAATTTTAGGTCAAAAACGCGATATCTGCGATTTTGCAAAGGTGTAAAAATATTGCCGGTCCACGTGGTTAATGACACGCTTGAAAGGTTCGCATGAGATCAGGTAACACGGAACCACAAAAATGAAAAATATTATACTGCATTCATGCGCTCTAATTTTATGTAAAAACCAAAATAAATATTCGAATTATTGTGCAATATAAATTGCAAAACTTTGAATCAAATTAGCAATTTAAAATGGACGACGGACCAACAATGCCGTATTTCTAGAACACGAATGTTGCAAGGTATTCTAATTAATATTTCATGAAACCATAATAATCGTATTATTTATGAATACTTTTATCATCAGCTCTCCTCTCCTCTCAGTTTCGAATATTCTAGTTTAAAAATATATTTTCACTATTTGGCACTATTGAGCAAAACACGTGTTAGCGGAGGTGTGTAATAGGCGGGGTTTCCCGCGGATTTTCCAACGCTGTACCTGTTCAGCATATCGCCAAAGCATATACTGTATGACCCTATCAATGGCGTTTTAAAGTTTGTTTACTGCAACTAATGGAAATACGAGACGAGTTTCCGTAGTGTAGTGGTTATCACGTTCGCCTAACACACACACAAAAAAAAAATAATAACACGCGAAAGGTCCCCGGTTCGTGCCCGGGCGGAAACAAACCCATCTAATTGAGTTGGTCATAATTCTTTCGTATCGGCAACCATCTCATTTCAAATGGAACCCCATGCATAACTGAAATACGAGACTAAATGTCTTTTGCAAAACTGATATATGCTTTTCGTAGAAACGTTAATAACATTTATGGTTTCCATGTTACAGTGTGAATTAGGATAGAATTTTGGAGAGAAAATGGAGAATTCTGGAGTGCAAGCAAAATCTTTAAAGAAGTTTAAAACATGAGAAAAATCACGTGCCTTCCCACCAGCACGCACACAAAAACACCAACTCAATTAAATTAGGCTTGGGCTAGAATTAAACAAACAATATACGCGATAGGATTAAACTTTCGGGCAGTTGTCCGGTAACCAGTCTATGTTGAGTTATTAATAGTTAACCAGTTAATCTTTTCAGATGCATGAACTTTGGCGGATAGGCTGGAATACATAACCCACGGTGCTGCTGCCATACTGACACAATTTCCACTAGAACATACTTAAGATATATTTATTCCATATACGTCGATGCACTCTACATTCCAAGCGTTCAATTAGCCGGCAAAATGAAACAAGTAAACTACCCTTGCTTTATACACAAGCCCTCTCGGTTTAGTAGTCGTCGCCCGGCTAGCTCAGTCGGTAGAGCGTTGGACTCTTAATCCAACGGTCGTGGGTTCGAGCCCCACGTTGGGCGCAGTTTTAGCCCTATTTATCTGCCCGGTCTAATGACAAGTCGACTTTGCGTGATCATACATATGTGCAATGGTTTGATTATTGAGTGCGGAAAGAATGCTGGACGCCTCCCCGCCGTAGAGTGCTTCACATAACAGCTGTCAGCTGGTCCGTTGTGGCTTCCTCCACTATCAAGTCCATGCTGCTGAAAACAAATAACGGGCTTAACAAATTAGAGGCGGTTTTTCGCCATATGATTCAGCCTTCTTATCTCTTTTTCTCTACCACTCCACAATCTTATTATCGGACAAGAAACGAACGATAGCGAATTAGTCGGCTGACATAACTATTGCGGCTTGTATAAATACTTGGGATCAACTGAAGAATATTCCCCAGGCTACCCAACTGAAGAATCTTCACCTCAAGTTAGACCAACTGTAGTATCTCCACCCCAACTAAGACCATCTAATCTTAACCAAATAATTAGTCCAGGTCAAATAAAGGATCAGCTGGTATTGTCGGCTTAGGTGGGTTGGGGGAGAGGGATATTCTTCAATTGGGAAACGGGATCAACTGAAGAATCTCCACCCCAACTAAAGAATTTTCTGTAATGTCCGGACTTCAGTAATTTTGAAGTTTCGTAAACGGAACTTTTGTGAAAATATTTAAGTAGTTCTGGTCTAAGACAACGGTATTTATGCAGTTCCCATCAGTAAGTGTGACAGCTTCGACAAAAGGCACGAGTAAGCTTCGTATTACGTCACTATACAAAAAAATTGCAGCGCTCCAGTAGTATATTCACTTGACTAACACGGTGTTAGGGTAACACAGACAGTCCCGAACTCGTAATAGAACTAAAATAGAAAAAATCGGAATAAAATGATGGCCCAACCCTAACCTGGCACACATACTACGGGAGTACCAAAATTGCCTCCCTAAAAACTAAAAATTTGAGACTTTTTCAGATTGCTCGGACTGATCTTGCTCGGAAAAACCTCGACTTGCGGTTAAAGGACTTCTGCTCAACTCTGCCTAATGGTGAAAAATTTGTCCAGTATTTTTCAAATATTTATTATTGGCGTATATTTTCAATTATTCGGTTAATAAAATCGACCATTTAAAAATTCTAATTGAAACAAAAAAGCACTGGAGACTTTGAAACATTTCGAGACAATCGCCAGGTACAGAAAGATTTATTGAAATTAGAAAGTAGTTGCCAGATTACACAAGAAAATGATGGAGCCAGGTTTGCATGCACGGACTTGGTTGGCGGCAGTCCAGAGGCGTAGCCCTAGGGGTATGAGGTTCGATGAGGGCCCTCTTTTTTAGAATGTGAAAAAAGGATTTTTCTGTATCATATACATAGCAATTTTCGTAGCTTGAAACGTTCAAAACTCAGCCCAAAACTCTTGAAACCCCGGAAACTAGCTAATAGAGGTCAAACTCAGCAATTAGAAATATCAAAATCCCCCTACCTTCCTCCCGTCATTAAGAATTACTCGCTACGCTTCTGGGTGGCATTCTAGTCTACATTTGTCAAAATTTCTTCCAATTACAGCAAAATTACAGTAGTTTTTACAGTGCGAGTCCGTCATAAATATTTCGTGACAACTACAGTAATCAAACCCCACCCCCAAAAAAATACGGAGATGGGGCTTCGATCAGTGGCGTATCTAGGTTATGGCAGCCATAAATCGTACCGGGGGTGCAAAATGGGTAAAACTTTTCAATCAAATAATTTCATATCGAAATTAGTAGGAACTTGTATTTTTTCTCAAATAATAACGTACAAGTATCTCGATTCGGCGCTCCGGAGAATTCGTACCAAGATGATGCACAACCTGAACAACCTCAACCTGGTACGCATACTATGTTCAGGTTGTGCGCCATCTTGCTACGAATACTTCGGGAGAATCCTCAATTCAACAACAGTCGTTATAAAATGTCAGTCAACGATCAAGGGGTGCATTTTTCAACTTTACCATCGGCGCCATTTTACGTAGATACGGCACTGGTTTCGATATATACAAGACAGTTGGACCGAAGACTGCCTTTTTTATTAATAATTAGTCAGCATTTTTTAGCTCCTTAAAGCCGGGATTTCGTTAATGTAAATTGAAAGTAAGCAAAATCACTAATTCGGGAAATGTTTATCAGTCGTTCTCAAATTGTGGGGCGCGTACCACCACGTAGGGGCGTAGACAATTCTTAAGGGGGCGTGAAGCCAATTAAAATATAAAGCATTTTTAGATTTGATCTTGCCTGCCTTCTTTTGGTAAATTACATTTCTTCATTTCGGATATTTACGTTCTATACACGCATTTTCAACGTATATTTCGAATAAAACATATTTCCGCCTTAATATCGGTTATTTATAACTTTTTTTTAGATAATTAGTTTTTTTGAGGTGGGGCGCAAGACTAATTCTAGAAAAGGGGGGAGGGGGGGGGGCTTAAAAAGTTTTGAGAACCACTGAGTATAAAGTTGAATTCATTCCTTTTTCTACAGCTTCGATGACATGTTGGAAACCACCGAACCATCATAGTCGTCTGACAAGAGTTTCTTTATCTTTTTCCTGTAAGGAATGAAGCGTTTTACGTGGATGAAACAAGAAAGTTCAGCAACCACAAAATAATCCAGATACATTTCGTGCCAATAAAATACTCACTTCATTTTATTGCTTTGCCAGCAGGAGAAGATAAACATGAACAACAAAACGGCCGTCAAGCAGATGAAGGTTATCAGCAAGGCACCTGCTACGTCATTCGACATGTCGACGCCTGGATAAAAATAAGAGGTTTTCTGTTGTGAGAGCTGAATAAATCGGAGTCTAATCTATCATTAGTGAATGCAAGTAGTCGGGGTTTCTATTAGCTCGATCAGTTCGAATTCTAATATCAGCGGTCCGTGTTCAATTGCTAACTGGAGGCCTGACTGCGTTGGCAATGCAAGCAAGAGCTTAACCAGGTTTTCAGATATGTAAGGTTTGGCACCCCTGCTTTTGGAATGTTTTGTGTCATACACGGCAATTTTTCGTAGCTTGAAACGCATTTTAGACTTTCGAGGCTGGACCACTCTATTAGCAGTGCGCTTTCTAAAGTGCTCCCGTCATATGTGTACCAAGATGGCGCACAACCTGAACATAGTATAGGCCTGATTACATGTCCGCTGGAACCGGTCTAGCAGACCACATATTCACGCTTCAGTGGATCGCCTGCGATTCGAATCCGTGCTATCGGTCCAGAACATCAGACCTCCTATTTAGGAGGTCTGGGAGTGAGCCAACCGGTCTTGCTCAGTTGCTTCGCCGTGCTACTCGAGAAATCGTGAATCACCGTGATTGAAGGAGGTACGGAAGTTTTTTTTTTTCATATCTGGTAGGTGAGTTGCTTTTTTAAACTAATAAAAATTCAGCTAGATAGGGCAAGTTTAATTTAAACATCTTCTGCATCTATTGTGTCGCTGCTGAACACAAATTTAAAATACCGGTACTGGTGGGATCTCGATGCGGCATATTGGCATGATAGGTTGTTGTTTTGAAACAGAGAATTAAATCTTGATGTCTAAAGATTTATTGGTATAAACTGAGCGCAGTACGACTTCAGTTTGCATTGAGAATTCTTTTGGAATTGCACCATACAGCCATACCGCATCCTAGCTGGTACCGGTACCCTTACTGTACATACCGGTACCAGCATAAATACAAAGCTTCAGTGTCGGTAACGTCGCAGTAGTAGGGCGATATTAAATAATGAAAGTGCTTCTGTTTACATATGATGAGCCCACTTCACACAAGTGTTTGGTTGATAAAATGTAATTGTTTTAATTTAGTTGCCAGTAGACTACTGGTAACTGTAGGCCTACTGTGATTTTTGAATGGATCGTGTGGCGTAAGGTGCCAGTAGTCTGCAGCGTTGAACGCTGGATGGTCGGCCAAAATGATCTAAAATTTCTAGATTCTAAATCGTCTATCTTTTATGCCCCCAATAAATTTGTCGTTTTGCTTCCTAGATTGTGGGCAAATTTCAACGGGAAAGCAACCCCTCATAATATTCTGCAAATAACTTCAAAGAATTTAAATCAAGAACGTGCATTCAATTTTGATACCCTTATTAACATTTGTATTCAATTTATGAATTTATTGGAAATAAAATATATGCAGTGTTTGCAAATCATGACTTATTTGATTTAATCCGGCCAATCCAAAACTGTTCTCAGCTTGTTGGTTTGGACATGTAATCGAGGGCACTAAGTAGTCTCCGAGACCCCTTTGACCGAACCGGTTCGCTGGACTGATTTTGATGGACATGTAATCATGCCTTATGTGTACTAGCTTAGAATTATCAGGTTGTGCGCCATCTTGGCACACATACTACGGGAGCACCCTTCTTAGTGTACTTTTCAACTTGCTCTTCCGCCTACTGACATAACCTTTGAACCGTGATTCAAATTTTTGAGGTGATAAAACTTCTTTCGTTCGAAGTCAACATTGGGTATAATTGAAAGCCACCATTTATGTGTGAGACCATACCTGCGTCAGACCAAACTCCTGCTTCACAGATTTTATCTCCACCAGTATCCGGATTGCTTGGACTATGCGGATCTTCGGTACCCGGTTCGCTTGGATCTTGTGAGCACGAAAGACCTGCAGGAAAATGAGGTAAATAGGATGAATCGGGCTTATTAGTAGTTGGCTCCGGACAAATATTTTAGATGTAAGTTCCTAAATCGAGAGTCCTTGGAATCTGGGTACAGAGTCGAGTCAATCATTGAGTCAACTTTACTGTGTTGGGTGGGAGACCCTAAATCGAGAGACAAATAGAGTCATGAGTCAAGTCGAGTCAGAGTCCGGCTTCTATGTCGAGTCAATCAGTGGGATAATACCTTATAGTGTTGGATCCAAAATCGCGAGTCAGAATCATCGAAGTCCGAGCCGAGTCGAGTCGATCACTGAGTTAGGTCTCACTGTATAGGATGAATCCCGAAATCGCGAGTCACAAATCAAGTCGAGTCTAAGCTCATCATCCGAGTCCGGGTCCTAATTCGAGTCAATCAGTGAGGTAAATCTTACAGTATTGGGTAGAGGTCTTTAAATCGCGAGTCATGAAACATCTCCAGTCGAGTGAATAATTGAGTTAAATTACACTGGCGCTTTGTTTAGTACATGTCACAGGATCCGTAGTAGAGCCAATCTAAGTTAAGTCTCACAAGCGATTAGGTGAGTCCTCAAGTCCAGCAGTGTTTTGCTCCGGTTGAAATTAAAAAAAAAAAACGATCTAAATTCGATTAAACTTTGATATTTAAGGGGCTTTATATTACAACTTATACAAAGCCTTTACTTATATTACAAGTTTGATATTTATACAAGACTTTAGGCAAGCTATTGCCAATGTACAAAATCATGGTAGAAAGAATCCAAATAACATTTTAAATACTATGACTATATCGTATTGCGAAGAAATAAACATGCACTAGGATGCGGTTATTTATTTAATTTATGATATATTAAATTAGTAATTAGAATAGTTATGACGTCATATTATACCCATTGTTAAATAATAATGTTCCCAAAATTCCCAGTTCCTGGGTGTTTCCAAGTCGTTGTCATTGGTTACGCCGTCATTGCCGTCGTTTAGGACAACCGTATTTCTACAAGTTCCATCACCGGAAGAGGAGTAAGGTGTAAACGGATCTGACGTCATATCACTGGAGAAGGTCCTGTGAACATTCGAATGAGTTTATAAGATCGTCGAATTATGGGTGACAGATTTGCAAAGTTTGGAAAATGCGATGGGGCTGATAGCGTAGCTATATGAGATCTCATTTATGAGGTTTACCATATGAGAACTCGTTTTCCCCATGGTGAGGAAAGCCGATATGTCGAACTACGGGCTATTGTTGACTACCGGGCCATGTCGGGTATGGGATTAGTTAGTCAGATATTTGATTTTCATATGCATGGACTTGATGGTGAAGGAAACGACGATAATGAATTGAGCAGATAATGCTGAACCTGGACAATTTCTGTTTTCCAAAAAGATGTTGCTTTTGAGGTCTTAATGGATACAGAGCCATGTTTAGAGTGAAGGACGAGAATACGCTTAAAAATACTTCCACAAACCCGGATTTAGCGAACTCCGACCACATCCTCATCATTTCATTTGAGAGCGTCTCGTCAGCGGAACTTGAGAGACCGAACAAGTAGGGAAGCTCTTCGCCGTTAGCTGCTCCCTGGGCAATAAAAAATTCACATTCGAATTACGTTGCAGCATTGTCATATTTCGTTTACCATATAAAATATTCTGACTGGCTATGCTCTATTGATTGCTAGATTATAAAGAAGGCGACTTTTCTTTGAGCAAACTTATCACATAAAATGTTTCAAAATTTCAGAACAACCTGCGAATCCGCGAACTGCAGGGACTTCGCAACGATATGGAAAGAGTTTGATTGACATCTAATGATTGATTTCAATCAAAAAGCCAATGCACCTCTTTGTTTGAGCGTTGCGGACAAATACCCATTGTTGTCAGAAAAGGCAATTAAAATTTTATTCCCTCATGCATCAAACCTATAGATGTGTGAGGCAGCAACTGTTTTCAGGAACTGAAATTTTGAACTAAAATGATCGATTAGTTGCACAGAAAAGCAATTATTCAACTTACCATTCGGCTACCACCTCCGCTTACCCTGAAGGAATATTTATATATTGATCTGGCATGCTGCGTCATTGCAATCTAAAAAATAATTTATGTGATTATTTTGATACGTTTGAATACAAAGACTCATTCCCTCACGACTTGTAACCCCCTTTTTCGTCTGAGACTCGAGGTTTGAGCGCTCCAGAAGTGTGTGTACCACTATGAAGGTAACTAATGCTGTTCGCCTACTTTACATCTAGTTGTGTGAATCGACTGAAACCTGTGGGCAGGGGGTATATTCACGTGGCTAACACAGACAGTCTCCGAACTCGTAATGGAACTAAACATGGAAAATTAACGTATTGTACACAGACTACGGGAGTGCCGAGGTTTGTTGTGTTTTTCTGACTTCAAGATGCCAAAATGAGGTCGTATTTTTTATATTCACCGCACTCGGAGTTTCATATTTGTATTGGTGGTGATCGGAGTCATTAAGGATTGGCATTCCCTAAAACCAGATGATCAAAGAATCGAATCAAATTATTTTTTTTTTTGAGTCGAATTTCGAATACTTGGTTGTTAAATAATTGCACGTGACTTTCTATTGTAACGATTCCTTCAGACACACAAATTACTAAAATCATGAATTCCCTCAGACAGACTTTTTGCTGAGTTGCCACACACAATAAGAAACATGTTTCATGATTACCTCACTATAAAGGAACAAGAGAGTTGTGCTCAAATATATGGACACGTAGAGCCACATAGTTTTGATGACGTCATAGCAAAAAAAGCAATAGCCTTCTGGAGAAAAATTCTAACTACTGAAAATTTCAAAGCAATTGGTTCAGTAATCAAAGTAAAAGGCGATTTCTTCAAAACGTGTCAGAGAACAACACGAGAATATCGGTCAGAGTCCGAAGACTTATCGATCAAAAGTTAGGGGATCCCCAAAACAACGCTCTTACTCCATAGTGACACCTTGTGTCCCTTTACTAATTAATTATTAACTCTCTAATTATACGACATAATTTGCCCAAAATCAATAGGATTTTGGGCCGAGATATGATGAATGCACATGCACAATTTGGAACAGATTCAACCTCGCTTTCGTGAGATATCGCGTGCATCTAACAGACATACACACAGACAAATACCTATCAACATACTTACCGATTAAAATCAATAAGTAATAACAACAAATCATCGCTGTCCACTACGTGTCCAAAAAGCCATATGTAAGTATTGACTTTACCTGAACATAGCATGTGAACCAGGTTGGGGTTGTTCAGGCTGTGCGTCATTTAAAACGAATATGGCGACGATTCAAAATTTTCATTTGAACCGATTCGAATGATTTACAATTCAATTTGATTCGAATGTTCAATTCGAAATGTTTTTGTTGCAAAAAAGTAAACTTTCTCGGAGTTTAAGTCAAAAATGTTCAACGCAGATGCGGGAGCCGAACTCGTTTTTCAATTGATTCGAAGTTGAAGAAATGATATAAAACAAAATCAATTGTATTCCATCATTGACATTTATGAATCACAATAAAAAAAGTCATACACAAGGGAATATCTGTCCTATATCCAGTCCTAGCCACGAGCCTTAAAAGGGAACCACTGTTATAGAACAACGTTGGGGTTAAAGGTCAAATACCATTGACACAGCACTGCTTTGTGCACAACAGTTTTAACACAAATACCTCTTGAGCCCAAGTCTCGTATAGTTGGTCGCTGTAGATCACCGTGCTCAATGCATTCTTCAACCGAGGTAACGAAGCGTTGAAATCTCCATAGAAACCGCCGTAGAATAGTTTGAACATCTGAAAAGGATGAAATATGTTGAATGATCAAAATACAATTGTTGAATATTAGTGACTGATTGTATGGAGCGTTATTTGGGAAAGGCGTGATTATGAGTCGCATATAGTAGTATTGGCGTTTGAGAGCGCGCGCGAGAGAGAGCTTTATTCTTTCGTCAACCAAAATACAGTCATCTATAAAATGGCAACAGCAATTGAAATTGTTTTGGCATGGGCAGGAGGGAGCGATACGACTTTTCGTTCATCGAGGTCAACTCCCACAAAGTATGAAAAACATAAAAAGGTGACGATAGCACTCCTTTATAGCAGCGTTTCCCAGTCGAGAAGGAATTATTTTATCAGAGAAGAATTTTATTGTTTTTTACACGCCAAGGTATAACCTACTTTCATTCTTTTTCCAACGTCACTTTCATCCCAATCATTAAATTCTGACGTACGAGATGTGACGTCACGTACAACGTCATAGTACCACGTTTCACTGTCCACGTCCACGGCTGATGACGCAATTTGTGAGCCGTCCAAGTTGTTGGAACCGACCACCATATCAATATCTGTGTTAAAAGATAAGAAAATCGATTGTAAACTTGGAGATAAAAGATAAACAATTGCATTTGATACGAACTGCGATTCCTACTTTTGTAGTTGAATCTGATGAATGGTCGAATATGTTTTCACAAATTGAAGTTCTTGTCGCCGGCCAAAGGGGTGATTTTTGTTGGCTAGGCAAGGGCTACTCAACTGGCGGACCGCGGTACGAATCTGATCTTCCGAGTATTTGGTTTGGACCGCACCTAATTCTTTATTTTGAATCATCAGCCCCACTTTTAAAGTTTTCTTTTATAAAATGACTTTTACAGTTTTGAATATATATAAAAAGAACTAAATCGCCATAATAATCTTGATTAGCTAATAATCATTAGCAGGCCGAGGAAGTGTGCGTTAAAGGATGCCAAAATATAATTTCTGGAAAGGCCGGACCCAAATAATTTTGAAGTTTTGTATGCGGATCTTCGGTAAAAATAGTTAAGTAGCCCTGGGCTAGGCCACATTTTGTCGTATATATTTAATAGACACATGTTAGGTGCATTTTGCTGTGCGTTAGAAATAAGTACGTCGGTATAGAACCAGCCTATAGCGGTGAGGAGTCCAGCAATCTTCTTGTACATAATTATCATCCTATGAGATTTGAACCTGTGACTTCATGCCGCGTAAAAGCTATGGAATGGCAAGTTTTTATTTAGATCCCAGCATGACTGTCAAGCCAAGCCGATGGTTTAACAACTACTAGCATTCTTCTGCAAAGAGACTTGTTCAGATCGATAGTGTGAAAATATCAATAGTTATCGACTTACAACGGTCCTGGTTGACGGTCTCGCTCTTCATCGCCTCTCGTGGTTGAACGGGTATTAGGTTGCTGATTACCGGTTGCCAGACTCCCTGGAAAATATAAAGATGTTAGAAGTCGCAGAACTTAGTATCCGAATCCGACTGATACTCCGGTGATTTTTATAAATCTAATTCTGGCTCCGACTACGGAGTGACAAACAATTTTGACTTTTATGGAAGAAAAAATCGAGACATGAATCCTAATATCTGACTCTGGCCACCTTTTTTTTAAATGTCGAATATTTCTGTATCAAACATATCATTTTTCGTGGTACTCCCGTAGTATGTGAACCAAGATGGCGGACACCGGAACGTAGTGTGTACCAGGTTAGGATTAGGCCATAATTCCAGGTACAATAACCACGTTAGTCACTTGGCTAGTACCCGAACTCGTAATGGAGATAAAATGAGAAAATTGGAATAAAATTATGTCCTAATCCTAACCTGGTACACATACGCTACTACATTCCGGTGTCCGCCATCTTGGTTCACATACTTCGGGAGTATTTTTGTCGTAGCTCAAAGAGCTTATTAGGCCCTCAAGATAAATAACTAAATAAATGTAAATGTTATGACATTATGTTGTTTTGTTGACATTGCCTTTATTCCTTAGGTCTACATGTTTGCAAACTTTAAAATGCATAAAGTACACATTAACGATCACAAAGTTGAATTTTATTTGAAGGCATCAATTTTTTTTTTCGCGTAAGCGCGCTTTGAGTATTTTCTCTCGATAATTTGACGCTGTACAAAGAAAAATTTGGCAAACGCTGCCGTATTATAGAAATACTACTCAAAGCGCAAATAATAAGAAACGGCAACTTACAATTTCTTCTGAGGCTGCTAAAATCTCCTCTGCAGTTGCTTCGTTACGTAGGTAACTCATTACGTCATTCATTGCGCCAATACCGAAAATTGCCAGAAATGCTGGAACAAAATCATAAGGATGGGATAACATTTTCCTATTATCCCGGGGGAGAGCCGATATGACGACTTAGTCATATGACGGCCTCTCGTCCATTTACAAGTCCATGTCGGGCATGGGATTAGTTAGTTATTTGTTTCTGATGCATGGACTTCATGATGGAGGAAGCCGCAATCGACCAGCGGTTACGTGAATCATCCTGTAGCGGCGAGAAGGATAGGATTTATATATTTATCCCGGGGGAAAGGAAAGCCAATATGGCGAACCACGGCCTCTCGTCCGGTTACCATTCCAAGTCGGGTATGGGATTAGTTATATTGTTTGTTTTCGGAAGCATGTACTTGGTGGTGGAGGAAGCCGTAACCGACCAGCGGTTACGTGAACCACCCAACGACGGCGAGGAGCCCAGCAATTCTCTCTTTGAATCTTTATTCGGACCTCCTGAAGTATGCGCACCAAGATGGCGCACAACCTGAACTGAGGTTGTGTACCAAGTTAGGGTTCAGGCTATGCGACATCTTGGTGCGCATGCTTCAGGGGTACCCTCTATTCAATACATATCGTCGTAGTTTTCTTTAGCTGTTGATCTGACCCACACGGCACTATGATACGTCATACCTAGACCTTTCTAGGCATTGATCTGGCATGGCAGTGATGGGATTGGAACCTGAGACTTTATTTCTCTTTTAGTACATACCGTCGTAGTTCTCCTTGGCTGATGAACTATCCCAGACCGCATCATTATATGTTGCGCTCTGAACAACCGCCCTGGAGAAGAGAGATCGACTACTTTCTATGATCGTGTGCAGATGAACGGACGACCCTCCTGAGCCGCTGCCGAAGATCGTGATCCGCTCCGGGTCTCCATAAAAAAACTAGAAAAATAGACGAAAATGAGAGATATAGGGGAGACGTCATAGTTTGAAATGATACAGTATATTACCCATATTTTTAGTTCATGGGAGGGGAAGGTTTCCAAGTTTAGAGGGTGGTAGATATTTTGTTATTAGTGATAAAACTATTAAAACTTACAAGAGAACAATGCTCAAATATGTGGACACGTTAATCAGAGCAATGCAGTCCTTACCTTTTACGCTACCGGCACTCTCAAAAAATTTCCGAGTTTCGCGTAGCAAGAATTTACAGAATCAAACCGGACAGCCAGTGTTCCCATGGATGAAATAATACAGCGAAAATTTGGACGAAATATCAAACTTCATAGAATTCATACAAAATTTAGAAATAAAAAAGAGTAATAGCCTTCTGAAGAAAAATTCCATCTTTAACCACTAAAAAGTTTAAAGCAATTGGTCCAGTAAACGTGTCCAATAACAAGAACAACAACATAATATTGCAAGGATCGTTATGTCCACTAATGTGCCCAATAAAAACGTGTTATGTATTTGATCGATCATCTGCATCGGTATCTAACCCAGTTTCCGAAGATTCAAATACAATTTTGTCTTCACGTCATCTCTCACCATAATGTTTTCGTTGATCCATTTCAGCGCCATCTGCTGGTCCATGAGTCCAAAATTACTTGGCATTGAGTCACTTCCATTTGATAAAAATCCTAGCGCCCCCAGACGGTAGTTCACAGTAACTACGATGACGTCATGCTCTGACGCAAGCACCGATCCGCTGTATGCCATTCCTAAAAAAAGAAGAAAGCAGTGTCAAAATTTATGCGACTGAAACGAACAACTGGCTAACTAATCCCACACCCACCATGTACTGCAAATCGAACTATGGTAACTTACGAAGTATGTGAACCCAGATGGCAGACACCGGAACGTAGTATGTGTACCAGGTTAGGATTAGGTCATATTTTTATTCTAATTTTCCTTATTTTATTTCTATTACGAGTTCAGGGACTAGCCAAGTGACTCCCGTAGTAGTTGTACCTGAAATTATGGTTTAACCCTAACCTGGTACCTGGTACACACACTACGTTCCGGTGTCCGCCATCTTGGTTTACATACTTCGGGAGTAACAAAACTATAAATAAAAACAATTTACTCAAAGCTATACTCGTCATTTCAACAGATGCAAGTGGGCCGTATTTGCCCGCCCCTGATTTAGAACGTTTTATGCAATTTCCTTTCCCCCGGGATAAATAATCCTACCCTATTTTAGAATTAGGTCTCACTTTACCTGACCCGCTGACGAAATCGCCTCCGTGGAAGAAGACCATGACAGCTTTGGTTTCTGACGTCACATTGGGTTGGGACGTCACATTGGGTTGAGACGTCACATTTGATTGTGGCGTCACATTATCTTGTGACGTTGACATTGTCGTGGACGTCATATCTGTACCAGCCGGCTGATAAATATTAAGGTAGAGGCAATCTTCTTCACTCATCACAATACCGGAGAAAGCTGAAATATAGAAACTTTAGGCTCCATGGTGTTTGTGCTAACACGATCTTGGAATGTCGTGATAATTATAAAATATAAGGCGTGGAGAGCTAAGCGATAGGAATACGCTCGCCACCGCACCTGTGATTACTCTGCGTGTGTTCGCAGGTTCTATCCCATGCGAATATAGTTATGTGCGAAAGGATTTCTGGACTTCTCGCCGCCGTAAGGTGGTTTGCTTGAAATTTGAACAAATTTCTTGAGCTATTTTTTTAGCTAAAACATCCAAATTTGTTTTTAGTTTGGCTGTGGCAGCATCAGACGAGCCAGACTGAATACCGAGCGGTACGGATTTGGCCCGCGGGCAGTAGTTTGTCATGCCAGATGTAAACAAATGAGCAAAATATTAAGAAGTCCTCTTACCCGTGTCTGTGGTTTGAGCCCCAACAAGAGACGTACTTAGCTCAAGGTCATTCTGCAGGCAAGCTGAGCCGAACTCAAACGCGTCCAACGTTCGATTCCACGGCCTGACTGGAACCGGGCCCCGAAATCTGTTGTCTCCGGTGGGTGGTTCAGCGTAGGGGATTCCCAAATATTCAGTAATGTCGCCTCTGTTCGCAAATCCTGACCTCTGGGGGGAAAAAAATTAGATATGATATCCGAGTTGACAGGTATGAGATTTATAATCGGTCGATAACAAAATAATTTATTACCTGGCCACGTATAGGTCCTGACGTAGTTTCGATGACGTTATCTTGAGCTGATGATGTATGCAATGTAAGAAAAATAATAAACGGAACAACAGATAACATCATACACGTTTATTTGTAAAAAGGCACTAAAAATGGAAAAAAATTTTTTTTAATAAAAAAGTAATGCAAGTATTAAAAGCTAATCCAGGGGTGGGCAGTTACTCTCCTACGTGGGTTGTTACGCATGATATAATTGGCTACTGGACCGGAGGCTTAAAACTCAATGAGAAAAACTTTGAATAAAAACAGTTTATTTATAACAGCTGAGCTAAGAAGCACAATGTCACAATTGGGGTCATTATTTCGCGACTGTCATCGATATTTTCAACGGAAATTTATATCCAATATAGTCTTACTACCAGCAGACACAAGTGGTCCTAATGAAGTACTTAGGTGGCCGGATCCGAACCGTAATTTTCCCAACCCTTATAACTGGTGTATTCGTTAGTTGATATTAATGGGTTTGGGTCAAGGTCGGTTTATTTGTAGGGGTTACCTTTGTTTGTTTCTAGCATGACGGTCGGAACAACGGCCATATGCGCAGAGTCGGGCCCAGGTGAGTGCCTTAGGGGCAGAGCAGAACATTACAAGGGACAGCAGGTCTATCTGTAGAGTTTGCTTTAATTCACATGTTTGGTCTTATACATGCGAGTTTGGTGTGATGGATCAATTAATATTACAAGCATTCACTCTTACTTGACCTCTAATTTATCCATTCTCGTGTATAACAACGTCTACATTTCTATCAGAAGACTCAACTACGTTTCTTTTCGAATTACAGTGAAATAGCACTGAAGTATGCAGAATTTTCTAATTTATGCTGAATAGGAGATGAGCCAGGGGCTCCCGAAGTATGCGAACCAAGATGGCGGACATCGGAATGTAATATGTGTACTAGGTTAGGGTTAGGCCATAATTTTAGGTATAAATACTACGGGAGGCTCTTGGCTAGTCTTCGAACTGATAATAGGACTAAAATAAAGAAAATTGGAAAAAAATTATCGCCTAACCTGTTACCCATGTTACGTTCCGATGTCCGCCATCTTGGTTCGCATACTTCGGGAGCACCGATAAGCCTATAATACGACGCAGTCATATAGCGCAGTTGCTCCCAACGTTTGTTCTAAGCGCCACAAAATTAAAAACAAAATAAATTTCGGGAACATCTCGCGACCAAAAGATTTGCAAATAAACTCGTGTAGCGCTTTTATGGCCGCAAAATTAAATTACTATCATAAAACCATTTGTATATGACATTTATTTCTCAAAAATTACCGCAAAATGGAAAAGCTGTACTTGAGTGCAAACAGCAAGACGCTGCCAAGTTTTTACGCAGTTATACTTCCCATATATGAAATTACTAGTAAGCAGCACTTGAAATATCCAATAACATTTACCAGAAAATGAAATCCTTAACATTTAAGTTTTTGTTGAAAAAAGAAGCGACCCAAGAAGATCTTCATGCGACCCAGTTTCGGTTTGCGACTAGGGGTGGCCATTTTGAATCGAATATTCGAGTTGAATCGAATGGTAAATTATTCGAATCGGTTCACACGGAAATTTCAATCGCCGCCATCTTGTTTTTTGCTCATCCGCAGATCGACATGAATCTCTAATTTTTTTTTATTCATGTCAAATCTTTGTAATGCAACTCTGACATATGACTTTTCATCCGAGTGAGTTATTTATGAAACATGTTTCTCACTGCGTGGGAACTCTCAGCGAACTGTGCGAGTGATAGATAATACGTGTTTTCACTTATTTATGTGACTGAAGGACTCATTACAATAAAACAGTCAATACACTACATATCTTCCAAGTATTCAAGATTCGATTCGAAAAAAATCCATATTTCTGAAAACTGCTATATAGCGCACCACGATTCATCGCCCGCTTTCCATTTCTGGCAACCAGTACGCAACTAGTCTAAGCTAAAGTAACTGAATGAAAAACCGCGCCCTGTTCTTGTACAAGCTGACGTCGAACGCTTTTACATGGGTTTCTACTTACGCACTCACACTGTTAAAAACTTGCAGAAAAGTAACAAAAATATGAAATACATTCGGGCGCATACCTAGTGCAGGGGTTCATAATTCCTGGTTTCTTTTTTGAAGACTCGCAAGTTTTTCGATCGTCCTGGGAGCCGAGTGTCCACTTTGAAAAAACCCGGACTAGTGATATCCAGGCCGGCAATTCTGAACCGAACAGACTCCTGTCAGATCGTAGGCAGCCCAAATTGAGGGGGTGGGGGGTTGTATAATGACGTAATATCGTAATGTGACGCCCACCGATAGCTTTTGCTCCGAACAAAGCCAGATAAAAAACGCCACTGATATCTAAAAAATTCATAAAAAAATCGCTTTACAAACGTCCTTGTTCCCCCAGACACACTCTAAATGTACCGTGTGCCCCTTTCCCCTTGGCTACTAGCTGCGTTGGAATTCTGGTATTGGGAATTTCCTGGCTAGCAACGCAATAATGATTCGGTGTGAGATTATAATGATACTAAAGCAAAAATAGGAACTTTTTGAAATTGAAAATGTGAAACCGTTGTATAAAAAATTCAAAATAATTTTTTGTAAATTTATAAATTTTTAAACAGTCATTTATCATTTGCACGCGACCATAATGGAATTACAGATAATTCGTGATTTATCTTCGATATATGCATGTACCATGCTTGGTAATTTGTTAAAAGTAGAAGCAACTTCGACTACATATAAGGTCGATAAACTGGGGCGGACGCCCCCGAAACACATGTTTTACATCAGTGAGAAATTTAGAATTGTTTACTTTGGTGTACTAAAACACGGAAACACCGACCGAACGTACGTAGGAGAAACATGTTTTTAAAGATGGGTTTAGACACGGCCATATTTGATGGCTTAAAAAAAGTTTTCATTTGAATAAATTTGCGCCTAGAATAGTTTCGATCAACAAAATGTGTTGTGGGGGTATGTGACTTAATTTAAATGTTACGTAATTCGATGACGTCATTTGGTGTCTATTAGCAATAGCTATTTGTAATTGTACGCTAGTTCATATGAAGTCTGGGTGAAATGGTTGCCATGGGATTAAAACCTTAGATTTTGAACTTGATGGAAAAAACCATCGATTTGCGCTTTAGACTAGAGTATAATCGACTAATTGCCCATATCATTAAATTATATAGAATACGCGCAAATACTAAACGACATGTAGTGCTCCCATATCAAAAGAATTGAATTACTAATGGAAAACAAGAATTTCTACATAACATTTATTTCATTATTTCAGCATTATTATTTGTCCGCCATCAGCGATTTTTCGAAATTGAAGCGTGGCTTTACTTAATTAATCAGATACTTCTGAGTTTATACGCCGTGATACTTTCCAAGTATGCAATTACTATTAATGTATCATGAAACGTTTCTATTAACCAAGTCCAAATAACTGGCTTACTAATCCCATACTCGACATGGACTGGTAACCGGACGAGAGACCGTGGTTCGCAATGATTAAACCGTCTTATCGGCTTTCCTTTCCCTTGGGGGAATATGTAAATCCTACCTAATGTAAATTTTATCATCGCAACGTAGATATAGGCCTACAAACTTCCACATTTGAACAACTAATAAAATGGCTTAGCTGTGTGTATCTTCGAGCAGATATTAGTTTTAGTGGATCTGTCAATGACTCTTCTATCCTAAATTTCAGTGCACTCCATTGAAAACTCATATCGACACAGATGTCGTACGCAAGGGTGTACTTGCCATTTGCTTTGTTACGAATATTTTGTGCGTATTGTTCGTTTTCCTTTGTTTTTAGTTTTACATTTGCCAAATTTGCATTCTTTTTAAGTTTTTCTTTATTTTTTCTTGTTATCCTCCCATTTTCTCTATTCAGTGCATTCTCTCGTGATAGTTATATATTTATTTTGTTAAATAATCTGAACAGTAGCCTCAATTATGTATACTGCCGCAACTACTGGTATTCAGTAGTTGTGTCTCATTTAGTTACTTTTTTATACTAACCTGCATCAGCTAGGTGTCGCTGCTTGAAGACCTCTATAGGTCCCTCGCGACTCCAGTCACACAATTAACATGATCAGTATATTTCGTTTGTTGTAACAGTTTTCTATATGCTTGTTTTTTGTGTTGACAAATAAAAGATTGATTGATTTATTGAACGATTTGAATTGGCTTGCTATGGACCTTTCCCCGACCTTTGACCCTCGGAAAATTCTCCCTATGCTTTACCATTGCAAAATTGTCGAGGCTATTTTAAGAGTGCTTTTGCGAGTTGGCGTCTGTAAAATGGGGTATGTGTTTCAAACCATCATTATGATTCATCGCATACAACAATCTGTTTTTTAAAAGTACCGGTAAAGAATTTCAGGCTAGTCTATCCCAGCTATTTCTACACTAATTTTTATTACTGCAATTAAATTAAAATTCATAGAAAGACAGAGTGATCATTGAATTATCTGATTTTTATTAAAGTTCCCAAAACACAACTGAAAACTAACGAATAGAGTTCAGAAACGCGAAAACGAGGTAATAGTTACAATCACGCTTGAAAATCTGTCTGAGTGAGAAAAGTGTCTGAGCGGATGCGAAAAGGGGGCATTGTTTCGTCACTTTTTGCATCTTGCTGATTGGCCAATGTCACGAAGTAAACAAGGAAGTCGATGCTCGGGGAAAGGTCCATCAATAATCCTTTCACCTGACGAACTAAACGAGTTAGATGAAAATGCGCGGTATATGCCTTGCATAACGTCGACAACAAAGGAAGTCTGTAGAGCTATTATTTTAAGATATTGTTAGATAACAGTGGATAATTTATTTGGCTTTGTTCGGAGCATAGTATTTACTTCATTATAAAACAAAAATGGTGTTCCCGAAGTATGCGAACCAAGATGGCGGACATCGGAACGTAACATGGGTAACAGGTTAGGGTTAGGCGATCATTTTTTTCCAATTTTCCCTATTTTAGTCCTATTATCAGTTCGAAGACTAGCCAAGAGCCTCCCGTAGTATTTATACCTAAAATTATGGCCTAACCCTAACCTAGTACACATATTACATTCCGATGTCCGCCATCTTGGTTCGCATACTTCGGGAGCCCCAAAAAAATTATCCTCCCCCCCAACATTTTGGGCTGGCTACGCATGGGCACGAATTATCTTAGGTTGTTATGACCATTCCCGCGTTTTATACTTGACCATTTCCGCGTTTTATAGTATGTGGTATCATCACTCAATGGTGTTGTACATTCATCAGAATTCTCATTTTTTTTTCATTACTATATTCATACGCAGTGTGTTTCATGTTGTGTTGTGTCTCTATTTATAGATGTTGTTTTGTCTAACAAACTCCTTTGTACAAACAGTTTTGTACACTCCACCCATATCCCTGTTGCCGCATCCACCCACCCTCCTTGCACAACTGCCTGTATAAAGGACCATATTGTACATATTTGATTTACCCTATTATAATTTATATAAATCAAAAGGGATGTATGCCGCACATTTGTGTTTTAGGCCAATATGGTCTTGTGCATACATCCCGTCTTCAGTATTTATAATTATTTACTCTTTTATATTGCTTTTACGAGACGAATAAACATACATACATACATACATACATACATACATGGCAAACCTTGGGGCTTTGAGCTTTTATTTGCGTGAGCAACACCTTATTCGTAATCTAGTGTTAAAACTAAAGTTAGTTTAACGGGCAAGTAGAAGTTAGGAAGTAAGTGAACATATAGAAATGCAACATGCTTGAACTTGACTAAGTGAGAAAAATGGGTGACAAATAATATTTCATTGCAGAGCTTTACGTATAACTATCATCATCGTTTGTTCTGGCAACCTTGCACTGAGTCATATCGTATCTCTATTTCTGTAATAATGGAAAAACGCTTTTACCGAAAGAAATAAAAGCGACAAAGCGGCTTAATCATCTGGCGAACCACGGCTTCTCGTCCGTTTACCAGTTCATGTCGGTATTGAATTAGTTATCCAGTTATTTGTTTTTGGAAGTATGGAGGAAAGTGGAGGAAGCCGTAACCGTCCAGCGGTTACGTGACCCTTCCCACGACAGGGAGTCCAGCAATCCTCTTGTACATAAATATTCTCGCAGTTTGATAGTTGAGGAACGAATGACTTGAGCTACCAGCGCCTTGAGGCATCATATTATCTGAATGCTGAATAGCGTAGGAGCTCACGGTAGTCTCGCAAGGGTTGAGAACCACTGGTGCGAGTATAAAATTTATGTAACCGGCGAGAATTTTTTGACTCCTTGCACTTATCGGAAACGTCTGCAAAACACATGCTGGACGCTTCAAAATTCGTTTGCAACGCTTATTGATCTGTAAGTTTACCGGAAATATAGAAAATAATATGTCTGCGCAAGTTGAAAGGCAGTGGACTGATGAGCAATTACATGGTGATGACGTCAGTAAAAAAGAATTGATATCTTTTCTTCAAACTCACTCAACATCAGAGTTTTTAGCTGAGCATAAACTTCTGGGGAGTTTGAAAAATGTCACCAAAACTTCGAAAAGAGATGCCTTAGTGATTGCTTACAATGCTTTGTTTGAAACTTGTGCTTTTGGAACTGGTGCAGGTGAAATTTTATTGTTTATAACTAAAGTCAACTGATAAATAATAGCTAATGGCTGAATGGAGACTCCGAGACTGGGGTTTCGTGTAGTTTCGTACCTCTTACTAACGTAGCCTACTTCTAGTAGGCGTAGCATAACAATTTTTTGGCATGTCAATCCTAACCCTCTTCTGACTACGCCATCCAAAAATAGTTCGTATAGTTTGGAGGGCTCTATTACTAGGCTTACCATACGTCCCGGTTTAGCCGGGACAGTCCCGGTTTTGACGAGCTGTCCCGGCCGGTCGACTCAAATGTCCCGGTTTGTCAGCACGGCTGTCATGGGTGAAAAATTCATATTTCTTATTGTTACAATTTTTTAACGGTGGCAGCCCATTTACCACTGTTTTGCGACACACTTCGCTAATTCGGAGAGTAAAAATTTGCTCTATTGTTATGTCACAATCGGTATATGTTTTAATGCGTTTTCTGGCGTTAACTACAATGCCGTTAAGTTGTCGAAATGCCATAAGAAAAAGTACAAATTTTCTAATGAGTTGAAAGGAGATTTTCCTTATTTTGCGCAAACTGAAGGAGGAAAGGTCACTGTACGCATTGCAGATCTGTTTTTCTATTAGTCAAGAATAAGATGGTCGTTCTGATGTCAACGATCTTATCCAAAGCAGGAAGCACAAAACATTAATTGAGGCATCGACTCGACTGACCAATTTTTTGCGATAACAAATTCGGATGATTGTTTGTCGTTGACAGCCGACATTTGCCTATCACACAAAGTTTTGACTGCACCTCTGAATTATTTTTGATTTTTTTAGCCTAAATTTGCATTAACTTGTAAATATACACAGTTAGAATTTCTGATGTCCGCTGTCTGATAAGCGGATTCGCTGATTTTGCACGTTTAGCCAGAAATAAATGAGAGTCGGTGATTTTTAATTGAATTGCTCCGCTGTTCTCCTCTGAACCTAATGATGATTTACTTTAAACCAGTTTCGTATCAGTAACCTTCGATGCATCAAACAGAAAGAATTTAAAGCTTGTTCCAGTCGTGGTTCGTTATTTTTTTACCTGATGTTGGTGTGAAGATAAAACTATTAGAATTCAAATCTTTACCCAGGGAAACCGCCAAAACTTTTACTGAATACTTGCTCTCTTTTCTCGGAAAAGTTGTTGGATTCTGTGCGGATAATTGCAACATCAACTTTGGAGGCGTAAAAAGACGAAAAACAAATAATGCTTTTTTCAAACTAAAAGAAGTATAACCGGTATAGATTGTGCATACTATGTAGTTCAACTGTGCACTGCGATGCCATTTTCAACATGCCGTAGATACTTTGCCTGTTTGTGTTGTTGTCAAAATGTATAAATATTATTACATATACACTGTCCGAGTAACAGAAGAGAAATCATTCTGCGATTTTGTTGATAGTATCAACGGCTATTACAGCATGGCAACACTCGGGTTTTCCCTTTATTACCTGCTTTGCAAAGGATTACTGAACTGTTTGAAAGCTTGATAAGTTATTCAAATTATCAAGAAGGATGTCCTACTCTTATGCTTAAATGTTCCAGCGTACGAACTTCACTTGAAATTTGTCCTTTGCCAGCTCACCTACTCCAACAAAATTATTTTAATTTTGAAAAAAGATAATACTAATGCCGTAGATCAGGGGTCGGCAACTTACGGTTCCAGGGTCGGATCCGGCCTGCAGAATATTATAATCCGGCTCGTGACGCTTCACTAAATTATAGTAACAAAACAGCCGTTTTGACGATTATATTTTTTAAACTAAATTATATTATAACCTAACAAGTATATAATTCACAACTACTAGTTTAATGAGCCTATAATTTAATTATAATTAGACAAATGGCAACAAAACGCAGAAAAATGATGCGAAGTGCAAAGGGTTCAATGGCGCTGAAAATATTCAAATGCAATTTTTTGCGATGCAATGAGGAAGTAAATCTATATTCTATTCGAAAGATGTATTACTGCTTGATTTTTATTATAAAAAGTATCATTCGTTCGGTTTCAGCTTTCTAAAAATATGTACGGCCCGCCAATGACTCGCAGCCCTTAATTTTGTCCCGCGAGCGACAAAAGGTTGCCAAGCCCTGCCGTAGATGTCAGAGGTGAAGCTAAATTTGAAGGAAAAAGGGTGAAGACTGTTAATTCCGTCGCAATCACTTATACTTCTGGAATCCTTGGAACGCTCTGGCGAAATCGATGTAACTGTATTTAAAAAGAATGTTTGCGGTATATAGAGCTGCATGATGAAGCCTAAAATGCTCCCCAGGCCCCACATATGGACAAATTATGGGTGATTTAAACTGGACTAAAGTGTTTGGTTTGCAAAATTGATAAATGATATGTTCGGTTAGCTAGTCAGGTTTTGAATAGAGATGCACTTTTCGACGAATACTGATAAGGAGATATTTGTCTGAGCATGGTTCAAATGCAATTTGGCTTACTTTGCGGTTGAATTTAAGTGGACAGAGATGTTTAACGTTTTTTCTAACAGAAATATTAGCATTTCGAATTTGCAGAAACTCGTTGATTTTGTTTGCCGGAACATCGGCATCTGTTGAACAGATTTTTTCTCCATTGTTAAAACTTTCTGGTCTGGAAGCAGGTTCAGAATGCCAGAAGAAAATATAAAAGCACTCGTAACCTGCAAATTTAATGGTGATGTCTCTTGTTATCAGTTTTATGACAAAATCAAAACAAGAATTTTTGAGAAGGGTTCCATCTGCAAACAAATACTTTTGGTCTAAATAAATAATACAAACTATTTTTTTGTGTTTTTTCTAATTCAATGATCAGTATAGAGATTTAGAGCCGTATATACCCGCAATGGCTTGGTAGACGTTTCAATATTACAAAGACTGGCAATCAACCGAATGTTTGCCAAATCGCACCGTCCCGGTTTTTTGTTTCAGATTTATGGTAAGCCTATCTATTACATCACTGTGACGTCGTAGTGATGTAAATTTTGGATGGTGTAGTCAGATGAGGGTTAGGATTGACACATGAAAAAATTGTTATGCTACGCCTACTAGAAGTACGATAGGTACGAAACTACATGAGACCCCTCGAGACTGTTGGGCTGGTCTGATAGAAATATGATGCTCTGTTGCCGGAAACATTCTGGTTGGTGAGAGTAGAGAGGGACTGGACCATTGCGACATTTTGTGTTCGAAACATACTTGCCATATCACAGTAACACCTGAACACTGCTTCTACCATCCAGCCATCAGGTACATACAATTACGGCTTCCTCCACTATCAAGTCCATGCTTCCGTAAACAAGTAACTGATTCCCTACCCGACATGAAATGGTAATTGGACGAGAGGCCGTGCTTTTCTATATGGTTAAGCTGTCTTATCGGCTCTTCTCTCCCGCTGGATTAATATATAAATCCTATCCAATCCTACATGAATATGAAATGATTAAATGTCCGCCCACCACTGATAAGGAAAGGCTTTGGTTCGCCAATAAACTAAATTGTCAAATTGGCATTCCTCTCTTTCTTGAGATAATTGTGAAAAATTGTACAGGTATTGACACTATTACGAGAGCCCATGAATCATACATGGTGAAAAGAGATAAGAGGTCGTGGTTTACCTCGTTATTTAGCCATCTATTATCGTTTGAAATAAATGTCTATTTTGAATTTACAGGAGACAAGCCTGTCGCTGATTTGACTAAAAAGGTCGAGACATTGTCCACTAGTGAATCGAAGGCAAAAAAAACTACAGAAGATGACACTGGCCCACCCAAGTTCAAGAAAACCAATGTCTTGAAAAAGGGGGACAAAACAAATTTCCCCAAACCAGGGGACAAAGTGAAATGCTATTATGTGGGTAAACTAGAAGATGGGACTGTGTTTGACAGTCTTACACAGGGAACTAAAAAGAAGAAAAATCAGCCTTTACAATTTAAAGTCGGCAAGAGTGAGGTGATCATTGGTTGGGACCAGGCTGTCATGGCGATGTCGGTTGGAGAAAAGTGTGAGGTCACAATTGAGCCTCAATATGCTTATGGGAAGGCGGGAAAGCCAGAAGCGAAGATTCCTTCCAATGCTACGTTGTATTTTGAGATCGAACTTTTATCCATTGACTGATAAGAGTCGCCTGCTGTTTTGACAATATATTACATTTTTAAAGTCCATACATCTGAAATGAATCAGCGGTAACTGTTCCTATTCCTGGCAACATGACAAGAGGCCGTGGTTTGAGATGGGATTGAGTTATCCTTATGAGCTCCTCTCCTCTGGGATAAATATAAGAATCCTTTCTCTATTTTAAGCCCATTATATAACATTCCTTAAAGGAAAACTGGCAACTGTAATGTCCCTTTTTCCCAATTTTTTTCAATGCGAATGCTTTTTCCAACCCAATGCTTTATATCAGTGGTTTCCAAAGTTAATTGACTGGAGGCCAAAATTAGAAGTGAAAGGATATTGGCAGGCCAGGAGAGGGGAGCGCCCGCAACAGTCCGTTTGTTTGCTGCTGTGTAAAGAAGATTTCACCTAAGAAAATTCCTTCATAGAGTATTTTCTGATAATCGAACAAGGGACAGTTGTTCCCACTTTACCTGCTTTCCTATTCACTGGGTTCAATAAAAAGCATTCCATTGGACTGTTAGTGAAAAATTGGAATCTGGATTGCTTTATGCTTGCAGAATGTTATGTTTTTGAAAGATCAGAATTATTCCAGTTTGCTATTGCCTAACCAATTATTATTATTTTGGCAAGGGGTGCGTATTTCTGACATTTTGTATAAAATGAATTTTGGTTCCAGAACAAGTCGTCATAAACCCTGATATTTCAACTTTGATGTTAATTAACAAGGGTGTCTTTGCTTATAACCAGTTATGATATTCGTGTCTCTCTATATTCCAAAATGGGTGCTCCCGAAGTATGCGAACCAAGATGGCGGACATCGGAACGTAACATGGGTAACAGGTTAGGGTTAGGCGATAATTTTTTTTCTAATTTTCCTTATTTTAGTCCTATTATCAGTTCGAAGACTAGCCAAAAGCCTCCCGTAGTATTTATACCTAAAATTATGGCCTAACCCTAACCTAGTACACATATTACATTCCAATGTCCGCCATCTTGGTTCGCATACTTCGGGAGCCCCCCAAAATGCTATTGTTTGATTTCGTTTTTACATTCTGTATGCACAGTGTGTATTTTTAGTTAGGTGGAAAATAATGTATTAATTTTAAAATAACTTTTTGTTTTAAAATATTCGACCAGGTTTTAATAGAAATAGTGACAATTACTTTTAGTGTATTCTTTTTCAAAACTCTAGAGCTGTGATAACTGACAAACTATTCGAATTATAGGAACAAGACTATGTTCTGGGTAATTGTCCATTGTGTGTACATTGCATATGATTCAACAAAATATGGAAGTAAATAAGGAAATTTATTCTGGGGTCATGGGGTCGTTGCATTGTTTTATTTCTGATTTGTTCATTGTGTTACTGCCTGAAAGATTTAAACAAGTTCATGCTATTGTTTGTATTTTCTTATTACACTGGGTTGACCAAAACTGAATAATCTACTTTTCTTATGTATCTGTCACGATATATCAATTATATTCTATATTGATAGACATTGAATATCGAACTATTCCAAAGCATTCTAAAGTAATATTTTTAAACATGGAATATCGGACTTATTCTGAATTGGGTCGTGTTGTCAATTTATATTTAATGAGTTGAATTTGGAAATGCAGGAAAATTATCTTCGCTCCGGAAGTATGTGTACCATTATGGGGGTAACTAATTTTGTTCGCCTACTTTACATCAAGTTGTGTAAAGGGACTGAAACCTATGGGCAGGGGGTACATTCACTTGGCTAACACAGAGAGTCTCAGAACTCGTAATAGAACTAAAATAAGGAAAATCGAAATAAAATTATGGCCTAACCCTAACCTGGCACACACTACGGGAGTACCGAATTAACAGTTTTTTTATTTTTTTCAGAAATTAAACGCTTTTCTGGTCATACCGTGAGACTCGATTTTTCAAATTAAAATATTATTCCTAAATTCGAAATCTGATATCATTCATTTTGAATTGATTTGAATCATTTTGGACATTCCTGGTCATATTATTTAACAATGTCGGTGTTAGTTTGGTGATTTTTTTTAGAGGTGTTTTTAACTTTTAATTGGATCAGGAAATCTAAAACGAGTCGGATACAGTGATATTTATTACTTTAAATTCTCGATTCTATAATTCAAAATAATATCATTATTTTATTTCGTCATTTTATAGTGATTGTCATTATATTTGCCATTTAAGTTTTTCAACCTGATATTAGATACATTCTATATTCTAAAATATAATTTTGGAATGTATCCCTCTAATTTTTCTGGTGTGCACGACTCAAATATATGATGAACATGTGCTAATTAAAAATATATCCAATATTTTAAAATATAAGTTTTCATAATTTCTATCAACTCATAATGATTTGTGCAAATTTCTTCGTCCAAAATAACCAAGCTAGAATATATTCAGATTCAGATATTTAATTTTGTAGTTTCACATGCAAAATATTCTACATTTGAACAAAAAATAAATTAGATACATTCATTGACAATAAAATGCGATAGTTAAACTGAAATGTACGAGGGGTCACATAAGAGATTTGGGGGCTCCCGAAGTATGCGAACCAAGATGGTGGACATCGGAATGTAATATGTGTACTAGGTTAGGGTTAGGCCATAATTTTAGGTATAAATACTACGGGAGGCTCTTGGCTAGTCTTCGAACTGATAATAGGACTAAAATAAGGAAAATTGGAAAAAAATTATCGCCTAACCTGTTACCCATGTTACGTTCCGATGTCCGCCATCTTGGTTCGCATACTTCGGGAGCACCCATATTTAAATTTACTTAGTATATGGTGTTTGGAGAAATCCATATATGAGAAACATGTCCTAATTAAGAGAATATCATTGATAGTACATTATTCAATTTCTATCAATTTATAAAGCTTTGTGCAAGATTTTCTGCCGACATAACTAAAGCTAGAATACATTCAATGTTTGCATTTAAATTTTTTTGGTGTTTGGTAAAAATCAACATGTTTTATTAAGAGTATGAATGGTACATTATTCAATTTCTATCAATTTATAATGCTTTGTGCGGATTTATTTGATGAACTAGACAAAAATAATAATACATGGTATTCATAAAGTTCCGTTACAATTTCATTTTTGTTATGATGTCAGTTCTGAATGTATCTTAACCAGGTTTATTTTAATTTTATTCAGTGTTTATTAAGTATTTTTACTTCATTCAATACATCTGTGAGGTAACAAACTATATATAGTTTCGATAAATCCATTTGCAGTTTTGAAAATTTAAGGCTTCATGAATGCCCTGTATATTCAGTATTTTGAATAGTATGTTATTCAGTCTTGGTCGTCCCTACTGCTTTAAATTTAATTTTTTGTGTTGGTTAGCTTATTTAGGATAGAGTAGGTTTAAACTTTGCCTTTGGTTGGTTGAATTTGTTCATTCGTTCAGCAATGGGAAGTGGGGAGTCCACACCAGTGGTGGAACAGAAGCCAACAGCTGCAGGTAACTTTTTTTTTAAAGTGATGTCCATTCAAGCCTTTTGCTCTGAACAAGGCTTCAAACAAGAGGCTACTGATATTTATCAAGATGTAAGGAGATAGTGTATGGGATTACGTATTCTTCTTGGGGGAGAGGAAAGCCGATAAGATGGCTTAATAATATGGCGAACCACGGTCACTCGTCCGGATACCATTCCATGTTGGGTATGGGATTAGTAGTTAGTCAGTTATTTGATTTCGAAGCATGGACTGGGCTTAGTGCTGGAGGAAGCCGTAGAAGACAAGCGGTTACGTGAACCTCTCTGCCTCCTCATGGAGTACAGCAATCCTCTCGCACATAACTATCCCCGCATAGGATTAATACCTGCGAACCCACGCAGAGTATTCAAAGGTGTGCTTCCAATTCCTAACGCTTAGCACGATGCAGCACTACCCATTTTATCAAATCATAGGCGAAGTGGAGGAGAGTATAGCGATCCTCTCACAAATAATTCCAGTTCAAACCTTTGCAAGATACCAGAGCTAGCCATCAAGCCTGACTATTATTTATTACTGTTCTCTTTATTTAGCCGCTGGGCCTCCATCAGAATGTCCAATGCACAACAAGACAACTGACCAACAATATCCCAGCGAATGTCCGATGAGTGGAGGTCAGAGTTCAGAGATTGACCCTACAAATATGGTAAAGTTTCTGATCTTTTTTTACTTTGTAACATGGCACGGACTCATGTTTTACTGAATTCTCGTTGAAAAATTTTTTTTTCGTTGTGGCTAATCAACCAATCAATTCAAAATTTCGATAACTTAAAGATGAAAGGGGCAGCCCCCTTCCAGAAGAATTTTAGCAATCATGTCCCACTCCTTCCCTGTTGTTGTCACGGTAATATGTACAGTGTTATATTATTGGTCGATTCCGAATCCCATTAGGGTCAAGCAATGAAACTGAGATAAACGGAGTTTTCTTGCACTGTGCTAAAACATGATGTTTTCTGATCAAAATTTTTGATTCAAATCCATGCATGGAGAGATAGGTATAAATAAATATTTTTTGTTGATAAGTGAAAATATTCATAAATTCCTTTTCCTCGCAGATGCCGCCCCCTAATCAACAGCCGTCACCAGATCAGCCTTTTCCTCTGTCAACAGACAGAATTGTGTCATCAATTCCTAAAGGAGAAGCAAAGGAAGGTATGTCAAGCGTCCTTTTTTTGAACGGGGGGGGGGGGGGGGGTGAAAACTTAAAACCGATGACTATAGCTATAAAACTAAAAAACAAGATAATATCAGCAGTTGTATTTGTATCTAGAGGGCGCTCTTCGCAGTGAAAAAGTTATAAAATGAGCAGCCAGCAAGTAGGCAAGTCAAAACCGAGGAAATTCTGTTTTTTGCTGCCATAATATCGATACCCCCATTGTGTGTTTACCAGGTTAGGGCTAGGCCATAATTTTATTTTGATTTTCCCATTTGAGTTCTATTACGACTACGATTTCGAATTTGTCTGTGTTAGCCAAGTGAATATCCCCCTGTCCATAGGTTTCAGTCCCTTTACACAACTTGAAGTATAGTAGGCGAACAACATTAGTTACCTCCATATTGGTACACACATTTCTGGAGCGCTATTAAAAGCGATAGATCGTTTATGCAGCGCCTTGATTTGAGTGAACACCTCAAAGACAACTTGATGTTTTCACAGGTGAAAGATGGGTTTACCCCTCGGAACAAATGTTTTGGAACGCGATGTTACGTAAAGGCTGGCGTTGGAAGGATGATGACCCTCAGGAAGGAGATATGACCAATATCATTTCAATACATAACGCTAATAATGAACAAGCCTGGATGGAAGTCTTGAAATGGGAGGCCTTCCATGCCAAGTAGGTGACGGAGTTTTGAAATTTTCATTTTCATCTCGAGGGAGAGAAAATTACCAGTCCATGTTGTTCATGCAAATTGTTAATTAAACAGTCATTTGTTTAGGATCCATGCGCTCCACTTTCCCTGACCAGTGTGATATTTTTTCGTTCTTGGGGAATAATTTTGTTTTGTATTTGCTGTATTACTACTAAACATTCTTTAGTTGGATAATATTACCATAATACTTATGTATGTATATTGTAAACTACTCAAACTTTACAAAAGAGGAGTTTTGCTTATCCTTTGCTGTAGTACAAATACAGATATTCTCGCTTATTATTACATCTAAAATACTAATGTGTGCACACAATATAAACTACTTAAATGTACAAAAACGGAAATGCAACTTGTGCATAAAACTAGCTGAAGATCCATTAAAGATTGAACGAGAATAGACTTATCGATGGAAAGTTAGGGGATCCCCCAAAACAGCGTTCTTACTCCATAGTGACACCTTGTGTCCCATCGCTAATTAATTATTAACTCGCTAATTATACGACATAATTCATCCAAAATCAATAGGCTTCTGGTACGACATATGATGAATGCACATGCAAAATCTGGAGCAGATTCAATCTCGCTTTCGTGAGATATCGCGTGCATCTAACAGACAGACAAACAGACAAATACCTATCAACATACTTACCGATTGAAATCGATAAGTATTAAATAAATAGTTTTGATACGTGGAGACGTAGAAAGAATAGTTCTGAAATAGGCGAAGGGTGAAATTTAACTGAAAATGTTTGTTAATACTTCCGTAACCAATTTCCTTAGATGTGTTTTTTTTCTTTTACAGAGAATGCCCCTGTGGCCCAAAATTATTAAAATTTGGGGGAAAAGCGAAAGAATTTTCTCCGAGAGCAAGAATAAGGAGTTGGATGGGGTAAGTGCTGCAGCCGAGGTTTACAAATTTGGAACTTGGCCCCTCTGGTCTAGTATAGTACCACAAAGACTTTTGAGACAAAAAAATTTGGCATATGTTATTTCTAACGCCCACCTGACTATGTCTTCCAAAAAATGACGTCACTACGACATCACAATCACGCCATAGAGGTTGCCAAAGTACGATCACCAGAAATAGCTTCTGCGCCAACGATCTTTCTCATATCAGGATCATTGCGACGAAAAACGTGAGAAATTGCGACCATCTTTATATTTTGTAGGGTCTTATTACACCAACTGTGACAGTGGTCAAATGGGGGTTGAGAATGACGCCAAAATTCTTGAGCCAGGCCAACTAAAAGTGCATGTGGGGCTAAACTATACCAGACTCGGCCCCTCTAGGCGGCCATGAGCAAATACCTTGTTAGGTGTCTCATTAGACCTTATTCATTAAAAACCCATCCTCCGCGCTAAAAGAAAAGTGATCTGAACAAAACAATTTTAACATTAGCTCTTATGGGGAATGTGATCACCAGAGCAGAAATTTGCATATTCTGTAATTTTCTAGACATCTTTCATTATATACGTGAGCAGTTTTGAGGATAGAATATTTTTCACATTTTTTTGATATTTTTAGAATGATGGGTTTTTAATGACTAAAGCCTATTGGGTTATGACATTCCTCTCATCCTGTCTCAAACAGGCTTTGTGTTATTTTATATTTAACTGATTGAAATATTTACCGGTAGTTGTATTAAGATTTTTCAAATAGTTAGACTTACTTATATTAGGTTAAATGTGTTATGATTCATTTGCAAACATTGGATTCATACCAGGACACTCAATTTGATAATCTGTAAAGAATCTGCTCATACAACAAAGTCCCTATCTGAGATTTGTCCAATTTTTTTTGACTGTAATCTCCTCTAATATTTGACTTTTCATTAATAAAATTCGATACATGAAGTAACTCTATTATGACTTCGGTTACGTGAGGTACTTCCATAGTGTGTGTACCAGGTTAGGGTTAGGCCATAATTTTATTCTAAATTTCCTTATTTAGTTCTATTACGAGTTCGGGGACTGTCTGGGTTAGCCAAGTGAATATACCCCTGCCCATAGGTTTCAGTCCCTTAATGCAACTTGAAGTAGGAAAAAAAAATTAGTTACCTCCATATTGGTACACACTTCTGGACCGCTCAAATTAAAGCCTCATAACAAATTCTGAACTTTTCTTTTCAGCTACGAACTTCCGTTTGATCGTCACGACTGGGTGATTGACAGGTGTGGAAAGAAAGTCCGCTACATCATTGATTATTACGATGGAGGGGCTGTTAACCCGGAAACGTTTCAATTCACAATTTTGGTGAGTTTTATAAACAAAGCTAAAGCTGTAAATAGCTAGCCCAGGGTAGTCCAAACCCAGGACTGGCGGCCACATGTGGCCCGTTGATTCATTATCTGTGGCCCGCGTCGTATTCGGAGAAGAATCAAAAATCGCATTTCGTGTTGTTTCGTCATAAAATTGAACAAAAAATCTTTTGACATATTGTTGCATCATTAATTTCACTGAATTGACTAGTGTTATGGCTTGCTGAAGCAACTAAACGAGCGAAGTTCTTGGCACTATTGTGGCCCGCAAACAATGCAAGGGTAATTTTGTGGCCCGCGGAGCTGCCAATCTTGGACCACCCTGAGCTAGCAAATGAGCCATTATTGTTGGTTGAAGACTAGGAGTAGAATCTTTTTGGTCCGACACTATCTACCCCATTTATTACACCTCAGGGAAATATGGTGGACATGGGGTTCAAAAGCGAAATTCTTATTGTCAAATGCCTTTAACCCAGGCCTGCGCAGTGTATGACCTGTGGGCAGCATGTGGCCCGTAAAAATTTTTATGCGCCCTACAAAAAGATTTAAAAAAAATTTGTTTATCCAAAAATTGAGTACCGGTAATTGTTTTTCTATGTTGTAACCCTCTCGTTCTTTTGTGTCGTGCAGGTCTCTGACCACCTAGCGATCGACTCCTTTGCATATTCGCTAAACGCTGAATATTAAATATGAAAGTGTCAGTATCTGACTCAGATGACCATAAATGGTCGTATCATTACCTCACAGTCATACCGAAAACTTTTGTTTCACTCATTTTCTTATTGTTATATATCATATTATGCGTTTTTTGGTTGACAAAATGAAGAATTCTATCTCTCTCTGATGGAAACAGGGTGGTCCTATCGAATTGAATGTAAGTGATGTGTAATAAATCATGGTCACTACCAGCTAACACCCGCATTGCAAGTATAGATATATCAGTAGTAAGTCTGGAAATATCCGGTCTTTTTAAACATATTTATGCCAATGTCAGTATTTTGGCGTCCGACTCCTCACTTTAGTACTATATATTTAGTTCGATTTTTGTTCTTGTATGACCCAATGTTAGACTATTCTTAGGTGTCGCTGCTCGATAACCAATGCTGGTTTACCGCGTCCCCTTTCACCATGAAATGCATTATTTTCCTCTCTTCCTTCTCGTTCTGTATGTACAGTATTTCTTATATGGTGATAAAATAAATTACTGATTACAGTGGTGTTTGCGAACCCCTTATTATTACTTATCGATTTTAATCGGTAAGTATGTTGATAGGTATTCGTCTGTCTGTATGTCTGTTAGATGCACGTGATATCTCACGAAAGCGAGATTGAATCTGCTCCAGATTTTGCATGTGCATTCATCTTATCTCAGACCAGAAGCCTATTGATTTTGGGCGAATTATGTCGTATAATTAGCGAGTTATCAATCAATTATTGATGAAGTGATCTAAATTTTTGTAAAACGAGAGAATTTTGAGACCCACCGAGTGTGTGTGATGCGCAGTGCGCAAGTTACAAGAGCGGATGAATCAAAACCGCAGTTTCTGTTTTGGGGGATCCCCTAACTCTCGATCGATAAGTCTTCGGTTTCCAACCGATATTCTCGTTTTACTCTTTGCACCATGAGGGCTAGAAACCTTTCTTGAAGCAAACTTATACGAAAAGTTTTTCTTTCAGGATGTAAGACCAGCGCTGGATTCCTTCGGAGCTGTTTGGGATCGTTCTAAAGCTTGGTACATGAGGTTGACGAATTTTGGGGGAGGAGACGCAGATTCTACAATCGAAAAAAACAAGAAAGTCATCCACAATGGAATTCCGCAAGCATCTGATTCGAATACGCAACGCATGACTGCACAGATGACATCACAATCAGACATTCCGGCAGAATGCCCAATGCATACCTCTAAATCATAGTGATCTCATAATATATCTACAGTGATGTCACAATTGCTGTAAAGTTTGAATACTGTGATGTAATTGACCATATTTTTTATACGCTTCCTATTTATTGACTTTGTTCGGTTAGAAAGTGGTTATGGATAAAGTAGCGAGTTATTATCGTCTTGTGGGAAGGCACCCAAAGTACTTGTAGAAATGACTGACGACATCTGTTTATTTCAAGTTTCCCTCATTTCCAAATCTTAACTCTTTGACGTCGATGTGTAATTTATTAAATATGACCGATGTAAAATACAGGGTGTCCATAAAGTCCCTTTACAATTTTGTTATGAAGTCAATTCTCGCTATATATCTTAACCAGGTTTGTTGTTTTTCAATCAGTAAATATTTTACCTCATTCAATACATCTGTAAGCGCCAAAACAATATATGATATCAATAAATTCCCTTTGCAATTTAAAATTTTTTTCAAGACTTTATTGACACCCTGTATATTCCATATTTTACATTCAGAATCATAGATAATGACTGGGTTCTGACCATCTTCAGTTCCAATCCTTACAGTGTAGCGTTTGTTATCTTTTCATATTGCCAAGTTTTCCTTATAAGTTGTTTTGTCTGTGTGGTTGAATAAAAAATTAACCTCCAAATGCCTTTTGATTTCAAAATTTATCACTAGACTCTCTGGGAAAGTGATCTCCAACGGCAGCACACGAATGGAGAAATACCTGGGAATATGGCAGTTCACAGACTGTATTCCGGCACCAAAATTTCAAAATCTATTTTTAAATTTCATACAGAAGTTGTGAGAACCATGACTAACATGATATGCAATGTAATAACACGCTTTTGAGGCAGGTGGGGAACATAGATAACTCTATGAATAGTAGAAAAAATTTTCCTTAACCGCTGGCCCGTTAGACTCTTTCCACCATCAAGTCTATGCATCTGAAACAAAGAACTGGCTAACTAATCCCATATCTCGGCATGGACATGCACTTTTTTCTGTGCTCCAGAAGTATGCGCACCAAGATGTCGCACAACCGAATCCTAACCGGTACACACATACTATGTTCAGGTCGTGGGCCATGTTGATGCGCATATTTCTAGAGGTCCCTTTTTTCTCCCCTGGGATAAATATTTACATCCTATATGTGTAGAAGAGGTATTTGGTTTTAATTCCCCTTCCATAGCCACAATACAAGAATATTGGCGCCATGACTTGTTACATATCAATCTTTAGATCAGTAAGTATGTTGATAGGTATTTGTTTGTTCGTCTGTCTGTTAGATGCACGCGATATCTCACGAAGGCGTGGTTGAATCTGCTTTAAATGCATGTTAAATTGCATGTGCATTCATCATATCTCGGACCAGAAGCCTATTGATTTTGGATGAATTATGTCGTATAATTAGCGAGTTATTAATTAATTAGTGATGGGACACGCGGTGTCACTATAAAGTCATGAATCGAAACTGCAGTCTTCGGTCTCCCGTTTTATCTTTTAAGGCTTCAGAATTCGGTATTGGCCGTCCCTAATCATGATTGAAGTGGCCAATACAAAATTATCCAATATTCCGAATATTTTCTGATTTTTAAATGCAGACAAATAAATGGAAGTGCACAATGTGCATAATTTTAAAAGACTTCGGTTGGTCAAAATGATAAATTTTTTAAATGAAGATTGAAAGTTTAAAATACTGAATGTAATTAACTTTTGAATCAATTTGGATATCTGTGTTGTATATCACCTCATTCCACTCACGAAGAAGAATATTACATGACAAGCAGAGCATGTACCATTCATTGACACAGATTTTGTAGAGATAAGAATAATTTTTTCATTCACCATCTTTCCAGTACAAAATCATGATTAAATAAATTTATCAGAGAGATACGAGTCTGATTGAATTTGGTAAGTTACACCTAGAATAGGCATGTGAGTCCATTTCATTCTGTTGTATATGATTTTTACTTTGGAGGCTCTGCCAGGTTAGGTATTATCATAGTTCTTTTGACTGTTTGTGGTTGACGGGCACGTACTTGGATGTTTTTAACTTTTCTATTTTGAATTATGCCCGCCCCCGGTGCTCCCGAAGTATGCGAACCAAGATGGCGGACATCGGAACGTAACATGGGTAACAGGTAGCCAAGAGCCTCCCGTAGTATTTATACCTAAAATTATGGCCTAACTCTAACCTAGTACACATATTACATTACGATGTCCACCATCTTGGTTTGCATACTTCGGGAGCCCCCTCTGTATTTTGTTTCTGAGAGACCAAAATAAAATTGAGTTTGGAAGAATCTTTCCGGTCTGGACTGTCAATCTAATTTATTGCACCTGGGATTCAAACCAGAACTGTCTCATCTGCAATGTCTACATGGTTAGGTACAATGCTCTGACTGGCTTTCAACTAGAGATGTACCGATACCACTTTTGTCGCCGATACCGATACCGATACTACAGAAGGGCCGATATTACCGATACCGATACTATGTAAATATTACTTAATTAGGTGTGCTGTGTAGGGCAGACGGGTTAAAACAATGGTCTTTGAGCGTTGTTCATAGTACACATTATTTCAGATCGAAATAAAGATATATCACATAATATGAAATTAATGTTTGGTGTTTGCTTTAACTGATTAAGATACACTGTACAGTAACGCTAGTAATCTCGGTGTTCAATTAGAAAACTCATAAGCCGGGATGTCCAATTTGAATTTAATGTTAATATCGCGACCTTCGAATATCGTTATTCGTGTTTAAAAGAATATCGAATATCACCCACACATTCCAGAGCCGCCGTCCTACGTTCAAATTAAAAGCATTTTTCAAATATTTTATTTCGTGGCTAATCGTAATCGTCGACGCAATAAGTCAAAGCCAACATGAAAGAATATCAATCAGCACCGACCAAAAGAAGGCCTACATATACCCGTCGAGGATGTTTTTTCACTTTACTATTTTATATTATTATACAATTGCCATCATATATTTTGAGACAGTCTAGGACTCTAGGCCCTCTGGGGCTAGGCGGTCATGTCAATATATCTATAAAGAAATTGTGTAGTTAAACAAAATTAATATCTGCGTAGAGGGATAATTGTGTCGGAGTTTAGTTTATCGATGTCGTCGGACTAAATGACACTCGTACTTGACGACAAACAGTCAGAATTTATACCCGTGCCAAAAGTCCATGTGCCGTTAATAAGGACCCCAATTCCACTGTATGATTTAAAACTGGGCGCCTAATTGCTTTTTGTTATGTGCCGTGTTGATATGTTTCTTCATAATTACTATGTAATATTAAAAATGTCAATATAAAAATTTGACAGCGAAAATAGCTAAAAATACGTGAATCCTATTCTCTCGCGGGGGTAGGGACATGTATGGCCTATAGCTCACGATCTCTCCAGACAAAAAATAAATTGAAAAGTAGTATTCCAACTTATCTTTTAAAACATTCTGGACCATATCAAAAAGGTAAATATATCGGAAATATCGGCCTTAATCTAACCGATACCGATAAAATGGCCGATATTGCCGATACCGATACATCTCTACTTTCAACCAGGGTTTCGTCAGAACAGTCTAGGAGCCAAACCTGAGAATGGTATTGATACACCACTATGTAACCAAAACTTGTACCCAGCTTTTTACCTAGATTTCCAGGCCGCCAATGGCCAAATACGGCGCCAATGTCGCATTCATAAATTGCTTTTTTGGCACACTGGAATGCTTCATTTGATTCCGCGCCACCAAATAGATTGTTTCAATAGGCCACATCAACGCACACACTATTTAAAAAGGATATTATTAAGACTTTTGTTGATGCCCACACACCATTAATTTGAAAACTCTGATCATTGAGAAACAGTGAGAAGAGAAAACATATTTTATTTTTAGATATATAAACAAAAAATTCAAATGAGTTTATTTATTGTGCTGCGGCCGCTGCTTCTCTCGCCTCCCGTCTTGCTCGCTCCTTGTCACGCTTCATTAGGCGCTTAGTTCTCTCATATTCTTTTCTTCGAATAATTTGGCTGAAAAATCAAAGACATAAAGCTCTTTAAAATGGCTGCTAATGAGTGTTTGGAGAATACCATTGTAAATTCAAAAAAAAAGTCCCTTATTAGAAATCACATTTATACTGGTATATACTGCTAATTTTGTTGATCAGATCGAGGGACCATACGAAGTGTTATGGAAACATTTGATACAACATCTCTAATTACCCTGCATAGGTTCTAAAGTTCAAATCTCATAGGAATAATTATGTGCGAGAGGATTGCTGGACTCCTCAATGCCGTAGGGTGGTTCATGTGTGATCGCTAGTTGGTTACAGCTTCCTCCACCATCAAGTCCACGCATCTGAAACTCAATTGGCTGACTAATTCCGTCCAGACTTTAACTGGGAAAGGAGGTTGTAGTTTGCCATATGACAAAGCCGTTTTTCCTCTCCCCCGGCATAAACATGTAAGTCAGGGGTTCCCAAGCTTTTTCCAGGACGACCCCAATAACAACTTTCGAGTGTCCAGTGCGACCCCAGGTCAATGAATATATTTTTCATGGGACTTTAGAGCTTCTTTCATTTGACTTATGAGTTTGGTCATGTGGTGGTATAGGACAGGTAAAGTAAGCTAAAACCAAACAGTGATGTCACAATAAGCACCTACATTTTCTATAGCATAAGCATAGAGTGATGCCTATAGGCCTGTTTTACAGTAAGCCATGGTGCAAGCTGCTAAATTTAACATGGTATGTCAAATTTCAGATGTTTTGTACATCCATCATCTACCATAACTCAGCGACCCCGCCGATCCCATGACCTGTTTGCGAACCTACCTACTTATCACTCCGACACAATTTGGGGTCATGACCCCTGGTTTGGGGACCGACACTGACAAATCCGACACTGATTAGTAACAAGAAGAGGTTGTTATATTAATTGCAGTCTATATTCCTTTAACTCACTCTTCTATCTCGCAATCATGGTAATGGTGAAGTTGATGCATGCACTTCCGATACTGCGGCATCCACTCTCTAATGCATTTCTTGTACGCCATGAAATGTTGGGCGCAGTAGTCACGGCTTTCACGAGGTATTTGTCCCAGATTCATTTCTTCTCTTGTAACTGCCATTTCTGAAATGATTGTTAAAAATAGGTGACTTGATAAGAGCAGAACCTTAATATTTTAAATCTTTCAAAGTATTGGGGTTTACTAGCAGGGATGATCAAAATTTTTTTTATAATAACTAAGCGAAAAACAAATTTCATTAGGCACAATCAATTAGAAGATTTGTTCAATTAAATCAATAAGAATTTTTCAATATAAGAATTTGATTTTTACAGGAGTTCAGAAATGGAAAATATTTTCTCAACTTAAATGTAAATTTTACGCAGCTCTGATTGCCTCAGATATTGAAAAGTGGCAGGACACGGCTTTCTCCACCATCTTGGGGGATGTAATACAACAAACATAACTGGCTAAACTAGAACAGCCGGGATGTCATTGTACATTGGTTGGTGCATCTTGCTAAGCGTTAGGCATGGCATCTTCTGATATTTTTGTGTGAAGGTCTATAGCAGGGGTCGGCAACCTTTTGTCGCTCGCGGGCCAAAATTAAAGGTTGCAAGTCATTGACGGGCCGCACATATTTTTGGAAAGTTAAAAATCGAATGGATGACCGATGAATCACATTTTATCACACAGATCAGAAGTTAAATTTTAAGCAGCGCGCGAAGACTGACCATTTGAATATTTTTGCGCCATTAAACCATTTGCACTTAGCATCAACTTTTCTGCGTTTTGTTGCCCTTTGTCTAAATTATAATTAGATTATAGGCTCATTAGACAAGTTATTGTGAATTATATACTTGTTACGTTATAATATAATTTAGTCTACACGTAAATTCTTTTGCGTAAAGAAGATAATCGACGAAACAGCTATAATTTTTTACTATAATTCAGTGAAGCGTCCCGGGCCGGATCATATTGCTCCGCGGGCCGGATCCGGGCCGTAGGTTGCCGACCCCTGGTCTATAGGTTCAAACCAAGACTACTTACTTACTACCTTATAATGGTTAGCTATTTCCATACAGACCAGAGTTGGTAACCAGCTGTGAGGATGTGGTTTGCCGCCTAATCAACTTTCCTTTACATACATACCCACATGATTGAGGAAACTAACCACCTTTCCTCTCGTTAAAAAATAAACACATTTTAGTAATCATGTCCCACTCACTTCTGACAGGCCTATCCTCTGCGCCATACTCCTTGTATTTAGCAAACATTTCTGGTTTGTCGATCGGCTCATCCTCCAAATGAATGCTCTTCATTACACCTTGCCCCATGGTGGTCGTATCTGACACCTATGGGCTCAACTAACTGGAAAAACATCAAATTAAACATTTATTATTAAACAGTGTGATATGCAGGGAGTGTTCTGATTACTTAATTAAAAAATATATTAGAAAAATCGAGGGATTTTTACGTGTACAATGCTCATTTTCAAATTCCAAGTTAAAAATTGAAGGAAGGGGGGAGGGGGGGAACTCACGTTGTGTACCAGGTCAGGGTTCAGGTTGTGTGACATCTTGATGCGCCTACTTCGGGAGCACCAATAAAACAGATAGGGGATACCTAAGAATTAAAAGCAATTCGTAAACTATCGAAGGTATTTATATGCTTACAATACAAATTTTAAACTAAAATTGAACGCATTGAAAAATAAATTTGTCATGTGCCCTTGATTAATTGGAAAAACTTGAATATTTTATATGCTAAAAATCTATAGTTTTCGTATCTAATGCAACATGATAGACCAACAAAAACAGTGAAAGGTCAAATGGTATTCAAAGCAGTGAGATTCCTTCAGAACTTGTCTTATCTATAGTGACCTTCTGGTATATATCAGGATTTGATAGTTGAGTGGCATTTCACCATTTCCAAAAGGAAATTGATACACAAAAGACATCCAATTATGTGGACGTTTGGAACCCTCTCCTTTGGAACAAAAAAAAAGCTTTCTACATAGTGATTTTCATAGCTTTAAACACTTAAGATATCTCTTATCAATATCTCTTTTATAGGCATTATTAATTCCAAATTTTGTTCAAACCAAATTCTTCTGGCATGACACAGTTATTTCAACATCTGCACAATAAAACTGTAAGAAACAAAATACTTGAAATCATAGAATAAATCATAAAATGAAGAAATATCGTCTTTAATCATAAAATTTACTAATTCATTCCATTTATAGTACGTAAGAAAACCTTAAAAATATTTCCATTTTTATAATATTATCTTAAAGTAAAGGTTACGATTGTCCTCTTTAAACTCTGACTCAATTATACTTTATTGTCTATTTTTTAGCTAACAAAATCAAACAAAACAAAATCAGTGGGAAGGAGATAATAACCTATTTAAACCAGCCCCTCAATCAGCATAATTTTTTCTTTGGATTTGACTTAGACTCTGCTTCAGTAATCTTCTCAGCTAAAAGAGGATTCAAGTTTGAGTCAGGGTTAGTTCCATTTTCATCGCTTAACGAGATAGATAGAAAAGGGAAGATTTTAAAATAGCAAATCCACCATGAGAATATCCCAAAACCTGCCCCAAGCATTTTACTTAGAAATACATGGAAATATAGACAGGTGGCTATTAAAGAAATACCCCAAATAAAGATTAAAACGAGGTTTAATCCATAAAAAAATGGCAATAAAATGTCCATTGCAGCTTTTGAATGTAACCCAACATAACCCTCTGATCTCTCTGATGTTTTCCAATATTGCTTTTGTAGTTCTGAAGATATCATCAGTATCGTAAGGGTTAAAATAAAAGCATGTCCCGAAATATCAAAACCAATCCAGTAATGCTTTCCCGCCAATTTCATGCATGATCGCTCATCCGTGACATTTTCAATTATTTTACCGTCATAGTTAACACAGTCTGGGTAAGTAATTCTACTTACAGCTCCAAACAGAGTGATGGTAAATAGAAACCAAAAGATGGTAAGTATGACGCTTCGAGCAAGTGCATTGAAAAGTTTCCGCTTGTATTGTTTGTAATAATTCACTGTCCCAGTGAGTACGTACAGTGCTGAGAGGGCCAATGTCCACGCCCATCCAAACTTCACAAAATATTGGTTTAAAATATTTCTTTTGCTCGAAAAGTACGTTTCTGGAATGTCGAAAAACTCACGAAAAGCTGACAAAATAATAACTCCGACAAATAGAGCAACTGCCTCCAAATACAACCAGGGCCAACTTTTGTGTGCATTCAACATCTTATTTAATAATAGATTATCAGTTTTTAACTGAGAAGAAAAAACATTACGATTATTGCAAGTTTGCTTCACAGAGCAGGGAGTTGAAACTTAACTTAAATCTACTGTGAAAGTTTGCAAAAAGAATAAACAACATTTGCAGATAAATATTTAGGTAATGTATCAAATATTGATCAGTGTTGGCATATAAAAGATCTATTTCGACAAATGCCATTGATGTATGTTTGTTTACTGCTGTGGTTCCAAAAGCTGATTCACCAGAAAATGAGAAAAATGAGATATTCGCGGGCAGTAAAGTGGAGCGCTCACAAGGGACAGATATCGATAACAGTACGAAAAATTAAGAAACTGGTGTGATTGAATTGTTTATGAATATACAGAACTTTAACTGTGATAACGACGTAATAACTGGCTGTGTCTAGAACGCAAAAAGAAAACAAAACATAAAGTGTTATTAAACTATTTCACTCAATAACCATTGGGTTTGGAAACCACTATATAATGAAATAACATATAAGGTAGCTGTGGTGGTAAGCAGACGCACACAGATGGCACTACAATTTGAGGTTAAAAGAACTGTGTCAGGATGAAAATGAACAATAATGCACTTTCATAAATCATGCCTAGCTTAGTGGTTTAAATTCCCGACTTTACTGATACATAGTATAACCTCATAGGTTATTAATTTTTCCCTAAGAAAAAGAATACTATGATTGTAGGAAGCTTGCTTCACAGAGATGGGAGTGAAAAATTTCAGTCAAAAATAATCTGAAATATTTGTTTTCATCTTCGGCCACAATTTTGAGGTCACAAAGCATTTTGAAATTAAACAGTAATGCACTTTAGCTCTCTTAAACCCTGCTAGGATGAGTTGTTAAATTTACTTTTCCCATATATATAGTAGCACATCACATATAATTCTCTTATTTACCAAGAAAAAGAAACAATATGATTGTAAATAACGAGTTTGCTACACAGAGCTGAGAGTGGAATAGTAACAAAAATTATGGCAACGTTTAAGTTGCAAAGAGTTTTGCCAGAATGAAATTGAAAAAATATTGCACACTAGTGCTTACGAACCCATCCAAGGTAAGTTGTTTAAATTTCCGATTTGCCAGATACATAGTAGCACCATACATATAATTCCCAGTACTTAGAAAACGAAACAATATGATTGTTACAAGTTGCTTTACAGAGCTGGGAGTGAAATAGTAACAAAAATTATGGGAACGTTTAAGGTAGCAAAGAGTTCTGTCGGAACAAAATTAAAAATACTGCACTCTGGCTTATTCAAACCGGTTCAAACAAGTTGTTTAAATTCCCAGATTTTTCGATACATCGTAGCACACAACATATTATTTCATACTCCTATAAAAACCTAAATCAGACACTGAATTTCAAAGTTTTGAATAAATTTTTGGCTTCCAACTTCCACAAATACAAAAATTTGATTCTTATCTATAGAATTTAGTTACAACATATTAAATCAATTATTAGGCTTCCCGCTGCTTGTCAGCAGGGAACCTATTGTATTCCTGTGTTTTATTATTATTATTTTTTTTTCAAATTGGTCCTACAAACTTGAAATTAAAACCTCAAATGTGCAGAAGTTCTCAGCTAGCAATAAAATGCAAATTTTATGCATGACTGACCACGCTTTCACGCTCCAGTGAGCAAAACGCGTCTTCAGTTTTTTTACGATTTCTCAAAATTGATACATGGTATTGGGTTGAAATTCCTAACAATGATTAATGGACATGTTCTGGATACAATATGTCAAGGATACGCATGAGTGACCTCGGCGATACGCTCCAGTGAGCAATATAGGATTTTACATTTTCATCTTCTTCTCGAGAACGACACTACTTAGAGACTTGAAATTTACATCACATGCAGATAATAAGTCCCCCATCATAAATTGCAAATTTTATGCATGACTGACCACGCTTTCATGCTCCAGTGAGCAAAACGCGTCTTCAGTTTTTTTTACGCGGGAAGCCTGTTAAAGCTGCACGCAGCTCTAGTTTATAGTTATACTCCTTTCACACATTTTTTACTTTGAGCAAACCTCTATGATAGCAATGATTGCTAATAATTACAAAATAAAAATCTAAAATATTGAACTATTTGGATACTATGGACAACACCCAATAAAAAATGCAAAAATTTTTCCAACCCAAGGTCGATGGGGGCATTGCGGGTTGGAACCCCTCATTTCTTAATGTAAAAAAAGTATTTTCTGTATCACAAATAGCAATTCTTCGTATCTTGAACGCATTTTAGACCGTTAGGACTAAATGTCAAAATCCCTGTTTTTTGGCCTGCAAGATGCTATGGCCTAATTTGACAATTCAAAATTTTGAAGTTTCCTCTAATAAAAAACGACTATTCTTTCTTTTTATCCACCCCATTCCTGTTCTCCTTAGCCGGCGTGTGGGTGATCAAAGACTTTAGATGGCCGTAACCAGGATAAATAGGGAAAGAGCGGTTACGGAATAATTCTAAATATGCAACCATCCATGACAAAATTCCGAAAGCAGCACCTAACGCTTTAGTGATAAAACCATGAGAATACAGACAGGTACAAATTAGGGAAAATTCCCAAAAAATGCTCAAAATTGAACAGAAAATAAATAAATAGTTTATTGTTGTTTTCGTTGTTTTATGCCTCGCTTTTAGCCTGATAAGGGACTTTGATCCGATAGCTAAACACGGTGAAGTCTCTGCTGCGTGGGTTGAGATGTATTTCCAGTATTTTTGGATTTGTAGCTCCGAGGCTATCACCAGTGCTGAAAGGGTTAATGTGAAAGCTTGATTTGAAATTTCAAAACTTCGCCAGCGATTGGTTCCCGCCAATTTCATACATGACTGCTTATCTGTGATGTCTAACAGTGGATTTCTGGCAGAATCAAAGCATAGCCCAGTTAGGTTGCTGATTCCGTCGAAAACAATTGTCCAAAAGTAAAAAAGTCCAGTGAGAAATAGCCATCTCAGCCCAGTAGCGACAGAACCTCGTTTCCAATGGTCGCAGGAATAAACAAAACTTGTTATAAATGCATATGGGGTTACAAGCCAAACGGTCCAAATCCAATTGTACTTGACGATGTAAATGTTGAAAAAATTCGTTGAATCGGAAAAATACGAGTCAGGAATGAAGACAAATTCTTTTAGACCAGATAATGCTAAAACGCCAATCCATATGAATAGAACTCTAAATTGAGGTCTGATTAGATAATACTTAATTAAGAAATCCAACATTATGTCCTATAAGAGATAAAATGAAAAATTTTTTCATTATTAAAAAGTCACATGCACATAAATTGGGTAATCGCCATAATAAAAGGAAAAATGGAAGCTAGGTTGCGTAATAGCTTAGTGCCGGAGGAGTTGTCTTAGCTATGTTGGCATAGAGCAGGGGTGTTCAACCTGGGGTTCGCGAACTCCCAGGGGTTCACGAGAAGATTTCCAGGGGTACTTGGATGGCAGTGGAGTTTTCGTGTGATGATCTTTTTCAATATCCTTTATTACTACCCTAGGAAAATGCATGCCCATTGAAACTAGATGCCAGTTGAATGGTAGATTTTCCCTGATGTTGCGTTGTTGTGATTATGGCGCAACAATGTGAAATTCAAAGTTTTGCATGCAAACTGTGAAATCTCTAAAGACAGCGTGCTGCGAGCATTGGAGAAGTGATTTTGCTTATTGTAACTTGGGAGAGATTTTAAGAATTCATTAGTTAGGCAGAAGACAAGGGCAATAATATCAACAAGACAATTTAATTAAGTTACATAAGGTCAATAAATTGGTGTTGCAACAAATTGTTAGTCAATATATTACAACTTTGTTCGCTGTATGATTTCCGGGGGTTCGCATTGATTGTTTCGTGACTCGGGGGGGTACTTGACAGAAAAAAGGTTGAGAACCCCTGGGCCATAGTGGGTGAAAGATCTCGGGGTTCGAATGCCACCGCCACACCTAGGGGGTAATAAATTGGGTACACAATGTCGAACTAGAAGAATTTGGGTTGTTTCGTTTCAAACTATAGCAGCATATGACATATCGGTGACTAGGTGACCGTACATTTGAACCCACATACATTTGAACCCATGCCTATATCCACGGGTTCAATCTATATGCGGGTGCTAAAACCCATGGGTTAGGGTTAGTATGGGTTTAACTATCCGTGAAACAAAAAAAATTCCATAGGAGCAATAGCATACAGGTGCAATTGTCATGGGTTCAAATGTACGTGGGTTCAAATGTAATGGAACCAGGTGACTATAGTACAGAACCTTGTCTGGAGTAAAAAGCAACATCATTAAAAATACATGAACTCTTGCTCTATTTCACACAATTCTGAAAATATACATTGTATATAGAAGAAATTGAAATTGGGAGACATGAAGAAATACCGGTAATTGCGCAATCATACCCTTAGGCAAGTAAATTGAGGAGACAATGCCGATTTGAAAAAATTCGAGTTCTTTCAAACTGTAGCTCTTACATATCGGCGACTGCTAGTACAAAGCTTTGGTAAGAAGATTCGGCGCTCCTGAAGTATGTGTACCAATATGGGTATATCTACACATGGACATGGAATGTAAAAATAAATAAGATATAAATTCACGATGAAGGAAGGATTGGGAAACAATATCATAACCCTTAAAACAAATTGCCAAAGGTTCAATTACCCCTTTCAAAATAACACAGTAGTCAAATTGTTATCTCATTTTTTGGGGCTCCCGAAGTATGCGAACCAAGATGGCGGACATCAGAATGTAATATGTGTATCAGGTTAGGGTTAGGCCATAATTTTAGGTATAAATACTACGAGAGGCTCTTGGCTAGTCTTCGAACTGATATTAGGACTAAAATAAGGAAAATTGGAAAAAAAATTATCGCCTAACCCTAACCTGTTACCCATGTTACGTTCCGATGTCCGCCATCTTGGTTCGCATATTTCGGGAGCACCCATTTTTTTTTACTAAAAATTGCAATAATACTATCACCTATTGCATCTTTCCATCCAACTTCGATGAAATGCTAAAATTGCGCCAGCTCAACACTTTAGCCTGCAATTTGTATGGCAAGGTATTGTTAACATGTCCCTATCAACCATATGACTAAGCGAGATGCAAGCATTGTATGTCCAGCTTTCCCGCAGACTAGTCCAAAGGAGGGGGATTACAAAAGAAACTATTTAAACTGTGAGCACTCGAATTATCATCGAAAAATTGCTAAATTATTCTTTTGGGGCTGATTACCCCCAGTTTGTGACCCCTGGTATAGTTGAAAGAAATGTAGTTTGTCCCACACGAACTCAATTAATAGAAAATATAGCTATACACTACTATACAGGGTGTCTATAAAGTCCATTTACAATTTCAATTTTGTTATGAAGTCAGTTCCCAATATATCTTAACCAGGTTTGTTGTTTTTTAATCAGTAATTGTTCAAATATTTTCACTTCATTTAATATATCTATGAGGGCCAAAAGAATATATGGTATCTATAAATTCCCTTTGCAATTTAAAAAAATTTAACGACTTTATGGACACCCTATATATATCATAGCACACTCTGTAAAAATAACACTATCGGTGTTTCGATAAACATGATGAAAATATGAACTTCAAACTCAAACAAATTAATCAATCAAAATTCACAATTGTTTTAAGTTCAAAACAGAATAAAATTCTGACATCTTAGAAAAATCAAAAAAGTAAATCATGATTTAGTCTATTTTTAGCTAATACAACGATTGGCAGCAACTGCAAATATATTTTACTATAAGAATATTCTGACCAGTCACACTTCAATGACTTATAATCACACTAGAGTAGGTCCATGTATATTTACTTCAGTACAAATTGACTCTAAGAAAAAGGGCAGCAATGGTAGTTTCCAGTTACTATTAGATTATTCCGACCAGTTACACTTCAATGATTTACAGTGGTTATTTAAACTTTTATTTCACAGCCACTCTGTAGAATGGTAGAATCAAAGTAGGGTGTGGCATTTTTCAGTGCAATTACGGTAAATATTGAACTGAAAGTGTTGCAATGACAAGCGTCAGTTATTATTAGATTTTTCCATCGAGTCACATACAATTTAATCTCACACAAAAAGTGCAGCACTGGCACTAGGAAATGATTCGAAATAGCTCACTTTAACGATTTACAGTGGTCATTTAGCCCCACCGTTCCCAATGTTTGTATCAAGATCTGTTTCAGAAGAATCAGAGTCAATTTGTATCGTTTTTGAATCATTGGATTCATCACTTTCGGAATCGTCACTTTCATCGTCGAGTTTTCCGTTGTCTTCATTCTGTTGCGACCGCTCACCCATATCATTTTGTAGTTTGGAATATTTGTCGATTACCGTCTTCATATTATCTTTCGCCAGAGTCCGATTTTCTGTTAATTTTTTCCCCAAAATTTCGTCTGAAAGCGCAGGATCTGGGTTATTTTTATTATCATCAATAGATGAGCACCCAAATTCAAAAACAAAATCTTTTTCGCGACGTTTTTGTAATCTTTCACCAACTTCCTTGAAAACTTCTTTTGCATTAATTTCAATATGACATTCCGTAAGGCACAAATTATTTTTTATATTCGCTTGTTCCACAAGATGATAAATATCTCCATAATCTGGAAATTCGTTCCCTCTTCTAGGGTTATTTATATATCGTGCAACTTTTTGATTTATTTCCACAAATCTTGAAGATTGTACTTTGATTTTTTTTTCGATGACTCTCCCAGTTTGTACAGGGGCCTTGTTTATTTTACATAACTGTGTATAGATTTGCATAAATCGTTTTTTAAGTTTTGATTCGACAATATAACTTGTGTCGCTTTTTTCAAGGTCATCCAAGGACAACTCAGTGTTTTGTAATCGTATAATTTCATTTGAAATTCTTTTCAACAAATTTTCAAGGTTTTTTATCTTTTTTTTACGTTTCCGTCTTAAATGAGAAGTCCGTTCATCCTCTGTGGAGCTCGTACCTGCTTCCGTATTATTAGAAGGTTCTTTTGATTTAACATCAACACCGCTACTAGAGGAAGACACAGTGCTTTTTATCTCACACCTCAATCCATCATCTGATACCACTTTTTCTGATAAATCTTTACAAATAGATTCAATATTTACTCTTCGTTTTTTTGACGCAAGATCGTTTTTATTAAATCCTTTTTCAGATGGTTTTCTTTTAGGAAATTCTTTTTTGATTTCACTCCCCGCTTTATTACTTTTATCGAGCATCGAGACAACGTCATGGACAAGAACAAAAACGTCTTTTGAACCGTTATCCAATTTTAAAATATATCGTTGAAGTAATTTCCGAAATTCCCTTGAATTCTTATAATCCAATGATGATTCTTCATATTTTTTATTCAAAAATAAAATTATTTTTCGTCCTTCCTCTTTCTCGCCAACAACTTTATTGCACAGATCAACAAATTGTAAAAAAAATTCGTCATGATTGTTTAATTTTTCGACAGTTTTATCTTTGCCATTTTTTATGATTTCCGCAGCAGGTTTTTTAACATCTTCATTATTTTTTGTTAGTGGTTTATCATCTTCATCAGAGCTGTCTATCACAATAATTTGACTCATATCTGAGCCAATTAATTATCTTTAAAATTGTTATTAGAACTATAAAAATTATCACAATTGATTAAATATCGAAATATATAATATAAGACATAGATCAATAGATTTTATTTTAATATTCGCGATCGACCTGTCTGGAGGACAATGGTTGACAAGAAAATTGCTAATCTTTTTCGTACGGTATGCTGTTACCGGTATTGCAGCTTTTGGAAAATTTCGTTTCGTTTACGACTTACGTTTAACTATGGCCCTCTATCGGGGACCGAGAGTTTGTATTGTCAAATATTTCAATAAATAATAACAAATAATTCCAAGCAAAAGTATAAAATAATGGACAATACTTACAGATAAACGCGCTTTTCGGTGCAAAATAACAGAAACCGGCCAAGCGCAGCTGATAATTCCGATTATAATATTTCGGCAGATTAGGATTCCAAATATAACTTCAAAATTACTATTTGAAAATTAAAAATATAATTCATTCTTGGTAAATTCTGATAGGATTGATTTCATAATTTATTAAATTTTTGAATAGCATTATAAATCTGCGTTTCTAACTCAATATTAGATATCTATTTAGGATGTCATTACTTTCTGTATTATTTCTGTATTTCTTCTGTAATAGAAAATTTTTTTTTTTTTTTCAATTTTCAAGAATTCTCATATGCATAATTAAAATAGTGAATATGGGGGGAGCTGACTCTGATGACCGTATGGTCGTATCGCTCCTCCCAGTCTATACCGAAAAACTATACATTTTTATTGTTGGTATTGTTTCAGTGTTTTTTTTTTTCTGGTTGACGAAAATAAATCTCTCTCTCTCTTTTTATGGATTTGAGAAATCTGTAAAAATTCTGGCAACACTGAATACATCGACTTTGGTCGGTTCCGAGATAGAGGTTGTCGTTTGATTGTTGTTTGTTGATTTTGCATTTCTTTACGTTGAGTTTCGTGGAATACTGGGGAAGCCATGTTGCAACAAGGTCTACGAAAATCATTGGGGACATTTTCCCGTCAAATGTCAACTTTACGTTCCATGAACAAAAAACCATTGCTAGCGAATGCGACGCAAAACACTGGCCGTAGAACGATGGCTGGACACGGACCTGACATTTCTGTTGCTGAAGGAATCGCCTATATTGTCGTAGGAGGGGGTGGGATTGCTGCCTGGGGAGTTTACAAAACTATTCAAATGAGAGAAAGAATTGAAGCCTTCGAGACGGGGAAAGTAGTCCAATTTCAAAGCCCTTCTGATGAAGAGTTCTTCAAATATCGTGAAATATTCGCAGAACGATACGGACCTGAAGAGGAAGAATGATTTTGAAGAATGAAGACTTGAGTTAGACTTTATTTATTGTGTGTCTTTATAGCGTTATATAGTTCTACCAACTGGAAATTTGTTAACTTGGAAAAATTGCATCATTTACTGACTTAATGTGTCTTTATATCATTTTACAAATTGGTACCTGGATAGATTGGTTGGGGCATTATGCTAAGCATTAGGAAGTGATCTGTACATGCACAAATCCAATAACTAACTTATTAATTCCAAACTCAACATGCACTGCAACATGCACGGTCAAGTCCATGCTTCCGAAAACAAATAACTGGCTAACTAATCCCATACCCGACCTGGACTGGTAACCGGACAAGAGGCCGTGGTTCGCCATATGATTAAGCCGTCTTATCGGATTTCCTCTCCCCCGGGATAAATATGTAAATCCTATCCACTGGGAACTGGGTGAGAGCTTGTAACCCATCTCATCGGATTTCTTTCCCCGAGATGAAAATAAAAAATCTACCCCTATTACCTCCATGGAATGCTAACCTGATATAAGAACCATAGTAACTCATGTGATTAATCTGTCACCTTGTCAATCTTACAGGATAAATATGAAAATATTATTATAAATCAGTAATTTGGAAAAGGTCTACCTTCTGGTATTCCAGTATCGATCAAACTTCATATCCTAAAGTGAAAACGATGAAGTGACCCTTTTTTCCTTGCCCATATGGTTACGAATCTCACACAATTATTCTAATGATTATGCCCAATGATTTAAGCAGGAGATTGCCCGTTGCAGAGTTTCCTTTTATGTCACAAACCTAAATGACTGATATCATTGTTAGGTTTTGAAAACTTAATCAAAATCAGTTTCTAGAGTTTACGTTTTTGTCTCTACTGGGTGGGTGAACATTTCGATAGTCAAGTCTATGCTTCTGAAAACAAATAACTGACAAACTAATCTCATACACGACATAGACTGGAAACCCAATGAGAGAGCGTGGTTTGTCATAGTATTAAGCCGTCTTACCGACTTTTCTCAACCCATATATATATATGTAAATCCCATCTTCTCTTAGTTAATCAACTTTCTCAAACCTGTGATCATGGTTGCATAAAGAATGATCTAACTTGTAATGTGCAGTAGCTATTAATATATTAGCGTGTCAGCGGCGATTGCAACACTTCCCACAAGGACATGTTTGCAGATGAGTTTATCCCGAGCTCTTTCGTTAATAAAACAATCATTTTAATTGAATCCTTTTCAAAAGTCGCAAGCTGGGGTCCTTGTTCTCAAATCCAATTTTCAGCTTGTTTGACGAGTACAAAATATTCTAGTCCTGCAGGGACGCTGTAGCATTCTACTTTTATCAATACGTCATTGCTCATGTTCCTTAATTGTTCACTTTTAATGAGACTCTAGGCAAGCAATTACCAGTACTTATAGAGCAGGGGGGGGCAAATTACAGTCCACCGAAGTGTTTCATCATTCTGCCACTTTTGTCTGCGGAAATTAAGACTACAGATAAACAGACTATGGATATAAATTTCTGTTGAAAATAACGTCATCATGACTCCAATTGTTACATCGTGCTTCATATTATTGTATGTACATCAGCCTGGCTGTTGGACTAGCTTTAGATAAAACTGTTTTCTATTCATACTTTAGAGCCTCTGGCCCACTCAGAAAAGTAATTGACCACCCATGTTATAGAAACTTTGAAGGAGGTCACTGATAAGCCAAAGAGTTCTTTTTTGAAGTAACGAAATCTTCAAGGCCTTTTTCCCCAAATATACTAGACCATTTTCATGGACAAAACAACTATATTAAGAAGCAGGACATATAGATTTCAGCAATAATAGGTGCGCAACACAGTTGATAGATTGATCAGGCAAAATTAGGCTTCAAAAGCAAATAATTAGGCAGTTGCCAGAAATACAGAAGTCATACTTTGAGTTTGGACTGAGTCCAGAAGTGGGAAGTTAAAATTCTGAATTTCCCGGGATTGGAGTTTAAGATCTTCAATAGTGACACAAAGAAGTAAATACTTCCTGCTAAGCGTAACAGTCTAATAAAAAACGCTTGAATATGCCAAAGTTTTCGTTCATTCGTAAAAAAAATCTGTTTTGAGGAAAGGAAAAAAAATGTATATACTTGATGTTTAAACTCCTGTATTATCATTGAAACACTTTGGGGTGAATATTGCTTCAAACTTGGCTTAGAACATATTTTTAAGTTAACTTTTTTTCTGGAAGCCCTCATTATAAAGTCAAATCATGTTTTTCTTCGATAAGATACAGATTATATATATGAATATAGTAATGGCCGCACAACTGCAGAATATGAATTTACTTAAAAGTTAAATACTGCATTAAAAAACTTCAAAATGATTCTCTTTTGCAACATAATTTCAATGTATAAAATGGTTTATAACAGAGGCACAACTGGTATGAAGCAAGAATACAAGTTCTGCTCATGTTTCGAATGTTTATACTGACAGTGTTCAACCAGGGCCCGCGGCCAATAACACTATAAATACCACTGGAATGGTAAACAGGGATGCCACAGGTGCTAAAAGCCTCCGGAGGGAGGTCACGAGCAATAAAAGGTTGGGAGGTCACGAGCAATAAAAGGTTGGGAAGTACTGGTCTACACAAACGAAACTTCATCAGGACCATGGATGGAAAATACACAATTACTTGCTTCATACTTTTCATATTTACTGCAAATATAAAAAAATTATTCAAAAATCAATTTGCTCTTTTAGAGTTTGGCACTTAGCAATTGTACAGAAATAGCACAAGTTATAATATTACAATTATACAAAATATAGGGGACCATTTTTGATTCTAGGAAACCTAAAAATACAGAACCCTGGTCATGTGGAACATATTCTAGACCTGGAGAAAGGGATTGCTAGTGGGAGCGTCCTAGATTACAGAAACTTTAAGGGAGTGCTCAGTGTGTGTACCAGGTTAGGGTTAGGCCTTATTCTTTTTTTTTCCTTATTCTATTTCGAGTTCGGGGACTCTGTGTTAGCCAAGAGAACATACCACCCCTGCCCATAGTTTTCAGTCCCTTCAAACAATTTGATGTAAAGTAGGCAAACAAAATTATTTACCTCCATATTAGTACACCACCCTTTTGGAGCGCTCTTTTGGGTTTAATCATACACAATTTTTTCCTCTTTCCATGAAAGTATTTAAGAAATTTGTGGGATCGTTTTTTGGGCACCCCGTTTATTAATTCCCATAAGAAACTCAAAGTGGTACACAAAAATAGTAACGGCTTTGCTACAAATCATACAACAACTTTTACTGCATGAGAATGAAAAAAATCTCAGTATACGATTTGAATAGAATAGTGTAATATAAAATATGGAAACATAGAAAGTTTTTGGTCCGTCAATGAGTTCTGGTATTTTCTGCAAGGTTTTCAATAAACTCAATTAGTTTTATAAACATTGATATTTTTGGGATAATTGTTTCAACCAGAGCTCAAAATGGGGCATGAACATCATAGCCACTACGCTACAAATGCAAGCAGTTACTCAACTGGAAAATTCCAAAGAAGATGAAATGGGAGATTTTTTGGCGATAATTTAATACAACACCTACTTTATCAATTTATTTGATTAACTTAAAGAGTAATAATGTTTTGAACAACAAACTTGGGATCTTTTTGCTAACAAAACAAACTTGATAGCCGCTACAAATACAAGCAACAACTCACTAGAAAATTCCAATGAAAATAAAAACAGATTTTGTTGTCAACTATTTAACACAGAGCTTTATTTATTTGATCAACTTTAATGAGTAATAAAGTTTTTGAACAGCAAACTTAGTTGGGATCCTTTACTTACAGGAGAACATGACAACCTCTATGAGAGCGAAAGTTGAAAAATTAACGAAAATGTCCTATTTTGTCATATTATAATGTAGTAACACTAATCTAAATAGCACCAGTTTCATAGTTTTCAGCAAACATTTCAAATAAATAAAATAATATCACAAATTTTTGATCATCAAATTTTATGAATTATCAATTTTTCTGCAATCACACATAGAAAATTGCTTTCAAACAAGGAAATTACAACAGACAGAGAATTTGCTTGAGTTTTTGAAGCAAACTGTTTGGTAGTTCGTGGTCCACAAGATGGTGACAAAGAACTTTTTAGCTGTGGGGTAAGTGTTCACAAAGGAGCAAAGCATAAACAAACACAAAACAGAGAAAAATACTAATTGCTACATAATATTGTCTAATTTTTTCCGCAATTACGAATTAAAAATGTTGCAGACAAGGAATTACAACAAACAGAAAAATTTGCCTGAATTCTTAAAGCAAATGAATTTGTAGTTTGTGGTCCAAAAGACGGTGACAAAAAACTTTTAAGCTGTGGCGGTAAGTGGTCACGAAAAAGCAAAAACAGAAAAGATACAATTGCTACATAAAATTGTCTATTTTTTCAATCACATATAAAAAAAATTGCTTACAGACACACAAAATTATAACAAAATAGAAGACTTTCACTTAAGGATGGTCCAAATTTGAATAACTCTAGGATTCCTTACAGATTGGGCCAAATTCCACTAGAGGGCTAAGAATATTTTTATTAGGGGGGGAAGACGTAGCAGTTAAAATTGTTGAAACACTCTCAGTCATATTCTCAATATTTCCAAATATTTTCTCCACCCAAAAGCATCTTTCTCAGCTTAAAAGCGGATTGAACTAAAATTTTCTTGTTTGGGGGGAGGGGGGGGGGTTCCTAATAAAATTTGGCAAAAATTGAAATATCATTGCAAATGCGTCGAACATCCCCAGGCTTTATTGAACTCCAATTATTCTTTTTGCCCCTCTGGTTCCGCAGGTTGAGGAATCGGGTCTTTAGTTCCCGTTCGAACTTCATCAACACGAGATTCTAATATACCTGTAACAGTGTTATTGCAGATTAAAAGGGGGAGAGGAAAGCTTATCAGCAGACATAATGGACCCTTGCAAGGCTTCCCAAACCGGACCCTAGATCAGGGTTGGCCAATTATTTTTTTGAGTGGGCCGGTTACAGATGGTAGTCTTCGTTACTGGGCCGGAGGCTCGAATCAAAAAACTATGGATAAAAACAACTTAGCTAGGCTAATGTTTATATATAATAATAAGAAGCACAATGCAAGGGTCATTATGACGCTAGTTTCATCGACATATTTTCAACGTAAATTTATATCCATAAAAAACCAGTACACCTGAGTGTAATATTAGTTGCACGTTCTATAAATTTTTAGTTAACAAAATCAGGATCTACTCACGAGCCGTAGTTTTTACTCCGTTTAATTCATTGTTGATCTTCGTGACCTGCTTTGTCAACTCTTCCAACTTATCTTCGGTCACTGCTGCCTCGTTCATGATCTCAATCACTCGGTACGTAAGCTTCTCTACAGATTCAACCTGGGGCGAGATTTTATCATGGTCAAATCGGTACTCCCGTAGTACGTGTACCAGGTTATGGTTGAGTCATATTTTCATTCCAATTTTCCTTATTTTAGTTCTATTACGAGTTCGGGACTGTCTGTGTTAGCCAAGTGGATATACCCCTTGCCCATAAGATTCAGCCATTTACACAACTTGATGTGAACTAGGCGAACAGAATCAGTCACCTCCATATTGGTACACTTCTGGAGCGCCGTTAAACTAGAGTCAGGAAAATACAGATTTTATTTTTTTAAGCATTGCATTTTAGTATCAGAGGATACAAATAAATGGTCACTATCTAACGCTATTCAACTATTTTTAAAAAGACAATAGATGTTTCCCATAGCATCGATTTCTTACCGTAAGTTTATTTTTGAAGTTCATTTCTGTAACAATGTCCAATAAGCAAAGGGCAACAATGACGTGACAATTGCAATTTCATCAGACATAATTTCACTTCGGGTGTGATAAAATCGTATAGAATATTTTTTTCGAACAACAATGCCAAATGTATACCAGCTGATGAGGAATTTTATCATTTTTGGAGAATTTTATCATTTTTGGGGAGAAATTTCATTTTGTATTTGTTAATTTTCTTTAGTTCCTCATTATTACTTATTTATGAACACCTTAAATATCAATACTCACTTCATCCGCATCTGCCTGTTGTTTTGACTTCTGATATTTAACGACTCCAGCCAATGTTTTGTTTAATTTTGTGACAGTTTGACTGATGCCAGATATTTCTGAAAGAAAAAAAGAAAAATTTGTTGGAATTAGCATTTCAATTGACTTTTTCAATTTACTCATGCATAATACACAGCAGCTTTCACCGGTCTCATTAGTCTACTTCTGAGTATGTTGGCAACGGGAATACAGGATACAAAAGACAGACTACAATGTAGCAAAACATTAAAAAAACAAAACAAAAAAATTTGGAAAAACTAAAATCAAGAACATACTTGTGTCTAATGTGGCAACAGAGTTGATCAGACTTTCATTCTCAGTTGCCTGAGCTGGTTCTTTGATTTGAACCTGAAATATTAAAGGAAAATGTATATCAAAAATGTTGATTTTAATGGTATCACGAGGCCAGCTAGAAACAATGTCTTATCGAATCTGCACTGCCTTGAATCTGAAGGACAATATATATAAATAGAAGACCCATCCAAACATTCCTCTCACAGAGGAGATACCTAAAAACCAACAGTATCAAATATTTCATTGAATACAACAATTGTATTTATTCGACAAAATTACCGGCCGACACAACTTTGATTCAATGGCCGTTTCTATTTTCTGGTTAACATTTTTCGTATGTCAAGCTCCATAATGCCCTAAGTCAGAAATATTCAGATTCTCCCTACTAAATAGTATCTGCGCTACTGCCTCGACTTTGAAGGATGACACATATATATAAGACTCATGGCTCATTCAGAAATTCTCACATAGATGAGATATCCCAGAACCCACAGTGTTAAATGTTACATTTAAGCTAACAAATTGACAGTATCTAATAGATCAGGGCTACTCAACTGGCGGACCGCGGTCCGAATCCGGACCTTTCGAGTATTGTATTTGGACCGCACCTAATTATTTATTTTGGATCATTAGCCCCACTTTTTTTTGAATTTCCTATTAAAAAATGACTTTCATAGTTTTGAATATATACGAAAAGAACTATAACACCATAATGAACAATTTTAATTTGCTACTAATCATTAGTCGGTCGAGGAAGTGCTCGTTTAAGGATGCCGGAATATCATTTCTGGAAAGATACCGGACCCAAATAATTTTGAAGTTTTGTTTGCGAACCTTCGATAAAAATAGTTGAGTAGCCCTGTAATAGAGAACCAGAAATATTCATATTCAAATTAAATAGCAACTCCTTATATATCATCAGATATCAATAGCTCTTTGTTTAAGGCCTTGCCCAGGGTAAAAAAGTGCCACCGCTCCGACCAATCAACATAGGTATATTGGTTCCTGATACACTCCAGTGTTCTTGCAGTCGGTGCATCCATTAACACAAAGCAGAGAGAATAGATTGAGCTATTTAAGCCACCTGTGACGGTTGCTACTAGCAACACCATAATTTTCAAGAACCCAGTCCAATATAAATAGTTTTACAAGCAATTTAATCTCTCCCTTCCCGCCCCCAGTTTTTATACTACAATCTTACTCACCTTAACTTCATTGAATTGCTTCGTCAAATCCTCGACAGTTTGTTGACATTTTTTACTGATTTGATCAGTTGATTGCTGAAGCCATTGCGCTGAGTTTTCCGATGTTTCCTGGAGGTGTAAATAAAATGTTAAAGAGGGAATTAAAATAACTTTATTCCTGGCAGGTCTGTAGAGAACTTCAGTTTGAGAAAAACTTTGACTTTAATTCCTGAAATTAGGAAATTTTAAATCGTTTCCAGCTCTAACTCAGAGAAAACCAAATTTAGATGAGGAAAAATCAGTGAAATCAATTTTTCAGCGCCAACCCCAAACTCCTGGTTGGCAATATATTATTGACTCTAGCTCCTGACAATATGAATATGATGGAGGAAATTTCAACTTTAAACTCTTAAAGAAAACTGTTTTTGAAAGCAAAAACTTTGGCATATGCAAGCACTCGTCAAGTAATTGTCTGTTCAGAATGCTTAATGCCTTTCAAGTTCAGTCGGAAAGTTTGACTTAGATATTTATCATCATTAGGAGAAGTCTGCAATTCTGCCCCCAACTCAAGAGAATTAAATTTCTAATTTCTATGAGTTTGAAAAACTTTTCTAGAAAGTTTTCTGGGTCAAATTTTCCATGTTTAAGAAAAACATCTCATTAAGAAGTCGAGACTGACTTACCGACACTTGTCTTGACAGCTTTGCAATCTCAGCAGTAGTTCTGGTGTCAAGTTCTTTAAGCTAAAAAAATAATATGCGTTAGTAGAGTAGGATGCAGTTTAGGTGTTGGAGGGCTAATTTGTAGAAGCATATATTTCGACAAAAACAGACAAAACGTTACATAAATACATTAGTGCGTTGTAATTGTTAGTGTGCAGTAGGACTCTTGAATTGAAGAGTATAGACATGTTTATTCCTGCTACAGCATCCTTGCGTTATAGGCATACAGATCAACTAACACAAAAATGAAGGATTGGGAGTTAGTCTCTGGTAACCCAACTCATAATCAATAAATTATTATTTGTCTATAAATTGTATTGTATTACGAAGCTTTTGCCTTTGGAAAAACGATATATAATGTGTTAAACAAATAGTTGCCATAATTTGAGATTCTATGTCCATTAACTCACCAATGGGGTAATTAAATTAAGTTAGCTATGGCGGACTGATAGTGGTACCACCTCATTTAGCAGTGCCTGCAAACACAGTGTGAATATGTAAAAAGCTTCATAACAATCATACTGTTCTTGAGTAGAATTTCAAGTACTCCCGAAATATGTGAACTAAGATGGTGGACACCGGAACGTAGTATGTGTACCAGGTTAGGGTTACAGGAACAAATACTATGAGTGTCACTTACCTAGTCCCCGTAATAGAACTAAAATAAGGAAAATTTGAAAAATTATATTTTACTAATCTGTTTCTACAGCGCTAACTCACCGTTGCTTCTATTGTTGCTGTGTCGCCCTCTTGTGTGCTCACTGGACCTTGACTCTCCAATTTCTCTAAATTTTCTCGAATATTAACGACTGTGGTTTTGATTGATTCAATAGCAGAACCCATCGCTAATTTATCTGCCGTCAGGTTGATGACTTCTTTCTGGATTGAGTTTGTCTGAAAAATGAAGAGAATTTTTTATTTCGGGAAGAAAAAACAAAATGAAAGAATTTTTTCATGATTATCCTTGAGGAGGGTAGTAAAACTAAATTGATTAGGGCCAATAGTTCTCAACATTTTCTTTTTCGTGGCCCATTTCAATACACAAAAATTGTGTGGTCCATTGACGATTTTATGCAAAAAAAAACCTACAAGAAAATAACATAGCCTTTCCGCAAAAATGGACAATTTTACTTTAATAATAATTAGAATGAAAACTAGAACTCTACAACAAAAACAATATCCTAATTCATTGCTACTACAATCAAAGTTCTACTAATTCAACAACTCTAGCAATTATTAACAGGTACAAAGCCCAACTCAAAAAGTTTCTGTTGGGACGGTTGGGACCGATGGTTTAGGCATATTGTGACTAGGGCTGGGCATTTTGAATCGAATATTCGAATCGAATAGTAAATTATTCGAATCGGTTCAGAGCTAAATTTCGAATCGCCGCCATCTTGTTTTCATCTTTCCGCCAATGGTCGAGGTGAATTCCCCAATTTTATTTTCATTGGAGTCATATTTTTTCAACGAAATTCTAACATATGACTATTTTCTGTAGTGAGTTACTGATAAAACGTGTTTGTTATTCTGTGTGAGCGCTCAGTAATCTATCTGGGTGATTTATTCTATGTCTTCAGTAATTCATTTGTTGAGAGGACCAATTACTATAATAAAATCGCTTACAATTATATATTTTCAAGTATTCAAATTCGATTCGATTCGAGAAATATATTATTCGATTCGATTCTGAAATCACAAGGTATTCGAAAATGCCCAGCCCTAATTGTGACCCATGTCCATTTACTGGTCCATGGAAGAATAGTTATTCAGTTATTTGTTTCAGATGCAAGAACTTAATGCCTAACCGACCAGTAATTACGCGAACCACCCTACAATAGTGATGAGTCCAGCAGTCCTTTTTCATTCAATAGTCCTTTACAGGTGTTGAACCTGCAAAACACATCATAACCGGAACCGGAAGAACCAAATCCATGAACATGCTGATGTGCCGACCATCAGACAAGCCGTGGGTTCGTCAGCGCACAGCCCTCAGTCCGATCAGTTATCTTATCTGTTTCCCTCAATCCAGATAAATATGAATATCCTATCGCATTTCTCAGTGAGTCGTTTATGATGGAAAATTACAAACCAATCAAAACTTACTTGTTCGAAGTAATCTCGTAATCTCTTATCAAGCCTTATCGCCTCGTCTGATAGATAAGCAATATTAGTGTTCGATACTTTGATAAGATCATCCAGTTTCTTTAGTTCTGCACTTTCACTTTGAGTAGATTTCTGATAAAAAAAGAAATCAAAACAAGTCAAATTCATGCGCCTAAAACGAATGATTGGTTGATTTTTCCAAACCAAGAAACAGACATATAGCCTGTATTGATTAGACGTTTCTGAACCTGAGTCGCTGGTCATCAAAGTCAGAAGTCTGGTCAATCAGTGAATTATGTCTCAATGTGTTGGATGAAAGTCCCAAAACTTAGAGAGTTCGAAAGTTTTGAACCATGAGTCAATGACTCAGGCTTTTTGTGTACTTGAAATTGATTGGAGGCCTAATATAAAATGTCTGACATCCCACGATTGGCTCAAAGTTTTACAACCACTGCTCTAGTCAGACTTGATTCGGGTCAATGAGCTGCCCCAACACTTCTAGTAACGATGGGAAGCCTTGATTCAACCGATCATTAACAAGTGTAATCCACTGTAAACTACTTGTTAAAAGTATAGGGTGTGGGCATAGAAGCCACTGGCGATTGTTTCTATAAAGCAATATTTCTCAAACTCTGAGTCAATTGCGGGCCCACATAATGATTTAATAATCTCTACCCCTTAAGTGAAAAAGTTTACCACTTTATATGTTTTTACCTTTTTGTGTTTTAGATAGCGCCAATTGTTACGTCATTATCACAGTTCAAGCACATGTATATTCATAACAATTTAATTATACGTAACAATATTAGGATTTCATACAACGGCCGCCCGCAAATATCTTTCCACTCTAATTTTGACTTTTGACCCTCTATCAATCACTTCTATTGAGCCTTGTCTAGAGTGAAGGCATGAATACACCACAATATATACACCCACTTACCATAGATTTAAGAGCTTCCACCTCAACCTCCAAACTTTCAATCTTGCTAGAAGAATCTTCAACCTGAGATGCCAAATCTGCAAACCCAGTTTGTGAATTCTTCATTTGAAGTGTAAGATGATTAACAGTAGAACCCCTTGAGGCTTCCTAAAGAAAAGACAATTTTATGTTTAATTTGAACCCTGCTGCTGTTTTGTTTGAGAGTAAATTGCCTATTATCTGATTTTGAAGTGCCTGAATGTTAACTCACAGTCTATATTTATTTGCTTTGAGTTTGTTTTCGCTGGGTGAACGCGTTTAATATTTTTTAAACTAATTATTAGGTTTTGTTCTCTCCCAAATGTTCATTTACGCAAATTAATCGAACTAAATCTATTTCATCTTCAACTGTGTATGATTTCATGAAAATTGTATACAGTGATACCTCTGTAATCAAACATAATTTGTTCTGAATCGGTGCATTTTGGACTAGAATCTTTTGGTCGACCGACTAATTGTTAAAGTATCAACTAAGCTATGGTATCACTGTATATATACTATTCCATGTTATGAATACTAGGGAGTTATTTCGAATAGCAAATCACTCAATTTCAGCCATGTTTTGTTCAAATACTTACGTCAGTATTCTAAGATAATTTATCGGGAACCACTGAAGAGACTATGAAGAATTATATTAACCTAGACTTACTTTGTTATTCAAATTTGTTATTTCTTCCTGTAACTGCTCCATGGTTTCCAGTTTTAACATGATCACTTTGATTTGACCTTTGAACTCCCCAACAGCTGAAGATTCTGATCGTAATTGATTGAGTTCTTTTAGTAGAGCACGATTTGTCAAAGTCATCTGAGAATAAGAAAGCAATGATCAAATATAAAAATATTAAAGTCAGATGTCATATTAAGTGTTCCCATGGAATAAATTGAAACGCCAAAATTTTTGGTAGAATATTTGGTCCCATATAACTTTGGGGAATTTAAAAAAGGGAAATATTTGCCTACTAGTGGTTCCAACCATCTTTAGATACAAGTTTAAAAGTGATGCAAAAAACAAGAGAGCAATGCACAAATATATGGCAAAAAAGGTCACATTACATAAAAGTGTTCACATGAATTGTTTTGCAAAAGTTTGGGTTAAATAACAGGTTCTATAGTGCTCTTCAGATAAATTTGAAAAAATAAGTAGCCTTCTACTTCCATTTAAAAGCTTTGAAAATTTAAGATCGATTGGTCCATTAGTTGCAAAGAAAATATGTATAAGCAGATGGTATTATCTGGAAGAAACAGAATCTTCCCGGTTCGACATTGGCTAGGGCTATTCAATTTATTACACCCTGAGTGAGGTGGACTGTATAGGTAGAAATCTGAGATATTTATTAACGAATGACGCCAACATGGTTGAGTCAAACAATTTCACGATTTTTTGAAAGACTCAATTTTTGACTAATTTTTTTTCACCCAGACAGCACTGTGGCGCATCGTGGTTAGTGATAGGAAGACGCTCGCTATCGTGCGGATCCCATGCAGGAATGATCATGTGCAAGAGGATTGCTGGACTCCTCACTGCTGTAGGGTGGGTCACGTAACCGCTGGTTTGTTACGGCTTTCTCCACCATCAAGTCCATGCTTCCGAAAACAAATAACTAGCTAACTAATCCCAAACCCGACATGCACATGGTAACCGAACAAGAGGCCGTAGTTCGCCATATTGTTAAGCCGTGTTATCGGCTTTTCCCTCCGCCGAAATAAATATGTAAATCCTATCCTTTCTCACCTCATTATAAACAAAGAAAGATGCTCCTCCACTGGCAGCAATTATGAAGAAAAGTACGACAAACCAATTTAAGCATGTCATTCCGCCAGAAGATTGCTGTTGTTGAGGTTTTGATGTCGTCTGAAAGTTATTAAGATAGATGAAATTTTAGACATTTCCAGTTACCCAGCCACAAATTCAATTGTGAATGATTTGAAATTTGTATTTTCATCCTTCCCTAACTGGATAATGCGGGTCATATATTAGTGGGGGGTGACTGGAAAAGATCCATACACTATATATGACAGAAATTCAAGAAATTCCTAAAATGATAAACACAAGATACAATAGTACTCCAGAGGCATTGTAATAATATTAGACTGAATGATGGAAAGCCCCCATAACTTTGAAACATGAGATTTGAGTACATGGGCAATCTCACCTTTTGGGATAGAATATAAGTGGCAAAATGAAAATGATCGAATAGTCTCTAATAGAGCTTCAAGCTCATGATGCTTCGACTCAATAAAAGTAAGGAAGCTTGTTTATATGATGATATGAAAGGCCAAAGGCCATAAAAAGTGTTCCTATGAACTACAGTAAAACGACTAAACTTTGGGTGGGATAAGGGGTCATGTATGACTCAATAAAAGGCAATTTATCACCACAACAATAAAATCCTGCAAAACATTTTCTATTTCAGATCTTTTTACCTTTGGAGCAGCTTTTGCATCTCCTTCCCCATTTTCATTCTTTTTTCTTTGTCGTACTCCATCCTTATTTGCAGACTTTGCCATTCTTATGCTTTGAAATTATCCTACTACGACTATCATATAATACAAACTTTCTGAAAAAAAAAAAAAATGAAATTTTTGAGTTAGTGAGGTTGGGAATGTATCATGCCTTTCAGACATTATCACAATACTGAAATAAGGAATGGAATTTTTATTTATTTTTTTATATGAGTTCCACTCTGTACAAGGTTCTGTACAGACATTACTGGGTTAGCTGTCATACAGCCATGGGCTCGATTGTGTGGTGCATTGTAGCATTGTGCTGAGCGTTAGGAATACGCCAGCCATCTCACCTCTGAATACCCTGTACGAGATAGCGCTGGGGATAGGAATGGATTTACATATTTATCCTGGGGGAGAAGAAAGCCGATAACACGGCTTAATCATATGGCGAACGATGACCTCTTGTCCGGTTCCAAGTCGGGTATGGGATTAGTTAGCCAGTTATTTGTTCTCAGAGGCATGGACTTGATGGTGGAGAAAGCCGTAACCGACCAGCAGTTACGTAAACCACACTACGGCGGCGAGGAGTCCAGCAATCCTCTCGCACATGATCATCCCCGCATGGGATTCGAACCTGCGATCCCACGAAGGGTAATCAGAGATGCGGTGGTGAGCGTATTCCTAACTCTTAGCAAGATGTGCCACACCGCCCAGCCAAAGGGTGGGCAACATACGGCGCGGCCACCACAAGATTTGGAGCGGCCCGATGACCGTGTCCAACCACACTCTGTAATGTGGTCCAACGCATCATTCCTGAAAGTTTCGAACGCTCTACTCTCACCACACTGTCAGTGCGAGCTGGTGAAATAAACAATTGCCTTAGTGAACAAACAATTGCGTTAGCACACTTGTTAAACAATATAAGGTCAAAGCAGAGAGTGTTGTGAACATTCCCACTACTGTTATCAGTTATATTTAGATTCTATATATTTAGATTCTATATAAATAGATTTTAGAAATGCGATTTTATATTAAGTTTTATTAACCATGAAATATCCCAAGAAACATAAAGTTGACAGAGTGTCGAGCATTTGACAAAGATTGGACATCAAAGTATTTTTTGTAATAATCCGGCCCACCGAGGACTTCATTTTCCTGACTGGCTAACTTATCCTATATCCAACACCAATGGACAGGTAACCGGACAGGAGGCAGTGATTCGCCTTATGCCGTTACCGTATATTACCGTACTTTCCTTCTACCCGGAAAAATATCATACCGGTACCGGTAATGCTGTAATGTCGCTTGGCTCACTTCCAGTTGCATTATAACTTGGTACGAATTTTTTTTATCTTTTTAATATCCATGTCGCTTATTTCAATAATATCAATCCAACAAAATAAATAAAAAAAATTATGAAAATCACTAAAAAAACACAAAACTTACCAAAACACCTCATCAAAGGCCACGTCGCAATAAGAAGTTTCGGAAACGCCGCAAATTTCAGATCGCTGAAGTGTGACCTTCCCTGCAAAAAGATAATAACCGTGTTGTTTTCCTGGTTTATATCCGTAACATTCACCAATCAGCAAGAGTTTTGATTTTCTTTAGGTTAAATTGAGGGAGTTGCTACGAAACTTTTTTCACGCCGATATTCGAGCAAGGTGATCAATAGTTTGATTTACAACCATAGAGAAAATGCGCTTCGTACGTACAGTATGCATAAATGGATGAAATTTCGGGTAGAATATGAGTGAACATTGGTTCCTTTGCATTCTTTTTGCTACCTTATATTATATTAGTTATTTATCATTTTTTACTTGTTTTATAGTGATAGCCGAATAATCATCAAATCACCAAAATTTTTCCAACATTAAAGTGTATGTGAGAGGGTGAGAAATCAAGTTGTAGACAGACAGTTGATGTTTTAAAATATAGTCTATAGTCCATACTCATACTGTCATAGGGCATTTCAGACTGTGATATATCAAAATTTAGTGTAGATATAGTCTAGCACTGGTATGCAAACACTGCTGGACTGTAGTACATGCAATGAGCATATATACGCTCATTGAGTACATCAGATAATATGCATTATGTATCCAAGGTATTAGTTGGTATTTAGTGGTATTATTACACTCATGCTGTTCCAAATATGATTTTCTTCCTCATTTTAGATACTGTACTACAAAAGAAAACGGCAATGTTCGCCCAATCCGACCTAACGCAGGCTCTAATCCCTGCTGCTATCAGTGCTATAAAATGGATTAAACAAGAAGTCTTGAAGCGTAAAGGTATATGAGAATCATAATAGTTGCAAACAGCTTAGATGGGCTATTCATATTGAAATACTTAAGCACTTTTCTGCAATTGGAACTGCCCATCAAACTCATGTTGGAGACTTCATTGAGGTTTTCAATTCATTTCTTTCTCAACTATGAAGATCTTTTGAGGTTAACGAGGCATTAATAAATAAAGCTGAGGAATTTGTTTGTTCACTGTATGAAGAGGATATGAAGAAGGTAAATGATACCAGGGCACGTCTATTTAACACTGGCAAACATAACTCTCTCTATACTCTCTCCACCCAACAATGATTCACTGAAGAAGCATGTGGCCCTCAAATCAGTTCTTGAGTTGGCAAACTGCAAGTGTAAGAAAAATAGTCAAATTAATTTATGCAAGTGTGCCAAAATCAACTCAAATTGCACAGATTTTTGTTTTTGTATTGACTGCAAAAATCACAGTACACTTATAGAGGAAAAGTCGATTTTCGATTCAGATTCAGATTCAGATTCAGATATTTATTTTCGTCATGCAAAAAAAACAATGCGCGATATGAAAAATGAATAAATAATATAATGTAACAAAATGTCAAATGGATATCGGCTTGTTGCAGTTGACGCGGAGTCGCGAAAAGACTCATAGAGTCATCTAGTCAGCGACACCTTGTAGCTGAAATTAAGCAGCAAATATAAGAAACGGGACACTCAATATTACACATTAACTTAATAAATTAACACGATCATACAAAAAGACAAAAAAATAAATAGAACTCAATATTACACATTGGCTTAATTGGACACAATCATTCGAAAAATGAAAAACAACAAGAAAAAAACCTGAGTAACTACGGGATGTCACAATCCCCGTGGAATGATTAACAAACATGAAATAGGCTATAATCATACAAGAAAAAGAACGGCAAAACATGCGAAATAAACCACGGAATGCCACAATGACTTTGGAATAAAAAAAGATTACTTTTAAATAAAACACAAGACAGATAAAAAACATCAACAAATCGAAAATACACCACGGAATGTCATGACCGACGCAACAGCGACATCTATAAAATGGTTATGCCTCGTTGAGTACGGAGCACAGCGAAATAGCGTTATGACTCAGCGTTCAGTCTACACCAAGATGGCGTACCCAGCAACGGGAGTTTGCTGCTAGGGTTGAATTTGTGGCTATTTTCTGTTAAAGCGATTGCTAGTAAATTATTGGCTCTACAGATTCGAGATAGTGGATTTCGAAAACAATTCAGAAGAAAGTGAATTAGATATTGCAGTTGATTCAATAAGTATCATTTATTTGTTTTTCTGACATTTGCTAGTGTCGTAGTCCTGTTTCTAGAAATAATATTGCCTTTTTTCAAATACTTAACCACATAAACTAAAAAAAGACTAATTGTAATATTTCTGTTCACTATGTTATGTACATATTGTACATTCATTTAATTTTCTTGACTTTTCCGGTAAATTTCTAAGTGAGAAATAACTGATTTATTTGTGTTTACGTGCTCACGATGTTAATTTGTGACTTCATTGCTTAAAAATAAATACGTTTGATAGCTTCTATAAAATGAATGTAGCTTTTTATGCTGTTCTTGTTGTAAACTGCTTGTTAGGCCGCGAGCCGAGGCCATTTATCTTTCAGTTTCGTAGCGCACATAAGGTAACTACCAGAAAATGATTTTAAAATGTTCCTTAAAAATTTAGTAACAAATATTGCCTTGTTCCCACTTACAAAAGTTGCACGTTTTACAGAAAATACACTTTTACTACAATAAATATGTGTTACCATCTGTCCTACTTTCTCTGCTTTTTCGGTATCATGGGCCAATGAACGCAGACATCTGCATGACGTAACAATCGAATTAGTCAGCTGTAGGTGAATCCCCAGTGGTCGGATGAATATCAGATGTACTACTACTGCTTACTTTTGCGTTGAGTAGCCTTTCCATAGTTTTTTTTTTTTCCGTTATTATTAGTTCAGTTATTCTAAGGAGGTGTTGAAAAGTATAAGTAAGATATTAAACACTTGTATATCCTTACCATAAATAGCAATTTTAGTTGAGCACTAGCTCATAAGACGTTGTTGAATAGGTACGGTGCGGTAATTCCAAGGAAGGCTAGACCTAGAATGATATGTCACAAACAACGATATTTTCTGGCTTGCATGAAATGTTTATGATTAATTTAATGACTAAGACTCTTCTTGACTATTCAGCAGACTTATACTACTATATAGGCCACAGCATATTTGGAAATAGAAATTAATGGCTGTTTCTGTAATGCACGGTTGTGTGAAAGAGAAGAAAATAATCAATTTTACTAATGTCAGTTGGTCTAAATCTAAATTCATAGAATCGACAAGAACCTGGGAAGCAATGATACGGTAAGTTATGCCGGAGTGGAAAGAAAGTAGCATTGGAAACGATTGAGAGGTGAGAAATCGAGTTGTAGACAGACAGTTGATGTTTTAAAATATAGTCTAGGCCTATAGTCCATACTCATACTGTCATAGGGCATTTCAGTCTGTGATATATCAAAATTTAGTGTAGATATAGTCTAGTAATGGTATGCAAACACTGCTGGACTGTAGTACATACGCTCATTGAGTACATCAGATAAAATGCATTATGTATTCAAGGTATTAGTTAGTATTTAGTGGTATTTTTACACTCATGCTGTTCCAAATATGATTTTCTTCCTCATTTTAGATACTGTACTACAAAAGAAGACGGCAATGTTCCACCAATCCGACCTAATGCAGGCTCTAATCCCTGCTGCTATAAAATAAATTAAACAAGAAGTCTTGAAGCGTAAAGGTATATGAGAATCATAATAGTTGCAAACAGCTTAGATGGGCTATTCATATTGAAATACTTTAGCACCTTTCTGCAATTGGAACTGCCCATCAAACTCATGTTGGAGACTTCATTGAGGTTTTCAATTCATTTCTTTCTCAACTATGAAGATCTTTTGAGGTTAACGAGGCATTAATAAATAAAGCTGAGGAATTTGTTTGTTCACTGTATGAAGAGGATATGAAGAATGTAAATGATACCAAGGCACGTCTATTTAACACTGGCAAACATAGGGATTATATCCAACAATGATTCACTGAAGAAGCATGTGGCCCTCAAATCAGTTCTTGAGTTGGCAAACGCAAGTGTAAAAAAAATAGTCAAAATAATTTATGCAAGTGTGCCAAAATCAACTTAAATTGCACAGATTTTTGTATTGACTGCAAAATCACAGTACACTTATAGAGGAAAAGTCGATTTTCAAGATAGTGGATTTCGAAAACAATTCAGAAGAAAGTGAATTAGATATTGCAGTTGATTTTTAATAGGTATCATTTATTTGTTTTTTTTTTTCAAACATTTGTTAGTGTCGTAGTCCTGTTCCTAGAAATAATATTGCCTTTGTTCAAATACATAACCACATAAACTAAAAAAAGACTAATTGTAATATTTCTGTTCACTATGTTATGTACATATTATACAATTTTCTTGACTTTTCTGGTAAATTTCTAAGTGAGAAATAACTGATTTATTTGTGTTTTCGTGCTCACGATGTTATTTGTGACTTCATTGCTTAAAAATAAATCCGTTTGATAGCTTCTATAAAATGGATGTAGCTTTTTATGCTCTTCTTGTTGTAAACTGCTTGTGGTTATTACATAAAATTTATTCGCCAATGTGAATCAGCGTTGTTCGTGTCCCTGCTTTCGAGGTCACTCGCCACTCCTGTCACACAATTAAAGTATTTTTTGTTGTTGGTTACACGTATGCCATATTTTTCATAATCTACCTAATAAATTATGATTGACTGAGGAAGTCCGATTTTGGTCAGGCAAAACATTACAGGAATACATTTGTGTTAGTGTGCTGTAGGGCTCTCGAATTGCATAGTTCTTATGAATGTGTTGTGAACTTATGGTTATTGAATTTCCGGGAACCTCTTATATTCAATTTCGCATCAGGATTGTGGAACAAGCTGTAATGCGTTCAGTATGTTCATTTTCACACTAAACTGAAGAATTTATTCAGTTACCAGATGTGCGCTACGAAACTCATTTTCTGGGCGTTTTCAAGGCTTCGTCTCACGGCCCATATCCGTTGTAAGGATCTACAAGTGTTTAATAACTTACTTATACATTTTTCAACAACGTCTTAGCATAACTTAACTAATAATAACTAAACAGGGCTGTGGAAAGGCTGCCCAACTCAACGCAAGGTCGAGCAGTAATAACTAATATTCATCCGCTCGCTAACAGCTGATTCGATTCAATTGTTACGTCATGCAGAAGTCATTGTTCATTGTCGAAAATGTAGAGAATATAGGACAGATCGTAGCACAGATTTCTTGTAGTAAAAGCGTCTTTTTCGTAAAACGTGCAACTTTTGGAAGTGGGAACAAGGCAATATTTGTTACTACATTTTTAAGGAACATTTTAAAATCATTTTCAGGTAGTTACCTGATGTGCGCTACGAAACTCACTTTCTAGGCGTTTTTCATGGCCTCGGCTCGCGGCCTATGTGGTTATTACATAAAATCTATTCGCTAATGTGAATCAGCGTTGTTGGTGTCGCTGCTTTCGAGGTCACTCGCGACTCCTGTCACACAATTAAAGTATTTTTTGTTGTTGGTTACATGTATGCCATATTTTTCGTAATCTACCTAATAAATTATGATTGACTGAGGAAGTTCGATTTTGGTCAGGCAAAACATTACAGGAATACATTTGTGTTAGTGTGCTGTAGGGCTCTCGAATTGCATAGTTCTTATGTATGTGTTGTGAACTTATGGTTATTGAATTTCCGGGAACCTCTTATATTCAATTTCGCATCAGGATTGTGGAACAAGCTGTAATGCGTTCAGTATGTTCATTTTCACACAAAACTGAAGAATTTATTTAGTTACCATATGTGCGCTACGAAACTCATTTTCTGGGCGTTTTCAAGGCCTCGTCTCACGGCCCATATCCGTGGTGAGGATCTACAAGTGTTTAATAACTTACTTATACATTTTTCAACAACGTCTTAGCATAACTTAACCAATAATAACTCAACAGGGCTATGGAAAGGCTGCTTTATTCAACGCAAGGTCGAGCAGTAATAACTAATATTCATCCGCTCGCTAACAGCTGATTCGATTCAATTGTTACGTCATGCAGAAGTCATTGTTCATTGCCGAAAATGTAGAGAATATTCCGTAAAACGTGCAATTTTTGGAAGTGGGAACAAGGCAATATTTGTTACTAAATTTTTAAGTAACATCATCAACATTAAATCATTTTCAGGTAGTTACCTGATGTGCGCTACGAAAATCACTTTCTGGGCGTTTTTCAGGGCCTCGGCTCGCGGCCTATCGCGTTTCCTCGAAAAAGACCTAACCTGAATTTTAAAATTGATTTTAATACAAGCCCCCCACTTAAAATAGACTTTGTCGACAACGCCAAATGTTTTGACCTAGTCGATAGCAAGAAATCTCTCCTACACGTTTTGAATGATTATTACGGTAGCCTATTTATAAGTAAATGGATATTGGTTTTCATATTTTTTATATTTAATAATCTCTGACTGTAATTTTCGTAAGAAAATCAAATAAGACCCCTTTTTACGCTTTTGAATCCTTTCGTCCATCGATTCTTGCATGATGAAAATAATTATTTGACTTCAAATCTGTGGAAAGGATTATTGTGGAGTCAAAGGTCATGGACATTCATTTTAAAATTGAAATAAATAAGTAAATTATGTTGAGTATCTAATCATAAAACTGGATACCGATGGCAGAGCGCCGACTTATCGATCTGCGGTTTCGATTTCTTCGCCCTGACTCAATAGCGACACCGCGTGTCCTATCACTAATTAATCGATAACTCACTAAATAAACGACATAATTCATCAGTGAGGTATCGTGTAACATACAAAAGTGTCTAACAGACAGTCAGACAGACAGACAGACAAATATCTATTAACATACTTTTCGATCGAAATCGTTGTGTAATAAATTTTTCTCCTTTTTTCAAAATTGGAATGTAAGATATTTCCATTGATTACAATGTACCTAGCAGTCAACTTTGTATTTGGACTGGTACAATACGATATCTACGGTCATATGCAGTTACCACCCAATACAACACATGAATAAATACATAAATTGACACAGGTTCTTTTTTTGAACTCTCGGTTTCTGAAGAGCTATTACGATGATTATTGAGTTCAAATAAACTTGCCCAAGCAGATATCAAAAGTGATTTTTTAACGATCATTCTCGACGGCAAAGATATCTTTTATTTTCATTATTAAAAACAAAATTACAAAGTATAAAAGTATGAGTTTTTAAAATATGCAAAATATAAAAAATGATATCCATCCACTTATAATTAATACTTTTTTTTATTTTTAAATTTGCGCCATCGACCAGGTCCTTTTTTTAATGGAAGGGCTTATATTAAAATCATTTTTCAGATTCAGGCTAGATCCCAATTTTGGGTGAACACGGTATTAATTATTGTTAGAATTTTTGTCATTTTTTTTTATCCTACAAATTTATTTTTTGCAAAATAAAAAAGATTTTTTATTACTTAATTCACCCTGCACGTATTTCATGCGTGACCATATTCACTGGTTCATTTTTGACTGTTTTGCAAGCTCCTGTGAATTTTTGAGGGGAATTTTTCGTTTTATTTTGGACTATTTTTTGAATTACTCAAATTCCGGATACAACAACATTTGATCGAGTTTTTTTAGGAAAGATTCCTACAGGTTTGTAACACTTGTGTGATACCGGTACTGGGAGATGGTTTTGTGGTATGACTGTAATGACAAAATAAATTGGTCGCCAGGGCATACTGATAAGATAATTTATTTGAAAATCCTGTTACAATACACAAATGGGTGCAGTCTGCAGAGGCAAACAGACTTGAGCACAGGAGCAGGGCAGACTGCTGGGCTGACAGAAGGACGGCAATTCAGAAAAATTTGTAATAATGAATAGCCTACTTTGAACAATGTTTAAAATTAAGACTTAAAATTACATGAATTATAAGGCAGCCATGGCTATGTATGACCTCAAGAAATAAAATTTAGGTTTCAGGCCTGTTAACCTGGACTATGTTAGTTATTAGTTGATAGCTGTTTGTCTCAAAAACGAGGAAGTCTGACCTTTTGCAATGGCAGACCGGCAGATGCACTGGAATGTGCCATGCTTCTCTCGATAACAATTTGAATCAATTGAGACGTGTGTCGTCCTTCTCATGGCAAAAATGATTTTTCATATAGCTATTATTATAGCTATTACTGTGTCAATTATTTCTTTGTAATCTTTCATCGTGCAAAAGATAAAAATTCACAAATTTTCATTTAGGGACTGGTGATGGAAAAATCATCGGTTTGTAAGAAAGAAACTCAGGTCTCTCATCGTCCGAAATTAAATCTTGTTCTTGATGATGAAAGTGTGAAGAAAAAAGTTCTGCATGCGTTCCAGAATGGATCTGATTATGATGGTATGGGAGAGTTTTATTTATTTCAGTAGGCGAGTTGGCATTTTAGCTAGAGCTTGACATTTCGAATATTCTAATCCAGGGGTTCTCAACCTGGGGGTTCGCGAGCCCCCAGGGGTTCACGAGATGATTTCCAGAGGTACTTGGACGGCAGTCGAGTTTTTGTGTGTTGCTGTTTTTTAATAGCGTTTATTACTACCAGAGGAAAATGCGTGTCGATTGAAACTAGATGCCCATTGGGACGTAGATTTTCTCTGGTGTTGCGTTGTTGTGATTGTGACGCAACAATGTGAAAGCCACGGCTTTGCAGGCAAATTGGGAAATCTCAAAAGACAGCATGCTACGAGCATTGGAGGAAGTGATTATGCTTATTAAAACTTGGGAGAAATTTTAAGAATTCATTAGTTAGGCAGACGACAAGGGCAATAATATCAACACGAGGATTTAATTTAGTTACATCTGGTCAATAAATTGTTGTTTCAACAAATCGTTAGTCAATATATCACAACTTTGTACGATGTCTGATTACCGGGGGTTCGCGTTGATTGTTTCATGACTCGGGGGGGTACTTGACAGAAAAAAGGTTTAGAATCGAATCAAATAGTAAATTATTCAAATTGATTTAGGTGAAAATTCTGAATTGCCGTCTCTTTACTTTTTATTCGAACGTCAAAAGTCGGGGTGACTTGAAGCCATATTTTTATAATGCAACACATGACTCTTTTTTCCTAGTGAGTTATTGAAAAAACTTGTCTCCTATTGTGCGTGAACGTTCAGTGAATTTATGTGCATGGAGGATCGATCCATCACAATAAAAAGTCACATACGATTGAATATCTGGACCTCCAGAAGTATGTGCACCAAGATGGCGCACAACCTGAACATAGTATGTGTACCATGTTAGGGTTCAGGTTGTGCGCCATCTTGGTGCACTTACTTCGGGAGCGCCGAATATCTTTCAAGTATTTGAGATTCGATTGAAAGAAAATATTCGATTTGTTTCTGAAATCATGAGGTAATGCAGAATGCCCAGCCCTAGTCGAAGATTACACATCTTTCAAATCTCATCCCTCCAACTCACCCAGGGTATAATAAATCGGAAAGGCAATGCTGATTCTTCCAGACTATAATAGCTTTTTAAATATTATTTATTTAGATGGTCATACAGGGCCTTGTCGGAGCAAGGTATAAGAGTCGTTTAATGAAAAATTAAAAACAATGAAGTGTAAACTGGCAAATTCGGCACCACCTACTTAGATTGAGATCATCGAGAATTTTCATATAAATCCCATTGGGATAGGATTGGATTATTAATTGGCTTAATAAACTCATATCAATCCATGTCTCTTGCCCGGTTACCATTCCAAGTTGGGTATGGGTTCAGTTATCCAGTTATTTATTTCAGACGCATTGACTGGCGGAAGCCCCAGCTGTCCACATTTTGACGATGAATCCAGCAATCTTCTTGCCCATATATACCCTCCAAAGGGCCTGATCTGTAAACAGAGGCTCAGTATATACCTGGTATTATACCTGGAAATCCATGCCTACATTACCATATACTTATGCTTATTCTGCAGATTCAACAATATCCATTTCTGGTTACCCGTTCACCCATGGAGTTATCAAGAATTTTGTGACAGATGGAACGAGCAAAGCAACAAAAAGTAGGTTTTTGTTGACATTTCCACTCATTGGAGGTTTTTTGTACACTATATTTGAGATTTGTTTCAATATTGTCTGTGTATAGTCTCAGTAGCTCTGGCACTTCATCGGTCCCCAGTAACTTTGCTCAGAGACCAATTTTTATTCATCTATGAGTGGGTGGGTATATGGGCTTGCAAATACTAATTTCACTATGTTAAATGACAATCCACTGAAAAACAAGGTGGCCCACTTAGTTACTTGTGTGTCAATGGTTCCCAATCCTTGCTCTAGGTAAGACTTTTTCTTCAAGCGACCCACATTTTTCAAAAATTAAATTTGTAAAATCTCGCAACCCAAGGATATGCTCTAATACTAGGTTGTATGTAATGCTCAATTCTGATATGATCATAGAATTAACTGTCTGACTAATAACAGCAGATGTCAAGTTTTCACGCTGTGATATTTCCCATATATATATATATGTACAATTACTATTGAGCAATACTTCAATACCAAATATGAAAATAAGTATTAACTAGAAAATAAAATCTGTAACTTTTATATTTTTGTTGAAGCAACCCAAAAAAAATTAAAGGTGACCCAATTTTGAGTTGCGGCCCATAGGCTCTAGGTCATCGCTCCAAAAAATGAAATGGATGTTTATCCAGTGCCACGTCCAGAGCAAGATATCCACCTATTCATTTAAATTCTATTTTTTCAGACCCACAAACTACAGATTCAAAGTTTCTCCAGTCACTGAAATCTGAGTTACTGAATCTGGAATTCAATGAAAAATCAAACGATTTGTTTAAGTTTGTTCAGAGCAATGAGCTGATGCTGGACAATGAAGGTTGGTAGAATTACTAGACAGGAGGTTTTGATAAAATATCGTTGGTGTGAAAAAAATGCTTTCCTTTGCAACCAGTGGGCAAATTGAGATTAGTTTTGAGCATATTTGGTGTTAAATTTTGCTTCATTAATGAAGAAACTCCAATCATAAGTTAACTCCAGACCTAAATTTTAAGTTTTTTAATTTTTAAAATCAACAAAGAACAATAGTTAGGGGTTCCCAAACGTTTTTTCAAGTGACCGAAAACTTCAAGTGATCGCGACCCAAGGATATACTCTTAAAGCCTACTAAACGGCATGTAATGCTTTTATGGCCGCAAAATTATATGTCTACTACAAAACAGTCATTTCTAAATAATATTTATTTCAACAGAAATTAATTCAAAGTTGCCCTAGTTAGAAAGTGACTTGTGGGTTCACTTTTAAGCAAAATAGAGGCTGCCAAATATAAAATAAGCAAGAAAATTGACTCGGAAATATTTTTGTCGGAAAGTCAGGAAAGCCAGGAAAACTTTCAGGCGACCCGGTTTTGGGTTGTGACCCATAGGTTGGGAAAACTAGTTCAGGTTCTTAATTCACCTTTTAATTCAATTTGACAAACTTTTGCAGACCCTGCAGATTCTTCAATATTCCAGCCACGTAAAAATGTCAATCAGCTATGTTCACTCTTCCGTGACTCTATGTTGCCATGGATACGTGAAATCACTGGAGTGGAACTAAATGACACCATAGATATGTTTTGTGCTCAATATAAAAAAACAGGTTAGAGTTTTATTTGTATGATGATAGTTTTTTTACAAGGACTCACTGCTTCTTAAGCAGGTACTAAATTTAGGAAGGATTGTATTTCTTCCGGTTTGGAATTGCCTTCCTGATTAAACCCTGGAAGTTTTCGGCACCAGTACGAACTCTTGGACTACGGTGATGAGCGGGGCCTAATTATAAAAAGATTGCATTTGCAGTAGGTGGGCAATGCTCGACCAAAAAGATTTCTATATTCATAGTCAATATCAGTGGCTGTGATGCAGTGTTAACTTTAAGGAAATTATGAGTGCGAAAGTGCTTCGCAATTGAAAAAAAAAAGTGCGAAAATGCTTTTGTCGATTTTAGCAAATTAGGTTCCCTAGTTCTGCTTAAATTCTTTTCAAACAGCGTAGATACTCGAAAAAGCGCTTCTTCGGTTAATATTGCGAATTAAAGAAGTGCCTTTCTGTTAACGAGGTTCGTTAAATCCTTGTTTAAAACAAGCGAATTCATCAGTAACAAAGGACACCTGCTAAGCACGCCTGTCGTGAACGAAACTAGCGGAATCCGTGTGCTTGTATAATAATCATATTATAAACAAGAATTTTGCCGTTAATGCGAAAGCTTTATCTCAAATGTATGCACCACATAGGTTAGAATTCCAGCAAATATCATTATGTAATGCAAAATTGGGTTACAAAAGTACTAGTAGGCAACTTATTTGTCAACTTCATACTCGCACGAAAATAATTGTCAACTTTGAATTTTTGCCGTGATTCTTGCTGTGATGGTCTTGCACGGGGTTTCCCAAACTTCTTGGGTCATGGATCCTTGTTCATACTAACTAACCTTAAATACTTGCAGACTAACGGCAAATCGGTAAGATTATGTTTCAAACTCTTTTCATATCTTTGCGGACCCCCTGTAAAGTCATCATGAACCCCCAATTGGTCTGCGGATTCCAGTTTGGGAAATCCTGTTCTAGCACAGCAATCCCAATCATGCGCTGCTGAGCATTTTTTCCAATAAGGTTCAATTATGGCAGTCGTGCACAAAAAAGTTCTAAAAATCAAACATGACATATCAATGTTTTGCCAAATGGTTTTTATTCTCATATCAAACAATCATTCATTACTTATCGATTTTAATCGGTAAGTATGTTGATAGGTATTTGTCTGTCTGTCTGTATGTCTGTTTGTCTGTTAGATGCACGCGATATCTCACGAAAGCGAAATTGAATCTGCTTCAGATTTTGCATGTGCATTCATCTTATCTCGGACCATAAGCCTATTGATTTTGGGCGAATTATGTCGTATAATTAGCGAGTTATTAATTGATTAGTGATGGGACACAAGGTGTCACTAAGGAGTAAGAGCGCTGTTTTGGGGGATCCCCCAACTTTCGATCGATAAGTCTTCGGTCTCTGACTGATATTCTCGGTATTACATTTATTTCAATTAAACAAATTAAATCCTCCTTAATAACGAGTTTATTATGTGATTGAATTTAATATTTCCAACAATATTGTTGGGCCTTCGGAAATCTTTTCCATTACACTATTTGGGCTTCACTTAAAAACTTTGCTGACCACTGGTTAGACTGCCGTAGTATGTGTACCAGGTTAGGGTTAGGCGATAATTTTATTCCAATTTTTCTTATTTTAGTTGTATTACGAGTTCGTGACTATCTGTGTTAGCCAAGTAGATATACTCCCTGCCCATAAGCTTCCGTCTTTTTACAGTACTTGTGTTAAAGTTGGCGAACAAAATTAGTTATCTCCATATTGTTACACACACATCTGGAGTGCGACTTAACTGTGTTGGCAATACAGGTTCAAATCCAATGTGCCCTGCCCCACCCGAGTATTGCCATACCAGGAGCATTTGATCCCGAAAACATTGCAGCTCATTATATATCAGTGGCTAATTTACAGAGGCTTGTTTCGACTTAAAAGCTTACAAATACGTCGAATGAAAAATGATTTTGGTACTTCCTAAATGGGGTATCTTCTGATATATCAATGAGTATTTATCGCAGTGGACATCTGTTTACAAATAAATTATAACATAACAAAACAATCATATCAAAACAATCACCCTCACTACAATGACAAGGCTACTTGTTTGAGAACTTTCTCATAAAACCTTGTTTTCACAGATGTTCTTCTCTGTCACGATGATGAACTTGAAGACAGAAGAATCGCTTATATATTTTATTTAACTGATGATTGGTCTGAAAAAGACGGGGGAACACTGGATTTATTCAGCGTGGATGGTAAATGAAATTAATTCTACGCATGTATAAATCATATTCGAATTTAAATTCTGTGAATAGCAATGTTCGTATCTGAATACTTGTTTATTTGCAATTCTGCTAGCCGCATTTGTGGTTGGTGCATCGTGCTAAGCGTTAGGAATATGCCCGCCATCGCCCCTCTGAATAAGCGGCCCATGTTCGCAGAATCTAATACTGCGGGGGATAATCATTTGTGGGATTAATAATGAACTTCATGTTGTCATAGAGCAGTTCTCGTAACTGAACAGTTACTTTTGCGGCTTCTTTCACCATCCTATACAATAAATATAAAAAATCGACTCCTATCCGAATGTGTAATGGTACGGGAAATTGCCAGAAAATTACTATGGAACGATTTTTCATAATAAGCATTTTATTGAAACCAATTGCCATATATCTTAAAAGCTTTACTCTCCTACAGGAAAATGGATGAAAGTGAAAAATCAAATCAATCCTTATTTGCTAAGTCTTCGTTCGTTTTCATTCTGCTTGACTTTGTTTTTGGTTCTTTATCTTAACAGAATCTGGCGACCCTGACATGATCATGAAATCTCTCGTACCTTCTTTCAACACTTTAGTTTTCTTTGACGTTTCACCGATCTCATATCACCAGGTAAGTGAGCGTTATTTTTACTAAACTATCGTATATACTCGCCGATAGGTCGCGCCGTCGTTCAGGTCACACTATCAGTTTTGTGTTAAAAAAGTTTAATTTACAGTTGACTCGCACATAAGTCGCACTGAAAATCTAGAGATTTAAAACGTACTTTGAACTTATCCAGTGATTCCCAGCCCTTCTTGATATTTTTTGCTTATCTTGGACCTTTTTATTCCCCCTCGCTATGCATAAACACTCTGTTTCTGTTTTTTAAATTTTTCCAATATTTAATGGATACGCTCAACTCATGTTTGTCCCTTTATTCTTGTTTGTCTGTATGTCGAAAATGTAGCGTGTTGACAGCTGGACTAATCTCTATGAAATTCACACACCGGTATCTTGTCACCCTAGTAATGTGCGTTATAACGAAAGTCTGGATGAAAATGAGAATGAAAAAAAGACGAAGAATTTGTTTTATGTTTATGAATTCTCTTTCAGGTTTCAGAAATTTTAGCTGAAAACAAAGTTCGTCTTTCACTAAGTGGTTGGTTTCACGGTTCACCTCTACCACGACCTATACGACCTTTGACCTCAAAGTGTCCGGCGATAACTTTCCTTCCTGCTCAACAGGTAAGAGGGAAGTGTAGAAAAAAATAAATATTTTGAATTGCAAAGAGTATGTGTATGTAGTTGCATGTAGTATGTGTATCAGGTTAGGGTTAGGCCATAATTTCAGGTACAAATACTACAGGAGTCACTTGGCTAGTCCCTGAACTCGTAATAGAACTAAAATTGGCAAATTGGAATAAAATTATGGCCTAACCCTAACCTAGTGCACATACTACATTCCGGTGTCCACCATCTTGGTTCACATATTTCGGGATTACCCCTTTTTCAATGACAGCGGTGAAAAATTTTATTTCCATTGCCGAAAGGAAACTCTTCGAATCATTTCGAGTCTTTGAAAAATTTTGGCTTGAGTCTAGTCAAAGATTGGAGCTCTCCTGGTCCGAAGTCGAGTCTGTCTTTGATGTAAGTCTCATGAGTCACGAGCAGTGTTCCCTCTAAAAAAATTTTACAGTTTTTAAAGTTTTTTTTAACTAAGAGTCCAAAATGATTTATGAACATTGTGAAAAATCTCAAAAGTATAATATTTTATCAGAATGTAAACGAAGTACACGTTTAACTTGAAAACATGAAATAAGCATTCTAGCTAGCATTCTAACGAGCCACACTTTGAAAAAATAATGTCGCAAATGCGTGAGAATGGGATTTTACTGCGCAAATGGTCTGGTGATATTGCGAAATGGTGCAATTGTACTCCTTAGAGCAGGGGTTTCAAATCAATTTACTTGGAGGGTTGCATCAGGTTTTCCACAATAAAAGCTTAGTTTAAAAAATTCAAATCTTTTCTTTCTTTATTTTATTCAATCAAGCATTTTGCCGATGGACAATCATGCCTCACAACATGGTTATAAATGTACCAATATAAATCTAAGCGTTAGTGATTGTGATGGCGAAAAATCCTATATTATATGTATTAATCATGCGAACTGAGCTAAGTGACATTCGGGTCACACTAACATTAAACTTTTATACTAAGGCGAGGGCTACAAACTATCTTTCTGCGGGCAGCAATTGGCCTCGGGCCACGAGTTTAGACCCTGCCTTAGAGGGAACCTTGGTTCCGAGTCATTTAAATTAGAAAACTCGAATCTTTTATGAATACGTCTCGAACACTGTGTATCCATCTAACCAGCTTTCGTCTCTCTTGTGAAAATATAAAAATTCGATTTTAGTCTGAGCTTTTATTTCCACTAGGACTTAGACCTCTTGTCACAGTGGATCAACCCTGGATACCTGAGCATAGAGACGCAGGGTACGATACAGGAACAGTTTGAAGGGAGCTCAGAAATACAACTGCCTGGATTTCTGGTGGTGAGTAGGACTTGCTTGACAATTTAAAATTTCAGAAATTTATAATTCCTGGCCTGAACAACTTATTGTGGCATTAACCTGATTCAGACGCTCAATCGAGCCCAATTTTGAATACATTTTTATTAATGTCATACGACCCCCAAAATTTACCCAGTATACAATAATTATATACCATTGGAAAGGTATTTTAGAGTACTATACGCTAGATGTCACTGGAGGACCGTAAACTAAAACACCTCTTTCAAGAGGTCTCTCGTAACGTCAAAAAATAACAAAAATATTTACACTCTCTCATTCTATCAGCTGTTGGACGGCTACAGCTATTGTAAAGCTGAAATGTAACTATACAGTTGACTGCACATTGGTTTTCTCTTTCATATGATACTAAACGCTTTTCCATAGCGCGCGTTGTTCAACCCTTTTGGAAATTTTCCGTTTGAGAAGTCACCACATCGAATCAGGCCAGGCTAAGCTTGATAGATCGATCGGTTGTTTGTTTGTGCTTTATCGCGTTGAAAGCTTTTGTGAGTCATAATAAAACAATTATTATGAATCATAAAAGCTTATAATCGTCAGACAAGGAGAATTTGCGAGATAAAACGCCTAACTTTTTTTCGGTGAGGCAGCTGCGATCAAACTTCCTGACGTTGTGAGATGTCCACTCTCCTATGTTATGTAGCATATAAAATGACCTTCAAAATAAGACCTTATCATACTAGCTTTTGTTATTGGTTAGCGCGCAACGCCAAGGTTTATGGGATCATTTTCTTGTTGTGCGACGTTTTTATATCGCAGCGGGAAGTACACGCGTGATATGTAAGCGAAATTTTATCACTTCTAAATGTCATATAAGGTTCGTTCTTATATCGTTGTGTGGGGAATAAGATTTCCTTTCAAGCAAGGCCATAACAAACATTCCAGACCTCATGGTATACACACAGCATTGCAAAACGTCTGAAACGTCGCGCATGCGTCAAACCGGGAGGATTAGGTTAAGACATGGGTTCCAGGTCTTTTTTGATACATTCATCTCTCCGCAAATTTTGAAACTCCTCATTCTGAACTACAAAATGACTAAGTAATTGCATTGGGGGGAGAGAGCTCTGAAAATATTTCGTTTTTCATTAACTACTGGAACTTTCATTTTAGTCTGACAAGTACAAAGAACTCAGCGAATCAATGCTACATCTATCCAAATATGATCAATTCTGGACGAGTCACGGTCCACCGAACAGACGTAAATACGAAGCAATAAAGTTTGATCAAGATTTTGAAATCTCGGAAAACGATGTTGTTTACTCCCCAGAAAAGCCCGAAAATTCTTCAGCCGGAGCAGACATCGACGAATCTAAAAAACTTCAAATTTCTGTAAAAACGATGGAAGCCTATAATTTGATAAATGATTTTATTCGCTTGTTCTGCTCTGAAGAAATGTTTCTTTATTTATCTAATATAACAGGTAAGTGGCTACTAAAGGTACGGTTAGCTAAACAATTTAAAAATCTGACAATTGATGATCTTAGGAATAATTTAAAATGCTTCACTCTGACAAATTCGAAATTTATACTTCTCACTCTTAGATTTTTCAATTAGTTATGAAAAGAATTCAAGAAGACATTTTTCCCAACAAACACAGGAATCCAGAAAAACAATGTTCCATTTTGTGTCCAAAAATGCTAAATCTGGACTTCAACTTCATAGCACTTATCCTACCACTCTCCTGTTTATACTTCCAGGTCTGTATTTTCATCCAATGGCCGCCAATATTGATGACACGGGTAGTGATGTCACTGATGATGTCACAGATCCAATTCCAGCTAAAAGAACTAAAAGTTCTGACAAGAAATCTGAGAATGTTGCCGGTTTGAATTCAAAGTGCAGGTAGGAATATATACATTTATTACAAATAACTATTCTCGCTTTTGCTTTGTACAAGGACAGGTACTCCCGTAGTATGTGTACCAGGTTAGGGTTGGGCCATAATTTTATTCCTTTTCCACGCTTGGAGTATGTGAACCGAGATGGCGAACACCGGAACGTAGTATGTTTACCGGGTTGGGCCATAATTTTATTCAGATTTTCTTAATTTCAGTTCTATTACGAATTTGGGGACTGTCTGTGCTAGCCAAGTGAATATATATACACCCTAGGTTTCAGTCCCTTTATACAACCTGATGTAAAATAGGCGAACAAAATTATTTACCTCCATATTGGTACACATACTTCTGGAGCCCAAGGACCTGTACAAGCAGGCTTTTTTAACTGATAACAAGCTTACCTTTTAGAATCGTTATATTTGAAGTGGGGTGCTGATTTTTCCGCGAGCCCGAAACTCAGCTAAGATCGAATTGGATTCAATGCACAACCTTCTTGTTCATATATTCCGCATAACTCCCATTCAGAACTAATGCTACCGAATTTTGCATCAAGGCTTCAATCGATAGCAAGCTCACTTTTTAAATTGTTCATTACCCAGATATGAAGTAAGATGCTGGTCAAAAGGTTGCTACACATTGCTGAGAGACACAGACTCAGAACGAGGAGAGTTTGCGTTGGATGTTAATCTGCATTGCTGTGCTGAAGGTGTGTGTTTGCTCTTTATTCATATACGATGCTCTTTCCATGTCAATCACTCTTAATAAGACTTCATACAACCTGGTTAATGTTGGACTAATACTTTACTGTTACCGCTTCGTGGCTGGCAAACAACAGCATAATATTGCTGTAGCAATTTCGTGATCTAACTCAAAATACTTTGGTAGATGGAAGGGATAATATGTCTTTTATTACCACCCAAAAAACACCGAAATTTGCATAAATTTCAAAAACACTCCCTCGTTCCGCCGCAAATAAAATTCCCGTCGTAAACGAAAACGAGATTTACCGTCGCTTATGTTAATCTCGAAAAAGACTTCTTATTAATAAACTAAAACCCGGAAAAACTAGACCAACAGTTTGCGACCGATTGCTAAATAAAACAGTGGAGTGCATCAACGTACCCGCCGCAATCTAGCGACTTTTGTCGTGGGTACGTTTACGTGCCCACCGCACGGAAAGGGTTAACCTGTGATGTTCGCATAGTTCAGTCTGGCGTTCTAATCCTGTCATGGACTAACTACGACTTGTGGGCCTGACCCATTCCGGTGGATAATTTGGTCTGACCCGCCTGATGCTGCCACAACCAAACTAAAACCAAATTTTGATGTTTTAGCTAGAACAGGGTGGTCCAAGATGGGCAGCTCCGCGGGCCACAAAATTACTTTTGCATTGTGCGCGGGCCACAATAGTGTCAAGAACTTCGCTAGTTGCCTCAGCAAGCCATAACACTAGTCGATTCAGTGATATTAGTGATGCAACAATATGTCAAAAGATTTTTTGGTTAATTTTATGACGAAACAACACGAAATGCGATTTTTTGATTCCTCTCCGAATGCGACGCGGGCCAAAGATAATGAAGTGACGGGCCACATTTGGCCCGCGGGCCTGGGTTTGGACCACCCTGAGCTAGAACATAGGTTAAGAAATTTCTTGAGATTTAATTTAGTTTTGGCACGAGGCTTATTCTTTTCACTTTTGCTTTTCTAACACTGTAAATATTTTTCATAACATGTAACCTTTTACGTCTCACTTATATGGCCTGCCAGTCTAGATGGGCACAATTTTTCACCCCTGGTCAAGCTATCAGCCCACTGGTTCCCAATCTCACATCTACTCTGGAAACACCTTTATTCATCCTTCCTGTTTTAATTTGTTGTTCAACGTTTAACACAACTGAGCTTATGATACAAGCATCTTTCGTTCTGGCTTTTGCAAAGTTTGAATAGTTTATATAATTCACATATTTAGGTATAACAATAATACTAAATAACTAAACAATATTAGTAAAACTAAACCAGATAAAAGGAAATATTTCTGTATTTTCTCTCCGGAAATGACAAAATTCCTCCCTGGCAAGTACCCTTAACTTCGCTCAGAGAGGAATAATTTTGCTTTAGAGAGTGCCTGCAACTTTGCTGCAATACGAGTCCTTTTCACCTTTTAGTAAGAGCAACCTTGCTTTCAGCTAACACTCTTAAAAATGAATCTCATTATTTCTGTCAGGTTGGCAACAGGACTACGGTGGTTACACTACTTACATAGCACAAGGCGAAGACACAGAGGTGAGTGTTTGCTTTAGATATTGGATCGATTTTCATATTTATCCTGGGGTGGAGTAAAGCCAATATCATGCCCCAATCAGAACTAGGATTTTCATGTTTAGCATGGTAGAGAAAAGTTGATGAGGTGGATTTATCAAAGAATACTATTTTCATATTTATTCTGGTGGGCAAAATGCGTTAGACTTAACTAAAATATGCGATTCAAGAGTCATGCTGCACAAATATATTTATACAACGTTGTGAATCCTATCTAAAGCTGAAACTGCCTCTCAGCACTGGACAAATACCTCCATCTTTTTTCAGCTTTTGACTGTGTTGCCGTCAAGCAATTGCCTCTCTCTGGCGTACCGAGATAGTGAAGCTCTCCGATTCGTTAAGCACGTCAACCATAAAGCACCGAAACCATATTTTGATATTTCGTTTGTATATTGCGAATAACTTCTGGAACTACGAATAGCTTTCAAAAATGACTGAAAAGGTCTTTTATCTTTGTAGTCTTGTGCAAGATAGCAGAGATTGGGGGTATGAGGTCAGGGACATTTGTAATTGACTCCCGTATCCCGAAAAATATGACTCTTACTTTGAGTCCAGGCTGTAAAAGATTTCGACTACAGCTTCTAACTTTGAGAACATTTTAAATTTCTAAATTTAGAAATTGTGGAGTATACTAGATTTCTTTAATACTGTTCAAAGCGTATTTTCTTACGCTTAGTATACCATATTTTTTCGGATTTCTGTAAGAAATATTTTAACTTTTATAACTATTGACAGTACGAAAGTTACTCTTGATTGAGGAGAATCAAAAGTTTTGATTACTATTCTGAGGAGTTCAAAAATACAAGTCGAACTTCGGTGACAATGCGTCAAACTTTGACTCGTGGTCAGACTGTTTCTTCTGATTTTGATCTCTTTTATTAAACTGACTTTCATTGATCGATATCCCAAAACAGGCTCCTTCTCCTCCTGACTTTAAGAAGTAGTTTATTGGTTTTTCATACAGAGAATACACTTTGTACTCACAAAATATATAGAATGGACTGTCAGTGTGAGGGAAGACTGAGAAAACAATACTAATTATTCAGCAGTTGCCCTTAATTGAGCTTAACTTTAATTAATGTAAAGTTAAATTAAAAATGTTCTTTGGCTGCTTTTCGGTCGTGTTTCATGCCAGTCCAACAGCATTTTATCATTAAATCTTCCTTACCAATTTCTTCCCCAGAGTATCGAAAAATTTCTGGAAAAAAAAGCTTCAATATTTTCTTGTTCAATACGACAATTTTTTAATCTAAAAAAATGAAGTTAATTTTTGAATTTTCTGAGTAAAGTTTGAAGTCGAGTCAATCACTTACAGTTAGACTCGAGTCACTCTGAATCCCGAGCCATTTACTCATTCCCCCCCCCCCCTCTGTTTTCAGTGTTTTTATTTATTTTATTCCTTTTATCTCACTGTAGTAGTATTGTTTATTCTACTAATTGGGAATATTTATTTTATAGTGTTTCGGAATGTTTGCTGTTAACAGGGCTCTAGCCAAGCAGCCACTGATATATGAGGATCTGTTATATTTTTTAAAGAACTGTCTTTTTCTAGTTTTATCATTCATAAGCCTACTTGATTTCAATACCGTATTTTGCGGACCATAAGGTGCCTTAAATAATTTTTTCCTTTAAAATTAGTCGTGCGCCTTACAAACCGACGTGTCTAATATATCAGGTTGTGCTTTATTGTCTACACCAGAAGTTCCCATAATTTTTGTTCGACGGCGCCATTTTACCAAGGAAAAAACTCACGGCGAACTTACCAAAAAAAACTCTTTTCAAACAAAACTTAAATTTGTGATAGTCAGTGTGTACCTAATGCCTTTTAAAGCCTGTAAACATGTAGGTCTATGCAATAATGGCAAAAGCCTGATTGTAATTTGAAATCCAAAAAAATCACTCATGTTCGCTAAACTCGATTCAGCAGATAAATTGACTGCAGATCACGAAATTCAAGCAAATAGTGGTTACCTACCTGCCGGTGCGTTTTACGTATGGATCAGGTTTCATTGCCTACGCTCAACCAGTACTCGTCTCATAGCATGGTGTGCCCTGCTGAATAAAAACCTAATCCAATCTTAGCGATTTAATCACAGCGAGCCTTATGGTCCGTGAAATACGGTACTCTCTATTCTTCCTAAATGTTTTCGTGTCTATGAATAAGGCTCTCTTTCTATAAGGCTCAAGACAAGGAGTTAGATTTTTTAAAAAAACTGGAACTTTTTGATTCTGTTTTGTTGTGTTTCACATTGCTGCTCTGCATCGAACACTAGGCAAGCATTGATATGGAAGAAAGTACTATTTTTTGGGGGCTACAATCTGTCATGTTCAGCAATCTTACCCGATTTAAAATAAAAGTTGATTGAAGTGGTCGGCATATAGTTTGAAACTGATTGTGCTAAAAAGGGGGCAAAATGAGACCAGTGTGCTAAAAAGGGTCAAATGGGGCTCTATATTTTATAGATACGACCAGTTCGGTCATTTGATGCTGTTCACGATTACCCATTAAGGGAAAAATCTACACTTTTCAAGATTATTGAGAAGTAGGAACGAACACTTGCAAATCCTATGTAATGTGCTGATTGCTTTTACCAATTATACTATTGTATGTATCGATTTCGTTTGCTTTTCAATAAATTTTTCATTGAATAAAGTGATGATTTATAGGGCCCTTAGTAATCCTAAGGCTTTTTGAGTTACTGCACCGAGCCGAGATCTTACCCTCCCGGTACCATTGTTCCTTGCGTTCGACCTTCGTACTAATATTTAGGCACTATATTCGTACTAATATTATAATTTAGCATTGGTAGTTCATCAATCGACAATACAACGATATTTTGCACGTTTAAAAGGCTTTTGTGGTTCGGAATGCTGACTTGGGCAAACTTTTGGTAACCCGGACAGGCGCTCGGCTTTGACCATTGCGACCCCATGCAAAACTGTTGTCGTGGTCCAGGAAGGATTATTTATTACAATATTTAATAACTCTTTCTAAAGTCACGAAACACTAAATCACGATAAGAGTAATTTTGCGAGCCTTGCATGAAGTCATACAAGCATGTTATCATAATTACATATGATTACAATTTAAATTGTTAAATTTAGTAATTTACGGGGTGTACTAGGCCTAGGCCAGGGATGGCGAACCTTTTTCAATGAATGGGTCAAAAATTACATTTTTAACGCGAAACAGAAGAGAGTGGGTCACAGATATTTAATCAATGTTAGTATCTATATAAAAAAACAAACTTCTAAACTTCTAAACAAATCTTCTAAGCTTCTGTTGGTGTTGGTATAGTTTTGGGCTTTACTTGTGCCGCACTTATATCAAGGACTTATTATGGCACTCGATTTTATGAAATTAGAGTACGAAAACACGCATATGAATTACTCTGATAGTGTTATATTTTCCGATCAGCTTTCAACCACATTAAGGCACTTTTACACTGCCCAATTGTTATTTCTAGGTCTTTATTTCAAGTCTGAAAGATTTTGTTTTTTCAACGGCACTGTAGGCGAGAAACTAATCAAATGCAAAGTAGCATCTAGTTGTCGTATAACCCCTAAAACAGTCAAACTTCTAAACAAATCTTCCAAGCTTCTGTTGGTGTTGGTATAGTTTTGGGCTTTACTTGTGCCGCACTTATATCAAAGACTTATTATGGCACTCGATTTTATGAAATTAGAGTACGAAAACACGCATATGAATTACTCTGATAGTGTTATATTTTCCGATCAGCTTTCAACCACATTAAGGCACTTTTACACTGCCCAATTGTTATTTCTAGGTCTTTATTTCAAGTCTGAAAGATTTTGTTTTTTCAACGGCACTGTAGGCGAGAAACTAATCAAATGTAAAGTAGCATCTAGTTGTCGTATAACCCCTAAAACAGTCTGCAAAAGTACATCCGAAAGAGACAAGACGTTCCGAGAAACGAACAGATCTATTGCATTGTTATGCCATAAACAATGTCAGAGCCGCTAGCTGAATAACGGTACACAGCAGTGCAGACGTGCGTCCACGATTAGGGGTTTTGAAAATTACCGGCCCGAAAATTACCAATTTGAATATGAGCGATCGCAGCCCTGACTGCGCAACTGACGGTACATTATAATAGTTTAGTTATTGTTAGATCAATTCAAGGCCGGTTTTATCAATTTTTATCACTGATATGTCAGCAATTTTTTTTATTTTATTCGTGCCTTGGGCGGGTCACCAATAAAACGCGGTGGGTCACTTTGTGACCCGCGGGTCAGTGGTTCGCCATCCCTGGTCTAGAGTATTGTGTATTGAACTGTAGGTCCTTTCTCCTTGTTTACTTTCTATTCCGGATTCGTATGTGGCTGCGTGACTGAGATTTACACCGATGATTAGGATCGTCAAGGCCAGCCCGGAACGCAGACATGACTTGGACTCTCACACAGAAATACCGAAACGAATCTGATATTGCCGTAAATTACCGTTCATTTGTTTTATTTAAACTTTTCAAAAAAAACACATAATCAAATCGCCGTTTATGTTATCTTACTTTCATTACTAATTCAAATTCTGCCAATACACACCGGCTTCTATGCATTCATGTTGAACATGATCCAAAATAGAATATATTTGATATTCAAATATCAGAATTGGAGCTAAGATCTGTAGCCCGAGACCGACCCGGTTCGAAATTTCGGGTCGGGCCTGAAATGACAATCATTACGTTCGGGCCGGGCTTCTCTATCACCGACTTTTTTTAAAAATAAATGTTTAAAAAAATATATATATATTAAAACTATGTTTGGATACTAAACTAAGGAATACTTGTTTTAAAAGAAATAATTTGAATAAAACAGAGAAGAAGCTATAATGGACCTTTCCCGACCTTTGACCTCCGAAAATATTTTTCCTAATCTATCACAGCTATTTCTACACTAATTTTTTATTACTGCAATTAAATTAAAACTCCTAGGAAGACAAAGTGATATTTGAATTAGGTGATATATATTTAAATTTCCGAAACACAAGAGAAAACTAACGAATAGAGTTCAAACAAGAGAGCTATGCTCAAATATATGGACACGTAGCGCCACCCAATGGCAATAATTTTGATGACGTCATAGCGAAAAAAAAGGAATAGCCTTCTGGAGAAAATTTTTATCTTCAACCACTGAAAATTTCAAAGCAATTGGTCCAGTATTCGAAGAGAAAAGCGACTTTTTAAAAACGTGTCAAAGAACAACAACAACAACAACAACATAATATTGAAACGATCGTTATGTCCACTACGTGTCCAAAAACGCAAAAACGAAGTAAGGTTTACGACCACGCCCAAAAATCTGTCTTTAGTGAGAAAAGTGTGTGCAAATCCAAATAATTAGTCGGGTTCGTGTCGGGTTTTATACCCACGGGCCCGGGTCGGGTCAGACTAGAATTTTTGGATCCGATCTTACCTCTAATCAAAATGTATTGAGGATGGTAGATTACTTGGTTTTGGCTTTCTATTATAGATTCGAAATAACGATTATTCGGTTTTGGCCAACGCTGTTCTCTGCGTAACAATATCAATAATTGCAAAATAAAAATCAAGATTTTAGACCATATTAAACCGTGTTCATGCATATTCTAAGAAAGATTCGCTTTCGTTCAAGCTTGAACAAGCAGATGACATTTCCAAAGTTCTTTAGTGACGTCACAGTATGGTTGGAGAAGGAGAAAAACAGGAAGTTGTTACTGACGAAATAATGCATCAATGAGTCGTGTAATTCCATATAAGGAATATTCGTCCAGTCAAACCCGATTCATGCATGCCAGATTTATTCTACTCTTCCACCGTTATCGTTTGACCGTTATGAAGGATGTTCATAAAGTGTCATTACAATGTTGATTTTGTTATGGAATCAGTTCTCAATGAATCTTAACCGGATTTGTTTTATTTGAGCAGTTTTTACTTCATTTAATACACATGTTGGGGTCGATATACTATATTCGGTGGTGGGATTCAGCCGGTTCGCACCGGTTCTATAGAACCGTCTCAAAGAATATTATGGGATCAGCGAACCGGCTAGCTTTACTGATTACCGTCAATGTTCTGTTTGTAACAGAACCGGCTGAAAAATTTGACTTTTTTGATGGAACCGGCTGACAAAATATTTGAATCTCACCACTGACTATATTCGGTATCGATAAATTCTCCTTGTAGATTTGAAAATTTGAAAACTTCCGGGGAACCCCGTATTTCAAATATTGTACAAATACCTGACGAATATCGCAAGACTTCGAATATCCAGTTACTGCCATTGATCCGTCTCTCGATAAGGTGTTGATCGAGATACCGTTCCGTACGCACAAAACGCGTCGATGACATTTTGAACTATTTCTTATTTCCATAATAAAGCCTCCCGCTTGGGAGATAGTATTGGCGGGCACAGGTCACAGCCAGTCCCAGGCAGCACGTTGGAGAGATGAGTTTGTTTCTTGGTTTGACGATTTAAATAATATTAATTCGAACATTTCACGCCTAATTGACTTTTAATTATTCATTCATGAGGGGCATTATTATCAGAAACTCGCCCCGGGCCGCAGAAAAACTTGGCACTCCCTCGGGCTTTGTGCTGAAAACTAACTTCTTCAAACTTAACCCAAGATGAACGTAGTTAAAGAAAAACCAAAAAATATTGTGGCAACGACGGGATAGTAACCATGTATTATATAATTAAATTGAGTCAAGTTTTTCTCTTTTTATTTTTATTTTGTTTTAAACTTTTCTAATGGATGCCGCTGTTCGATAACCAGTATTGGTTTCCGCGTCAGCCTTCAACCTGAAATGCAATGTCTTAAAATATTATTTATGGTAATTTGTATGCTAATAGTGCCTTTTCAGCACGGCGAAAAAATTAACTACTGAGTTGGAATAAATTAGGTTTGATGTTGTCCCAGCTTCAAACAGAATCAGAAAAAAACAAATCAATGGTGAAATGAAATATATCTGGAATCGCAAATCTCGCTATTTGAAATAAATTTTGGCTTGGACAACAGATCGTGCTGTTCCTGATGTAGAAGATTGAGACCATTTACGGCTCGACAATGTCACTATCCACAAATCGTCACTGTTTCTGAATAATCAAAGTTTCACAACGTCATAGTTCTCATTTATCATTGTCTCGTGTATTTGTTTTGATGAAACTTTCGGAATTCATTGTAAAGTACTTTGCCAAAAAAGTTGTTATTATGATAGTAGCCCTCGATCAGTAAAATGCTTTTTGAAAATCCGTAAATTTATTTGCTTTTTAGCGTTATTCACGACGAGATTCATGATAAGACACTGCCAAATTACACCAAGTATTGTATTGGCTACTTTATTGTACCGTGTTTTGCTGAGAATAAAACCTAGCCTGAATTTCAAAAATGATGATGATTTCAAGTACTGCCATCAAAATAAGACCTAGTCATATTTTTCATATTTTGTATATTTTAAATTTTGTTTTTAATAAATGAAAATAAAGACATTCTCCAAAATAAACCCTATTGTTATTTTCCGAAAGAAAGTTGAATTTAGACTCGGTCTTATTTTCCGAGAAACACAGTAAATATGGCTTAGGACTCAATTCGTCCTTATTTTGTATTATTTGCACCAATGAGATATTTACAACAATGAAATGTTGGAGAATGCTTGTTCTATCTTTGTTATTGTGAATGTCCGTCCAAATATATGATCAATTTTGCTTATTTTTGTTTTGTGAAGGTACTCCTGAAGTATGCGTATCAAGATGACGGACACCGGAACGTAGTATTATGTAACAGGTGAGTGTTAGGCAATAATTTCAGGTACAATTACTACGGGAGTCACTTGGCTAGTCCCCGAACTAGTAATAGAACTAAGATAAGGAAAATTGGAATTAAATTTATGGCCTAACCTTAACCTGGTACACATATTATGTTCCGGTGCCCGCTGTCTCGGTACGCATACTTCAGGAGATGGATGGAACCAACACTGAATTTAAATGTTGCGAATTTTTTTTAATTTTACAACTCCTAATAACTGCAAAATCAAGTAAACATAACATATATTTCAATAGTATCTGTGTCGAAATCCCATTCCAGACCCGGCAAAGGCTTTCGGCTTAATCATTTCCTGAATGTGTGTGTTTTCGACTTTTTTCATCACGTTTTATAAAAGTTTACCAAAATCAGAGAAAGGTTATTGTGCGAATGGTATTTGGGATTTATGAGTCACAATGCAAAAGGCGAGGCTGAGGGCTTAGTTACTAGTTACTATTGCATGTGAAGGGCCGTATATGTCGTTTACGCGTAAATAATCGAGTGAATTGAATGAAGAGTTATACAGTGTGCCCATAATTCCTATTTCGTTATGAAATCAGTCCTCAATATATCTTAACCAGGTTTGTTGTTTTTTAGTCAGTAATTGTTTAGGTATTTTTTACCTAATACATCTGTGAGAGCCAAAACAATATATTGTATCAATGAATTCCTTATGCAATTTTAAAAAGTTTTAAGACTTTATGGAACCTTATACTTGAATGAAAGTAAGTTTATCTAAAAGAATAGATTGCGTAGGAATGATAGCTTGTCTAGAGCCGTATTGAGAGCAAAAATCTGAATTGGCTGTACAATTCAAAATGACTCCGCGAACCGTCATACCCAAAAGTCACTAATTCTATTTTTTAGATTATATTGTTTATTATATATTTGGTATTGAAGGGCTGTAATGATAGTAATTGTATATGTGGAAAGTAACACAGTGGAAAAACTTTGTAGCATTTATTTTGTTGTGCCTAAGTAAAGCCACACCACGATTTCAAAATCCGTTGAGGGCAACATAGGGTAGCTTTCTCACTTTCTTTTATATTAGGTATTTAGTTTTGCGATCATATAAATACTACGTGCACTTTAGTATTTGCACATATCTTTGGGTGACGAGATTTTACAAAATTATTGATTTTTTAGAAAATTTGGGTGACTTAACAAAATGATATGCAGGTGTACACGCATAAGTTATTGGTCGGGTGAATTAAAATAAGATTTATACTCGAATAAAAGTAAATTGATGGCTAAACAAGAGAGCTGTGCTCAAATATATGGACACGTCACAAGTTGTCGCTATTTTTTATTCCGACACACGAAAAACGAATCTCTTGAAATTTTTAAAATAAGTAAAAGTAATAGCCTTCTGGCAAAAAAATCAATCTTCAACCACTAAAAATTTCGGAGCAAATAGTCCAGTATTCGAAGAGAAAGCGATTTCATCATGACGAAAGAGAAGAATAATACTAACAAGAACGATAACATAATATTGAAACGATCGTTATGTACACTGACGTGTCCAAAATAGACGATCTGCGTGGTGAGGTAGCTTGTCTAGAGCAGTGGTTCCCAACCTTTTATGGCTCGTGGCCCCCTTCCTGAGGGTTTCATAACTCATGGCCCCCCTGTTTATCATTCCAGTGGTATTTAGAGTGTATTTTTTGATTGATAGATTCCAAATCCCATTATGTTCAAACAATTCATGCTCAATAAAGTGAAACCACTCCGTGAAATAATCTTGTCAAGCAATGAAACTGGGAAGAACGATGAGTTTTACCGCCAAAGGAAAGCTGAAATCAGTTTTGCGCTTGGCGTTGAGGTCCTTCTCTAACTGCTCTGCGGCCTTTGAAAAGCCACGGGGCCCCAGTTGGGAACTGATACTCTAGACTTAGAGCCTTATTAAACAATCTGAATTGGTTTTGAAATCCGTTAGAGCCGTTAGATTAAAGTTGTTATCGCGAAATATATATATCTGAAACCGGGCCCTCGATGTACACTGTTATGGTTATAGGTGAGATGTGGGTTACGGCTAGCGCTAAATTATTTGAATATTTAAAATAGAATCGGATCCTATCCTAGACTATTATTAATACTGTCAAAGTAGACTCATCACAAAGGGCCAAAAATACCTGTTTTTGGAGAAGCCCGAACCACTGACTCGAATCGAGCTGGACTCTATTCACCATTTACTGAAATACTCGAAGTGATTTGGATCATCTAAATTCTGAATCAATGAAAAATTTTATTTCTTTTTTTTTATGCTGTGTTAGACCCATTTAGGAGTCGCTGCTCGATAACCAGTAGTGGTTTCGAGCGTCTCCATCCACTCTGAAATGCTATTCTTATTTTATTCTACATCGTTTATGTAAGTTGCGCATTTTCAGCATTAGTGGAAAAATAAATTACTGGTTACTGATTACAGTGTTTTCCAACCTATTGGTCGCCTGAGAATTTTTTGGGTAGCTTGTCTTTTTGACAAAAATCTAGAGTTACTGATTTTATTTTCTAGTAAATTTTATTGTTAATTATAATTGAGTATTGCTCAATAGTAATTTTATACGTGGGAAGTATCACAGCGTAAAAACTTTGCTGAGGGCGGACAAGCGCAGCTTTTTCACTTTGAGATAATTTAATTAAGGGGAAATAAATGTCATGTAAAAATGGTTGTTTTAGATTAGTCATATAATATTGCGCCATAAAAGTAGTTTATATAATTGAGTATTTGAGCATCCTTTGTGTATCCTTGGGTCGCGAGATTCAAAAAATATATTTTCAGAAAGTTTGGGTCGTTTGAACCAAAAAGATGGCAACCGCTGATCTAATTGAAATGACTCGGTCTTTCCAGCAACTGACTCGAACCGAGTTTACTCGATTCCTCATTTATTAGTGACTCGAAGATACGAAGTTTCCGAATAAAATAACGGGGATTCGCCAGCATCCAATCCCAGTGAGATATAACTCAGTGATTGACTCGAGGTTGGGATGACTCGTGACTCGGCGTTTAGCGGCATTTACTTAACACTTTTGAATACGCACGCCTATTAGAAACCCATGAATAGCTGCGGTCTACGTAATGATTCTATTTGATTCGTCTTCTAAATCACGATATGTTCGATATGGTTCGAGTTTTGTTCTGACTGAGAAAAAGTTATTATTACCGGACATTGAGATTCGGTGCTCCACAAGTGTGTGTACCAAGGAGGTAACTAGTTTTGTGCGCCTACTTTACATCAAGTTGTGTAAAAGGACGGAAGCCTATAGGCAGGGGGTATATTAACTTGTCAGCGCTCGAACTCGTAATAGAACTAAAATAAGGAAAATCGAAACAGAATTATGGCCTAACCTTAACCTGGTACACACACCACGGGAGTAGCTGAGAATCAGTTTTGTGGGGATATAGTTCCCGACCGAGATAAGTAATTTGTGTATAAATTTGTCAATGGCTTGGTGGGTCGTATTGCCTATTGCAGTAGCTTCAAATGTTTATTATTAGATTCCTTTTTTCGCCTATTATCGAACTCTTCATTCCTCACTTCGCATAAAACTACTTTATTTATTCAATCTTTAATGGATCATTTGCTCATTTTTTGTGCAAGTCGCACTCAGGCTTTGGTACAGTTCAAGTGATTTATAATGTTCGTGTAAATAATTACTAGAGTAATAATAATGTGGAATATCCGCAGCAAATAACCTACTGAGCTAAATTCCGCTTCAAGAGAGACAAAATTTCTACATAGAGGGAAAGTACTCCCCAACTGGGAAACGTTGGCCTAGTGCAGGAATGGGCAAATTACGTCCCGCGTAATCCAACAATCTATAACTACAACTCAATAATTTATTTCAGCCAAGTTTGGTTACATCATATGAACATATTGTAAACATATAAACAATAGAAACAGAGAATAAACTTACAGACACGGGATTAGAATGGCAATCTATCGAAAATGGATTACTATACTGGTGATTTTATTGGGAATACAATTCGGTGAGTATAGCACGTTTCGTATTCATAACTGCATGAGTTGAAAAAATATCATAAAGGCTACCTATGTTTTTTCGGCGCTCCAGAAGTATGTGTACCAATATAGAAGTAACTAATTTTGTTCGCCTATTTTACATCAAATTGTGTAAAAGAACTGAAACCTATGGGCAGGGGGTATATTCACTTGGCTAACACAGACAGTCCCCGAACTCGTACTGGAACTAAAATAAGGAAAATCGGAATAAAATTATTACCTGGTACACATACTACGGGAGCACCGATTTTTCGATCTCAAGCCAGGAAATTTGGTGTATGAATAGTTTTCATATAATGTCAGTCAGTCTCAAACTTTTTAAGTCGCCCTTTTTAGAATTTGTCAAGTCTCGCGCGCCAACTCAAAAATAAGTAGCTAACAATAAGCTACAAATAACCGATAGTAAGGCGAAAGTATGTTTTATTCGAAAATTTATGGATGCAATAGCAAGCTCCAAACAACAAAAAATGTAAATATCCAAAATTAAGGCGGACAAGACCAAATCTAGCAAATTTTTAATATTTTTTATTAGCTTCACGCCTGCTTGAAAACTTGTCTACGACTCCTTTGTGGCGCGCCCCATCGTGTAAAAACCACGGCCTTAGAGAATAGTATGGGGTTGACACGATGACAGGGCTGCTATACAAATACTAACAGTCAAGAACAATGTTTATGTGAATAGCCTACATATATTTTTGTTAATGTGTTCAATGTCTTTTGCATAACTCAAATATGGCGATAAATGCGTAAAGTTTCTTCATAAGACTTCCGAAAAAAAGTTATTAGCTTCAGCCTGCTTGAAAACTTGTCTACGACTCTTTTGGGGAGCACCCCACCGTTTGAAAACCACGGCCTTAGAGAATAGTTTGGGGTGGATACGATGACAGGGCTGCTATACAAGTACTAACAATCAAGAACAATGTTTAAGTGAATACTTATATATATTTTTGTTAATGTGCTCAATGTCTTTTGCATAACTCAAATATGCCGATAAATGCGTAAAGTTTCTTAATAAGACTTCCGAAAAAAGTGTAAAAAGTATCAAACTGTAAACACAATCGAATCGGTAAAGCCAAAGACTTTTGTGCTCTTCGTATAAATAATATTAATAAGGAAAGTAGCGTATCTGACTCTTCCTGGGGTTACGTGTATCTAACTATTCTTTCTCTCCCGCTGACTTGTTAGTAGTTCCATATGCAATAACTGCAAGGATACTTTATAATACACCATTTTATTATACAAGTTTGCTCAAAGCAAGATATCGAGGCCTTTTCTTAAACAAAGAAAACACTGGTGGCACAATTTCAAGAGACCAATGGGCTTGATTCTTGCAATAGATATTTCCCTGGATAGCGTGGACGAAGTAATTTAAACAGTTCAAGTCAGAAGTAGGGTTGGGCATTTTCGAATACCTGATGATTTCGGAATCAAATCGAATATTTCTCGTGATTACATGTGACTTTTTATTGTGATGGGTCCTGCAGACACATAAATTACTGAAAACATAAAATATCTCTCCCAATTATTTCGCTGTGCGTTCAGATACAATGAGAAACATGTTCAGAAATAATCAACTAGGAAAAACGAGTCTTGTATCAGAAGTGCATTGTAAAAATATGGTTTCAATAGCGAATATTGGGGATTTTCAACTTGACCTCAGGCGAACAGAGAAAAAACACGATGGCGGCAATTTGAAATTCTTGTCTGGACAGATTCAAAATATTTATTATTCGATTCGATTTGTATATTTCATTCGAAATGCCCAGCCCTTCTCAGGAGTTAGGAGAAAACCGCAAAGTAAATCGGAAGTTATTGCGAAAAGCATTTAGCAAAGAAAATTGTTGACAAGGGAGGGCTTCTGCAATGATTTTATGAAGCTTACCCTATAATTTACCCGATTATTAACCGCGTGTATTTAATAGGTTGTCGTCGCGCGTTTTCAGAGTTCTTATGACGTCATAAAAGCTATTCTGAGGTTCAAAAACATGTTTTGGCGGGATTTCAAAGTGATTTATGAAAGCACCGAATTGGGTGCAATCATATCGAGCCGGAAACGAGCCAATCTTAACTTCCGGGTTGTATTTGAACTATGGTTCCGTTTTGTGCTATTTCAGACAATCAGACATTGTGATTTAAAATTTTGGTGTCCGATTGGTCATTTCGTTTTGATGTAGTCTAACTCTAGAAAGTTTAACAGACTTAAAGAATAAACCTGCGGGCTTTATTTGGTTCTCCTGAAGTATTTGCACCAAGATGGCGCACAACCTGAATATAGTATGCGTACCATGTTGGGGTTCAGGATGTGCGCCATCTTAGTGCACATACTTCCGGAGCGCCCTTTATTTTAGTATTTTGTTCTCATATTTGGCTTGCAAAACCTATGAACCGTCTAAAATATTTCTTCGCACTCTTGGGGTCCGTGGCCACCTATCCAAAGGGGTGTCTGTGTTGGATAGAAGTTCCCAAATCCAGGGTCGCAAGCCATGCCACAGGGTTATCACAGTCTCGAGTCCAAGTCAATCACTGAGTTAAGTCTCACCGTCCCAAGTATTACTTTGGACCCCTGGGTTCCATGGCCACCCAATCAATCGCGTATCTTTGTTGGATAGAATTTCCTTAATCCCGAGTTGCGAGTCATTAGAAGGGTTATAACAGTCTCAAGTCCGAAGTAGATTCAAGGTCTGTAGCCCTGACATGAGCAAACTACGGCCCTTGGGCCAAATCCGACACATTGGGTAATTCAATATGGCCCGCTCGATGCTGCCACAACCAAACTAAAACCAAATTTTGATGTTTTAGCTCAAGGAATTTGTTGAGATTGCTATTTAATTTAGTTTTGCCAAGAAGATTATTGTTTTCCATTTTTGCTAAAACTATGAAATGTAACTTTTGATGTCACATTTACATGGCCCGCCGGTCTAGATGGGCAAAAATTTTGGCCCCTGGTCCGAAAACCTTTCCCACCCGTGTCTAGCCTCTCGAACACTGCAAATAAATCTTCTTCAAATCATTTATTTCAGCCTCATCTCAACACATAGCACTACTAAGCCACACACCTATCGTTCACGATTCCCAAACCTCGACTTTGACCTGCGCCGATTTGTCTGAGAATTCAACGAAAGTTTCTCTCTTCATTCGTAGAGAATTTACATGGAGTGGGAGCAGAACTTCCGAGGTAACGTTGATATTGTTAGGGAAAGGAGAAAGCTGATAATCTGGCTAAATCGTATGAAAAATCACGGTATCTCCTCTAGTTATCAGTCCATATACGGTATTGGATTGGTTAGTTAGCCAGTTAGTTGTTTTTGGAAGATTGGACTTAATGGTGGAGAAAGCTGTAACCATGCTCCACTTACGTGACCCACTTTTGATGGTCAGTATTCTTCTCACACATAACTATTCTCGCGGGATTCGAACCTGCAAACATATGCAAGATAATCAGATCTGCAATGGCAAGCATATTTCTAGGATTAAATAGCTTCGATAAAAAAATATATCTATTTTCTGAAAAAGAATGCTTCAAAATACATTTTCAGTCGACATACACAAGACAAGTCTTGAAACGCAGAGGTATGTTGAACACTTGGACGGGAGAGAGAGTGAGAAAAGCGATCGGTGCGTTTGGATGCGGGAGAGGCAAAGATGCGGTTTCAGCTGTTAAAATGCATGCAAACGGTCAGTCAAATTTTGTTCGGTAATTCAATTTTAATAAGTAAATGCGCCACGCACTTTCAAGTATCAAAACGGTATTACAATACCCTGTTTTAGTATATTGACATCTAACTCACTTTTCGTTTTGAGCCGTTTTCGTTTTGACTCATGGACGCCGAGCAAACAGTCTCGTGACAACTCTGTTTTGGTTAAAACTACCAACTGAGAATATATGCAAAAAAATTAATATTTTAAAGGCTATGCAATTGGCTGGTGTCTTTAAAATGCTGCGTCCCATTTGTCCAACGTGTATAAAAATTACTTCTTTTTACTCGTTTGTACTGCAATATATCCTGACTCAAAACACAGAGAGAAATGGTATACGTGTGCGACAACTATGCTTAAGAGGCAGAGCAAAGGAAAAGTGTGCTAAAAGCGGACACGTACCTACTCTTTCTCCACACACACCGCTTGCTCCTGCTTTTCAAACGTAAAAGAAAAGTTTTTTCTTGTTTTATTACAGGAAGCCTTATACCACATGCATTCACTAAACTAGTCATATCGGGGTCAAAGGTTGTCATCAAAATGAAACTCACTTCCGCGAATACCGGAAGTTCACAGGTCGGCTTAAGGAAAGTCACGTGGTACAAAGATGGCCATATCTTAGATACGAGATCAATTTCCAGGATTTGGGAGGTTTGTACCTGAAAGCTTTCAAACTATAATTTTCTTTACTAATGTTTGAGTTGTGACATTGAACCTAAGAGAGAAATGGTCGGTATTTTTAAACTGACGGAGACCGGAGTTGAAAGTTCACGCCGTCGGAAGCCGGCATTGTGAATTTTCAACTGTGATAAAAGTAATCAAAACTTTCCACTAAAACCTAAAAAGCACTGAGTTGATAAACGTTATTATAACATTCTATCGAAGAAGACTTGCATAGGCCAAAGTTCGCCTATGCCAAATCTGATTTTTTTAAGAGAGATTGGGTCGGAGTCGAAATTTTTTGGACGGACTCGGAAATTTGGATTTTTCCTAACCAGGAGTCGGAGTCAAAAATTTTCCAATCCGGAATAAATTATATTTTCGTTTCAGGCTGAAGGAGGGCGAGCTCTGGTCATCAGCTCTGTCAAGGAATCGGATGCGGGGATATACATGGCCCATCATACAGACGAGGATAAAATAAACGCTGCTGGGACGATTCTGATAGTCAGAAGTAAGTTATAATTACCTGACCAACAAGCTTAAAGAAGGTTGCGAGTCTTTATGTTACTATTTTGTATTTTGGTTTCGTTTTTTTTATGCTGAGTTAGACCCCATCTAGGTGTCGCTGTTCGATAACCAGTACTGGTTTTCAGTGTCTTCATCCACTATGTAAATACTATCCTTATCTTATTATGCTCGTATATGTATGTTGCGTATTTTCAGTATTGATGAAAAAATGAATTACTGATTATTGATTTAAAAGTAAATATAGTATCGGTCGAGGTCTACCTGCACATGGGTTTTTAGAGCAGTGGTTCCCAATGTAGATTGCCCGTGGCTCCCTGTTTGTTATTCCAGTGGCAATTATAGTGTTATTTTGATTGGTACAACTCAAATCCAGTTGTGTTCAAACAATTCGTTCTCAACAAAGTGAAAACACCATGTGAATAACCTTTTTAAGTAATGAAACTAGGAAGAACTGGGAGTTTACTTGTAACGGGAAAGTGAAATCAGTTTTGCGCCCAGCATCTAGCCCCCCCCCCCCCCCCCAACTGCTCTATGGCCCCCTTGCGGACCACGGGCCTCCGGTTCGGAACCGCTGTGATAGAGATCAGATTTCCAAATTCCAGCTTTGGACGAGTTGATTCCATTCTTAACTGTAACTACAAGGGGCTGTGGTTGAAGATACGAAATTTGTTCGAGCCTGTATTTCGCATTAGATTTTTTTTTTTTTACAGCTCTGAATTGAAAGCGTTGTGGAGAATTATGTGCGAGAGGGTTGCTGGACTTCTCGCCACCATAAGGTGGTTCACGTAATTGTTGGCTGATACGGCTTCCTCCCCCATCAAGTCCATCCTTACGAAAACAAATAAGTGGCTAACTAATCCATACCCGACCTGGACTGGGTAACGGACGAGGGGGCCATATGATTAAGCCGTCTTGTCGGCTATATATATATATATGTGAATGTAAATCTTATTCTATACTTAACTTTATTCATCGCATAATTCTATATATACTTTATGTACTTAATTCACAGGTTGTCCATTGGACAAATGGGGATCATCTTGCGATAGAAAATGTCCGATCTGTCTTCATGGAGGGGTTTGTAATGAAGGTACTGGGTTATGCATATGTTCAGCAGGTTTCAGTGGAAGATTGTGTGACCAAGGTAAGTTTACGTGCTTTAGTAAGTTTGCTCAACACACCACATTTAACCTAAATACAGGAAAAAAAATCAACATAACTGAAATGAGTTGTATGTCACTGTCAGTCTGTCACATTCATATATATCGAGTTAAGTGTCATGAATCATACATTATTATATTCCAAGGATGGCGAACCACTGACCCGCGGGTCACAAAGTGACCCACCGCGTTCTATTCGTGACCCGCCAAGGCACGAATAAGATTTAAAATGGTAACATATGGCCTTAAATTAATCTAAAAATAACTAAACTAATATAATGTACCGTCAGTTGGGCAGTCAGGGCTTCAATCGCTCATATTCAAATTGTTAATTTTTGGCCCGGTATGGTAATTTTCAAAACCCCCAATCTTGGGCGCATGCCACTTTCGAAAGTGCATCTGCAAACTGTTCTAGGATTATACGAGAACTCTATGCTACTTTGCCTTTTATTAGTTTCTCGCCTACAATGCCGCTGAAAATACAAAATCTTTCAGACTTGAAATAAAACCTAGAAATCTGAAATAACAATGGGGCAGTGTGAAAGTGCCTTAATGTGGTTGAAAGCTGAATAAAAAATATAAAACTATCAGAGTGGAATTTCCTCCAAACTTTTTGGATACGGAAAAGAATTTGCCGCATCATCCTAAACGTAATTCATATGCGTGTTTTCGTACTCTAATTTCATAAAATCGAGTGCCATAATAAGTCTCTGATAGAAGTGCAACATAAGTAAACAGCAACAGAAGTTGATAAGACTTGTTTCAAAAGTTTCTAATAGATACAAACATTGATTAAATATCTGTGACCCACTCTCTTCTGTTCCGCGATAAAAATATAATTTTTGACCCATTCATTGAAAAAGGTTCGCCATTCCTGTATATTCCATCTGGTGTGAAACCAATAAAAATTCCGAAAGGTTATTCAGCACCGCACCTGCGTTGCGAGTAAAAGTATTGAGCCGACCAACAACCGATCGTGTGATAAAGGTTCAATCTTGATTTATTCCCAGTTTTATGTATACGGTGTTTTTTGGTGGTTTTTCATCATTTATAAGCAACAGCACCCCAGCGCACCTTCCTTCAATCTTTTCAATACCAATCTTCCACGATTTCGTGGCACCAGCCTACCAGCCCACAAGAAAAAATTATTAAATACACATCAAATAACTAAACTGTACAAAATTTGGAGTTAGACTTGCGCATAGCATGAGCTGAGTACCTATCAAAGATTGAATAAATAACGTACTGTTTATGCGTATTGAAGAAAAACTGACGAAGCGAGCAATTTAACGAAAAAGGTTGCAAAACAATTAATAATTTTTTTTTAATGTATCAATTCTCAGCATGTGAACCTTCCTTCTTTGGCGGCAACTGCCAGCATAACTGTGCATCTCTGGAAAGTGAAGAAACTTCGTGCCAAGGTTTTCAACTATGTTCTGTGGTTGGATGTGCCTGCATGAGTGGATGGATGGGGCTCGAGTGTGAAAAGGGTAGGTTAATTTATTGATAGTATTATTTCATTTCAATGTGGAACTGTCAGCGTAAGAAATTCAAGTGTGTCTGACCAGAATAATCTCATAGCCAAAAAAAAGCGTTGCTGCCACTTTGTGCATCAACTTAAAAGAGAATAAATCGAAGATAAATATTAGATTTTTTCTAGCCCTTCCAAAGTGATTTCATATTTCTCATTATGAGGCCTTAAACTTCGAATCTTCAGCATTAATTATTACGTCAAATTTCTCACTCGTGGCTTATTATCGTCATATATCTCCTCCGAGTCTCAGAGTATTTAGCAATATTCATGACCTCCTGTTTTTACTGATGGCGTCATATAACGCCTCTGAGTCTTTGGCAATATTCATGACGTCATATTTTTCACTGATGATGTCATAAAACCCCGCCGATTCTTTAGCAACAATATTGGAGTTAAATTTTCCATTGGGGACGTCACATAACTCAACCGAATCTCTAGCAGTAATCATGATGTCATATTTCCCAATGATAACATTATATGAATCCCCGAGTTTTTGACAATAGTCATGATGTCATATTTTCCATTGATGACATCATATGGCTCTTCCGATTCTTTAGTAAAAATCATGGTGTCATACTCCCCATTGATATAACTACTCCGATTATTCAGCAATAATTATGGCGTCATGTTTCTCACTGATGGACATCATATATCTTCTTCGAGTTTTAAGCAATAATCATGTGTCTTGTTTTTCAACGTTGGCATAATATAACTCCCCGGGCTTTTAGCATTATGAAGACTTCATATAACTTTTCTCAGTCTCTAAAACTAATAACCACTTATTTGTCATTGATGACGTCATGTAACTCCTCCTAGTCTCTAGAACTAATCAAGCTGACTCATTTGCCATTGGTGACGTCATATAACTTTTACGAGTCTCTAGAACTAATCATACCCACACATACCTCATTGATGAAGGCATAGAACTACTCCTAGTCCCTAGAATTAATCGTACCGTAACATTTGTCATTAGTGACCTCATATATCTCCTAGTCCAGGGGTTCTCAAACTTTTGATGTTACGGAGCCCTTGAAGAGGTTGACTATTCTTCACGGAGCCCCACAAATTAATTTTTAAAACAAAGCAGACAAAAAACACATGTTGATATTTACTGATTAATATTCTTAGTAAGTTAAAAATACCTTACCTAATTTAAATGCTAAAACTTTTTATTCTAAATTGCACGGTTAAATTATATATATTAGGCCTGTAAATTTGACACACATATTGACTCTTTGAACTCTGACGTCTCTGAGCGAAGTTACTCGCTCACCCTGAAGGTTCGCGGCGCCGTATTTGTAGAACAATGAAATAAGTCTAAATACTGGCTATTTGGCACGCTTATAACTTTTTACCAATTATAGGTAGCACGTTGTGTGACATTTCAATCGAAAGGAAATTTTATCGTGCATTCAGAATGTATTTTTCATTTCGAAATATATTTTGTCAAAATTTATAAAATTGACTCTAATCTAAAAGTGATTTTTCTGCATGTAAGTGAGTTATGACTCCAAATTTTGTTATTTTGGTACAAAATATACTGCCAATAATTGATGTTCATAAAGAGTTTCTTAGAAGCTTTTTGTTGATATTGGAATTATTATTGTGACTGTCGTATAACCAATTTTATATTAAAATATCCAATTGTGTATCAGTGTGCCGGGTGAACAACTTCGATAAGCGGCCATTACGCAGCTACGCAAAAGCCGATCACGTGACCAACGTCATGAGGATGTTGATACGTACGTTCGAAACGTATTGCGTGGCAAAATGCGCAAGATAACTTTCACGACGACGTTCTCAGCGGGACATCGGTCGCCGAGTTTCGATATGATATTAACCCTGTATGGATTGAAGCACCGACGAAATACACGAAATAACATGCCCAGCAGCAGTGAAAGCTTATAATTCGTTCATGGGAGGTACTGATAAAAACGACCAGTTGACACGCTTACAAAAAAAAAAGAGCAGGAGGCATTATAAATGGCCAAGACGTTTAGTTATGAAGTATTCCATGCGGGCGACGTACAATTCCTACGTCCTAATGAATTTCGTCAAACCTCACAATATGAGAGGGAAAAGGGTCTTCTCAATCCCCAATTTTCTAGAACAACTATTTGAAGATCCCACTGGAAAAGGCAAGATGTTGACGAAAAAATGCAAGATTGTGCAACCACAAGAAGATTTAACAGATATTAAAAGACTGCAACTAAACGTACGACACGAAATATATAAACTGCGAAACGCCAGTTCTAATATTAGATGCGTCGTATGCAGCAAAATTTACAGCATTGCTAAAAAAGCCAATCCAGCTGCTAAAGACAAAGACTTGCCGAAACGATGAAAGACAGTATATAAATGCAAATATGCATAGGTAACGAAACCAACAACCATTGGTATGATTGGCACAACAAAGTGCAATATTGGATTAAGAATGTGTCTTTTATTTGCATAATATTTTCATGTTCTTCGCGTAGAGCGAATTTTGAATGCGTATAATCGGGTTAATTGATTACTTTCTGCGGACATTTAAATAATAACATCTCGACGTAACGTTATTGCGGACAACGTCACGCTTTGTTGCATTTCCGTAATATACGTAAAGTTGTGCGTGACGAGACGTAGCCTCGCTTCAATGAGAACGTCATTTTGACGCAGCGTCGCTGTTAAACCTACAGAAAATCAAACGTATTTGGCCATGAAATTTGAATGGCTTATCGTAAAATCGTTTTGGATACGCCTTTAAAAAGCTATTTAAATTCTCTAGATATATTATCGATTGTATATTAGGTTATTTAGGCAGGAAATAATCAATTTCTGATATTTAATTTTCGTTTCCATCAAACAATTTTACACACTCTTTTTTTGCCAATTATTCTCAGATAATTGGAAAATATAGCAGCGATATTCAAAGTGTAGATAGTTCTAATGACCAGCTTTCATACAGTATAAAACTTACTCAAATACCTATTGTGGTTCTTGAGATATGAGGGAATAAAGTTGATTGATTTTCACGCGATAAACTGGCCGGTAAACCGGCCAGCAGGGTGAGAGAGCAAACTCGGGCTGGCCGGTAAACCGGCCAGCAGGGTTCAAGAGGTTAATGAACTCCCTTTTGATATTTTGGAAGAATGAAGAAGTCGCTCATAACATGCGCGATAGCATTTTGCTGCAATCACCGATTGTTTTCGTAGCGATGCGTGTTTTTTAGTTAGACCCTAACATCTATATGTGGGTGTTTATTCTCCCTAATCACACATTTTTCTTGCTTGTTCCGCGAATACGATAATTACGTTTTTGTCTTTGTTCGTAATTGTGAGTTTAGTATGGAAAACAAGTTAATACACTATAAACATCAGCGACGAGTTGCTAACAATAATTAATAAGGAGGTGAATCAGCAACCCAAATTTCTTGATTGAAAAGCGTCATTATAAAATACTAAAACAGAAGAAAACATGATAATTTTTGTTTAGCGGATTCGCGACAGATTAAAAACGCTTTTTTAGACATTGTGAATCACAAACTTTGGTGTTATGTTAGGTTATCAATGGGTGTTGTACCGTAGTTACTGAAATCAATACAATAATTGTGCGCTCGATCGCCTCGATGTACCTTTTTTATCCATTCTGAAACTACCGACGGAGCAAAATGCGACTTTTTTCGATATGTGACGATATACAAGATAATTATAGATTGTATCAATTAATTTGTTACTGAAAACAAAATAAATTTCCATGCTTCCTTTTTTCGTTTACTTGACTTTATTGTCTCTCCTTTGAGGTCCGCGGATTGGCGTGGTAATCGTGGGTGATAATGATTTTATATTGTCGTAAGTCAACTCATCCGCAGGTCGAATTGAACACAGTGAACCAATAAACAAGGCATTTGAACATGCGCGCATCAGTCAAGGATTCCGCAATTGTGAATTGTATTCATTGAGATGTGAGAACAACTCAAATTTGATGAATCCCAAGATAGCAAAAACACGATTCCAATCTAATTATAGTTGGCAGTTTAGCACTTATTTTAATTTATTTTAGGTCGGGCCTGAAATGTCAATCATTACCTACGGGTCGGGCTTCTCTATCGCTGACTTTTTTTTTCAAATGAGGCGTTTTGGCCACGGTCTACAAAAAAACAGAAGTTGCCTTATAAACACGACACATACTGTACTAAACTCTTGCAATGACAATTCAAAGAACTCCTAAATAAAATATGAAAATTTCGGGTTTGCTTCGGTCTCGGGCCTGCAAATCCAGTCGGGCTTGATACCCACGGGCCTGGTTGCTGGAATTTTTGTGTCCGATCTTACTTCTGACTTATCCACTGAAAAAGTTTATTTTAAACGAGTGGCCTAATCGCGAATAATGTTGCCCGGGAATTTCCAATTTCAATTTTGAACCCTCTCCCCTCTCATAAAAAAATCCTGACTGCGCTTCTGCTTCTAGATTCTGTCAAATTTAAATTACCACCTCGTTGCCATATTTCGACTCTACCGTCGTCAAATTTTATTATTGGTGTTTTTGCTTATTAACAGTTACAGAATAACCAAGTCCGTATTTTGATCGAATATCCCGCGGAGCCCCTAGGTTTCTCCTGCGGAGCCCTGGGGCTCCGTACGGAGCACTTTGAGAACCTATGTCCTAGTCCATAGAACTAAGCATACCGACTCATTTGTTATTGATGACGTCATATAACTCTTCCTAGTCTCTAGAACTAATCAAACTGATTCATTTGTTATTGACGAAGTCATATAACTCCTCTTAGTTTCTGGAATAGATCATACCATACATTTGTCATTGATGACGTCATAAAATTCCTACTCTATAGAACTAATCATAGCTACACATTTTTCAGATTCTTCAGCAATAATCATGACCTTATTTTTCTTACTGGTGATGTCATAAATTTCGAAATACGACGCCATCATATCGAGATATGATGTTATTTCTAATCTATAACGTCTTATAACTCTTGCGCGTCTTTAGCAATATTCATGACGTAATTTTCCCCCATGATGACATCGAATAAATCTCTTGATTCTGTAACAATGTTCATTATGTCATATTTTCTATTGATGACATCATATAACGCCCATATACCTCTTTCAAATCTTTTGCAATGATCATGACGTCATGTTTCGAATTGATAACAACATATAATTCCGAATTCTTAAGTATAATGATGTCATATTTCTCACTTATGACGTCATACCCCAGTGTCTTTAGCTATGATGAAGAGGTCATATTTATGACTGGTTGTGATGACGCCATAGAACGTATCCGAGTCTTTAATAATAATCACGATGCCATATTTCTTATCACTGAAATCATATTCTAATATCGTTACATTGGGTTTATTTCATCTGTGCCTTATTCTTTTAGCTTGTCCTCCTGGGTTATACGGAGCAGATTGCAGTCAATCATGTCGGTGTTATCATGGTGGAGTGTGTAATAGATACAAAGGATGCATTTGCACTGATCAATGGACCGGACCTTCATGTCAAGTTGCAAAACGTGACGTCATCAATTCTGATGAGGTCATTCCAGTAGAGGATTCCGGGTATCTATATCATTTGAAAAATCTCAAAATATTTTGTCTTTTGTTATCAATCGGGTTTCTATTAGACTATGTTTATCCTTCTTCTAAGCTTTTGTAATGAAGGCTTTCTAATACAGTGAAGCTGTCGCCACAGTTAAATTCAATATTTTGTGTAATTCAAAAGTTTAACTGCGCATTGACATAAATATATTATTGTAACATATATGTGTAAACGATGACTATTCCAAATGATTTAGTATGACAAGTGTAATGACAAGTAGACTGATATAAAAGTATTTGTGCGAGACTAAGGCTGAAATATTATTAACAAATGTTATCAATCGGGTTTCAGCGAGCCAACTACTCATCCTTCTTTTGTGCTGATGGCTGTAAAATGCATGGATACAATAGCAAGAGTAGAGATGACTCTTCTAAAACAAAGTTATAGAATTGTGTTTGATTGAGAGTGTCTGACTTTGGTATATATCAGGGGTTCCCAAACCGCGGCCCGCGGGCCTAATCCGGCCCGCGTAACGATTTAAAATGGCCCGCCGAGCTTACGTGAAATAGTGTTCAACAGATTTTATTTCTACCTTTTTGCGATCTAGATAGCGCTAATTTATGTCATTATCAGAGTTCAAGCACGTGTTTATCGTAACAATTCAATTATACCAGTATATCAATTATGGGTACCGGTGTTAGGATTACATAGAGCAGTAATTTAGTTATCAGCCAAATAGGAAAGCTTAAAGATGTCAAAAATCAAACGAAAACTAGACTCAGAAAACTGACGTTTCTTGAATAAATGGCAGTGTTCATATTTCTCCATTAAAAAGTATCAAACTTTAGAGATTTGTCTACTTTGCCAACGATCTATTCCAGTTCTGAAGGAATACAACATTGAGCGCTATTATGAGTCAAACGAGCATGCTTCAAAAAAATGTCAAATGAAAGTTTTGGGCGCTATATTCTTCTGGCCCGCGAACATCTTTCCGATTCCAATTTTGGCCCGCGGCCAATAAAGTTTGGGAACCCCTGGTATATATTCAACGAATCTGTCCCAAAATTATTCCTGCAGTGACCCTTTCATTAAGTACTTTTTTTTCAACTTTCTAGCTTTTTAAAACAACATACTCACACTTTATTTCCGACACTCGCCATGAATTTCAATGCGAGTCCAAATAATATTTTAATTTTCTTAACAGGAATAATGACCGACTGCCTTCCACAACGGTGGAAAAGAAACCGAACATCACAGCAGTATTGGCGGATCCTTCATTCAAGGTATGATTCAGAGTCGATACTTGAATCAGATTAGGAATGTGACCAGTGAATCCGAAAAAGTTGAGGAAAGATTCTCTTTCATGTCAAATCCATTAATAACAGGTTTTCTTATTTCAGAAAATGTATGTATATCGCCACGTAAGTCACATCAGCATGAAACGTTTTACATAAACCTAATACATAACTTTCGAAACAACGAATATAACGCAAGTCGTCAGCTGCAGTGCACTTTACGTCCAAGACAGTCTAGAATTGCGTGGATTCGTCGCGTGAATTCGACTCGAAGTGGTTCCGAATAACTGAATCTATTACCTGGCAAAATAAAATTGTTTGTGAACCATATTTCTGCTGCTTTGTTATAGCCATAGCATGACGGGACTTTCAAATTATTATCTGATGCTTACTCAAGGCCTTGTACAAACAGCCCTCAGTATATCAAGTGCTATTGTTTTTTGACGGTTCTGAAATTTCCCGTTTCGATTATGCAATCCCAATTTCAATTAAATTTTGAAGAATTGGTAAGTATGGGTGCTTAAACCTGCCTTGCGAACATAGTTGAGCCTAACACCATCTATATAGACCTTAAGTCAGTAGTTTCCAACCTTTTATATCTCGTGACCTCCTTCTGGAGGCTTTTAGCCCTCATGGTCCGCTGTTTATTATTCCAGTGGTATTTATAGTGTTACTTTGATCGGAAGATCCCAAATTCAATAATGTTCAAACAATTCATGCTCAACAAAGGAAAAACAACCCGTGAAAAGCAATGAAACTTAGAAGAACGATGACTTTTTTTTTAGTAAAAATAAAATCAGCTTTGCACCCCTCAGCTGCTGATGTCACTCATCCAACTGCTCTGTGGCCTCCTTGGCTGGAAACCACTGCATTAAGTACTGTATTCATTGGCAAACGATCATACTGGCACTGATTTTTTCTAAGAAGTATACGCCTTTCATCTTGTTCAAAAAGAAGAATCATCGTATAAAGATTTACGGTAAATATGTATAACGTCTGTTTTATTTTGAAGGTGAATCAAGGTCAGAATGTGGAAGTGCAATGTGCGGTGACTGGAATTCCTTCCCCACAGCACGGAGAAATTATCTTGAAGGTGGGTGTTGATAAAATGATCAGAAATAGAGCTGAGTTTGAGTCTGTCGTGTTTACACTGATATTGGAATAAGAGTCGTTTTTTTAAACGCTACGGCATCGCGAGTTAATGTCGGAATCGCAAATTCTCGCTCGACTAGATTATCTTATTTTCATTCTCCTATCTACGGTGATGTGACTTCTCGCTTTTCAACAATATATATACCAACTCGGGAAGTTTTGCTTATAACCTGTGTTTCGTGGAATTCCCTTTCACCTAGCTGTTTTCCTAATAGTATTGACTTGAATTGTTTCAAACAGTATGTCAACGGCTATCTAGTTTCATTTAGTATGGAACTAAATATATCACTATAAGCGCGGTAACTCTTCATCATTACTCTTTCTATTTTAGTCAGGGCCTCAGAATCTTGCTTTGAGCAAACTTGTATACCGGCAATGAATAGCTAGCTTTACTGAAAAATCTTACAAACTAATCGTTTTTGTTACCATTTAAAGCGCAAGAATCAGATTGAAATCGCCCCGACCGAAACAAAGATGACTGAAACGGTGACAACCTCATTCTTTGAGTTGACAATGGGTTCGTACCCTGGACCGTTCTGGTGCGTTGCAACAACGAGTGCTGGTTTTGCTCAAAAACAATTCAATTTTACAATCCCAGGTGAGAAATGGCTTTAATAATTTTATACCACACTTTTCATAGGTTTTGATGATTGATGTTGGGAAGCTTCGGAAATATAACTATCTTAGTACCGCGAGATTTTTTATGTACAACTTTTATTCGACCATTCCGCTCTAAGCAAGACGCCGCACAACAGCAACTGTTATATATAGAGTTTCTATTTCTAAAAGAACCAAAATCTTTTCGGTTGAGCTTTGCCTACCCATTTTATTACACTCTATTAGAGGTTGTGAGGAAGAAGGTTTCGTATTGCTTGTCTACCGACCATTCCCGCAAACTCGTTGTTCTAAGCTCAAAACTCGTTGTTCTAAGCTCAGGCGTAATCTTAATAGGAGCGACTTAAAAACTCTCGTTCTCATTTTGCTATCTTGTTTCTTCATGCTACAAATATACCCGGTATCTTCCCTCTATATAAGTATCTATATTTTTATCATTTAGTTCTTCCAACACCAAGTAATCCACCCGAACTAGTCATCAAAGGCGCAACATTCTTGAAACTTAAGCTGAACAGTCATCCGTTTATTGGCGACGGACCGATTAAAAAAACGATTCTACTCATGAAGCAATCTGGTCAAGGAAGAAGTTTCAACACTTATGAAAGGTAGAATCGCTATCACCGGGACATTGACGTTATCTCTTAAACTTGTTGTTCTTCTAAGACTCCTCAACATTATCAAATACGAAGTGGACTCGTGAATTTGAGGGCTGTAACCCAAAAAAGCAAAACTTGATAAAGTCGCTTGAAAAAAATGAGAAAAATGTATATTTTGAATTTTAAATACCATAAAAATTTTCTCAAATGCTTTTTGAATATTGCTTTAAACTATGGTCAGATAGATACATTCTCAAAAAAAAGAGCCTACTTAGTATTTTTTGAATACGCATGTCTTGAAACCTTTAAATCGAGTCACAGGTCATCCGATTCTCGAGTCAAAGCAGGTTTCAAATTTCAAGGCCAAATACTAGTCGAGTCACTGCAATGCCAAGTCACATGTTCTGTCGAGTCGCTACTTTCCGAGTCACAAGTCAAGTACACATTAATTTCAAAGAGAAGGATAAAAAACAGTTAAATTGCTACTGAGGCTTCTTCAATTTTGTGTTACACCAACAATATTTTGAAAGTCAATAAACTAGTATTGAATCATGCATTGACAACATTTAAATTGGCATCAACGCATCTTATTTTAATTTCCCATTTTTTTTTTCTAATACAACATTAATTTACGCGGTAAGTTTCATTCACCAAATATTCACTTCGTTACTTGTTTTTCCTATTGTTATTGTTGTTAAAATAAATTCTTATTCTCGGCAACTAATGATTTCAAATTTCTAGTAATCAAAGTTAAAACCGCTGGTGGGCTATCACTATTTTTTTTTAAATTTCCTGTGAGTCCCAGGGGCCTCGCTACTTCACCCAAAATATTGCTGTTTTATTTTAACTCACGGGAACAATTTTCTGATATTGATTTCACCTATGGAAACATATTTGATCATTGCTGTCTCGTTTATTTTTTCCTAGGAACATCGTCAACGATACAGCCGAAGTCAGGGATCTTCTTCCTTACACCGATTACACATTCCGAGTTCTTCTTTACAGAGAAGGGGGTTTTAGTGGGCGTGGCCATCCAGGGCCGACAGCCGTGATTAAGACGGATTGTGGTTGTAAGTTGTTGGTATATGTTAATTGTTTCCTTGTGATCTGCTTGTCTTCTTGGTCGAATTCACACCAGAGGGACGGCCAAAGAGTTTAGACTGAATAAATATTTTTCGAAAAGATTAGTTTAAATTAATGTACCCCAATGAGAAGTGGAGGGGACACATCTCGAAGCAAAGTTAGACCGCTAAAATTTTTAAAACTAAGTGGAATTATTATGCATTAGTGGTGCGTTATAAATTACTGGCTGATGCGAGATTTAAAAAAGTTCAATTAAATCCACATGATCAGTAGCACAGCTATGATGTAGTGAATCCCATGTAACTAAATTTTTGTAAAAACTCCTGGTAATCAAAGTTTTTAGAGATTCAAATAATAAAATTATTTTTGTGATATTTTGTTAGGCGGACTATATATAAACACCATTACGTTTTGCTTGGATTATGTTAAGATTTGGTATGGGGAGAAGTCCATCACCTCAAATTCTTGTTCGTTCACTCAAATACTTGAATATTAGACAATTTAGTTTCATTAAACTTTTACCAAACTTTTGTTCTTGATTAGACCCATCCTCTGGCCCATCTATCAAGAACATTCACTCAAAAAACAACAGCATTCTATACTTATCATGGAGATTGCCTCCGCCAAGCGAAATTAAAGGAGAAGTTCTCGGGTACAAGATATATTACAGAGCATTAGGTGAGTGATGTAGAATTTCAACTGCGATTAGTTCTGAGGGGGGGGGGGGGGGATAAGGCGGCCTAAGCATAAGTCTCACTACGGCCTCTCATCCAGTTACCAGTCCAGGTCGGACATGAAAAAAAAGTTCATCATTCAATCGTTCCAGATTTGAGCAGAATGTGACTAGGTTGAAATCTACCTATCACAAGAAAAGCCATTACATTGTAAATGGTTTCCTGCTACTTTTTATCTGTCTACAAATGCAATGCAACAATTATGTTGAAGTTGAGATATTTTCCCCCGCGCTGTCAACATGGGTAAAACCACGTAAGTTATAGCAGCATCTAACGATCCTCATTCTGTTTTCAGGGGAAACATCGCCTTCTTGGACGAAAGTCATTTTTGCTTACAGCAGCACAACTTCAGCTACTTTGAAAAATATGAAGCCGTTGGCAGTTTACAGCGTTAAAATAAGATTGTACAACTGTGCGGGAGATAGTCCGGATTCCAAAGAAGTTAGAGTCACTATGGGACGACTAAGTAAGTCTTCAATATGGCAAATACTCGTAATAATATTGCTCATTTCCGTCGTGTATCAAACTGTCTTAAACGGGCCCAAAGCTGACTTTTCACCAATCAAATTCGACATATTCAATCGGTTCAAAATAACAATCCCGACAGATTTAGAATGAACAATGGCCTAAATCTTAGCTTGTTCCATTGGGAAACAATTTATTATCAACTGCAAAGAGCTGTAAATTTGCATTTAATAGTAAGAATTGGTTAGGGAATAGAACTCCCATTTTTTTCAGTCCAAATGATCTATAAATGTTTTTCGAAATTTTCAAATGTTGTCGTTGTATTTTCCATATACATATATATATTATAAAACCATAACAGTTTAACAGTTCAACTTTAAGATCTTTTAATAGACTACGTTTTTGTCAAACACATCATCAGATGTACATACAAAATTTTACCATAAATAAATCAAAAATTTCTAAATGTTTCCAATTTTTTGTAGAAAAACCAGACGGACCAAATGTAAATCTTGTAAATCAAACCTCAAGATGTCTTGGATTCACTTGGAAACCGCCTACGAATGCTAAGCCATACACGATATCTGGATACGAGGTAGGGAGTATGTTATCATGTTTGACATAAAAATCAATTAAACGAGTGGTTCCCAACTTGGGAATGGGAGGTATTTGACCCTGGGAAGGAATTTAATTGCTCCTTTTTTTGTATTTGCATGTAGTAAAACTAATATTCCTTACTTTTGTAGTATTGAAATGAATAATTATGCACACACTATAAACATCCAATCTAATCGATGAAAGGTGATTCCAAATGTCTTTCAATACATTCTTCTCTTCTGGATCTCTACAATTCTTCCTCACTATACTTGAAAATATTTTGCTTTTCCATTCTTCAAAGAATCATTGGTGATATGATGACCTTGACTTTCTAACATCTCTAACATCTGAATAGTTTATATTAGGTATAGATAAGTGTAGAATGGTAATAGTAGCCCCTTCAAGTGTTTGAACTCTTACGGGAGAATCGAAATTGTGCATTAAAATTAAATCAGAAATAAAAAACAATAGGTTGGGTGTACAACCAGCGTTGGTGCCTCGCGGCTTCCATTCCCCAGTTGAAATGTTTGATTTTCGTTTTTACTGGTTGAGGAAAATAAACCTGACTGACAATCTTGGCGATTTGAAATTTAAGCTCCCGACTCAGATTTAAATAAAAAACTTTAACGCTTCGAATAAGCTGAAGCTATGATTCCGGTATTCCAACTTTGACTACAAACTTCGATAAATTACTCTCCAACACAAAAAAGTTCCAAAATCTATGTCTTTTTAGATCTATGTATAAAAATGTATAATTTGATATCTTGCAGGTATTATTTGAGGAAACAACGAATCCTTCTGCAGACAGACTGAACATCTTGCAAAACGTATCTGGAATGGTTTTCACTCGCAATTCACTCACTCCATACACAACATACAAATTCCGAGTCAGAGCTTACAATCATGAAGGCCCTGGTAATTTCAGCGATGAAATGAATGTTACTACAAACGAGGAAGGTGTGTATTCAACTGTTTTCTTTCACTATTTCAGAATAGTAAGACGTCGAGTAAATTGTCATGTTTCGCCCGGGTCAGAGCAAAATTAACACAAAGATACACTCCGTCATGTTACAAAATATAAAAATAACACACATGATGGAAATTCTATGAGTTTGACAAAATTTGAAAAGGTAGTTTAAGACATGCGACATAAAAATAGGCAACCTCACTTCGTCACATGGAAAATGAGTAAAAACCATGATGGGATCTCTTTATTAATTAAACTTTAAGCTTGTGTAGAACATTCTTGTGGATGAAACTTGTTCGGTTGTCCTGTTCGAGTATAGCGGCCAGTTTAATGAGCCACTTTCACCGATAATTGATGACGTAATTCATAACCAACAGTTACATGAAGCCTATTTGGTAGAAACTTATTGTTTTCTTTCTCGACAATCAAGTCTTGTACTATAGAATTTATTTTTTAACCAGTTAAAAAATCTGGCAAAAATTTCAAAAAAATGATAATAATAGTTTTACTGAGAACGTTGCGGGGAACCTAAAGTGGTTTTGAGTAACGACACCCCAGGTTCCTATATTTAATTACACCGATTTAGAAATCATGGGCGTCACTGATCGATAACCAGTTTAGGTAAATTCTAGGGTATTGTACTAGTGAAGAACACCGTCTGTTTAATAACATTTTAACAATATTTTACTGTTTCAGCACCTGGGCAACCATCCAATTTTCACGTTGAAAGTCGAACACCGTTTCAAATAGAGTTGTCATGGGATGTTCCTTTGCAACCGAACGGCATCATAACACAATATATCATCAATAGTTCGAGAGATGGCGAGATTTGGAAACAAAAAACAACTCCAGGGGATGAAAGAAGTGTTTCCATTCTGGTAAGTTTAAACCAGAGTGGTCCAAGGTTGTCGGCTCCGCGGGCCACAAAATTATTTTTGCATTGTTCGCGGGCCACAATAGTGCCAAGAATAGGTAAACAATGCAATACAAAACAAACACTTTTATTGTGCAAACACATAGTTATCAGACATAGCCATTCCAGGCTAATAGAATCCGCATTCGATTTTTAGTTTTCTATGATGCCCATATTGTAAGCATATATTCCCGACCCAAAAAAAAGAAAGCCAAATAATAATTTAGACTGCCAAGCACATCATTCAACTTCGCTAGTTGCCTCAGATAGCCATAACACTAGTCAATTCAGTGACATTATTGATGTAACAATATGTCAAAACATTTTTCTGATTAATTTCATTACGGAACAACACGAAATGCGATTTTTTGACCACTTTCGGAATGTGACGCGGGTCACAGATAATGAAGCGGCGGGCCACATGTGGCCCGTGGGCCTTAGTTTGGACCACCCAGGCTTTAAACTATGATTGTGAATATTGTTTAGAATGGAGAGCTGAATTTTAAAATGAGTTTGTTATATGGTTTTATAATATACATAGAGTATATCCACCTCTTTTCATGGTGATCCATGGCGTCGGCCAAGGGTGACTCTAACTACTTTCGCTATCACTCGCACATTTGTTATTGTTAATCGGGCATTGAAAAAAACAATGTTAGAAAACAAGTACAAAAATGAGTCAAAGGAATGTGTTTGTGAATCATATAAACAGCAAAAGTTGAGGTAAAAATATCAAATATCGTCGTGCTCAGCAACATTTAGCGAGATAGGAGTATGGCTTTTTTGTGACCTATTCCATCTTTAAGTACCGAATATCTGAGCTCTATTTGTGCGGAGAAAAGCGATTTTTCGCAACAATACTGACAACAATAATTTAGCTAATGGTCGATTTTGTGTTTATTGAGGAGCTGCATACTTCTACATTATGAAAAATTTGAGTTTTATAACACGTTTTCATATTTATATTTTTGAATGATTGCATTCTGACACCCCAAAAAAACAGAATACATAAATTTCCTAATTATTTATTACAGAAATACAGAAATTTGTTCAACACTTGATCTTCTATTTGTGTATAAATGTATCCAAAAGTTTTAGTAATCTAAGATGCTCTGCACAAAAGTTGTGTTCTATCTAAAATATGTTCCAAACGACCAGTGTTCTATTTTTTTTGGTAACCATGTATTCAAAATAATCAGTATCAATTTCATTTGTCGTTTCTAAATATTTATGTATTTCCAGGGATTAGCAGAGTACACAAAATATTTGTTCCAAATACAAGCAGTTACCATTGAACCTGGTGCTTGGTCTGTTGTATTGGAAGCAAGAACTATGAGTTTAGGTAAGCACTTGCTTCAACTGTTAAAAACTTCTTTGTGTCCTCGACTCCGACCTCGAGAAAATTGTGAATTCTTACTTGAATTCTTTTTCTGCTCTTCAATTGTCAATAGTTTTATTTTTCTCTATTGAAAACAAACTCAACAATTGAATACCATTTTCTAAGTGCATCTTATCGCTTTTCATGTGTTAGTTAAATACGCTAGTCTGAAGGAGTCTAACCTCGGACCGACGAAAATACGTTGCGTTGCAATATATGCACAGTATTTTTATTGGAGTAGTCATTCCCGCAGAAATACAATTCTGAGCTGCGACACAACTCTTAATTACAGGGTGTGTAATACAGTGGTTCTGAACCTTTTTTATTTCGTGACTATCGCTGCACAAAAATTCTGTGGCCTATTAACTTGTTCATCAAAAGGAAAACAGAAATTCTTTCCACAAAGATAGACACTTTCACTTTGAAAATCAAAATGTAAATTACCACTCAGTAGCAAAAACAGCATGATCATCAATTGCTATTACAATCAAGGTTTAACTAATTTATCAATACCAACTCTAGCAAATTTAATAGGTCTGTGGCACATCTCAAAATGTCTCTGTAGACTATCAGTGAGCCATAGCCCACTGGTAGAAAACCGGTGGTATAATACAATGTATATCTTACACATAATCTTGAAGTAAAAGTCAAGGTGAGTTTTGTTTCTAGGTCCCTTGGAGCCCCCACAAAGCATTGACGTGAATTCGCCGTCGCCACAATCTGTGTCCTTGTCCTGGTTGCCGCCACCTGCATCGATATACGTGCACAAGGTCAAACAATATAAAATCATTTACACTGATGATTTGAGACAGCGGATGGAGCATTGGAAAGAGAGGGTAATAGGTCTACATAACTGTGAATATTTAATCGGTTATTTGTTCTCAGCTGGCTAACTTCATTAAGCCACGAAATTAGGGAGAACGGGAGGTTTTCATGTCAGAGGAAAATTAAAATCTTTTTTTTTTGCCCAGCACTGTGGCTCTCTCCAAGTGCTCAGTAGCCCCATTGGGGGCACGGGACCATGTTCGGGAACCACCGAACTAGGCCAATAATCCCGAAGGGCCGATTATGTTATACTACACTTCTGATGAAATTTTGTAAGAACAAACAGTGATTTTAAGCAACAATACTGAATAAATACTCATTTTATCTCTCTATTGCATTACAGCTCGTTGACGGCATAAAGAGGAGCGAAGAGATTATGAATTTGCGTTCCGATACGGTTTATCTGTTTGCAATGGCTGCTGTCACCCAAAGGCCAGGTAGGACGTTAGTTGAATTATTACAAGGGATGAAGGAGAAACAATATGATGTTCCAAATGTCTTTATCAATATAATTACCATTTTGCTTTGTCCATTAAAATATTGACTAGACCGCTACATGTCAAGGTTACTGCAAAACTAATTTCAGAAATTTGTTTCCATGGCGTCAAACAAGCTCCTGGCGGCATTGAGTTGAATTGATTCAATTACCGTCTTTGCCAGCGCTTATCCACTGATTGAAAGAAATGTGTTACAATTTCTATGCAAATTTGTCTAAAATTGTCACCCTTTTTGCTTTTTGATTTGTCCACTGAAATAAAGGCTAGCTCCTGCACAGATCAAAGGTTTCTCCAAAATATTCTTATTTTTCGAATCTATCCCACCAACTAAGCTGCTTTCCTGACAGTATTGAGTTGGATAGTTTCAAGTTTCGTCCTAACCAGCAATTACCCATTCCTGTTTCATGAGACAATTTAGCTCGTATAATATCGCAAGAGTTTTAGTTTGCCTCTTCTCGCATAAAGGTTGTAACAGAAATCTTGATTCAAAGTCAATAATTTTGCAGTGTGACCCCGAAAAATTATTCCTAATTCATTTGGAACAGGCTCTGTGATTTTATGCGAAGCGTCCTAGATTACTAGAAATGTTGGGTACAAACATCCACAAACAAAAGATCGAGTGTTGAATAAACTTTATTTTCGCGGAAGAAATCAGGAAATTATGGGTTCTGTGGCTTGGGTCAACCCTGCACATTAATTCTCATAAAAACAAAAATAGGTAAAAACTCAACGTTCTGTATTCTGACTATTTCCTATTTTTAGGACCTTTCTCAGAAAGGAAGACAATTCGCACACGAAGATTGGGGGTTCCTCCTCCTCCAAAGAATGTTTATTTAACAAACGTTACATCGAACAGTGCTATTATACATTGGAAAGTGGAGAATGGCTATTCAATCACGAATGTTAGAATAAGGTAAGTGTTTAACTCTATAATAATATTTTCAAAGAGGGCGTGGTATGGCTCCCATTGTTTTTCATGTATAAGTGACTTTGGTTTTCTGCTTCGCTATGATTTTTGTTATTGCTTAAGTTGATGAATGTGTGTTTCTTGTAATACGTTTTAATTATCTACAAACATCGTCTATTCTCTGAGTTCACGACACAACAGATGAGTTGAATAAACCTTACTTTATCGCGTTTTGTTGTTTTCTCACATGTTAATCTTTGGGCCCACATGTCTGTGCTGTTTCACTGGTGTCACCGATCTGTTCTGTTAATGTCTGTTCCTACGTTGTGTATATATATTTTTTTATGTTTACATATTATTATGCAGACATTATTCAATGTATTTTCATCGAATCTGGTCATTGTGAGAACATTCTACTTTGCATTGTGAGACTCCGATCTCTTTCGATGCGCGAATAGAAATACATTTCTCTTCATTGTTTGTCCGCTGGTTTTGGCCGCTTTTTGTTTCTCGTACATGCCATAACGCATTTGCACCTTAAACATTGCTTCACCTGTAACATTTTCATTATAGAACCATATTCACCGCCTTTACAAATCGCACCGTACTTGTACCAAAAGTAACATTTTCACTAATTTGACTACAGTTGCACTACATTTTCGCCCGTTATAAATAAGAGCCACATGCACAACTTAAATCAGGGGTTCCCAAACCGCGGCCCGCGCGCCAAATCCGGCCCGCGTAAAGATTTAAAATGGCCCGCCGAGCGTGAGTGAAGTAGTGTGCAAGTTAGTGCAACAGATTTTGTTTCACCTTTTTGCATTCTAGATAGATAGCCATTATCACACTTTAGGCACGTGTTTTTATCGTAACAATTCAATTAAAGCGTTATCTCAATTATTCGTACCGGTATTATAATTACATAGGGCATTAATTTAGTTATGAATCATAAGAGCTTAGACATGTCACGCACTTTCAGGCGCTACACTCTTCCGGCCCGCGAACATCCCTTCGATTCAAATTTTGGCCCGCAGCCAATTAAGTTTGGGAACCCCTGACTTAAATCATGTCATTCCAACTGTAACATTTGCAGCATATGTACCATATTTACCAATTGTACAAATCGCGCAGCACTTGTACCACAAGTAACATTTCCAACATTTATACTATAGTTGCACGTCATTTTCCACCTGCACGCGCGGTTCACTTTAATGAAGACTGTTTTGTGTTGACAAGCGTCACTATTGTATTTACTTTAAAGTTTTTATGAAGCGTGCTGGTATAGTTTTGTGTTAATCAATTATTTGGTTCATAAAATATAAATGCGTCAGATAATTTTACCGTTCTTAGTGCAGAAACCTAAGATTTATCAAGCATTTTTGATATATTTTCAGAATAAAGAGTGGCAACACACTTGAATGGCAAGATTTGTTGTATCTTGCGAGTAGTGAGCGGGCGATGCTTGAACAACTGGACTCTGGTACAAGATACAGCATTGAACTAACAGCTGGAAACCACAATGGAGAAAGTTCAGGAAATCCAATCAAAAATTTTCAAACATTGGAAGCGAGTGAGTTGTTGCATCCGGGTTGTAAATACCAATACTACCAATACTTTTGCGCATGCTAGCCTTCTGTAAAAGACTGTCGAAAGCTCAATAACCTTAACGTAAATCAGAATTTCCACCCCGAAGAGTTTAAAAACACGACTCGGACTCCAGTATAAAGTAAACTAGCCAAACTCCGACTCGCTACTACGACTTGTATCGCTGGATGTTTCCGACAAACTCAAACACCCTATTTCAAAAAATACAATACTTTGCACTCCTAAACTTTGGTTCTGTATACTAAATAAGATTGTCACGGTTCAGAGAATTTCCACATCATGCCCCATGTTCCCATGAAAAAGGAGATCCTTTTAACTAGCTTAGTTCATTCTATATATTGCTGCTTGTTGGCGATTGGTATACAAAGTATCTTCAATCTGTGATACCAAAATAGTGCAGCGCAAGACGTTAAATCCATACCCTATCGTCCTAACGGAGTACTCACTTTTTTCTCGAATGTCATCAACATGAACTATTGTATTACAGGTGTCATAGGAGAAGGCATTATTCTACAAGTACTGGTTCCAGTGCTAGTGGCTGTGGTAGCCATCTTGTTCGGAATCATCGTCTATTGCAAGTAAGTGTTGTTTTCCCTAAGAATGGTATGTCTTCTCTCTTCTCTTTGAACCCAGCCCAGAAAATAATTTTGAAAATTTTTTTTTGTTATAATGCCGGTTATAAAAGTGGACTCCGATGGTAGCTCCCGACCCTAAAACAACACAATCCCAGCAATGGTGGCACTTCTCCGCTTTTGTTTAAAATTTCGACTCCTGCCTTTGAAAATATGACTCCGCCTCTTTTTCAAATTGAAAAAAAAAAATGAAGCCCAATTACACAGTCCTGCTTTTTCCATCAGGTCAAATTAATATTTATTATTCATTTGCCAGTCAGAGGTTCAAAGTAATTATGCTTAAATGTGTAAAGACCTCTCCACACATCTTACACTAATTGTTTTAGATATTAGAATTATTTTATTTGTCTAACGACACATTTAACACATAACACACATTTCACACATTTAACAATTTGACACATTTAACAAGTTTAGTCATATTCCCTTCGATGTGATACTCTTAAAAAAAATTACGAATATTTTCCCCTAAATAGGGCGTTTAAACAATGTAAATGCTGCCTATTTTTTTTGTGCTTTTCGAATATCCCCCGAATGACCTTTTAATTTCATAATCTCGATCAGCTTTCCACATATAATCTTATTTATAGATGCCGTGGTCGTTCTGACTCAGATTCAATGAGCACAGCCCCATTGGAGATGGATTCGATATCGAACCATATGAGGGTTTCCACAATTGGATCATCGTTTCTCAGCGGCGCAACAATCAATTCAAGATCCGGAACTTTACTTTCAAGTCATTCTGTTCATTCTGGCAATTCTAGAGCGCCTTCTACTCATTCTGGACAAGTAAGGAAATTAAATATAATTGTGAGCCACCACTTCTTTTGAAAACAGGTTTTAACCTAAAGTCTGTAACAATAAACTTTATTAAACGTTTTGTTCGCTCTGCCGATTCTATAATCAGTTTTATTTATTTTGTTTTTATCAATCATTCTATCGTCTTTTATGTTGATTATGGAGTCAAAATAAACTTATACCAAACTACCATCATGCTAAGCGTTAGGAATTTCTTTCCCCCCTTTTGATTACCGTGAGTCGGTTCGCAGGTTTGAATCGTGGATGATTTTTATGAGCGGGGTCGGCTGTTGGACTCCTCATTGTCGTATTGTGGTTTACGTAACCGCTGGTCGATTAGAGCTGAGGAATTTTTACACAAACTCTGAATTTCATGAAAATCAAACATCGATTTCCATTCTGATCATCGTTTCAGCTTCTGCTTGCAGAAAGTCTCATAATTTGTTGGGAAAATATTTTGTTTGAAGACATCGCTCTTGGTGAAGGAAATTTTGGTCAAGTTGTCAAAGCCGTCGTGCAGAGAGAAGACAAACTAATCCAAGTAGCTGTGAAAATGTTGAAAGGTAATTCTTGAATATGGCTAGTTGAAAATAAGTTACGTGAAGCATGCAAATACGGTAGACCTACAAGGATTAAGCGTGCTGAGCGTACTTATCTCTTTGTTCACTTCTTATTTTGGATATTTATGTGACCATTGCCGCAAGGATGCTTGAACAAAAGAGTATTAATAAATTAGAATAACACAATCTTTATCCATGATTACATTTAAACTCTTAAAATTAGGAACTGTTTGAAGTTTGAAAGCCGTTTTGCAGAACCCTTATAATTATCATATATCTAAAAAAATTCATATTTTTACTCCGGACGTTGGCATATACATGTTAGTATATGTTATAACCGATAACCACAAATGCATGGTTAAACGATAAATTAACAACCGTGCTCTTTCTGCTTGTTTTTTTTCAGACGGGTGTTCAGTAGACGATCGGAAGGACTTCTTGGCCGAATTGGACATGATGGCTCGTCTGGGGAATCATAAAAACATCATCTCACTCGTCGGTGCCTGTGAGAACGACTCAAGTCTTTATCTATGCACTGAATATGCACCGAACGGAAATTTACTACAATTTCTGCGTAAAAGCCGTCACTCTGGTATTGATGGAACTTATACGACACTTACACAAAACCAGCTGCTTCAATTTGCACTTGATGTTTGCGAAGGGATGGCGTATCTGAGCGATAAACAGGTGAAAACAAATCTGTCATTCTATGACTGTTAAGAATAGAACAATTGAACATTCAAGAACGGGTTCAGTCAAAAATAAAATAACACGCTAGAGGGCTACTACCGTATTTATTTGAGTGTAACGCTCATTCAGTTCCACGCGCTGTATTACTTTTTGATTGAAAGTTGATATAAATATTTTTTACTTTACTGTATATTTATTATTCGTGTATATCACGAACCGAATAAATACGGTACTTCAATTTTTGTCGTGGAAATTGGCAGGATTGCTACTAGATCTGCGGGGTAAGATACTTCACCGAAAATACTTTCATTTATTCAATATAATTCAGTAGAACTCTTTCTTATTCCGCCACGCTTGAACGTGAATCTTTTAAGCAAGCCCTGTGCTCAACCTTGTTGTGCCACTACCGATGCGCCATCTTTTTGTCCGTATATTTAAGCATTGCTTTTTTGTTTTCTATAGCTCATACATCGAGACTTGGCCGCAAGAAACGTTTTGCTATCTGGCAATCTCACATGCAAAGTAGCTGATTTCGGTCTGTCCCGGGGAGAAGGAGTTTATGTTAAGAAAACAGTTGCTAGGTTACCAATACGATGGATGGCGATAGAGAGCCTCAACTACAACGTATACACCACGAAAAGTGACGTGTAAGTTTTATCCCGGGCAGAGGAAAACTCGAAGTTGGTTTATCCCTATGGCAAACCACGACCTCTCGCCCGTTTATGAGTCCACGTCGGGTTTGGGATTTAAATAGCCAGTTATTTGTTTCAGATGCATGGACTTGATGTTGGTAGAAGTCGTTACTCGTTACTTAAACCACATACGAAGTATGCAATTTCTAGCATGCGCCTAACGCTTTGCATGAAGAGTCGAGAATATAGGATTCAATAAAATATGATTGTCAAAAGTATAATTAATAAACTAAATGAATTGTATAAGATATTCATAAAATGTTTTTATAATCATTATAAAATGCATTTAATCGTGTTACTCATATAGCGAGAGAGTTATTATTTTTTCAGAGGTATTATTTTTTCATATAATCATCTTCTTCTATTTACTTAGATGGTCATTTGGAGTCCTGCTTTGGGAGATAGTCAGCTTAGGAGGGACACCGTACTATGGAATGTCTTGTGCTGAGCTGTATGAGAAGTTGCCTCAAGGATATAGAATGGAACAACCTCTCAACTGCGACAGTGAAGTGTGAGATAAGTTTGAATACATTGAAGGCTGCCTATGACATTATTTCACTACGGCTCGGTGGCGTAGCGCATTTAGCTAAGCGTTATGATTATGAATACGCTCGCCACCGCACGTCTGATTACTCTACGTGGGTTGGCAAGTTCGAATCCCATTCGGGGATGGTTATGTGTTAGAAGATTGCTGGACTCCTCGCCGTCGCAGAATGGTTCACGTAACCACTGGTCGGTTACGGCTTCCCCAACCATCAAGCTCAAGTTTCCGGGACCGATAACTAACTCTATACCCGACATGAACTGATAACCGGACGAGAGGCCGTGGTTTGCCATATGACCAAGCCGTCATATCAGCCCTCCTTTACCCGGGATAAACATTCTGTGAATCCATACCAAGTCTCACAAAGCGATCGCTAGCCGATACTTCTTATTCTTGACGTCTATAAGAGAGTTTCGTTTGTTTAAAAGTTTTCTGCATTGTTCAAATTTGATCCACTAAAATTTCTGGCAACTTTGTCTTCGACTTCATCTATCTTGTGTCCGGCTCCAGCATAGAATCATGGCTCAAAGCAACGTGATTATCAACACTAGGTGACGGTCATGCGCTACACTGTCCAAGAAAAATCCGAAAATCATTTTCCCGAATTGTCGAGTAGAATCCTAAACAGCTTTTTTTTAGATTGTTGCATAATTGCAACCAACTGCATATTCGAATTTTACCGATTTTGTGCTGTGGTTGGAAAATTAGATTCCAAGAGTGCAAGTCAGGATAGAGAAAAATATTTGCGATTGGCGAAATTTCGGTATACAAAATACTTCCAATATTTACAGCAATGGAACAATTTTGTTAACCGATAATTAGAATGTCATTGAGTTGGAAATAGGATGAACCCTAAGAATATTAGATTAAGTTTAGGGCTATTCTGCCCTAAAATATTTTTTATCACCTGATTGTAATAATTTGAAGACCTGATTTCGGAATCTGTTTAGAAAAATACATTTTTACCCCAGTAGAAGCTTCAAATAACTATATTACTTGACCATTTTTGTCCAATCGTAATACAATTTTGAAGGTTACACGAGCAATCCAAAAAGTGATCGAATTATAGGAATGAACGAAGGGTTTCGGAAAATCTGATATAAACCATAATGTATTTTTCAATCTGTTTCAGATACAAATTAATGTCGCAATGTTGGAAAAATCGTCCTTATGATCGGCCTTCATTTTCACAACTCTGTGTTGCTTTAAGAAGAATGATTGATGCCAGAAGTAGCAGGGTATGTAGGCTTGACTAGTATTAAGTTAATTTTAATCTCTATTAAAGAGATTAAAAGCATTTTTGGTATGTAGGCTTGTTTCAATATTAATTTCATCCAATGTGCAATAAAGTGTTTCTCAATCGAGTGTTAGCGTACCATTGAGCGTCCCAATAGTATTTTCACGGGGCCTCGAGAACTGAATTTTGGGGTCACAAACACAAAAATGGTAAAGAAATTGTTTTCCTGATTTGAATAAGGAAGTTCTGGAAATCTAATTTCCAATATGACAGACTATAAAATGTCGTTCGTTGGGCTTATCGACTGTTCTATATGGAATTCAAAATGATTTTTAGATATAAAAAAGGACTTTACTCTGGCTCACTAAAAGTGCCTGGCTTGCAAAATGCTATGGTATTGCTTGTGCCTACTAAAACCTGTGTGGCGCACTGAACTGGAAATACATGGAACGCTCTTTTCTCTCGTTTTACGTTGTCGCAGCGCGGGACAACTTGATCGCCGCCATCTTGGCATTTATGCTTTCAAAGTTTTTTTATGTTGTATTTGTTTTGGCCAGTTTTTGGTCCATTTTAGTACCCAGCGCACCACATATGGATGTATATGTGACTTTTTCTCGGTATTCAAACACAAATATACTAGAGTTGGGAATTTATAGCCTGATGTGGAAAAATTTGGTTGTTCAGGCGATTATACAATAAATATAAGTGAAAACAATTGTTTTTGCCTCACATCACAAAAATGCAATAACCTCCACGTGGAAGATTTCACCTAAGCAGTTTAGTTGGTACTCCCGTAGTCTGTGTACCAGATTGGGGTTAGGCCATAACTTTATTCCGACTTTCCTAATTCTAGTTCTATTACGAGTTCGGGGGTTGTGTGTGTGTTAGCAAAGTGAATATATCCTGTGCCTATTGGTTTCTGTCTCTTTATACAACTTGATGTAGAGTAGGCAAACAATATTAGTTACCTCCATATTGGTATATGCACTTATGGAGCGCTCTTCAGTTCTATTTATATGTACAGCTCGGATACTTCGGAACCACGCTACGCAATGATATTGAGATCGCTACGCAAAATACTTAAGGCGATAAAACAAAGCCAAATACAGGAAAACGGGGAAGCGTCGTTTTGATACATTGGCCATATTATTAACCACAATTTTCGCCAAATCATAAACTGCCAAAATTAGCGCCGTAGGGTGGGCTGGGATACACTAGCGTTTGATACATAATGAGAAGCGAATCAAGATCAGGCGAATATGCGAGAAAAATCGACGCAAATGATTGATTTCTGCCAAATCCCATAAGAAATGCACTACGCGCTTCGGAAAAGTTGGATGTCTATCGTCAAAACGAGAGAGCCTTCAAATGGTCCCACGGAAACGTGAGAGAAGCGCATTCTATTTATATATCTCTGTGGTGTGGCGTTGTTGATGATTTTAATATTTCAAGTTTTCGTTTAGAATTACGTCAACACATCGGTTTTCGAGAACTTCATGTTCGCAACGATTGATGCAAATGAAGAGGAAGGATGATTGACAGATTTCATCGACAGTGAAGACAAAATTAATTTTCAATCCTTTGTTCATTTTGTTCCGCACCACGGTTGCGGAAAATTCCCACACGCAAATATGTTCCGGGAATCATCGATTTGAGTTACTGGACCTCATATCCAGTTCTGATGTACATTTTGTGTTATAAAAACCAGTTTATGAACTTCAAATAATATTTGTGAAAATCAGTCGTGGAGTGGTTCACGTGACTGCCGGTTGGTTAGGAGTCCCTCATTAACAATAATCTTAATTTATATTCGACTTTAAATATAACTGAATTAGAATATGTGATTTGTTATTATATTGAAGTGGTTTTCATACTTTTTAAGCCGAGTCCTTCTTTGTCAAGTCTCGCGCCCTATCTCAACAGTAACTGACAAACAGGATGTTACAAATAACAGATAATATGGCGAAAGTATGTTTTATTCAATAAGTCGTTGAAAATACATGGATGGGTTGGTCTTAACAAAGAAAAAAAATGTAAATGTCCAAAATAAGGCTGGCAAAATCAAATCAAACAAATCTTTTTATTTCTGATTAGCATAATGTCTCTTTAAAAATTGTCTACGCATCCTTGTGGGGCGCGCCCCACTGTTCGAGAACCACAGGTATATTCGTTTTCTTGACCCAAGTAGCATTCAAATTTAGGTCGATATATTGGTACTCTCGAAGTATGTGAACCAAGATGGCGAATACCGGAACGTAGTATGTGTACCAGGTTATGGTTAGGCCATAATTCCAGGTACAAATACGGGAGTCACGTGGCTAGTCCCCGAACTCGTAATAGGGATAAAATATGGAAAATTGGAATAAATTATGGCCTAACCCTAACCTGGTACACATACTACGTTCCGGTGTCCACCATCTTGGTTCACATACTTCGGTAGTACGGATTTCTCTTTATTCCTTTCATATTTTTACGTCATTAAATCAAAGCACGGGTGTGATTTTCTAACGTTTTATGAATATTCGGGATTTTCCATTTAGAGATATTATTGATCTTTTTGATAGTGGCGATCGTCTGAAAATCATAAATCCATTGCATTTGATTGATTTTCATGCTACTTTGACATTTATTCATTGGTTGGTTCTGGTCAAAATCGTCGAATATGCAACATAAAAAATTTTCAACTTATGAATATTTTGCTCTTAATTTGAAACTACGGATACTGCTGGTCAGACCGTAGAAGACTGATCGTGATTGAATGGACTTGATTCATTTACCTGCAATGTTATTTCAAATAGAATCATCCTTATCACCTTTGCTTTGTTTCCTCATTTTTCTCCAAAGTTTGCAAATAAAAATGTTTGTCTCAGTTTGCTCGTATTCCAGAACATTACCGTAGATCATAGCATAAGACTTACAAATAGTAGTTATGCAAATAGTAGTTATGCCTGGTATAAGATCCCCACTTCAGAGCGTAAGAATTGTTCAAGACAAAAATATATTCTCATGGCAACGAACAAGAGTACCGTGTTGAAGCTGAGAGTAGAATATGCCCTAAACAAGGGTTTTAGGAATGCTTAGAGTGAACATCAAACTTATGTGGTTCGCTGTAAAGCAGGTGTCGCAACCTTTTGTCGCTCGCGGGCTAAAATTAAGAGTAGCAAGTCATTGGCTGGCCGCCAATATTTTTAAGAAGCTAAAAACCGAACGAATGGCTGAAGGATCACATTTTCCCCACAGATCAGAAGATAAATTTAAAGCAACGCCCGCTCCTTGACTCAACTTGATCGTCTTACTTGTAGAAAAAACGTACAAATGACATTTATTGTGACACTTTTTGTTGCATCATGCTTTCTTAATAGGACACTGGATGAAGCCAAAAATAAAACATTTTCGAAATGGGAATCATTAATCCGAGTTCACAACTTGTTCTTTTTAATGTTCATTTTCGAAAACAATAGATCCCATGCATATGTACTTCAAAATATCGAAGTGAATTTTTTTCGCATGACTTGCCAAATTTGAATAGAGTTTTATATGAAGAAGGTACTTTTTATAATAAAAATCAAGCAGCGATAAATCTTTCAAATGAAATATATTTATTTTATTTTTATTTCCACATTGCATTGCATATCAAAATATTCTATTTGAATATTTTCTGCGCCATTGAACCCTTTGCACTTAGCATAAACTTTTCTGCGTTTTGTTGCCATTTGTGTAATTATAATTAAGTTATAGGACCATGAAACGAGTAGTTATGAATTATATACATGTTAGGACCAGTTATAATATAATTTAGTCTACACGTATCTAACAATAAATTCTGTTACGTAAAAAATATAACCGTAAAAACAGGTACTGCTCTAAAATACCACGGCAATTAGTTGACATTAAAATATGAGATGAACTGGTTGTTATTTAGTTTAGATACGTATTTTAGCGACATTGCGTATTTGTTATCGCCGTGAGAAAAATCTCAAGATCTGATATAAAAATTATATAATATATTTATATAGAAAATATATTCTTGAACCTAATTTGCCCCCCCCCCCCTTTTTAAATATTTTGAAAGAATAAATAAAAGGCTACTAACGAACATGTTTGCACTTTCTTTTTAAAAATCGCTCGATTGTTTTCGCCGGCATCAAATGTTATTTAGCCGTCAGAGCCGTCAACGTCTAAAACCAACAACAATAGAACTGGGGGGGGCAAAAATTAGAAAAAACTGTGACTTAAGCTTAGTTTTGACCCCGGATCATTCAAATTCTCTGGTCGTTATTTTATTTTGGATATACTATATCACAAATTGGCTTTTAAATAAATTTCTTGGATCAAGCGCCAAGTTGATGGTATTAAATCTCAACAATCCCGGTAATACCATCTAATGGGTAAAGGGAATGATGAGATGAAGTTTACCACAGAACATAGTATAAACAATGGTGATCTCTTTTAAAAAGAAAAAATAAATCAAATTTCCGTCGACATAGTCTGGGCATGAAGGCATTGTGCTGAATCCCAGTTATGTTGTCCTGGTCCGTGAAATAAAAAAAATAAAAATAAAATGAAAAAAGGCTTATGGAATAGGCCTACTGAAATCACAAATTGATATTCATTCTACTCACAGTCATACAGACACGCTGCAGGCATCGTACAGATGAATAATATCAATATGCGGAACTCTAAAAATAATGTAACCAAACAAATTGAACACTTGATAGTTACAAATAATTTTGATTGTTAAATGTATGGGGCAGGATTGTCAGAAAAATTGAATCATCGGTCAAAATTTTTAAATAGTTGAAAAGTCTTGAAGAAATCAGACTGCGGCGCACAATCTGAATCCTAACCTGGTTCAACATACTATGTTCAGATTGTGCGCCATCTTGGTGCACATACTTCAGGAGGTTCCAAATTTTACCCTCTAGTTTCCTTGGTGTTCCGCGAGAAGAGATAAAATAAGTAGGTGTTTGTTTGAGTTTAAGAAACAGGAATCTATGTTATTCAAGAGTCTTGCTGCACTCTGACACAAATGCATTTCTATATTTCAGCCAAGACCGACTACTTATTTATCTACGATCTTGCTCTGGTGCATTCGTATGCGTAATACTCGAATTCTAAAAAAAGTCGCGGAACTTATAATAACCATGCATTGTTTTTACAGTATTTACTTTGTATCTAAGCATTTAGTTGCGTTGTCAAATCTTTCTAGAAACAAACATGGACTTCGTCAAAATAATTCTCTTTATATCTCTCATCTGTGGCTTGTTTGCGGAACAATCAGTAGGCTACCGGGTAAGATTTGATTCGAATACGATTAATCTCTAAATCATGGGTCGACAACCTACGGCCCGCGGAGTAATATAATCCGGCCAGCGACGCTTTATTCAATTATAGTAACAAAATAGCTGTTTTGGGGATTATATACTTTACGTAACATAATTTATTGTGAGACACGTGTAGACTAAACTATATTGTAACCTAACTAGTATATAATTCATAATTACCGTTTAATAAACCTATGATTTAATTATAATTAGAAATGGCAACAAAACGCAGAAAAGTTGATGCTAAGTGAAAAGGGTTCAATGGCGCCGAAAATATTCATATGGAATTTTTTTGTGATGCAATGCAATGAGAAAATAAATATGTATTCTATTCGACGGATTTATCACCGTTTGATTTTTATTATAAAAAGTATCATCCGTTTAGTTTTCAACTGTCTAAAAGTATGTGCGGCCCGCAAATGACTAGAAGCCTTGACTAGAATGACTCGAGTACAAAATCGAGTCAGTTATTACTCCGTTAAGATCTACTGGCTGTTGGCTAATTACGAGTAATTCACTTCAGTCGCTTCGGATGTGCAAGAAATATTGGGTCGAGTCTCAAGCCAAGTCGAATCGTGAGAATCTTGAGTCAAGTTAGGGTCGGATGACGAGTCAGCTAGGATTTCGAGTTAAGTTCGAGTTGTTTCAGTCAAATTATTCAAGTCAATTCGAGCCTAAGACAAATGGCGAGTCAAGTCACGCGGGTACCCGAGTCGGATCACGTATGATCACGCATGATCGAGTCAAGTTTAGTCCGATGTCGAGTCACGCAGGGAATCAAGTCAAGTTCATGTTATTGAAATCAGTTTACTCGAGTCCATGTCATGACTCGAGCTCCTTCAATGCTGACGTGTCCATGTATTTAGGCATTCATCTTTTGTTTTCAGATGAATGTGGCATCACATACAATCCTACCAAATGCTTCCGAGGAGTTGTGTATGATGCGAATAACATCACTTTCAGCGTTGCAGAATCAATCTGCAAGTCAATAAACGGAAAAACCGGCGAAAATTTACGACCTCGATCATTGCCAAGAGTTGCAGTCTCATATTCGCTCACTCATACCTGCTAGTCGATCGTTCCTTTCCGTCTGGACAGGGATGGAGTATAAGGTCAGTTTGAAATTTAGCAATCTTAAATCCTGCCGTACTTTGTCAATGGTCATTAGCAAAAATTTTCATTTTCACCTAAAACAGTGGTTCTAAATCTTTTTTCGAAACTCATTGTTCTCCCCTCCCTATGCATAAAAATACGTTATTTGTTCAATTCTCGATGAATACTTTGCTAGTGTTATTCGAAAGTCACACTCTCGTTTTTGTGCAGTCTAAGTAGTTTATTATGTGTTCGTAGAGAAGTATTATAATAGACTCGGGTTTCAAATAGCGATTGTCATAATGGCGACTTCAAAATAGCGACGTAATCAAGTGAGCGACTGTCAAAACAGCGATTGTCATAATGGCGACCGCATTAAAAAAGCGACTGTTGTGATAGCGTTAGGGTTAGTCCAAATAAATGTTGTGTTCGTAAAGACGTATTATAATAGGCTCGGGTTCCAAATAGCGATTGTCATAATGGCGACTACAAAATAGCGACGTAATCAAGTGAGCGACTGTCAAAACAGCGACTATCATAATGGCGACCGCATTAAAACAGCGACTGTTATGATAGCGTTAGGGTTAGTCCAAATAAATGTTGTTTTAAAGTCTCTTTTGGTTTCAATCATTCACTACGCAGTGTTTGCCTGTTTGTGCGTACATACATGTGTAGAGAGGTCCCTAACCCTAACTCTAACACGAGTTAAGTCGCTATCATAACAGTCGCTGTTTTAATGTGGGCGCCATTAGGACAGTCGCTGTTTTGACATTAGTTCACTTGATTACGTCGCTTTTATGAAGTCGCCATTATGGCAGTCGCTGATTTGACAGTCGCTATCAGACCTGGATACCAATATAATAGTATTGAAAAACTAAAAATATTAGTAAAACTACAGAGAAATCAAAGCAAAATTCCTCCCTGGCTTGGAAACGTTGATCCGATATGACAGTTGCATTTTGAGCAACAAATTTTGAAAATGTTTTTTTTTATTGTTACAGAACAATCAGCTTTTGCTGTCCAATGGTGAAGTGAGCAATATAGACAATTGGCTTTGGAGTTTTCCGTACGACGAACCATCCCGCACAAACGTTGCTTTTCGTGTCGAAAAAGATCTTACGTATCAGGGGGGAATAGGCAATGATCCTTCATTCATGCCATTAAGCGGTGTCATTTGTGAAATATAAAACGAGCTCCAAACCTGACAGAACTTCGTTGACGGACTGAATGATATGAACGACAAAGAGTTGAATTCTTACTTTATTATCGTATTTTAGGGCTCTTGTGGCACATCGTCAGCAAATTTCTTAGATTCGGGTTTTGTTCATACATCATCGAACTATGGCTGTTTCCCCGACCTTCGACCCCTCAAAAACTCTCGATTTACTTTATTATTGCAAAATTTTCAACGCGGATTTTGAGAGTGTTTTTTCAAACTGCCTCACATGTTCAAAACCACCATTTTTATTTAATAAACCATGTGCTGATAGCCATTCTCAATACCCTTTATCGCAACTTTTGCGGTATAAATTTTTGATTGTTGCAACTAAACTAAGGAAGACATGATGACAATTAAGTTACTATTTTTTTGGTACACAATTAACTAAAAACCAACAAATAACTCGCACTCTACCAAAAAGAGGCAATGTTTGCTACCACATTTGACGTCATCGTTGACCTTTTGTTGATTGGTCATTGTTACAAAAATAAAAAAAATAAATCGATGCTCGGAGAACGGATCGGTTTCTAAGGAATATCGGTTACCGTACAAACCTTATTTAACCAAATTCCTCAATATTTTTATGGCGGTTTTATTCAAAGAAAATCTAAAACGGTTGTTTGTTCATGAAACAATAGTACTGGTTCTGGTTTTGAGTTTAGATAATAAAGCACTGCCTGATCCATACATTAGGCGCACCCACTTGTAAGACGAACGATCATTTTTTGTTTCAAAGAGTGCTTATGATCTGTAAAATAAGGTAGTTATATTATTTCTTTACTATCATCAACCATGTAACCCATTACTTGAATTGGTCCTGTTGTGTATTGAAACTTTTGCTCATAAAATAAAATGCATAGATGTCTCCATGTGATTTCTGTATATAACCAAGATTGATAATAAACATTGATTCGATAATTTGTGAGTTTTTGTTGTTATTGCTTGTCAGTTTATGGGAATCAGACAAAATAGGCAGTCAACCGTGAAATATAAATTACTCATGCGTGAAAGTGACCACGCCTACCATATGTATGATTATCTAGGGTTAGAGCTGGTATATTACTGAGAGTATAAAAATTGATTCGATAATTTGTAGGTTTTTTTTGGGTATTGCTTCGTCAGTTGATGGGAAGCAGACAAAAAGGCAGTCGATCGTGAAATAGAAATTACTCATGCGTGAAAGTGACCACGCCTACCATATGTATGATTATCTCGGGCTGGTATATTACTGAGAGAATGAAAATTGATTCGATAATTTGTGATTTTTTTGGGTATTGCTTCGTCAGTTGATGGAAAGCAGACAAAAAGGCAGTCAATCGTGAAATAGAAATTACTCATGCGTGAAAGTGACCACGCCTACCATTTGTAATTTTTTTGGGGGTTTTGCTAGGTCAGTTTATGCCTACCATATGTATGATTATCTCGGGTCATTGGCGCAGCCATTGAGGGGAGTCGGGGTCGAAACCCTCATTTTGAGTTTTTTTGAAAACTGAAAAAGTCGCCAATAACGCGTGCAATTGCCTTCTGCTAAAATCGCCGAATTTTATCATCTGACGTGATTTTTAGAATGTAAACGCCTTTTTATTGGTGCTTATTGTCTCTAAATCACAAATTTTCCACAAATTTGTGCCACGATAACGATGATAATTTTTTTTGTACTCGCATGGAATTGTGCATATACTCTCATCGACGGCGAGATTCTAAGGACAAATTAAGGAGTAAATCCGCGACCAAATTTATTTGATTGAAAAGCCGCAATATACCATACTGGAAATAAAACCGTGAACAATATAAGTTTTGTTGAGGCCCGCAACAGACTAAAAATTATTTTCTAGGCATTAAAAATCGCAAAATTTCATGTGCCTACGGCATTCTTCACGTTTGGTCGGTGTTTAGAAACATATCGTCACTAAAATCGAAACAAGGTGAATTGTGGGCGGGAATTACCTTTCCTATCCATTACTTTAAAATTGCCGTCAAAATGTTCCTGTTAACCTTAAACAAGGTTTAGAACGCGCAGATTTCTTATGATGTATAAGATAATTAATCTAAAGTATATTCAACCAATTTTTATTGTGCTGGAATAAAATTTACACGTGAGATTTTACAGCAGATTTACGAATTTTTTGAAACGTTTTATCTTTAAAAATAATCGGAGTGGCAGCATTGCGATTGAGCGGAGTCAGTGTTAAAAGTACATCTCAAATTTTTCGAATTCGCAAGAAAGAAAAAAAAACACGGATCAAAACAATATATAATAGGGCAGTTTACCACACATTTTAAGTCCGCGGAATGCCGTGGCATTTTAGAGTGGCCCTTGTTTTGTCGACGCAACCGCAGTTTAAATTGAAGACAATTAAATTAACAAAGCAAGACATTTTAAATATCCCCATACCGGTCATGGATTGATTACTTTGCACAGCAGAAAAATCATTTTTCGTTGAAAAAGTCGTCTTTTTTAACAAGTGACGTATCGCGGCGACTGTTCGGCGTGGATTTCGAGTCGGTGAACATGTATTTTTGATTTACTGATATAACCTACTTTATATGTATTTTCATTGTATGAAGTAAAATTGTTGGAATTTTATATCAGATATTGAGATTTTTTTAACGGCGATGACGAGTTTGCAAGATTGCGAAAATACGTATAAAAATTAAATACATCAGGCAGCGTATCTCATATTTTCATGTCAACAGATCGCCATTGTTATTTTATTGTAGGGATGTTTTTATTTAGACGCAAGAAGTCGCAACCGCTAGATACTTTGGACACAATTAAATTAATATATAATAGAAATGTTTTTATTATGACTTAAGAAGTCGCAACGGCGAGTTTCGTTGGACACAATAAATTAATATAGAGGGACATTTCATAAATCTCGTAATTGTCAAGGATTGAATATTTTACACGACAGAAAATTATCATACACTAAAAAGGCGGCTCTTTTCGCGAGCGCGTAATCGCCGTGACTGTTACAGACGGCAATGAGAATTTCCGATTTTGACCCCCCCCCCCCCCCTTTTTAAAAATCTGACTGACTGCGCGCCTGTCTTGGGTTGTGGCTGGGTATATTACTGAGAAAATCTCAAATTTCCTTGCATTAGTGACGGAGGCTTTGTAAAAAAGATCCCACATTTTGACACTGTTTATTTCAGTTGTTCTCAAACTGTAGGGCCGACCGACAAAGGGGCGTAGACAATTTTTTGATGGGGTGTGAAGCTAATTGAAAATGAAAATATTGTTAGATCTTGCCCGCCTTATTTTGGATACTTACATTTCTTTATTGTTTAAAGATCGCGATTCCATCCACGTATTTTCAACGTGTTTTTTTTCTAGTCTAGTCTAGTTCGCCTATATAGCCTAGTTAAATTCGCCTAGCTTTTTTCGATATTACACCCTTGGATGCCGCTGCTCGGGAACCAGCTTTGGTTTTCCACAGCTTCCCTTCCCCAATTGAAATGTGTAATTTTTTTCTTTTCGTATTTTGTGTAAAACTCGCCTTTTTTCCGACTGGACTTGCCTTGGAGATCCCAAGAAAAAACTTAAGATAATATTGAATCTTCCACCATCCTGAAAAAGAAATCCTGGTGTCAACTGTGAAATATGAAAACCAGCTCAAAATCTCACAGAACTTCTACGACGAATTTAAAACTTTCTCTTTCTGTGGCGGTTCTGTGATCGCGATTTGGTGGTGACGCGAAGTCGTGTGCTGTCTAATGTAAAAGATCAGATACCCGTACTAGTAAGCTTTAGAGTATTGGAGTATTTGGTTGTATTAAGTTTGCAGATATAACTGAATAATGTTAAATTAATAGCTGTAATATAATACTCTTATGTGGAATGTAAAATCGTGTAAAACGGTAGATGCTCAATTGATCCCAGAACATCGGGTTCGATCTGCTACTTTGGGACTCTAAAGATGTCGACAACAAGGTCCAGCGCTGTTCCTCCTGAACCCCCTAAGCGCAAGAGTCCGACTGAGCGTCAAGCTACTGGCTCTTCTGCTGTAGCCAAAGCAACATCTCTGACTTGGTCACTGTACTAGAGAGCACAATTCTCAAAACCCTAAGACTCGAAATACCGGCAATAATCGAACAACACCTGGAAAAACTTGCTTTTGATATCTCCTCAACTACTCCTACCAGCATTGGCATCCAGGAATCCTTATCATCCTTGGATGAATCATTGAAGGAAGTAAAAACTCAATTATCCTCTTTCGGTCTGATCAAAGATGAAATAGCTGAGATAAAAAAAGGCCAAGATTTTATTTCGAAACAATTTGACGAACTGAATGCTAATTACAAAGAACTAAACAAAATCACATCTAAGAGCAATAAAAAAATTCGAGAACTTGAACAAATAGTCGACGAGTTAGAAGATGAACTGGATATACTGACAGAGCGACAACAAGATCAGGAACGCATTTCCAGGCTTGTTAACCTAGAATTTCACAGCATCCCGTACTCATCAGATGAAGTCTGTGAAGATATAATAACAAAGGTAACAGCAAAGATCAATATACAACTGCAACCATATGACATTTCTAATTGCCATCGGATGTCAAAAAAACAACAAGTTGAAACCTTCACCAATTATAGTACAATTCATCAATAGAAAAACCAGGTTTCAAATATTAAAAAATCGACGTCACATCAGAACTGCCAACCTTCGAGAGATTTTTCCTCGATATTGTCCATCAACAAAAATTTTCGTGGTTGAAAACCTGACAGATGCAAACAAGGATTTATTTTTTAAAGCTAAAGACCTCAAGAACAATTGTGGTTACAAATATTTGTGGACCCACAATGGAAAAGTACTAATAAAAAAGAACGAAATGACAAGCAACATTCCTATTATAACTGAAGATGACCTTTCACTAATCAAGTAGGTCACTCAATTGTATGTTTTATACATCTACATTGTAAGGTACAACTAATATGTATTGTCCTTATGTGTACTAATCTATTTATACTTTCTATAATCACACATTTCACTTATACTCTCTTGCTAATAATTTTCAATTCCGATCATGGCCAAGGGTGACCCTTAATTAGTACCTTCTATTGACACTGCTGCTTGCTTCGATATAGAAGTTCCAAATTTGAATTCCATTCAGTCCTTATCTGATTTATTTATTTTTCACATGAATATTCGTTCCCTGGAAAAAATATTGACCATTTGATCACACTTTTATCAAATTTAACATCCTCTCCACATATAATTGCAATAACCGAATCAAAGTTATCCAATAACTATGTTTCTAACATTGCAAGTGATGGCTATAGTTTTATTCATATGCCATCTTTCACTAAAGCAGGTGGTGTTGGTGCATTTTTTAGGAATGACCTAGCATTTACTGAAATTTCGAATTACAACCTTAACTATCCTAATTGTGAAAATATATGATTGGAGATTAGTTTGGCCAACACTGTCAAAAGATTAGTCATCGGCATAATCTATAAACACCCCCGTAATGATATTCCTTGCTTTACTGACATATTTGAATCAACTCTGTCTAAATTGGCTAATAAACATTTTTTGATATTAGGAGATTTTAATATCAATTTACTTTCAACATCAACTAATATCCAAATTGGAAATTATGTCAATATTGTGGCGAACCACTTACCTAATAATAGCCGTTATGAGTCACAATTGTTTTGTTTATGTTTTTGTCACGCATGATTACTTACGTGCTTTTCTTACGATAACTTGTCATTCTGTTTTCTGTTCGCTTGTCGTTAACATTGCTTCGTTATGAATTAAACATCAACATAATTGAAAGTCTTTTCTTGTTAGAAAGAAGTTAGTTCGCTTCAAATGGTGACCCCGACCTCAAAAGCATACTTTTGAGTAAAGAATACGCACATAACGAAGAATATGAGTGAAGACAACAAAGTAGGCCTAACAGCGGTATCATTAAAGCTGCCGATTTTCTGGACTAAAAATCCTGCCGTTTGGTTCCACCAAGTCGAAGCGCAGTTCGCTGTTCGAAATATCACAACAGATGAAACAAAATACCACTACGTGGTTGCCACTCTGGATGACAATACCGCTGCCAGCATTCTTAATGTTCTCAATAACCCGCCGGAAACGAACAAGTACCAAGATCTCAAAGAGAAGCTCACTACTAAATGTTCGCTAACGGATCCTGAACGAGCTGCGCGCCTTTGTTCAATGCCTGGACTAGGGGATGGAACGGCAACGGAACTTATGGACAACATGCTTGCATTGTATCCAGTAGGTAAGACACCTGATTTCTTATTTCGCCATTTGTTCGTCAGTCATCTGCCACCAGACGTCCGGTCTCAACTTACAGACATTTTAACAACCACGGGCGACGATTTTCGGAAGCTGGCAAGGAAAGCAGATGATATTTTAACTGCGAAAGGCTATGAGGTGACAAACGCTGTACAAAAAACCAGTTCGTTCGAACCATCTCATGTTTTGTCTGAAATGTGTTTTTATCACAGGAAATTCGGCAAGAAAGCCAAAAAATGTCGCCCGCCATGTTCTTTTGTGGTTTCGGAAAACGCCATAGCCGACCGTCAGTAACCTCTTTGGCGGTCGGCGATTCAAACCTTTATTACGTCACAGACAAAAACTCTGGAAGCAGTTTTTTAGTTGATACGGGTGCACAAGTCAGCGTGCTGCCTGCCACCGGTCATGACCGTCGTTACGGGCGACCAGGACAAGCACTTTTGGCAGCTAATGGCACCTCAATTACGACATATGGCACACGAAAAGTGCCGTTGACTATATGCGGTAGAAATTTTACCTGGAAATTCACATTAGCCAATGTTTCACGGGCAATTATCGGGGGAGATTTTTTGCGCTCTCACGGACTTTTGGTTGACATCAGGGGCAAACGACTTATCGAGGCAAGCACATACGCTTGTATTCCAACCAGAACGATTACTGGCACCCCGCCTTGCCTTCACTACGTAGCCGAAAACGATTTTGCCAAAATTCTGAACGAATTTCCTGATTTAACGCGCCCCACATTCAGCAACCCGACCACTGCACACGCGGTAAAGCATCATATTGTTACAGAAGGCCCCCCGGTGCACGCAAGGGCTCGAAGATTGCACCCCGATAAGCTAGCCGCGGCAAAGGCAGAGTTTGATAACATGATTGAACTCGGAATCATCCGACCCTCAAATAGCCCCTGGGCGTCTGCGCTTCACATCGTACCTAAACAGGACGGCGGGTGGCGCCCATGTGGAGACTACAGACGTCTCAATGATATGACCGTGCCTGACCGCTACCCAGTCCCAAACATACAAGATTTTACGGCTCGTCTTGCGGGAAGGACAATTTTCTCTAAAGTGGATCTTGTTCGCGGTTATCATCAAATACCTATTCATGAACAAGATATCCCCAAAACTGCCATTATTACACCGTTTGGCCTATTTGAATTTCTCCGCATGCCGTTTGGGCTTAAAAACGTCGCCCAGGTATTCCAGCGTTTAATGGATACCATCTGTCGAGGTTTGCCTTTCGTATTTGTCTATCTTGACGACATCCTTATCGCCAGTACGTCTAAAGATCAACACAAAAAGGACTTGCGAAATCTTTTCCAAAGGCTAAAAAGTCACGGTATGGTTATCAATCCTGCCAAATGTAAATTCGGTTTAGGCGAATTAGAGTTCCTGGGACATACTGTTACAAAAGAGGGTGTTTTTCTTCTCCCCAATAAAGTGAAGGCGATAACTAATTTCCCTCGCCCTTCATCTGTAAAAGGCCTTCAAGAGTTTCTTGGCATGGTTAATTTCTATCATCGGTTTTTGCCCAAAGCTGCCCAAATAATGCAACCACTATTCGCAGCACTTTCCGGCCTGCCCAAGAAGTCGAAGGTTTTGCCCGAATGGACTGACAGTATGATATGTGCTTTTGAAAAAACCAAGAAAGTACTGGCAAATGCAGTTATGCTTACACATCCACAACCAAACGCACCAACTGCCCTCACAGTCGACGCTTCGGACGTTGCCTTAGGGGGTGTTCTCGAGCAAAAGTTAAATGGATCTTGGAAGCCAATTGCATTTTATAGTAGACAGCTACGCAAACCCGAGACGAAATACAGTGCATTCGACAAGGAACTTTTGGCCGTTTACTTAGGAATACGACATTTTCGTTATTTTCTCGAAGCACGACCCTTCACGGTTTTTACAGATCACAAACCCCTCACTTTTGCTATGGCAAAAGTCTCTGAGCCATGGTCAGCGCGACAACAGCGTCACCTCAATTTCATATCTGAATACACAACAGATATACAACATATTTCCGGTAAGGATAATACTGTCGCCGACGCCCTGTCGCGCGCGGTCATCAACGACATCAATGACGGCATCGATTATGAAATTATGGCCACAGATCAACTAAACGACAAGGATACACAGGCTTACCGCACTGCTATCACCGGCATTCGTGTCGAAGATGTCCCTTTTTGCAACGGCAAATTTACATTGCTGTGTGACGTATCTACGGGTAGACCACGACCTATAGTGCCTGCCAGCTGGCGCAGAAAAATTTTTGATGCGGTTCACGGGCTCTCGCGTCCAGGCATACGTACCACTCGCAAACTGATCTCACAAAAATTTGTGTGGCATGGTCTTTCCAAACAAATTGGACAATGGGCCAAAACATGCCTGGAATGCCAAAAGTCTAAAATAAATCGTCATATACGCGCCCCTTTAGAAGATTTCAAAATGCCAGACAAACGTTTTGACCATATCAACATTGACTTAGTTGGTCCTTTACCACCATCACAAGGATACAATTACCTTCTTACAATAGTAGATCGTTTCACAAGGTGGCCAGAAGCCATTCCCCTCAAAGACATATCAACTATGTCTTGTGCCCGAGCTTTCCTGTCAAATTGGGTTGCCCGTTTTGGTGTTCCACTTCACATTTCTTCTGACCGAGGATCACAGTTCATTTCAGGCCTTTGGTCTGCTGTTGCCGAATTATTGGGAACAAAAATTCATCACACTACAGCCTACCACCCACAGGCAAATGGTTTGGTAGAACGTTTTCATCGAACAATGAAATCTGCCATTGAGGCACGACTCAATGATTCAAACTGGTTGGACGTGCTTCCATGGGTTTTATTGGGAATCCGCACAGCTCCGAAAGAAGATCTTACGGCATCGTCAGCTGAGCTTGTTTATGGCGCTCCCCTCACTGTCCCCGGTGATTTCATATCAGACTCTAAAGACAATAGCTGCCCGACCACAAATCTTCGGCTTCTCAGAGAAAGAGTAGGATCATTGGCTCCAATTCCTACGTCGCACCATGGTCCTTTCAGAGCAAGAATGCCAGCCGCACTCAATCAAGCCAAGTTCGTGTTTATTCGTCGTGACGCACACCGATCTCCTCTACAAAGACCTTATGAAGGACCATTCGAAGTTTTGCAACATGGGAATAAAACTTTCAAAGTACAGATTGGAAACCGAAACGAAACTATTTCTGTTGACAGGTTAAAGCCAGCTCATCTTGATCTCGACCATCCTGTTTCTGTATTCATTCCTAAACCAAGAGGACGTCCTCCAATCCCTAAAACAACAACGAACAATCAGCGTTCTACAGACGATCGTTCATCCGAACCTACAACCGGTTATGATTACAGAACCAAATTTGGTAGAAAAACTCGTAAACCCACTAGATTTTTATAACTCATTCCGTCTGGGGGGGTAGTGTGGCGAACCACTTAACTAATAATAGCCGTTATGAGTCACAATTGTTTTGTTTATGTTTTTGTCACGCATGATTACTTACGTGCTTTTCTTACGATAACTTGTCATTCTGTTTTCTGTTCGCTTGTCGTTAACATTGCTTTGTTATGGATTAAACATCAACATAATTGAAAGTCTTTTCTTGTTAGAAAGAAGTTAGTTCGCTTCAATATGCTTAATTCCCATAATGCTATTTCTCTAATAAACAAGCCAAGCCAATAAACTTAACAAGAGTTAGTAATACATCAGCAACTCTTATTGACCATATATATAATAATATGACAAATTTACAATTCAATTCCTATGTTATACTGTCAGATATCTCTGACCATTTCCCAATCATGTGCTGTATTAATGGCATAAAACCAACTTACTCAAATGACTGCATAATGTTAAGGGATATGTCCTCTTTTTCGACCGACTCCTTTCGTATAGATGCACAGTGCATTAATAACCAGTTTACCAGAATGCAACTAAATACTCAAAACTTTGATATTTTGTTTGATGAATTCATTCAGTCACTTGTTGACTTGATTGACCGCCATGTCCCTCTACGTCCACTCTCACGACGTCAGAAAAGATTACACCTAAAACCATGGATAACTAAAGGGATAACTAAATCCCACTTTTTGGAGGGTACCAATTCCCAGCGCTCATATTTCAGAAAATACAGAAATATTTTGACGAAAGCTGTAGATAAATCCAAACAAATTTATTACCAAAATTTGATTGCCCAAAACAGAGGTGATCCTAGGTCATCTTGGAAAATTGTCAACCAAATTACCCATACTAAAAATACATCTAAACAAAAAATCGAGGAAATTCTTTCTGCAAACGGCCGAACCCTTAAAGATGGTCATTTGATTGCAACTGAATTTAACAAATATATCTCCACAATTGGCTCTAGCCTCTCAGACAAATTTTCAAGTGAAATGAACAGCTATAAGTCTTTCCTCCGCAATCGTGTGAGCCAGTCTATTTCCATGAGTTTGTCCACTACTAATGAAATGATGATAGAATTATCAAATTTGAAAGACAGGAAGGCAGTAGGTCCTGATAACATTCCAGCACGCTTCCTTAAATTAGTTTCTGATCTCATCTCACCTTGTTTGGCAGAATTTTTTAATTGCTCCCTGTCATTGGGCTTCTTTCCATCATCTCTCAAAGTTGCTCGGGTGATCCCACTGTTCAAATCTGGCAATAAAAAGAATGTGTCAAATCATAGACCAATATCAATCCTTTCAGCAATTGATAAAATATTCAGCGCTTGATCCATAAAATCTTGTGGATTTTTTAACCAAACATGATGTAATAAATAAATTTCAATTCGGTTTTCAGAACAATCATTCCACATAGCATGCCATTTTGGATACAATCTCATATATTTTTGATAAATTAGAAAGAAAAGAGTTCATTAGTGCAACTCTTCTAGATCTAAAGAAGGCCTTCGATACCGTAAATCATAACATTCTGGTTTTTAAGCTGAGTCATTACGGTATTAGGGGTATAGCAAATAAACTCATTTCTAGCTATTAAAGTGGAAGATCACAGTATGTTCAAGTAGGAACATATTGTTCGCTTCCCTTACCAGTGACTCTCGGAGTTCCTCAGGGCAGCTGTTTGGGCCCGTTACTATTTTTAGTTTACATTAACGACATAACACATTGCTCTTCGCTATTTTTAAAATTGTTTGCCGATGACACCAATCTCCTAGACAGTGATAAATCCTGCGCAGCCCTCCAATTAAGGGTGAACACTGAAATTTCAAAAGTAGCATATTGGATGAGGGCCAACAAATTAACAATAAACATTAATAAATCAAAGACAATGTTAATATCTCCATATAGAAGCAACTCTCAAAATGATCTGACCATCAGAATTGATGGTATGATACTTGAAAATGTCAACTCCTATAAATATCTGGGTTTATATATAGACAACAAATTGAAGTGGGATATTCAAATAGGCAATCTAGCTGTTAAATTATCCAAATCAGTTGGAATATTATATAAGCTTCGACATTTTACATCCCTAACCACTTTACGTATGATATACTACTCTTTATTTCAATCCCATATTGAATATGGCTTGTGGCATGGGGTTCAGCGAATAAGACCTTATTGCAACGCATCGAAATTTTACAGAATCGAGCAATCCGCGCCATTTCAAATGTTGGTTACCGCACTCATCTTAGTCCAATTTACCATAGCCTTCATATCATTAAAATAGTAGATGTATATAAAATCGAAGTGTGGAAATTAATGCACCAACACCACAACAAAAAACTTCCTCTAGCATTCACCAACTATTTCGCGAAGCAGAGTAATGTGCACTCATATGGTACACGGTCCTCTGCCAGGTGCTCCTATTATGTTACTCGATATTCCAACAAACTTACGCAAAACTCAATCAAATCTGTCGGTGTCAAATTATGGAATTTGCTTCCTGACAGTACTCGAATAATGAATTATAATTTGTACAAGCATGCCTTAAAAACTTTATATCTTGATTCTTACCAGTAGTCCAAAGAGACATTCTTGTGATGTGTCTGAAATATCATTTTACATACACTTTCATCCATCTGCCGGTATGTTCTATCTTATTACTGCATCCTCATTCTGTCATTCCGGCATTCAGAAAGTTGTGCATCATTTACTCTGCTGTTATCTGATTCATGCTTGGTATTGTCTATTTCTGTCTACTCATCATGTGACATTAGCTAAATGCATAAATATTTCCTATTTTCAAGTATACTATTGAGGCAATAAGTTAATTTGTCTGTCGATCGCTTTCATAACAAGTAACGACCATCGTTGCTGGGCAGCAGCGTCATTTCTTATGCCTAGTCATATTCATCAGCAAAGTTATGCTGTGCTTGCACTCATCGGGCATATCCTATTCTCTAGATGTCGCTAATGCGCCATCTATATGAAATATATTACAAAGTTTTTTCTCACGGTTCTGTTACATTTTTATCATTGTGTTTCTTAGGTTAAGTTAAAAAAAATGTTCCTCTTCTGTATTTGCTGCTTAAACTTATCAAAAAGGTGTCACTGACTGAATGACTCACCGAGTCTTTCGCGACCCCTCATCAATTGCTAGATTCAATGTCTTTCGTTTTTTTGTTATTTTTATGTGTGTTTATTATTTTGCATTGTTTCTTGCACGATGAAAATAAATATCTGAATCTGAATCTTTAACTGTCGTGTTCATCGCTTTAAGACTAATCAATCGTAAATAGAAAATTACTCATGCGTGAAAGTTACCACGCCTACCATAGTTATGAGCATCTTGGGTAAGAAAGAGACCAATTAACAAAAAACATTGCGCATAATAAAGACGCACTCACCCAAAAGTAAAGAAGACTCGACTCTGAGTAAAGTTACGGGCACTCGCTTAGAAGTACAGGAGACTCATATCTGAGCAAAATTACGGCTACTCACTCAGAAGTAAAGGATACTCATCTCTGAGCAAAGTTATGTGCACTCACTCAGAAGTAAAGGAGACTCATTTCTGAGCAAAGTTTTGGACACTCACTCAGAAGTATAGGAGACTCATCTCTGAGCAAAGTAACGGGCACTCATTCGGAAGTAAAGGAGACTCATTTCTGAGCAAAATTATGGGTACTCACACAGAAGTAAAGAAGACTCATCTCTGATCAAAGTTACGGGTACTCACCCAGAAGTAAAGGAGACTCATCTCTGAGCAAAGTTACGGGAACTCACTCAGAAGTAAAAGAGACTCATCTATGAGCAAAGTTACGGGCACTCACTCAGAAGTAAAGAAGTCTCATCTCTGAGCAAAGTTACGAGCACTCACTCAGAAGTAAAGGAGACTCATCTCTGAGCAAAGTTACGGGCACTCACTCAGGAGTAAAGAAGTCTCATCTCTGGGCAAAGTTACGAGCACTCACTCAGAAGTAAAGAAAATTCATCTCTGAGCAAAGTAGTGAGTAAAAAAACTAGTTGACGTAACGTTTTCCATTTTATACAAACTAAAACCACGTGTTGCAATGGTGGACTGTTCTATGTATGCTGCGTTTGGTGATATATGTTTGAATTTGTTACTCAGATAAACTGTCACACGTATTTCTACCTATTAAAACAAAACGTTTTGATGTTCTCCCGTTTTAAATTATTATTTGTGTGCTCGTTGATGATCTTCATACGTTTTTGCGAGGAAATTAAAATAATTATTATTATCCGAGATAATGACTGGAAAGGCGAAACCATATTTCTCATTTTCCTAACGCCAGTCATTAGGAGTTGGTTTGGCTTGGACCTGAATAATACCATAATGAATGTTGTCAAAAGGTTTGTCCACTTATAGGTTAGGACAGAGATTGGTAATTTACTTTACAGTCAACAGGTTGATAAACTTCGGAACACTGGCCATATGTGATTGTAATAACATTGCGTGTAAATCCCTGTGGTCGGTTGCATGGCCATAGTTGATCGTGTATATTCCAACTAATAATGCGTCTTCGATGAAGGTATCAGATTCCATTACTTCACCGACAATATCCGTTTGGGCGAATATTCGAGTGCAGTACAGCATGATTGATGGCGCGATGGTGTTGTATATGTATAGTAACGCATAGTGTATGAATTTCGTGAACACTTAGATAGTTTTTATGTTTCAGATGAGTCGTGAGTTTTAAAACTACGGTTGAATTGTTAGCGAGACAGGTTTTTTCAGATTTCGGGGCGAATCGAACTCCGGGCGTAAGTTTCGACAAAACCTCGTTGAAATGTCTAAAGTTTGTGGTGGCGAAAATTGAAATTATATGAACGTTAACTGCCTAAATGTTTAAGATATACTTTTAGATCAGTTTACTGAAACGAGAGATCTGAAATTACTTTTTGACGTAACATGACATTTTCGATGTCTTAGATCCAGGGGTTCTCAAACTTTTGGTGTTGCGGAGCCCTTGTAAATGTTGAATATAATTATTATTATAGAATATTAAGAGTAATCGAATAGCTCGCGGCGCCCTTGGGTTTCTCTCGCGGAGCCCTGGGGCTCCGTACGGAGCACTTTGATAACCTATGTCTTAGACTATGCAATCGTAAATATTTGTATTTCATTGCAGGAATGGACCTATAGATCGTTATCATGTTATTAATACCTTCATGCTGTTGAGATAAATATCACTTTACCTTGTATCTATACTTGAATAATCGCTTTCACATTTTTGGAATCAGAATCAGCTTCTTTGGGTCCCCCGTGGCTGTCGTTTTGCCCCATGTCTAGTGATATAATAAACTTCTCCGGCAACTGATTTATTGTCCTTCAATTATAGCCTAACTCTATTGTAAGTGTCTTTAGTACCGTCTTCTGGTAATCCCTAGCATAAGAGGCCATGGCAACGCTTTCAACTGTCCTCATTATTCAATTCACGGTATTAAGACAGTCTGCAATTATAGCGATAACTTTTAAGATAGGATGGGAGTTACATATTTATCCCTGGGGGAGAGAAAAGGCGATTAGACGGTTTAGTTATAAGACGAACGACGCGAATAGATAACCAGTTATCTGTTTCAGATGCATGAACGTGATGGCGGAAGAAGCCTTAAGATGGAGAGGAGTCCAGCAGTCCTCTTGCACATAAATATCTCCCCATGGGGTAAAATGATCACGACTGTTAGTGGCATTTGTTGGAATTTGTTTAACGCGCTGCGTTAAGATCTACATTTAATACTCTGACACGTTATCGGTTTTCATAGAAATCTTGGCTTCCGTCATATCTCAAATCTATTTCCTCATATGAGTTGAGTCATTTCCTACGTCATAGCGAGGGACAACGCCCGTGCTTACTTCAGGCAGTAGCAGACAGTGGATTAGATAAATGTTGTAATATTCGAACTTGCGTAGTCACAATCTTCGGAGTTTGGGCGCGTTCGGCATGGGTTAGGAATTAGGGGTTGAAAGTGAAAGCTTATATAAACGTCTGGCACAAAGCTTTAATGATCTTGCAGCAATGCGAGAGGCAAGATTTTTTTTTTTATGTAATTTTTAGTTTTTGAAATATCGATTTACAAGAATGTGGCAGCAAGCTTAGGAACCGTTTGTCCTGTGCAATGGGCGCAAACGTAACCAAATGAAATTAATGATGTAATTTATAATAGATATTTTATGACAATCTCGTGTGCTAGGCAGTACAATCTCCCTTATTTTACTTATGATAATCAGCAATGTAACAATCTTTTTTCTCAGTCATAATTCTATAATCTGATGACAAATAAGGATTTAAATGGCGGATCAGTGTCAAGATCAACCATCGATTCCAAGTATTCCGGGTAAGATATCTTGAATTATAGATGAAATTTCTATCGTTCAGTATGTGAAAGCATTCGTAAATATTTCATGAAAAAATCAGTGTTAACACAAACAATGCCCAATATCAATCCCAATCCCAGTCGATGATATCGAAATATCGTGAACGGCGTCTCAGAAGTAGGGTTGGGAAGACTTTTGGAATCTAAATCGGAATCGAATCGTCACTTTTAAAACTCCAATTCGATATCTAGTCGACGCCATTTTGTTCATTCACTAAATCAGGGGTGTGCAACCTGCGGCCCGCGGGCTAAATGTGACCCATAACAAAAAATTGTGCCGCAAAGAAGTGCCAATTTTGGATGGCGTGCCATCGAAACAAGTTTTAATTTAGTTCAATTTAGTATGCGCATATTATTCCAATACCTTTGCGCTGCAGTTATTAGTATCTGTACCTCCTGTAGTAAAGGTCGCACACCCCTGCACTAAAGTACGCCTACGATACGTACTTTATTCAACCCAATACAAAAGTCACAACTATGTGATGATATCTACAAAAACACACTGGTAATAATCACGAGTAGCAAATAGCAACGCGGTATATCAAGCATTCATCTATTGAATGACATTAAAACAGTTCAACGAGCCTGCTTGGCTTCCACTAGTTCCTCTACCTTGGGTTCTGTTTTGGATAACTAAACTCTCAAATCATGTCTCATGTCCATTCCATTTCCACATTTTGTTTTAATTGCGAGTAACGTAGAAAAAGCTGCCTCACATTCGTAAGTTGTTGTAAATCGAATGAGCGTTTTTAGGGCCATCTTAGCGACATCGGGATAGGACGGTGGCACTGTGTTTTTTACTCCAGAATTTACCACAGCAAAATCAAATTTCACATATGAATCGTTATATCTAAATTTATTTTTTATGATGGAAGGACATTTTTAAATTACCACGAGACAATTTACAATCAGTTGCACACGCCTTTCATAAACAATACGCTCTGATTTGCGGTACTTGCCACGTTTACCAAAGTTTGTTACGTAATAATGTGTTCGGTAGAGCGTGTCGTGTTTTGGATAAACAATGTAAAAGCATGACATCAAAATTTTACTTCAAATCAAACTGCTTCTGTGCCGAGGTAAATTAAAGCTGTCTCGCGGTCCCCCTAAATTCGCTTCGCGGACCCCTAAGCGACCGCGGACGCCAGTTTGAGAACCACTGAGCTAGCGGGACCGGCCGAACGCCGGAGAACGTGTGTTTTTATGAGTCTTGAGGGTCTAAAAAGCTGGCTACGTGCCTGCTAATGACAAGCACACCTCCTCTATATTTGTCGGATTCTGCAAATTTGAGTGACAGTTGAAAGCATCGAGTTGAATGTTACGAGTCCGTGACGTCATGATGGAAACATAGAAAAACACGTTTCAGAATGTTTAACAACACTGCGCGCTCTTTCACGTAAATTCTATTTCGTATTTTATTGCAAAGTGGTGTGATGAGTAGCTGTTCAACCATTTTAAAAAGCTCGTTTTTATATTTCTTCTCATGCTTTGAGGCCATGATACATAAAAGAATGCCGCTTTCCTTGTGATGTTGATTTTCAGTCCACGGTATTCGGCGTTTTATCACGGCTTAGCTTTTGTAATACATAAACGAATGCCGATTTTCTTGTCCACCGCTTTTCAGTTCACCGACATTCGTCTTTTAGCACGGCTAACCTTTCGTAACCGCCTAAACTAGAAAATATCGAAATTATAATATGTCAATTTCAAGAAACATATTTTTGGTTTCGATACGTCTCCGTGATTGAAGGAAACTGATTGGAGGGTTGCAATACCTGCGAAATGATAGATTTGACCGCTCATATAATGTCGTGCATCTGCTTTAAATTTAATAGCTCACGTGAAGCTTTGTAACCTTTGCTTAGTTTGCTTGCTTTTGAGTTAGTCTCTGCATTTGCTCTGATTCAAACTGCTTTCAGACAATTGGGTCGAGTCGCTTTTTTAGTGTTAAGATAATCCTCACGGAGAAACAAAATATTCATTTTTTTAAAAGAACATTAAATTCATTACGTATGCATGTATGCAACAGGAATCTTAGGAGACCGATCACATTGTTTTAACGGTGCTCCAGATGTATGCGTACCAAGATGTCACACAACCTGAAACCAAACCGGTACGCACATACTGAGTTCAGGTTGTGCGCCATCTTGGTGTGCATACTTCTGGGGGTCCGTTTTAACTGATTATTGTTTGTCCCGAGCTTTGTAGAGATGAACGTACATTACGAAGAATTAGGGGTCAGATATTTGTCTTCTGTTCAATGAACTTTGGTTATTCGGAATGAAATTATGAATTATATCCATTTAGTATTGACACATGGCGATATCACACTGCTTAGCCGAAATTTATGGCACACATTATAATTCTGTGCTCGATATCGCGTCTTCCTTCACGGAATTGGGTATTTTCGATTCACTTGAGTTAGCTGGAGAAGTTTCATTTATCGAATTGTATCATTTTGATAGTTAATAACATTCTAGGAATGCGGAAATAGTAAAGGTGCACAATAAAAAATTCTCAAAGTATTGGAATTCAAAAGGATTCGATAACAGGGTGCGGTTTTATGTCTCCGGTAGTGAGCGCAATTTCAGCATTTCGAGTATTTTATTTATTATTATTATACCTTAGAATAGCATAATCTCTTTACAAGGAATAACAAGTATATATGTAAGCTTTCGTTAGATCATAGTCCATTCTTATGCTATTCATAATTATCTTTATAATACTATTTCGTTCAAGGATCTTTGTGGCAACACATACCGATCCGAAGCAGGAAGTGAACAAGAGAAAAGGGCTTGCAGTTCATTCAGTACACAATATCCAATACCCTATGTATTATAAATCAGAGAGCAAAATTTTGTATTGCGCGCACACTCGCACAGATCTCTCGCGCATGATTTTTAGCATTTGCACGAAGCACACACAGACGCGATAGACATTCAAAACAGTCGTTACAGAGGACTCGACGATGGAGAGTATTGCATGCTTTTCGCGTTTTCCTTACAACTTGCGCATTATTATCGATGTCGATTAACGGATTACTTTCCGTTTTACCATTACCGTATTGCAACAATCTTAATTCTTTACGAACAAGTCTTGTTTCTTTTTAGATCGAATGAGTTTTTGGGCGTCCAAATTGTAAAAATAAAGTTGTGGACTAGAACCAGACAGCAATTGTTCCAGAAATATATTAGCAAATAATTTGATATCAGCATAACCAGTAAATGCTTCATTGGGGCAATAACTTAGCTCTCTTGCTTTACCCTGAAATAATCTACGAAACTTAGTGGTGGGAAATAACCTAACCCAACCTTGGGTAATCGGAACTATTTAATAAACAGAAACAAAGAACCAATATTAAATTAGAAAAGGCTATTATTTTCCAATCAATGAATAGAAAATCATCAACGGGCTTCAATTGATCAAATATCAACTCAATCATAATACAATAAATTTAATGTTAATTATTTTTTTTACCTTACTCAGGGAATAATAAAATGCTGAGTGGCAAAGGTTCTAGCTCTTCCAATTCAACAAGTAGCTCTCTACATACCGGTTTTTATATAGAGCCTTGCTCACCACTTAGTCGTCACCATCAAGTCTGTAAAATGAAATTTTTTGCTACAATTCTGTGACATGTTTGTAAGTCTGTTGTCTGGTTGGCAAAACCCTCTTTCAATTTTCTTTTTCATGCAATATTGCCATATTTTAAAAGATTTGAAACACTAATATTTTAAATATAAAATATTTTTTTTGTACAGAGACGAATATAACTGGCTCTCACATTCAAAAAGTTCGAGCTGAGCAAATTCAAAAAGTTCATGCAGAGAAGGTCGTACAGAATTCAACAAACATTGATGGTAGGTTTGATTCCTCAGGATTTCCAGAGTTGAAAAAATCCAAAGACAAACTATAACCTAATAAATTGTTCGTTATAAAACACAAATTTGAGTTCAGTGGGTGGAAATTCTTAATTGATGAAATTCATACTCAATGAGGTATTCCCAAAGTATGTGTACTAGGTTACGTCATAATTTCAACTATTACAGGAATCACTGGCTAGTCCCCAAACTAGTAATATAACTAAAATAAGGATGGCCTAACCCTAACCTGGTACACATACTACGTTTCGATGTCCGTTCGTTATAATTTTTGTTACTTTTATTAGTCATTGTTTCATCAACATGCTTTCCACCTTTGTAGTTCACATTTGTGGTTTAATAATTGCCAATATTATGTTCCCTTTGCATCTCAAAATGAATTAAATATGTCTTTTTTTACACATAATTCATTTGTTATATTAGTAGTTCCACTGCTGCTGCAGGGAATTCCCCTTGTAGACAACATCGTTATGCTACGTCACGTACGTCTGCAATTTCCTTGTTGTGGACGTGCTCGCTGGAGCATGACGTTGAGTTGATCTAGTTTGTCAATACTTTATTTACTGAATCTTCCGTTCTCACGTACTTTTTAGTTCCCAAGTTGTTTTTAATTATTTATGCTGATTTACTTCTGTATTGTTTGACTTAATCTGCTTCTATAATGGTGTCGCTGACATGATGACTTTTGATAGTCTTTTCGCGACCCCTCGTCCATTGCAGTTCAAATATTATACTTTTTTCTTTCAATGAATTTATTTAATTTTTACCATTTGTTTGAATGTACAATGTTTTTGCTGAATCATCTTAGTTCACATACTTCAGGAGTACCCCGAATGATAATACAGTAAATTCAATGTCAACATTTTTTTATATATGTACTGTCCGTTCTTTCATATCACCTTTCCATATGGCCCACTGAGAAGGTTATCCATTAGTAGTACTCTAGGAACTGACCTGACATCATTAATCATCCAATTTGTTCATTTTAACTCTGATTATCTCATTTTGGGGTATTAATAAAAGCTAGGTTTCCATACAAGTATTTGCTCATCTAAAATAAATAAAGAAAACAGCTATGGTGGTTGGGTATTAAAGGATGAGTGTCTTATAAAAATTTGGTTTCAGTGCAGTAGCTTACTAATAACCTTAGGCTTTCTTTCTCTTGCAACAAGCTAATTACATCTCTGACTTATTTGGTATCGGGAGCTCCAAAAACTATAAATTCTTGTCCCATAAATTACTTTTTTAGATGATTAAAGTTAATAAATATCATATTCATTATTTTGATATTCAACTGAACAAATGATACAATATTCAAATTGATGCACTAACAACTAATTTGAAATTCCAAAATTTCCTCTAGAAATTATTTCTTTTTACAGAGACAAGCATTACTGACTCCCAGATTCAAGAAGTTCGAGCTGAGCAGATACACAAAGTTCATGCTGAGAAGGTCGTGCAGAATGTTACGAACATTGATGGTAGGTTGGATTTATCAGAATTTCCAAAATTGAAATAATATGAATATTGACTATGAACCTACACTTGATTTTAGCAAAGTGTGTAAAAAAAGCAATCTCCTAAGATTACTCTTGAAACTGTCTTGATATTGCCCCACTTTTAATCTTAAGGAAGATTAGTATAAGTTTTAAGTACCCTAACTCGTAATAGAACTGAAATAAGCAAAATCGGAATAAAATTATGGCCCAACCCTAACCTGGTACACATACTACATTCCGGTGTCTAACTTATCCAGGATACGCACATTAGTTTGATGGTGAGGCTTTAACTTATCTAACTTGCCCAGGATAAGCACAAGTACGATTAGTTGTGACTTTTATAAATAAAACTTTGTTGACCTTAGACCAAACCTCGCATATCCTAATGAACAAAATTATTCATCAGAAACAAAAAACTTTACTTAAATTGTACAAGGTTTTCATTTACCAATGTAAAAGTGGGAAATCTTCAATGAGTTTCAATTTGTCACCCCAATCTCCTTTAGGGTATAAAAATCTGCCAAGTTACAAAGATTTTGGTTCCTTAATTAAAACGGAAGCTCTTTTCATACCAGTATTTACACAGGGCCTTCCTACCGCTCAGTTATTTTCTTACCCTCCAGTCTGTGACACTAACCTTTTTCTTTAATTGTATCAAATGTTTCCAGAGTGTTAATGACACAATTTTCTACTTTATAAAAATCTGATTGATTGTATACAAACTATATTCTTCTACAGAGACGAACATAACTGACTCTCAGATTCAAGAAGTTGAACAGAGTTATAAATCTAAACCTTACCTCTAAACCAAAACTTGTTTCTAGCTAGTTGCTTATCAGCAAACTTAATCTAGAACTTGAATTAAATTTATTTCGCTTCTAACATGTATTTGCTTCTGTCACTAAAATGGTATTGTGAAATTGAAAGAATAATCTATTTTTATCACTTCACTTTAGTTTTTCAACTAAAAAATATAATGTATCTCATTTTAATATTTAACCAAATGTGCAATGTGAAAATGGCACAATTTATTTACGCTCCTATGCCCAATTTGAAAACTCATTTTTATAAAGAAAATATTCTTTCCGTACAGAGACAAGCATAACTGACTTCCATATTCAAGAAGTTCGAGCTGAGCAAATTCATGAAGTTCATGCTGAGAAGGTCGTGCAGAATGTTACGAACATTGATGGTAGGTCGGATTTATCAGAATTTCCAGAGTTGAAATAATATGAATATTTGATTTTAGCAAAGTGTGTAAAGAAAGCAATCTCTTAAGATTATTCTTGAAACTGTCTTGATATTGCCCCACTTTTAATCTTAAGGAAGATTAATATAAGTTTTAAGTACACTAACTCGTAATAGAACTGAAATAGGCAAATTCGGAATAAAATTATGGCCTAACCGTAACCTGGTACACATACTACGTTCCGGTGTCTAACTTGCCCAGGATAAGCACATAAGTTTGATGGTGAGGCTTTAACTTATCTAAATTGCCCAGGATAAGCACAAGTACAATTAGTTCTGACTTTTATAAATAAAAATTTGTTGACCAGAGACCAAACCTCGCATATTCTAATGAACAATATTATTCATCAAAAACAAAAAACTGTACTTAAATTGTACAAGGTTTTCATTTACCAATGTAAAAGTGGGAAATCTTCAATGAGTTTCAATTTGGCACCCCAATCTCCTTTAGGGTATGAAAATCTGCCAAGTTACAATGATTTTGGTTCCTTAATTAAAACGGAAGCTCTTTTCATACCAGTATTTACACAGGGCCTTCCTCACCGCTCAGTCATTTTCATACCCTCCAGTCTGTGACACTAACCTTTTTCTTTAATTGTATCAAATGTTTCGTGCATGTTTTCTCATTGATAAACCCCTGCTGTACATTTCTGGGTGTTAAGAAAAGCTAGGTTTCCAGACAGGTATTTCCTCATCTAGATTAAATTAATGGGACAGGTATGGGGGTTGGGTAATGGAGGATTACTTTACAGTACTTCGATATTTAGATAACAACGGGGATGTGTCAATGACACAATTCTCTACTTTATTAAAATCTGATTGATCGTATACTAACTATATTCTTTTACAGAGACGAACATAACTGACTCCCATATTCAAGAAGTTCGAGCTGAGCAGATTCATGAAGTTCACGCTGAGAATGTCGTGCAGAATATAACGAACATTGATGGTACGTTTGATTTATCAGGATATTCAGAGTTGAAATAATATGAATATTGACTATGAACCTACACTTGATTTTAGCAAAGTGTGTAAATAAAGCAATCTCTTAACATTACTCTTGAAACTGTCTTGATATTGCCCCACTTTTAATCTTAAGGAAGATTAGTATAAGTTTTAAGTACCCTAACTCGTAATAGAACTGAAATAAGCAAAATCGGAATAAAATTATGGCCCAACCCTAACCTGGTACACATACTACATTCCGGTGTCTAACTTGTCCAGGATACGCACATTAGTTTGATGGTGAGGCTTTAACTTATCTAACTTGCCCAGGATAAGGACAAGTACAATTAGTTGTGACTTATATAAACAAAACTTTGTTGGCAAGAGACCAAACCTCGCATATCCTAATGAACAAAATTATTAATCAGAAACAAAAAGCTTTACTTAAATTGTACAAGGTTTTCATTTACCAATCTAAGAGTGGGAAATCTTCAATGAGTTTCAATTTAGAACCCCATCTAAAAATCGGTCAAGTTACTAAGATTTTGGTTCCTTAATTAAAACGGAAGCTCTTTTCATATCAGTATTTGCACAGGGCCTGCCACACCACTCAGTCATTTCTTACCCTCCAGTCTTTAACACAAGCCTTTTTCTTTAATTGTATCTAATGTTTCATGCATGTTTTCTTATTGATAAAGCCCTGCTGTATATTTCTGAGTGTTAAAAAAACCTCGGTTTCCAGACAGTTATTTCCTCATCTAAATTAAATAAATGGAACAAGTATGGGGGTTGGGTAATGGAGGATTCTTTTACAGTACTTCGATATTTAGATAACAACGGGGATAAGTCAATGACACAATTTTCTACTTTATAAATATCTGATTGTTTGTATACAAACTATATTTTTCTACAGAGACGAACATAACTGACTATCAGATTCAAGAAGTTTAATAGAGTTATAAATGTAAACATTACATATAAACCAAAACTTGTTTCTAGCTAGTTGCTTATCAGCATACATAATCTAGAACTTGAATTAAATTTATTTCGCTCCTAACATGTATTTGCTTCTGTCACTAATATGGTATTGTGAAATGGAAGAATTATCTATTTTGATCACTTCACTTCATTTTTCAACTAAAAAATATAATGTATCTCATTTTAATATTTAACGAAATGTGCAATGTGACAATAGCACAATTTTTTTACGCTACGATGCCTAATCTGAAAACTCATTTTTATAAAGAAAATATTTCTTTCGCACAGAGACAAGCATAACTGACTCCCATATTCGAGAAGTTCGAGCTGAGCAGATTCATGAAGTTCACGCTGAGAAGGTCATGCAGAATGTTACGAACATTGATGGTAGGTTGGATTTATCAGAATTTCCAGAATTGAAATAATATGAATATTGACTATGACCCTACACTTGATTTTAGCAAAGTGTGTAAAGAAAGCAATGACTTAACATTACTCTTGAAACTGTCTGGATATTGCCCCACTTTTAATCTTAAGGAAGATTAGTATAAGTTTTAAGTACCCTAACTCGAAACAGAACTGAAAATAGCAAAATCGGAATAAAATTATTGCCTAACCCTAACCTGGTACACATACTGCGTTCTGGTGTCTAACTTGCCCAGGATAAGCACATAAGTTTGATGGTGAGGCTTAAATTTATCTATATTGCCCAGAATAAGCACAAGTTCAATTAGTTCTGACTTTTATAAATAAAACTTTGTTGACCAGAGACCAAACCTCGCATATCCTAATGAACAAAATTATTAATCAGAAACAAAAAACTGTACTTAAATTGTACAAGGTTCTCATTTACCAATGTAAGAGTGGGAAATCTTCAATGAGTTTCTTCAATTTGGCACCCCAATCACCTTTAGGGTATAAAAATCTGCCAAGTTACAAAGATTTTGGTTCCCTAAATAAAACGGAAGCTCTTTTCATACCAGTTTTTGCACAGGGCCTGCCTCACTGCTCAGTCATTTCTTACCCTCCAGTCTGAAACACAAGCCTTTTCTTTTATTGTATCCAATGTTTTGTGCATGTTTTCTTATTGATAATGCCCTGCTGTATATTTCTGAGTGTTAAAAAAAGTTTAATAGAGTTAAAAATCTAAACATTACATATAAACCAAAACTTGTTTTTAGCTAGTTGCTTATCAGAAAACTCAATCTAGAACTTGAATTAAATTTATTTCGCTTCAAACATGTATTTGCTTCTGTCACTAAAATGGTATTGTGAGATGAAAGAATTATCTATTTGTATCACTTCACTTTAGTTTTTCAACTAAAAAATATAATGTATTTCATTTTAATATTTAACCAAATGTGCAATGTGAAATTAGCACAATTTTTTTACGCTCCCTCTCCCCAATTTGAAAACACATTTTTATAAAAAAAAAAAATTTCATTCGTACAGAGACAAGCATAACTGACTCCCATATTCAAGAAGTTCGAGCTGAGCAGATTCATGAAGTTCACGCTGAGAAGGTCGTGCAGAATGTTACGAACATTGATGGTAGGTTGGATTTATCAGAATTTCCAGAATAGAAATAATATGAATATTGACTATGACCCTACACTTGATTTTAGCAAAGTGTGTAAAGAAAGCAATGTCTTAACATTACTCTTGAAACTGTCTGGATATTGCCCCACTTTTAATATTAAAGAAGATTAGTATAAGTTTTAAGTACCCTAACTCGTATTAAAACTGAAATAGGCAAAATCGAAATAAAATTTTTGCCTAACCCCAACCTGGTACACATACTACGTTCCGGTATCTAACTTGCCCAGGATAAGCACATTAGTTTGATGGTGAGGCTTTAACTTATCTAACTTGCCCAGGATAAGCACATAAGATTGATGGTGAGGCTTTAACTTATCTAACTTGCCCAGGATAAGCACAAAAGTTTGATGGTGAGGCTTTAATTTATTTAAATTGTCCAGGATACACACATAAGTTTGATGGTGAGGCTTCAACTTATCTCAATTGCCCAGGATAAACACATAAGTTTGATGGTGAGGCTTTAAATTATCTAAATTGCCCAGAATAAACACATGAGTTTGATGGTGAGGCTTTATCATACCTAACTTGCCCGGGATAAACACATAAGTTTGATGGTGAGGCTTTACCTTATCTAAATTGCCCAGGATAAACACATAAGTTTGATGGTGAGTCTTTACCTTATCTAAATTGCCCAGGATAAACACATAAGTTTGATGGTGAGGCTTTATCATACCTAACTTGCCCGGGATAAACACATAAGTTTGATGGTGAGGCTTTACCTTATCTAAATTGCCCAGGATAAGCACATAAGTTTGATGGTGAGGCTTTACCTTATCTAAATTGCCCAGAATAAACACATAAGTTTGATGGTGGGGCTTTATCATTCCTAACTTGCCCGGGATAAACACATAAGTTTGATAAAAAAATATAATGTATCTCATTTTAATATTTAACCAAATGTGCAATGTGAAATTAGCACAATTTTTTTACGCTCCCTCTCCCCAATTTGAAAACACATTTTTATAAAAAAAAAAAATTTCATTCGTACAGAGACAAGCATAACTGACTCCCATATTCAAGAAGTTCGAGCTGAGCAGATTCATGAAGTTCACGCTGAGAAGCTCGTGCAGAATGTTACGAACATTGATGGTAGGTTGGATTTATCAGAATTTCCAGAATAGAAATAATATGAATATTGACTATGACCCTACACTTGATTTTAGCAAAGTGTGTAAAGAAAGCAATGTCTTAACATTACTCTTGAAACTGTCTTGATATTGCCCCACTTTTAATCTTAAGGAAGATTAGTATAAGTTTTAAGTACCCTAACTCGTAATAAAACTGAAATAGGCAAAATCGAAATAAAATTATGGCCTAACCCCAACCTGGTACACATACTACGTTCCGGTGTCTAACTTGCCCAGGATAAGCCCATAAGTTAGATGGTGAGGCTTTAACTTATCTAACTTGCCCAGGATAAGCACATACGTTTGATGGTGAGGCTTTAACTTATCTAAATTGCCCAGGATAAGCACATAAGATTGATGGTGAGGCTTTAACTTATCTAACTTGCCCAGGATAAGCACATAAGTTGGATGGTGATATTTAACCAAATGTGCAATGTGAAATTAGCACAATTTTTTTTTACGCTTCTATGCCCAATTTGAAAACTCATTTTTATAAAAAAAAAATTTTATTCGTACAGAGACAAGCATAACTGACTCCCATATTCAAGAAGTTCGAGCTGAGCAGATTCATGAAGTTCACGCTGAGAAGGTCGTGCAGAATGTTACGAACATTGATGGTAGGTTGGATTTATAAGAATTTCCAGAATAGAAATAATATAAATATTGACTATGACCCTACACTTGATTTTAGCAAAGTGTGTAAAGAAAGCAATGACTTAACATTACTCTTGAAACTGTCTTGATATTGCCCCACTTTTAATCTTAAGGAAGATTAGTATAGGTTGTAAGTACCCTAACTCGTAATAGAACTGGAATAGGCATAATCGGAATAAAATTATGGCCTAACCCTAACCTGGTACACATACTACTACATACTACACATAAGTTTGATGGTGAGGCTTTAACTTATCTAAATTGCCCAGAATAAGCACAAGTACAATTAGTTGTGACTTATATAAATAAAGCTTTGTTGACCAGAAACCAAACCTCGCATATTCTAATGAACAAAATTATTCATCAGGAACAAAAAACTTTACTTAAATTGTACAAGGTTTTCATTTACCAATCTAAGAGTGGGAAATCTTCAATGAGTTTCAATTTTGCACCCCATCTAAAAATCTGTCAAGTTACAAAGATTTTGGTTCCTTAATTAAAACGGAAGCTCTTTTCATATCAGTATTTGCACAGGGCCTGCCACACCGTTCAGTCATTTCTTACCCTCCAGTCTTTAACACAAGCCTTTTTCTTTAATTGTATCTAATGTTTCATGCATGTTTTCTTATTGATAAAGCCCTGCTGTATATTTCTGAGTGTTAAAAAAACCTAGGTTTCCAGACAGTTATTTCCTCATCTAAATTAAATTAATGGAACAGGTATGGGGGTTGGGTAATGGAGGATTACTTTACAGTACTTCGATATTTAGATAACAACGGGGATGTTTCAATGACACAATTTTCTACTTTATAAAAATTTGATTGTTTGTATACAAACTATATTTTTCTACAGAGACGAACATAACTGACTCTCAGATTCAAGAAGTTTAATAGAGTTATAAATGTAAACATTACATATAAACCAAAACTTGTTTCTAGCTAGTTGCTTATCAGCATACCTAATCTAGAACTTGAATTAAATTTATTTCGCTCCCAACATGTATTTGCTTCTGATACTAATATGGTATTGTGAAATTGAAAGAATTATCTATTTTTATCACTTCACTTTAGTTTTTCAACTAAAAAGTATAATGTATCTCATTTTAATATTTAACCAAATGTGCAATGTGAAAATGACACAATTTATTTACGCTCCTATGCCCAATTTGAAAACTCATTTTTATAAAGAAAATATTCTTTCCGTACAGAAACAAGCATAACTGACTCCCATATTCAAGAAGTTCGAGCTGAGCAGATTCATGAAGTTCATGCTGAGAAGGTCGTGCAGAATGTTACGAACATTGATGGTAGGTCGGATTTATCAGAATTTCCAGAGTTGAAATAATATGAATATTGACTATGAACCTACACTTGATTATAGCAAAGTGTGTAAAGAAAGCAATCTCTTAAGATTACTCTTGAAACTGTCTTGATATTGTCCCACTTTTAATCTTAAGGAAGATTAATATAAGTTTTAAGTACACTAACTCGTAATAGAACTGAAATAGGCAAATTCGGAATAAAATTATGGCCTAACCGTAACCTGGTACACATACTACGTTCCGGTGTCTAACTTGCCCAGGATAAGCACATAAGTTTGATGGTGAGGCTTTAACTTATCTAAATTGCCCAGGATAAGCACAAGTACAATTAGTTCTGACTTTTATAAATAAAAATTTGTTGACCAGAGACCAAACCTCGCATATTCTAATGAACAATATTATTCATCATAAACAAAAAACTGTACTTAAATTGTACAAGGTTTTCATTTACCAATGTAAAAGTGGGAAATCTTCAATGAGTTTCAATTTGGCACCCCAATCTCTTTCAGGGTATAAAAATCTGCCAAGTTACAAAGATTGTGGTTCCTTAATTAAAACGGAAGCTCTTTTCATACCAGTATTTACACAGGGCCTTCCTCACCGCTCAGTCATTTTCTTACCCTCCAGTCTGTGACACTAACCTTTTTCAATAATTGTATCAAATGTTTCGTGCATGTTCTCTCATTGATAAACCCCTGCTGTACATTTCTGGGTATTAAGAAAAGCTAGGTTTCCAGACAGCTATTTCCGCATCTAAATTAAATTAATGGGACAGGTATGGGGGTTGGGTAATGGAGGATTACTTTACAGTACTTCGATATTTAGATAACAACGGGGATGTGTCAATGACACAATTTTCTACTTTATAAAAATCTGATTGATCGTATACTAACTATATTCCTTTACAGAGACGAACATAACTGACTCTCAGATTCAAGAAGTTTATTAAAGTTTAATAAATCCAAACATTACATATAAACCAAAACTTGTTTCTAGCTAGTTGCTTATCAGAAAACTCCATCTAGAACTTAAATTAAAATTATTTCGCTTCCAACATGTATTTGCTTTTGTCACTAATATGGTAATGTAAGATGGGAAAATTATCTATTTTTTTCACTTCGATTTAGTTTTTCAACTAAAGATTATAATGTATCTCATTTTAATATTTAACGAAATGTGCAATGTGAAAATAGCACAATTTTTTTAACGCTACAATGCCTAATCTGAAAACTCATTTTTATAAATAGAATATTTCTTTCGTACAGAGACAAACATAACTGACTCCCATATTCAAGAAGTTCGAGCTGAGCAGATTCATGGAGTTCACGCTGAGAATGTCGTGCAGAATATAACGAACATTGATGGTACGTTTGATTTATCAGGATTTTCAGAGTTGAAATAATATGAATATTGACTATGAACCTACACTTGATTTTAGCAAAGTGTTTGAAGAAAGCAATCTCTTAACATTACTCTTGAAACTGTCTTGATATTGCCTAGGCTTTCCCTTATCTAACTTGCCCAGGATAAGCGCATAAGTTTGATTGTGAGGCTTCAACTTATCTAACTTGCTCAGGATAAGCACATAAGTTTGATGGTGAGGCTTTAACTTATCTAAATTGCCCAGGATAAACACATGAGTTTGATGGTGAGGCTTCAACTTATCTACATTGCCCAGGATAAGCACAAGTACAATTAGTTATGTCTTATAAAAAAAAAAAAAAAAAAACTTGTTGACCAGAGACCAAACCACGCATATTCTAATGAACAAAATTATTCATCAGGAACAAAAAACTGTATTTAAATTGTACAAGGTTTTCATTTACCAATCTAAGAGTGGGAAATCTTCAATGAGTTTCAATTTGGCACCCCTTCTAAAAATCTGTCAAGTTACAAAGATTTTGGTTCCTTAATTAATAGCGGAAGCTCTTTTCATACCAGTATTCGCACAGGGCCTGCCTCACCGCTCAGGTATTTCTTACCCTCCAGTCTGTAACACAAGCCTTTTTCTTTAATTGTATCTAATGTTTCACGCATGTTTTCTTATTGATAAAGCCCTGCTGTATATTTCTGAGTGTTAAAAAAACCTAGGTTTCCAGACAGTTATTTCCTCATCTAAATTAAATTAATGGAACAGGTATGGGGGATGGGTAATGGAGGATTACTTTACAGTACTTCGATATTTAGATAACAACGGGGATGTGTCAATGACACAATTTTCTACTTTATAAAAATCTGATTGATTGTATACAAACTATATTCTTCTACAGAGACGAACATAACTGACTCTCAGATTCAAGAAGTTTAACAGAGTTATAAATCTAAACATTACCTCTAAACCAAAACTTGTTTTTAGCTAGTTGCTTATCAGCAAACTTAATCTAGAACTTGAATTAAATTTATTTCGCTTCTAACATGTATTTGCTTCTGTCACTAATATGGTATTGTGAAATTGAAAGAATTATCTATTTTTATCACTTCACTTTAGTTTTTCAACTAAAAAGTATAATGTATCTCATTTTAATATTTAACCAAATGTGCAATGTGAAAATGACACAATTTATTTACGCTCCTATGCCCAATTTGAAAACTCATTTTTATAAAGAAAATATTCTTTCCGTACAGAAACAAGCATAACTGACTCCCATATTCAAGAAGTTCGAGCTGAGCAGATTCATGAAGTTCATGCTGAGAAGGTCGTGCAGAATGTTACGAACATTGATGGTAGGTCGGATTTATCAGAATTTCCAGAGTTGAAATAATATGAATATTGACTATGAACCTACACTTGATTATAGCAAAGTGTGTAAAGAAAGCAATCTCTTAAGATTACTCTTGAAACTGTCTTGATATTGCCCCACTTTTAATCTTAAGGAAGATTAGTATAAGTTTTAAGTACCCTTACTCGTAATAGAACTGAAATAAGCAAATTCGGAATAAAATTATGGCCTAACCGTAACCTGGTACACATACTACGTTCCGGTGTCTAACTTGCCCAGAATAAGCACATAAGTTTGATGGTGAGGCTTTAACTTATCTAAATTGCCCAGGATAAGCACAAGTACAATTAGTTCTGACTTTTATAAAAAAAAATTTGTTGACCAGAGACCAAATCTCGCATATTCTAATGAACAAAATTATTCATCAGAAACGAAAAACTGTACTTAAATAGTTCAAGGTCTTCATTTACCAATGTAAAAGTAGGAAATCTTCAATGAGTTTCAATTTGGCACCCCAATCTCCTTTAGGGTATAAAAATCTGCCAAGTTACAAAGATTTTGGTTCCTTAATAAAAACGGAAGCTCTTTTCATACCAGTATTTACACAGGGCCTTCCTAACGCTCAGGTATTTTCTTACCCTCCAGTCTGTAACACAAGCCTTTTTCTTTAATGGTATCTAATGTTTCATGCATGTTTTCTTATTGATAAAGCCCTGCTGTATATTTTTGAGTGTTAAAAAAACTAGGTTTCCAGACAGGTATTTCCTCATCTAAATTAAATCAATGGAACAGGTATGGGGGATGGGTAATGGAGGATTACTTTACAGTACTTCGATATTTAGATAACAACGGGGATGTGTCAATGACACAATTTTCTACTTTATAAAAATCTGATTGATTGTATACAAACTATATTCTTCTACAGAGACAAACATAACTGACTCTCAGATTCAAGAAGTTTAACAGAGTTATAAATCTAAACATTACCTCTAAACCAAAACTTGTTTCTAGCTAGTTGCTTATCAGCAAACTTAATCTAGAACTTGAATTAAATTTATTTCGCTTCTAACATGTATTTGCTTCTGTCACTAATATGGTATTGTGAAATTGAAAGAATAATCTATTTTTATCACTTTACTTTAGTTTTTCAACTAAAAAATATAATATATCTCATTTTAATATTTAACCAAATGTGCAATGTGAAAATGGCACAATTTATTTACGCTCCTATGCCCAATTTGAAAACTCATTTTTATAAAGAAAATATTCTTTCTGTACAGAGACAAGCATAACTGACTCCCATATTCAAGAAGTTCGAGCTGAGCAGATTCATGAAGTTCATGCTGAGAAGGTCGTGCAGAATGTTACGAACATTGATGGTAGGTCGGATTCATTCGAATTTCCAGAGTTGAAATAATATGAATATTGACTATGAACCTACACTCGATTTTAGCAAAGTGTGTAAAGAAAGCAATCTCTTAAGATTACTCTTGACACTGTCTTGATATTGCCCCACTTTTAATCTTAAGGAAGATTAATATAAGTTTTAAGTACCCTAACTCATAATAGAACTGAAATAGGCAAATTCGGAATAAAATTATGGCCTAACCGTAACCTGGTACACATACTAGTTCCGGTGTCTAACTTGCTCAGGATAAGCACATAAGTTTGATGGTGAGGCTTTAACTTATCCAAATTGCCCAGGATAAGCACAAGTACAATTAGTTCTGACTTTTATAAATAAAAATTTGTTGACCAGAGACCAAACCTCGCATATTCTAATGAACAATATTATTCATCAGAAACAAAAAACTGTACTTGAATTGTACAAGGTTTTCATTTACCAATGTAAAAGTGGGAAATCTTCAATGAGTTTCAATTTGGCACCCCAATCTCCTTTAGGGTATAAAAATCTGCCAAGTTACAAAGATTTTGGTTCCCTAATAAAAACGTAAGCTCTTTTCATACCAGTATATACACAGGGCCTTCCTCACCGCTCAGTCGTTTTCATACCCTCCAGTCTGTAACACAAGCCTTTTTCTTTAATTGTATCAAATGTTTCGTGCATGTTTTCTCATTGATAAACCCCTGCTGTACATTTCTGGGTATCAAGAAAAGCTAAGTTTCCAGACAGCTATTTCCTCATCTAGATTAAATTAATGGGACAGGTATGGGGGTTGGGTAATGGAGGATTACTTTACAGTACTTCGATATTTAGATAACAACGGGGATGTGTCAATGACACAATTTTCTACTTTATTAAAATCTGATTGATCGTATACTAACTATATTCTTTTACAGAGACGAACATAACTGACTCCCATATTCAAGAAGTTCGAGCTGAGCAGATTCATGAAGTTCACGCTGAGAATGTCGTGCAGAATATAACGAACATTGATGGTACGTTTGATTTATCAGGATATTCACAGTTGAAATAATATGAATATTGACTATGAACCTACACTTGATTTTAGCAAAGTGTGTAAAGAAAGCAATCTCTTAACATTACTCTTGAAACTGTCTTGATATTGCCCCACTTTTAATCTTAAGGAAGATTAGTATAAGTTTTAAGTACCCTAACTCGTAATAGAACTGAAATAAGCAAAATCGGAATAAAATTATGGCCCAACCCTAACCTGGTACACATACTACATTCCGGTGGCTAACTTGTCCAGGATACGCACATTAGTTTGATGGTGAGCCTTTAACTTATCTAACTTGCCCAGGATAAGCACAAGTACAATTAGTTGTGACTTATATAAATAAAACTTTGTTGACCAGAGACCAAACCTCGCATATCCTAATGAACAAAATTATTCATCAGAAACAAAAAACTTTAGTTAAATTGTACAAGGTTTTCATTCACCAATCTAAGAGTGAGAAATCTTTAATGAGTTTCAATTTAGAACCCCATCTAAAAATCGGTCAAGTTACAAAGATTTTGGTTCTTTAATTAATAACGGAAGCTCTTTTCATACCAGTATTTGCAGAGCATTGCTCACCGCTCTGTCATTTCTTACCCTCCAGTCTGTAACACAAGCCTTTTTCTTTAATTGTATGTAATGTTTCATGTATGTTTTCTTATTGATAAAGCCCTGCTGTATATTTTTGAGTGTTAAAAAACTAGGTTTCCAGACAGGTATTTCCCCATCTAAATTAAATTAATGGAACAGGTATTGGGGATGGGTAATGGAGGATTACTTTACAGTACTTTGATATTTAGATAACAACGGGGATGTGTCAATGACACAATTTTCTACTTTATAAAAATCTGATTGATTGTATACAAACTATATTCTTCTACAGAGACGAACATAACTGACTCTCAGATTCAAGAAGTTTAACAGAGTTATAAATCTAAACCTTACCTCTAAACCAAAACTTGTTTCTAGCTAGTTGCTTATCAGCAAACTTAATCTAGAACTTGAATTGAATTTATTTCGCTTCTAACATGTATTTGCTTCTGTCACTAAAATGGTATTGTGAAATTGAAAGAATAATCTATTTTTATCACTTCACTTTAGTTTTTCAACTAAAAAATATAATGTATCTCATTTTAATATTTAACCAAATGTGCAATGTGAAAATGGCACAATTTATTTACGCTCCTATGCCCAATTTGAAAACTCATTTTTATAAAGAAAATATTCTTTCCGTACAGAGACAAGCATAACTGACTTCCATATTCAAGAAGTTCGAGCTGAGCAAATTCATGAAGTTCATGCTGAGAAGGTCGTGCAGAATGTTACGAACATTGATGGTAGGTCGGATTTATCAGAATTTCCAGAGTTGAAATAATATGAATATTGACTATGAACCTACACTTGATTTTAGCAAAGTGTGTAAAGAAAGCAATCTCTTAAGATTATTCTTGAAACTGTCTTGATATTGCCCCCCTTTTAATCTTAAGGAAGATTAATATAAGTTTTAAGTACACTAACTCGTAATAGAACTGAAATAGGCAAATTCGGAATAAAATTATGGCCTAACCGTAACCTGGTACACATACTACGTTCCGGTGTCTAACTTGCCCAGGATAAGCACATAAGTTTGATGGTGAGCCTTTAACTTATCTAACTTGCCCAGGATAAGCACAAGTACAATTAGTTGTGACTTATATAAATAAAACTTTGTTGACCAGAGACCAAACCTCGCATATCCTAATGAACAAAATTATTCATCAGAAACAAAAAACTTTACTTAAATTGTACAAGGTTTCCATTTACCAATCTAAAAGTGAGAAATCTTCAATGAGTTTTAATTTGGCACCCCATCTAAGAATCTGTCAAGTTACAAAGATTTTGGTTCCTTAATTAAAAATGGAAGCTTTTTTCATACCAGTATTTGCACAGGGCCTGCCTCACCGCTCAGTCATTTCTTACCCTCCAGTCTTTAACACAAGCCTTTTTCTTTAATTGTATCTAATGTTTCATGCATGTTTTCTTATTGATAAAGCCTCGCTGTATATTTCTGAGTGTTAAAAAAACCTAGGTTTCCAGACAGTTATTTCATCATCTAAATTAAATTAATGGAACAGTTATGGGGGTTGGGTAATGGAGGATTACTTTACAGTACTTTGATATTTAGATAACAACGTGGATGTGTCAATGACACAATTTTCTACTTTATAAAAATCTGATTGATTGTATACAAACCATATTCTTCTACAGAGACAAACATAACTGACTCTCAGATTCAAGAACTTCAATAGAGTTATAAATCTAAACATTACCTATAAAGCAAAACTTGTTTCTAGCTAGTTGCTTATCAGCAAACATAATCTAGAACTTGAATTAAATTTATTTCGCATCCAACATGTATTTGCTTCTGTTACTAATATGGATTTGCGAAATGGAAGAAATATCTATTTTTATCACTTCACTTCATTTTTTAACTAAAAAATATAATGTATCTCATTTTAATATTTAACGAAATGTGCAATGTGAAAATAGCAAAATTTTTTTACGCTCCTATGCCCAATATGAAAACTCATTTTTATAAAGAAAATATTTCTTTCGTACAGAGACAAGCATAACTGACTCCCATATTCAAGAAGTTCGAGCTGAGCAGATTCATGAGGTTCACGCTGAGAAGGTCGTGCAGAATGTTACGAACATTGATGGTAGGTTGGATTTATCAGAATTTCCAGAATAGAAATAATATGAATATTGACTATGACCCTACACTTGAGCACATTAGCACATTAGTTTGATGGTGAGGCTTTAACTTATCTAACGTGCCCAGGATAAGCACAAAAGTTTGATGGTGATGCTTTAACTTATCTAAATTGCCCAGGATAAACACATAAGTTTGATGGTGAGGCTTTAACTCATCTAAATTGCCCAGGATAAACACATGAGTTTGATGGTGAGGCTTTATCATACCTAACTTGCCCGGGATAAACACATAAGTTTGATGGTGAGGCTTTACCTTATCGAAATTGCCCAGGATAAACACATAAGTTTGATGGTGAGGCTTTACTTTATCTATATTGCCCAGAATAAGCACAAGTTCAATTAGTTGTGACTTATATAAATAAAACTTTGTTGACCAGAAACCAAACCTCGCATATCCTAATGAACAAAATTATTAATCAGAAACAAAAAACTTTACTTAAATTGTACAAGGTTTTCATCTACCAATCTAAGAGTGGGAAATGTTCAATGAGTTTCAATTTGGCACCCCATCTAAAAATCTGTCAAGTTACAAAGATTTTGGTTCCATAATTAAAAACGGAAGCTCTTTTCATACCAGTATTTGCACAGAGCCTTGCTCACCGCTCTGTCATATATTACCCTCCAGTCTGTAACACAAGCCTTTTCTTTTATTGTATCTAATGTTTTGTGCATGTTTTCTTATTGATAATGCCCTGCTGTATATTTCTGAGTGTTAAAAAAAGTTTAATAGAGGTAAAAATCTAAACATTACATATAAACCAAAACTTGTTTTTAGCTAGTTGCTTATCAGAAAACTCAATCTAGAACTTGAATTAAATTTATTTCGATTCAAACATGTATTTGCTTCTGTCACTAATATGGTATTGTGAGATGAGAGAATTATCTATCTGTATCACTTCACTTTAGTTTTTCAACTAAAAAATATAATGTATCTCATTTTAATATTTAACCAAATGTGCAATGTGAAATTAGCACAATTTTTTTACGCTCCCTCTCCCCAATTTGAAAACACATTTTTATAAAAAAAAAAAATTTTATTCGTACAGAGACAAGCATAACTGACTCCCATATTCAAGAAGTTCGAGCTGAGCAGATTCATGAAGTTCACGCTGAGAAGGTCGTGCAGAATGTTACGAACATTGATGGTAGGTTGGATTTATCAGAATTTCCAGAATAGAAATAATATGAATATTGACTATGACCCTACACTTGATTTTAGCAAAGTGTGTAAAGAAAGCAATGTCTTAACATTACTCTTGAAACTGTCTGGATATTGCCCCACTTTTAATATTAAAGAAGATTAGTATAAGTTTTAAGTACCCTAACTCGTATTAAAACTGAAATAGGCAAAATCGAAATAAAATTTTTGCCTAACCCCAACCTGGTACACATACTACGTTCCGGTATCTAACTTGCCCAGGATAAGCACATTAGTTTGATGGTGAGGCTTTAACTTATCTAACTTGCCCAGGATAAGCACATAAGATTGATGGTGAGGCTTTAACTTATCTAACTTGCCCAGGATAAGCACAAAAGTTTGATGGTGAGGCTTTAATTTATTTAAATTGTCCAGGATACACACATAAGTTTGATGGTGAGGCTTCAACTTATCTCAATTGCCCAGGATAAACACATAAGTTTGATGGTGAGGCTTTAAATTATCTAAATTGCCCAGAATAAACACATGAGTTTGATGGTGAGGCTTTATCATACCTAACTTGCCCGGGATAAACACATAAGTTTGATGGTGAGGCTTTACCTTATCTAAATTGCCCAGGATAAACACATAAGTTTGATGGTGAGTCTTTACCTTATCTAAATTGCCCAGGATAAACACATAAGTTTGATGGTGAGGCTTTATCATACCTAACTTGCCCGGGATAAACACATAAGTTTGATGGTGAGGCTTTACCTTATCTAAATTGCCCAGGATAAGCACATAAGTTTGATGGTGAGGCTTTACCTTATCTAAATTGCCCAGAATAAACACATAAGTTTGATGGTGGGGCTTTATCATTCCTAACTTGCCCGGGATAAACACATAAGTTTGATAAAAAAATATAATGTATCTCATTTTAATATTTAACCAAATGTGCAATGTGAAATTAGCACAATTTTTTTACGCTCCCTCTCCCCAATTTGAAAACACATTTTTATAAAAAAAAAAAAATTTCATTCGTACAGAGACAAGCATAACTGACTCCCATATTCAAGAAGTTCGAGCTGAGCAGATTCATGAAGTTCACGCTGAGAAGCTCGTTCAGAATGTTACGAACATTGATGGTAGGTTGGATTTATCAGAATTTCCAGAATAGAAATAATATGAATATTGACTATGACCCTACACTTGATTTTAGCAAAGTGTGTAAAGAAAGCAATGTCTTAACATTACTCTTGAAACTGTCTTGATATTGCCCCACTTTTAATCTTAAGGAAGATTAGTATAAGTTTTAAGTACCCTAACTCGTAATAAAACTGAAATAGGCAAAATCGAAATAAAATTATGGCCTAACCCCAACCTGGTACACATACTACGTTCCGGTGTCTAACTTGCCCAGGATAAGCCCATAAGTTAGATGGTGAGGCTTTAACTTATCTAACTTGCCCAGGATAAGCACATACGTTTGATGGTGAGGCTTTAACTTATCTAAATTGCCCAGGATAAGCACATAAGATTGATGGTGAGGCTTTAACTTATCTAACTTGCCCAGGATAAGCACATAAGTTGGATGGTGATATTTAACCAAATGTGCAATGTGAAATTAGCACAATTTTTTTTTACGCTTCTATGCCCAATTTGAAAACTCATTTTTATAAAAAAAAAATTTTATTCGTACAGAGACAAGCATAACTGACTCCCATATTCAAGAAGTTCGAGCTGAGCAGATTCATGAAGTTCACGCTGAGAAGGTCGTGCAGAATGTTACGAACATTGATGGTAGGTTGGATTTATAAGAATTTCCAGAATAGAAATAATATAAATATTGACTATGACCCTACACTTGATTTTAGCAAAGTGTGTAAAGAAAGCAATGACTTAACATTACTCTTGAAACTGTCTTGATATTGCCCCACTTTTAATCTTAAGGAAGATTAGTATAGGTTGTAAGTACCCTAACTCGTAATAGAACTGAAATAAGCAAATTCGGAATAAAATTATGGCCTAACCCTAACCTGGTACACATACTACTACATACTACACATAAGTTTGATGGTGAGGCTTTAACTTATCTAAATTGCCCAGAATAAGCACAAGTACAATTAGTTGTGACTTATATAAATAAAGCTTTGTTGACCAGAAACCAAACCTCGCATATTCTAATGAACAAAATTATTCATCAGGAACAAAAAACTTTACTTAAATTGTACAAGGTTTTCATTTACCAATCTAAGAGTGGGAAATCTTCAATGAGTTTCAATTTTGCACCCCATCTAAAAATCTGTCAAGTTACAAAGATTTTGGTTCCTTAATTAAAACGGAAGCTCTTTTCATATCAGTATTTGCACAGGGCCTGCCACACCGTTCAGTCATTTCTTACCCTCCAGTCTTTAACACAAGCCTTTTTCTTTAATTGTATCTAATGTTTCATGCATGTTTTCTTATTGATAAAGCCCTGCTGTATATTTCTGAGTGTTAAAAAAACCTAGGTTTCCAGACAGTTATTTCCTCATCTAAATTAAATTAATGGAACAGGTATGGGGGTTGGGTAATGGAGGATTACTTTACAGTACTTCGATATTTAGATAACAACGGGGATGTTTCAATGACACAATTTTCTACTTTATAAAAATTTGATTGTTTGTATACAAACTATATTTTTCTACAGAGACGAACATAACTGACTCTCAGATTCAAGAAGTTTAATAGAGTTATAAATGTAAACATTACATATAAACCAAAACTTGTTTCTAGCTAGTTGCTTATCAGCATACCTAATCTAGAACTTGAATTAAATTTATTTCGCTCCCAACATGTATTTGCTTCTGATACTAATATGGTATTGTGAAATGGAAGAATTATCTATTTTTATCACTTCACTTCATTTTCCAACTAAAAAATATAATGCATCTCATTTTAATATTTAACGAAATGTGCAATGTGATATTAGCACAATTTTTTTACGCTCCTATGACCAATTTGAAAACTCATTTTTATAAAAAAAATATTTCTTCCGCACAGAGACAAGCATAACTGACTCCCATATTCAAGAAGTTCGAGCTGGGCAGATTCATGAAGTTCACGCTGAGAAGGTCGTGCAGAATGTTACGAACATTGATGGTAGGTTGGATTTATCAGAATTTCCAGAATTGAAATAATATAAATATTGATTATGACCCTACACTTGATTTTAGCAAAGTGTGCAAAGAAAGCAATCTCTCAACATTACTCTTGAAACTGTCTGGATATTGCCCCACTTTTAATCTTAAGGAAGATTAGTATAAGTTTTAAGTACCGTAACTCGTAATAGAACTGAAAATAGCAAAATCTGAATAAAATTATGGCCTAACCCTAACCTGGTACACATACTACGTTCCGGTGTCTAACTTGCCCAGGATAAGCACATAAGTGTGATGGTGAGGCTTTACTTTATCTATATTGCCCAGAATAAGCACAAGTTCAATTAGTTCTGACTTTTATAAATAAAACTTTGTTGACCAGAGACCAAACCTCGCATATCCTAATGAACAAAATTATTCATCAGAAACAAAAAACTTTACTTAAATTGTACAAGGTTTTCATTTACCAATGTAAAAGTGGGAAATCTTCAATGAGTTTAAGTTTGGCACCCCATCTAAAAATCTGTCAAGTTACAAAGATTTTGGTTCCTTAAATAAAAACGGAAGCTCTTTTCATACCAGTATTTGCACAGGGCCTTGCTCACCGCTCTGTCATATCTTACCCTCCAGTCTTTGACACAAAACTTTTTCTTTAATGCTTAATAATTCTCTAATGTTTTGTGCATGTTTTCTTATTGATAATGCCCTGCTGTATATTTCTCAGTGTTAAAAAAACCTAGGTTTCCAGACAGTTATTTCCTCATCTATATTAAATAAATGGAACAGGTATGGGGGTTGGGTAATGGAGGATTACTTTACAGTACTTCGATATTTAGATAACAACGGGGATGTTTCAATGACACAATTTTCTACTTTATAAAAATTTGATTGTTTGCATACAAACTATATTTTTCTACAGAGACGAACATAACTGACTCTCAGATTCAAGAAGTTTAATAGAGTTATAAATGTAAACATTACATATAAACCAAAACTTGTTTCTAGCTAGTTGCTTATCAGCATACCTAATCTAGAACTTGAATTAAATTTATTTCGCTCCCAACATGTATTTGCTTCTGATACTAATATGGTATTGTGAAATGGAAGAATTATCTATTTTTATCACTTCACTTCATTTTTCAACTAAAAAATATAATGCATCTCATTTTAATATTTAACGAAATGTGCAATGTGATATTAGCACAATTTTTTTACGCTCCTATGACCAATTTGAAAACTCATTTTTATAAAGAAAATATTACTTCCGCACAGAGACAAGCATAACTGACTCCCATATTCAAGAAGTTCGAGCTGAGCAGATTCATGAAGTTCACGCTGAGAAGGTCGTGCAGAATGTTACGAACATTGATGGTAGGTTGGATTTATCAGAATTTCCAGAATTGAAATAATATAAATATTGACTATGACCCTACACTTGATTTTAGCAAAGTGTGCAAAGAAAGCAATCTCTCAACATTACTCTTGAAACTGTCTGGATATTGCCCCACTTTTATTCTTAAGGAAGATTAGTATAAGTTTTAATTACCGTAACTCGTAATAGAACTGAAAATAGCAAAATCGGAATAAAATTATGGCCTAACCCTAACCTGGTACACATACTACGTTCCGGTGTCTAACTTGCCCAGGATAAGCACATAAGTGTGATGGTGAGGCTTTACTTTATCTATATTGCCCAGAATAAGCACAAGTTCAATTAGTTCTGACTTTTATAAATAAAACTTTGTTGACCAGAGACCAAACCTCGCATATTCTAATGAACAATATTATTCATCACAAACAAAAAACTGTACTTAAATTGTACAAGGTTTTCATCTACCAATCTAAGAGTGGGAAATCTTCAATGAGTTTCAATTTGGCACCCCAGCTAAAAATCTGTCAAGTTACAACGATTTTGGTTTCTTAAATAAAAACGGAAGCTCTTTTCATACCAGTATTTGCACAGGGCCTTGCTCACCGCTCTGTCATATCTTACCCTCCAGTCTTTGACACAAAACTTTTTCTTTAATGCTTAATAATTCTCTAATGTTTTGTGCATGTTTTCTTATTGATAATGCCCTGCTGTATATTTCTGAGTGTTAAAAAAACCTAGGTTTCCAGACAGTTATTTCCTCGTCTAAATTAAATTAATGGAACAGATATGAGGGTTGGGTAATGGAGGATTACTTTACAGTACTTCGATATTTAGATAACAACGGGGATGTGTCAATGACACAATTTTCTACTTTATAAAAATCTAATTGTTTGTATACAAACTATATTTTTCTACAGAGACGAACATAACTGACTCTCAGATTCAAGAAGTTCGAGCTGAGCAGATTCATGAAGTTCACGCTGAGAAGGTCGTGCAGAATGTTACGAACATTGATGGTAGGTTGGATTTATAAGAATTTCCCGAATTGAAATAATATAAATATTGACTATGACCCTACACTTGATTTTAGCAAAGTGTGTAAAGAAAGCAATGACTTAACATTACTCTTGAAACTGTCTTGATATTGCCCCACTTTTAATCTTAAGGAAGATTAGTATAAGTTTTAAGTACCCTAACTCGTAATAGAACTGAAATAAGCTAAATCGGAATAAAATTATGGCCCAACCCTAACCTGGTACACATACTACATTCCGGTGGCTAACTTGCCCAGGATAAGCACAAGTACAATTAGTTGTGACTTATATAAATAAAATTTGTTGACCAGAGACCAAACCTCGCATATCCTAATGAACAAAATTATTCATCAGGAACAAAAAACTGTATTTAAATTGTACAAGGTTTTCATTTACCAATCTAAGAGTGGAAAATCTTCAATGAGTTTCAATTTGGCACCCCATCTAAAAATCTGTCAAGTTACAAAGATTTTGGTTCCCTAATTAAAAACGGAAGCTCTTTTCATACCAGTATTTGCACAGGGCCTGCCTCACCGCTCAGTCATTTCCTACCCTCCAGTCTGTGACACTAACCTTTTTCTTTAATTGTATCAAATGTTTCGTGCATGTTTTCTCATTGATAAACCCCTGCTGTACATTTCTTGGTATTAGGAAAAGCTAGGTTTCCAGACAGCTATTTCCTCATCTAGATTAAATTAATGGAACAGGTATGGGGGTTGGGTAATGGAGGATTACTTTACAATACTTCGATATTTAGATAACAACGGGGATGTGTCAATGACACAATTTTCTACTTTATAAAAATCTGATTGATCGTATACTAACTATATTCTTTTACAGAGACGAACATAACTGACTCTCAGATTCAAGAAGTTTATTAAAGTTTAATAAATCCAAACATTACATATAAACCAAAACTTGTTTCTAGCTAGTTGCTTATCAGAGAACTCAATCTAGAACATAAATTAAAATTATTCCGCTTCCAACATGTATTTGCTTTTGTCACTAATATGGTAATGTAAGATGGGAAAATTATCTATTTTTGTCACTTCGATTTAGTTTTTCAACTAAAGATTATAATGTATCTCATTTTAATATTTAACGAAATGTGCAATGTGAAAATAGCACAATTTTTTTAACGCTACAATGCCTAATCTGAAAACTCATTTTTATAAATAGAATATTTCTTTCGTACAGAGACAAACATAACTGACTCCCATATTCAAGAAGTTCGAGCTGAGCAGATTCATGAAGTTCACGCTGAGAATGTCGTGCAGAATATAACAAACATTGATGGTACGTTTGATTTATCAGGATTTTCATAGTTGAAATAATATGAATATTGACTATGAACCTACACTTTATTTTAGCAAAGTGTTTGAAGAAAGCAATCTCTTAACATTACTCTTGAAACTGTCTTGATATTGCCTAGGCTTTACCTTATCTAACTTGCCCAGGATAAGCGCATAAGTTTGATTGTGAGGCTTCAACTTATCTAACTTGCTCAGGATAAGCACATAAGTTTGATGGTGAGGCTTCAACTTATCTAACTTGCTCAGGATAAGCACATAAGTTTGATGGTGAGGCTTTAACTTATCTAAATTGCCCAGGATAAACACATGAGTTTAATGGTGAGGCTTCAACTTATCTACATTGCCCAGGATAAGCACAAGTACAATTAGTTATGTCTTATAAAAAAAACTTGTTGACCAGAGACCAAACCTCGCATATCCTAATGAACAAAATTATTCATCAGGGACAAAAAACTGTATTTAAATTGTACAAGGTTTTCATTTACCAATCTAAGAGTGGGAAATCTTCAATGAGTTTCAATTTGACACCCCATCTAAAAATCTGTCAAGTTACAAAGATTTTGGTTCCTCAATTAATAGCGGAAGCTCTTTTCATACCAGTATTTGCACAGGGCCTGCCTCACCGCTCAGTTATTTCTTACCCTCCAGTCTGTAACACAAGCCTTTTTCTTTAATTGTATCTAATGTTTCACGCATGTTTTCTTATTGATAAAGCCCTGCTGTATATTTCTGAGTGTTAAAAAAACCTAGGTTTCCAGACAGTTATTTCCTCATCTAAATTAAATTAATGGAACAGGTATGGGGTTTGGGTAATGGAGGATTACTTTACAGTACTTCGATATTTAGATAACAACGGGGATGTGTCAATGACACAATTTTCTACTTTATAAAAATCTGATTGGTTATATACAAACTATATTCTTCTACAGAGACGAACATAACTGACTCTCAGATTCAAGAAGTTTAATAGAGTTATAAATCTAAACATTAAATATAAACCAAAACTTGTTTCTAGCTAGTTGCTTATCAGCAAACCTAATCTAGAACTTGAATTAAATTTATTTCGCTTCCAACATGTATTTGCTTCTGTCACTAATATGGTATTGTGAAATGGAAGAATTATCTATTTTTATCACTTCACTTTAGTTTTTCAACTAAAAAATATAATGCATCTCATTTTAATATTTAACGAAATGTGCAATGTGAAAATAGCACAATTTTTTATCGCTCCTATGCTCAATTTGAAAACTCATTTTTATAAAGAAAATGTTTCTTTCGTACAGAGACAAGCATAACTGACTCCCATATTCAAGAAGTTCGAGCTGAGCAGATTCATGAACTTCACGCTGAGAAGGTCATGCAGAATGTTACGAACATTGATGGTAGGTTAGATTTATCAAAATTTCCAGAATTAAAATAATATAAATATTGACTATGACCCTACACTTGATTTTAGCAAAGTGTTTAAAGAAAGCAATCTCTTAAGATTACTCTTGAAACCGTCTTGATATTGCCCCACTTTTAATCTTAAGGAAGATTAAGATAAGTTTTGAGTACCCTAACTCGTAATAGAACAAAAGTAAGCAAATTCGGAATAAAATTATGGCCTAACCGTAACCTGGTACACATACTACGTTCCGGTGTCTAACTTGCCCAGGATAAGCACATAAGTTTGATGGTGAGGCTTTAACTTATCTAAATTGCCCAGGATAAGCACAAGTACAATTAGTTCTGACTTTTATAAATAAAAATTTGTTGACCAGAGACCAAACCTCGGATATTCTAATGAACAATATTATTCATCAAAAACAAAAAACTGTACTTAAATTGTACAAGGTTTTCATTTACCAATGTAAAAGTGGGAAATCTTCAATGAGTTTCAATTTGGCACCCCAATCTCCTTTAGGGTATAAAAATCTGCCAAGTTACAATGATTTTGGTTCCTTAATTAAAACGGAAGCTCTTTTCATACCAGTATTTACACAGGGCCTTCCTCACCGCTCAGTTATTTTCTTACCCTCCAGTCTGTGACACTAACCTTTTTCTTTAATTGTATCAAATGTTTCGTGCATGTTTTCTCATTGATAAACCCCTGCTGTACATTTCTGGGTATTAGGAAAAGCTAGGTTTCCAGACAGCTATTTCCTCATCTAGATTAAATTAATGGGACAGGTATGGGGGATGGGTAATGGAGGATTACTTTACAGTACTTCGATATTTAGATAACAACGGGGATGTGTCTATGACACAATTTTCTACTTTATTAAAATCTAATTGATCGTATACTAACTATATTCTTTTACAGAGACGAACATAACTGACTCCCATATTCAAGAAGTTCAGGCTGAGCAGATTCATGAAGTTCACGCTGAGAATGTCGTGCAGAATATAACGAACATTGATGGTACGTTTGATTTATCAGGATATTCAGAGTTGAAATAATATGAATATTGACTATGAACCTTCACTTGATTTTAGCAAAGTGTGTAAAGAAAGCAATCTCTTAACATTACTCTTGAAACTGTCTTGATATTGCCCCACTTTTAATCTTAAGGAAGATTAACATAAGTTTTAAGTACCCTAGCTCGTAATAGAACTGAAATAAGCAAAATCGGAATAAAATTATGGCCCAACCCTAACCTGGTACACATACTACATTCCGGTGGCTAACTTGTCCAGGATACGCACATTAGTTTGATGGTGAGGCTTTAACTTATCTAACTTGCCCAGGATAAGCACAAGTACAATTAGTTGTGACTTATATAAATAAAACTTTGTTGACCAGAGACCAAACCTCGCATATCCTAATGAACAAAATTATTAATCAGAAACAAAAAACTTTACTTAAATTGTACAAGGTTTTCATTTACCAATCTAAGAGTGAGAAATCTTCAATGAGTTTCAATTTAGCACCCCATCTAAAAATCGGTCAAGTTACAAAGATTTTGGTTCTTTAATTAAAAACGGAAGCTCTTTTCATACCAGTATTTGCAGAGCATTGCTCACCGCTCTGTCATTTCTTACCCTCCAGTCTGAAACACAAGCCTTTTTCTTTAATTGTATCTAATGTTTCATGCATGTTTTCTTATTGATAAAGCCCTGCTGTATATTTTTGAGTGTTAAAAAAACTAGGTTTCCAGACAGGTATTTCCTCATCTAAATTAAATTAATTGAACAGGTATGGGGGATGGGTAATGGAGGATTACTTTACAGTACTTCGATATTTAGATTACAACGGGGATGTGTCAATGACACAATTTTCTACTTTATTTAAATCTGATTGATCGTATACTAACTATATTTTTTTACAGAGACGAACATAACTGACTCCCATATTCAAGAAGTTCGAGCTGAGCAGATTAATGAAGTTCACGCTGAGAATGTCGTGCAGAATATAACGAACATTGATGGTACGTTTGATTTATCAGGATATTCAGAGTTGAAATAATCTGAATATTGACCATGAACCTACACTTGATTTTAGCAAAGTGTGTAAAGAAAACAATCTCTTAACATTACTCTTGACACTGTCTTGATATTGCCCCACTTTTAATCTTAAGGAAGATTAGTATAAGTTTTAAGTACCCTAACTCGTAATAGAACTGAAATAAGCAAAATCGGAATAAAATTATGGCCCAACCCTAACCTGGTACACATACTACATTCCGGTGTCTAACTTGTCCAGAATACGCAAATTAGTTTGATGGTGAGGCTTTAACTTATCTAACTTGTCCAGGATAAGCACAAGTACAATTAGTTATGTCTTATAAAAAAAAAACTTGTTGACCAGAGACCAAACCACGCATATTCTAATGAACAAAATTATTCATCAGAAACAAAAAACTGTATTTAAATTGTACAAGGTTTTCATTTACCAATCTAAGAGTGAGCAATCTTCAATTAGTTTCAATTTGGCACCCCATCTAAAAATCTGTCAAGTTACAGAGATTTTGGTTCCCTAATTAAAAATGGAAGCTCTTTTCATACCAGTATTTGCACAGGGCCTGCCTCACCGCTCAGTCATTTCTTACCCTCCAGTCTGTAACACAAGCCTTTTTCTTTAATTGTATCTAATGTTTCACGCATGTTTTCTTATTGATAAAGCCCTGCTGTATATTTCTGAGTGTTAAAAAAACCTAGGTTTTCAGACAGTTATTTCCTCATCTAAATTAAATTAATGGAACAGGTATGGGGGATGGGTAATGGAGGATTACTTTACAGTACTTCGATATTTAGATAACAACGGGGATGTGTCAATGACACAATTTTCTACTTTATAAAAATCTGATTGATTATATACAAACTATATTCTTCTACAGAGACGAACATAACTGACTCTCAGATTAAAGAAGTTTAATAGAGTTATAAATCTAAACATTAAATATAAACCAAAACTTGTTTCTAGCTAGTTGCTTATCAGCAAACCTAATCTAGAACTTGAATTAAATTTATTTCGCTTCCAACATGTATTTGCTTCTGTCACTAATATGGTATTGTGAAATGGAAGAATTATCTATTTTTATCACTTCACTTTAGTTTTTCAACTAAAAAATATAATGTATCTCATTTTAATATTTAACGAAATGTGCAATGTGAAAATAGCACAATTTTTTAACGCTCCTATGCTCAATTTGAAAACTCATTTTTATAAAGAAAATATTTCTTTCGTACAGAGACAACCATAACTGACTCCCATATTCAAGAAGTTCGAGCTGAGCAAATTCATGAAGTTCACGCTGAGAATGTCATGCAGAATATAACGAACATTGATGGTACGTTTGATTTATTAGGATTTTCAGAGTTGAAATAATATGAATATTGACTATGAACCTACACTTGATTTTAGCAAAGTGTTTGAAGAAAGCAATCTCTTAACATTACTCTTGAAACTGTCTTGATATTGCCTAGGCTTTACCACCTTATCTAACTTGCCCAGGATATGCGCATAAGTTTGATAGTGAGTTATCTAACTTGCCAAGGATAAGAACATAAGTTTGATGGTGAGGCTTTAACTTATCTAACTTGCTCAGGATAAGCACATAAGATTGATGGTGAGGCTTTAATTTATCTAAATTGCCCAGGATAAACACATGAGTTCGATGGTGAGGCTTTAACTTATCTACATTGCCCAGGATAAGCACAAGTACAATTAGTTCTGACTTTTATAAATAAAAATTTGTTGACCAGAGACCAAACCTCGCATATCCTAATGAACAAAATTATTCATCAGGAACAAAAAACTGTACTTAAATTGTACAAGGTTTTCATTTACCAATCTAAGAGTGGAAAATCTTCAATGAGTTTCAATTTGGCACCCCATCTAAAAATCTGTCAAGTTACAAAGATTTTGGTTCCCTAATTAAAAACGGAAGCTCTTTTCATACCAGTATTTGCACAGGGCCTGCCTCACCGCTCAGTCATTTCCTACCCTCCGGTCTTTGACACTAACCTTTTTCTTTAATTGTATATAATGTTTCGTGCATGTTTTCCCATTGATAAACCCCTGCTGTACATTTCTTGGTATTAGGAAAAGCAAGGTTTCCAGACAGCTATTTCCTCATCTAGATTAAATTAATGGGGCAGGTATGGGGGTTGGGTAATGGAGGATTACTTTACAATACTTCGATATTTAGATAACAACGGGGATGTGTCAATGACACAATTTTCTACTTTATAAAAATCTGATTGATCGTATACTAACTATATTCTTTTACAGAGACGAACATAACTGACTCTCAGATTCAAGAAGTTTATTAAAGTTTAATAAATCCAAACATTACATATAAACCAAAACTTGTTTCTAGCTAGTTGCTTATCAGAGAACTCAATCTAGAACATAAATTAAAATTATTCCGCTTCCAACATGTATTTGCTTTTGTCACTAATATGGTAATGTAAGATGGGAAAATTATCTATTTTTGTCACTTCGATTTAGTTTTTCAACTAAAGATTATAATGTATCTCATTTTAATATTTAACGAAATGTGCAATGTGAAAATAGCACAATTTTTTTAACGCTACAATGCCTAATCTGAAAACTCATTTTTATAAATAGAATATTTCTTTCGTACAGAGACAAACATAACTGACTCCCATATTCAAGAAGTTCGAGCTGAGCAGATTCATGAAGTTCACGCTGAGAATGTCGTGCAGAATATAACAAACATTGATGGTACGTTTGATTTATCAGGATTTTCATAGTTGAAATAATATGAATATTGACTATGAACCTACACTTTATTTTAGTAAAGTGTTTGAAGAAAGCAATCTCTTAACATTACTCTTGAAACTGTCTTGATATTGCCTAGGCTTTACCTTATCTAACTTGCCCAGGATAAGCGCATAAGTTTGATTGTGAGGCTTCAACTTATCTAACTTGCTCAGGATAAGCACATAAGTTTGATGGTGAGGCTTCAACTTATCTAACTTGCTCAGGATAAGCACATAAGTTTGATGGTGAGGCTTTAACTTATCTAAATTGCCCAGGATAAACACATGAGTTTAATGGTGAGGCTTCAACTTATCTACATTGCCCAGGATAAGCACAAGTACAATTAGTTATGTCTTATAAAAAAAACTTGTTGACCAGAGACCAAACCTCGCATATCCTAATGAACAAAATTATTCATCAGGGACAAAAAACTGTACTTAAATTGTACAAGGTTTTCATTTACCAATCTAAGAGTGGGAAATCTTCAATGAGTTTCAATTTGACACCCCATCTAAAAATCTGTCAAGTTACAAAGATTTTGGTTCTTTAATTAATAGCGGAAGCTCTTTTCATACCAGTATTTGCACAGGGCCTGCCTCACCGCTCAGTTATTTCTTACCCTCCAGTCTGTAACACAAGCCTTTTTCTTTAAATGTATCTAATGTTTCACGCATGTTTTCTTATTGATAAAGCCCTGCTGTATATTTCTGAGTGTTAAAAAAACCTAGGTTTCCAGACAGTTATTTCCTCATCTAAATTAAATTAATGGAACAGGTATGGGGTTTGGGTAATGGAGGATTACTTTACAGTACTTCGATATTTAGATAACAACGGGGATGTGTCAATGACACAATTTTCTACTTTATAAAAATCTGATTGGTTATATACAAACTATATTCTTCTACAGAGACGAACATAACTGACTCTCAGATTCAAGAAGTTTAATAGAGTTATAAATCTAAACATTAAATATAAACCAAAACTTGTTTCTAGCTAGTTGCTTATCAGCAAACCTAATCTAGAACTTGAATTAAATTTATTTCGCTTCCAACATGTATTTGCTTCTGTCACTAATATGGTATTGTGAAATGGAAGAATTATCTATTTTCATCACTTCACTTTAGTTTTTCAACTAAAAAATATAATGCATCTCATTTTAATATTTAACGAAATGTGCAATGTGAAAATAGCACAATTTTTTATCGCTCCTATGCTCAATTTGAAAACTCATTTTTATAAAGAAAATATTTCTTTCGTACAGAGACAAGCATAACTGACTCCCATATTCAAGAAGTTCGAGCTGAGCAGATTCATGAACTTCACGCTGAGAAGGTCGTGCAGAATGTTACGAACATTGATGGTAGGTTAGATTTATCAAAATTTCCAGAATTAAAATAATATAAATATTGACTATGACCCTACACTTGATTTTAGCAAAGTGTTTAAAGAAAGCAATCTCTTAAGATTACTCTTGAAACTGTCTTGATATTGCCCCACTTTTAATCTTAAGGAAGATTAAGATAAGTTTTGAGTACCCTAACTCGTAATAGAACAAAAGTAAGCAAATTCGGAATAAAATTATGGCCTAACCGTAACCTGGTACACATACTACGTTCCGGTGTCTAACTTGCCCAGGATAAGCACATAAGTTTGATGGTGAGGCTTTAACTTATCTAAATTGCCCAGGATAAGCACAAGTACAATTAGTTCAGACTTTTATAAATAAAAATTTGTTGACCAGAGACCAAACCTCGCATATTCTAATGAACAATATTATTCATCAGAAACAAAAAACTGTACTTAAATTGTACAAGGTTTTCATTTACCAATGTAAAAGTGGGAAATCTCCAATGAGTTTCAATTTGGCACCCCAATCTCCTTTAAGGTATAAAAATCTGCCAAGTTACAAAGATTTTGGTTCCTTAATTAAAACGGAAGCTCTTTTAATACCAGTATTAACACAGGGCCTTCCTCACCGCTCAGTCATTTTCTTACCCTCCAGTCTGTGACACTAACCTTTTTCTTTAATTGTATCAAATGTTTCGTGCATGTTTTCTCATTGATAAACCCCTGCTGTACATTTCTTGGTATTAGGAAAAGCAAGGTTTCCAGACAGCTATTTCCTCATCTAGATTAAATTAATGGAACAGGTATGGGGGTTGGGTAATGGAGGATTACTTTACAGTACTTCGATATTTAGATAACAACGGGGATGTGTCAATGACACAATTTTCTACTTTATTAAAATCTGATTGATCGTATACTAACTATATTCTTTTACAGAGACGAACATAACTGACACCCATATTCAAGAAGTTCGAGCTGAGCAGATTTATGAAGTTCACGCTGAGAATGTCGTGCAGAATATAACGAACATTGATGGTACGTTTGATTTATCAGGATATTCAGAGTTGAAATAATATGAATATTGACTATGAACCTACACTTGATTTTAGCAAAGTGTGTAAAGAAAGCAAACTCTTAACATTACTCTTGAAACCTTCTTGATATTGCCCCACTTTTTATCTTAAGGAAGATTAGTATAAGTTTTAAGTACCCTAACTCGTAATAGAACTGAAATAAGCAAAATCGGAATAAAATTATGGCCCAACTCTAACCTGGTACATATACTACATTCCGATGGCTAACTTGTCCAGGATACGCACATTAGTTTGATGGTGAGGCTTTAACTTATCTAACTTGCCCAGGATAAGGACAAGTACAATTAGTTGTGACTTATATAAACAAAACTTTGTTGACCAGAGACCAAACCTCGCATATCCTAATGAACAAAATTATTAATCAGAAACAAAAAACTGTACTTAAATTGTACAAGGTTTTCATTTACCAATCTAAGAGTGGGAAATCTTCAATGAGTTTCAATTTAGCACCCCATCTAAAAATCGGTCAAGTTACAAAGATTTTGGTTCTTTAATTAAAAAGGGAAGCTCTTTCATACCAGTATTTGCAGAGCATTGCTCACCGCTCTGTCATTTCTTACCCATCAGTCTGTAACACAAGCCTTTTTCTTTAAGTGTATCTAATGTTTCATGCATGTTTTCTTATTGATAAAGCCCTGCTGTATATTTTTGAGTGTTAAAAAAAATAGGTTTCCAGACAGGTATTTCCTCATTTAAATTAAATTAATGGAACAGGTATGGGGGATGGGTAATGGAGGATTACTTTACAGTACTTTGATATTTAGATAACAACGGGGATGTGTCAATGACACAATTTTCTACTTTATAAAAATCTGATTGATTTTATACAAACTATATTCTTCTACAGAGACGAACATAACTGACTCTCAGATTCAAGAAGTTTAACAGAGTTATAAATCTAAACATTACCTCTAAACCAAAACTTGTTTCTAGCTAGTTGCTTATCAGCAAACTTAATCTAGAACTTGAATTAAATTTATTTCGCTTCTAACATGTACTTGCTTCTGTCACTAATATGGTATTGTGAAATTGAAAGAATAATCTATTTTTATCACTTCACTTTAGTTTTTCAACTAAAAAATATAATGTATCTCATTTTAATATTTAACCAAATGTGCAATGTGAAAATGGCACAATTTATTTACGCTCCTATGCCCAATTTGAAAACTCATTTTTATAAAGAAAATATTCTTTCCGTACAGAGACAAGCATAACTGACTCCCATATTCATGAAGTTCGAGCTGAGCAGATTCATGAAGTTCATGCTGAGAAGGTCGTGCAGAATGTTACGAACATTGATGGTAGGTCGAATTTATCAGAATTTCCAGAGTTGAAATGATATGAATATTGACTATGAACCTACACTTGATTTTAGCAAAGTGTGTAAAGAAAGCAATCTCTTAAGATTACTCTTGAAACTGTCTTGATATTGCCCCACTTTTTATCTTAAGGAAGATTAGTATAAGTTTTAAGTACCCTAACTCGTAATAGAACTGAAATAAGCAAAATCGGAATAAAATTATGGCCCAACTCTAACCTGGTACACATACTACATTCCGGTGGCTAACTTGTCCAGGATACGCACATTAGTTTGATGGTGAGGCTTTAACTTATCTAACTTGCCCAGGATAGGGACAAGTACAATTAGTTGTGACTTATATAAATAAAACTTTGTTGACCAGAGACCAAACCCCGCATATCCTAATGAACAAAATTATTAATCAGAAACAAAAAACTGTACTTAAATTGTACAAGGTTTTCATTCACCAATCTAAGAGTGAGAAATCTTCAATGAGTTTCAATTTAGCACCCCATCTAAAAATCGGTCAAGTTACAAAGATTTTGGTTCTTTAATTAAAAACGGAAGCTCTTTCATACCAGTATTTGCAGAGCATTGCTCACCGCTCTGTCATTTCTTACCCTCCAGTCTGTAACACAAGCCTTTTTCTTTAATTGTATCTAATGTTTCATGCATGTTTTCTTATTGATAAAGCCCTGCTGTATATTTTTGAGTGTTAAAAAAACTAGGTTTCCAGACAGGTATTTCCTCATTTAAATTAAATTAATGGAACAGGTATGGGGGATGGGTAATGGAGGATTACTTTACAGTACTTTGATATTTAGATAACAACGGGGATGTGTCAATGACACAATTTTCTACTTTATAAAAATCTGATTGATTGCATACAAACTATATTCTTCTACAGAGACGAACATAACTGACTCTCAGATTCAAGAAGTTTAACAGAGTTATAAATCTAAACATTACCTCTAAACCAAAACTTGTTTCTCGCTAGTTGCTTATCAGCAAACTTAATCTAGAACTTGAATTAAATTTATTTCGCTTCTAACATGTATTTTCTTCTGTCACTAATATGGTATTGTGAAATTGAAAGAATTATCTATTTTTATCACTTCGCTTTAGTTTTTCTACTAAAAAATATAATGTATCTCATTTTAATATTTAACCAAATGTGCAATGTGAAAATGGCACAATTTATTTACGCTCCTACGCCCAATTTGAAAACTCATTTTTATAAAGAAAATATTCTTTCCGTACAGAAACAAGCATAACTGACTCCCATATTCAAGAAGTTCGAGCTGAGCAGATTCATGAAGTTCATGCTGAGAAGGTCGTGCAGAATGTTACGAACATTGATGGTAGGTCTGATTTATCAGAATTTCCAGAGTTGAAATAATATGAATATTGACTATGAACCTACACTTGATTTTAGCAAAGTGTGTAAAGAAAGCAATCTCTTAAGATTACTCTTGAAACTGTCTTGATATTGCCCCACTTTTAATCTTAAGGAAGATTAATATAAGTTTTAAGTACCCTAACTCGTAATAGAACTGAAATAAGCAAATTCGGAATAAAATTATGGCCTAACCGTAACCTGGTACACATACTACGTTCCGGTGTCTAACTTGCCCAGGATAAGCACATAAGTTTGATGGTGAGGCTTTAACTTATCTAAATTGCCCAGGATAAGCACAAGTACAATTAGTTCTGACTTTTATAAATAAAAATTTGTTGACCAGAGACCAAACCTCGCATATCCTAATGAACAATATTATTCATCAGAAACAAAAAACTGTACTTAAATTGTACAAGGTTTTCATTTACCAATGTAAAAGTGGGAAATCTTCAATGAGTTTCAATTTGGCACCCCAATCTCCTTTAGGGTATAAAAATCTGCCAAGTTACACAGATTTTGGTTCCTTAATTAAAACCGAAGCTCTTTTCATACCAGTATTTACACAGGGCCTTCCTCACCACTCAGTCATTTTCATACCCTCCAGTCTGTGACACTAACCTTTTTCTTTAATTGTATCAAATGTTTCGTGCATGTTTTCTCATTGATGAACCCCTGCTGTACATTTCTTGGTATTAAGAAAAGCTAGGTTTCCAGACAGCTATTTCCTCATCTAGATTAAATTAATGGGACAGGTATGGGGGTTGGGTAATGGAGGATTACTTTACAGTACTTCGATATTTAGATAACAACGGGGATGTGTCAATGACACAATTTTCTACTTTATAAAAATCTGATTGATCGTATACTAACTATATTCTTTTACAGAGACGAACATAACTGACTCTCAGATTCAAGAAGTTTATTAAAGTTTAATAAATCCAAACATTACATATAAACCAAAACTTGTTTCTAGCTAGTTGCTTATCAGAAAACTCCATCTAGAACTTAAATTAAAATTATTTCGCTTCCAACATGTATTTGCTTTTGTCACTAATATGGTAATGTAAGATGGGAAAATTATCTATTTTTTTCACTTCGATTTAGTTTTTCAACTAAAGATTATAATGTATCTCATTTTAATATTTAACGAAATGTGCAATGTGAAAATAGCACAATTTTTTTAACGCTACAATGCCTAATCTGAAAACTCATTTTTATAAATAGAATATTTCTTTCGTACAGAGACAAACATAACTGACTCCCATATTCAAGAAGTTCGAGCTGAGCAGATTCATGAAGTTCACGCTGAGAATGTCGTGCAGAATATAACGAACATTGATGGTACGTTTGATTTATCAGGATTTTCAGAGTTGAAATAATATGAATATTGACTATGAACCTACACTTGATTTTAGCAAAGTGTTTGAAGAAAGCAATCTCTTAACATTACTCTTGAAACTGTCTTGATATTGCCTAAGCTTTACCTTATCTAACTTGCCCAGGATAAGCGCATAAGTTTGATTGTGAGGCTTCAACTTATCTAACTTGCTCAGGATAAGCACATAAGTTTGATGGTGAGGCTTTAACTTATCTAAATTGCCCAGGATAAACACATGAGTTTGATGGTGAGGCTTCAACTTATCTACATTGCCCAGGATAAGCACAAGTACAATTAGTTATGTCTTATAAAAAAAAAAATAAAAAAATTGTTGACCAGAGACCAAACCACGCATATCCTAATGAACAAAATTATTCATCAGGAACAAAAAACTGTATTTAAATTGTACAAGGTTTTCATTTACCAATCTAAGAGTGGGAAATCTTCAATGAGTTTCAATTTGGCACCCCTTCTAAAAATCTGTCAAGTTACAAAGATTTTGGTTCCTTAATTAATAGCGGAAGCTCTTTTCATACCAGTATTCGCACAGGGCCTGCCTCACCGCTCAGGTATTTCTTACCCTCCAGTCTGTAACACAAGCCTTTTTCTTTAATTGTATCTAATGTTTCACGCATGTTTTCTTATTGATAAAGCCCTGCTGTATATTTCTGAGTGTTAAAAAAACCTAGGTTTCCAGACAGTTATTTCCTCATCTAAATTAAATTAATGGAACAGGTATGGGGGATGGGTAATGGAGGATTACTTTACAGTACTTCGATATTTAGATAACAACGGGGATGTGTCAATGACACAATTTTCTACTTTATAAAAATCTGATTGATTGTATACAAACTATATTCTTCTACAGACACGAACATAACTGACTCTCAGATTCAAGAAGTTTAACAGAGTTATAAATCTAAACATTACCTCTAAACCAAAACTTGTTTCTAGCTAGTTGCTTATCAGCAAACTTAATCTAGAACTTGAATTAAATTTATTTCGCTTCTAACATGTATTTGCTTCTGTCACTAATATGGTATTGTGAAATTGAAAGAATTATCTATTTTTATCACTTCACTTTAGTTTTTCAACTAAAAAATATAATGTATCTCATTTTAATATTTAACCAAATGTGCAATGTGAAAATGGCACAATTTATTTACGCTCCTATGCCCAATTTAAAAACTCATTTTTATAAAGAAAATATTCTTTCCGTACAGAAACAAGCATAACTGACTCCCATATTCAAGAAGTTCGAGCTGAGCAGATTCATGAAGTTCACGCTGAGGAGGTTGTGCAGAATGTTACGAACATTGATGGTAGGTCGGATTTATCAGAATTTTCAGAGTTGAAATAATATGAATATTGACTATGAACCTACACTTGATTTTAGCAAAGTGTGTAAAGAAAGCAATCTCTTAAGATTACTCTTGAAACTGTCTTGATATTGCCCCACTTTTAATCTTAAGGAAGATTAACATAAGTTTTAAGTACCCTAACTCGTAATAGAACTGAAATAAGCAAATTCGGAATAAAATTATGGCCTAACCGTAACCTGGTACACATACTACGTTCCGGTGTCTAACTTGCCCAGGATAAGCACATAAGTTTGATGGTGAGGCTTTAACTTATCTAAATTGTCCAGGATAAGCACAAGTACAATTAGTTCTGACTTTTATGAATAAAAATTTGTTGACCAGAGACCAAACCTCGCATATTCTAATGAACAATATTATTCATCAGAAACAAAAAACTGTACTTAAATTGTACAAGGTTTTCATTTACCAATGTAAAAGTGGGAAATCTTCAATGAGTTTCAATTTGGCACCCCAATCTCCTTTAGGGTATAAAAATCTGCCAAGTTACAAAGATTTTGGTTCCTTAATTAAAACGGAAGCTCTTTTCATACCAGTATTTACACAGGGCCTTCCTACCGCTGAGTTATTTTCTTACCCTCCAGTCTGTGACACTAACCATTTTCTTTAATTGTATCAAATGTTTCCAGAGTGTTAATTGTATCAAATGTTGACCAGAGACCAAACCTCGCATATCCTAATGAACAAAATTATTCATCATAAACAAAAAACTGTACTTAAATTGTACAAGGTTTTCATTCACCAATCTAAGAGTGAGAAATCTTCAATGAGTTTCAATTTAGCACCCCATCTAAAAATCGGTCAAGTTACAAAGATTTTGGTTCTTTAATTAAAAACAGAAGCTCTTTCATACCAGTATTTGCAGAGCATTGCTCACCGCTCTGTCATTTCTTACCCTCCAGTCTGTAACACAAGCCTTTTTCTTTAATTGTATCTCATGTTTCATGCATGTTTTCTTATTGATAAAGCCCTGCTGTATATTTTTGAGTGTTAAAAAAACTAGGTTTCCAGACAGGTATTTCCTCATTTAAATTAAATTAATGGAACAGGTATGGGGGATGGGTAATGGAGGATTACTTTACAGTACTTTGATATTTAGATAACAACGGGGATGTGTCAATGACACAATTTTCTACTTTATAAAAATCTGATTGATTGCATACAAACTATATTCTTCTACAGAGACGAACATAACTGACTCTCAGACTCAAGAAGTTTAATAGAGTTATAAATCTAAACATTACCTCTAAACCAAAACTTGTTTCTAGCTAGTTGCTTATCAGCAAACTTAATTTAGAACTTGAATTAAATTTATTTCGCTTCCAACATGTATTTGCTTCTGTCACTAATATGCTATTATGAAATGGAAGATTTATCTATTTTTATCACTTCACTTTAATTTTTCAACTAAAAAATATAATGTATCTCATTTTAATATTTAACGAAATGTGCAATGTGAAAATAGCACAATTTTTTTACGCTCCTCTGCCCAATTTGAAAACTCATTTTCATAAAAAAAATATTTCTTTCGCACAGAGACAAGCATAACTGACTCCCATATTCAAGAAGTTCGAGCTGAGCAGATTCATGAAGTTCACGCTGAGAAGGTCGTGCAGAATGTTACGAACATTGATGGTAGGTTGGATTTATCAGAATTTACAAAATTGAAATAATATGAATATTGACTATGAACCTACACTTGATTTTAGCAAAGTGTGTAAAGAAAACAATCTCTTAACATTACTCTTGGAACTGTCTAGATATTGCCCCACTTTTAATCTTAAGGAAGATTAATATAAGTTTTAAGTACCCTAACTCGTAATAGAACTGAAATAAGCAAATTCGGAATAAAATTATGGCCTAACCGTAACCTGGTACACATACTACGTTCCGGTGTCTAACTTGCCCAGGATAAGCACATAAGTTTGATGGTGAGGCTTTAACTTATCTAAATTGTCCAGGATAAACACAAGTACAATTAGTTCTGACTTTTATAAATAAAAATTTGTTGACCAGAGACCAAACCTCGCATATTCTAATGAACAATATTATTCATCAGAAACAAAAAACTGTACTTAAATTGTACAAGGCTTTCATTTACCAATGTAAAAGTGGGAAATCATCAATGAGTTTCAATTTGGCACCCCAATCTCTTTTAGGGTATAAAAATCTGCCAAGTTACAAAGATTTTGGTTCCTTAATAAAAACGGAAGCTCTTTTCATACCAGTATTTACACAGGGCCTTCCTACCGCTGAGTTATTTTCTTACCCTCCAGTCTGTGACACTAACCTTTTTCTTTAATTGTATCAAATGTTTCCAGAGTGTTAGTTGTATCGAATGTTGACCAGAGACCAAACTTCGCATATCCTAATGAACAAAATTATTCATCAGGAACAAAAAACTGTACTTAAATTGTACAAGGTTTTCATTTACCAATGTAAAAGTGGGAAATCTTCAATGAGTTTCAATTTGTCACCCCAATCTCCTTTAGGGTATAAAAATCTGCCAAGTTACAAAGATTTTGGTTCCTTAATTAAAACGGAAGCTCTTTTCATACCAGTATTTACACAGGGCCTTCCTCACCGCTCAGTCATTTTCATACCCTCCAGTCTGTGACACTAACCTTTTTCTTTAATTTTATCAAATGTTTCGTGCATGTTTTCTCATTGATGAACCCCTGCTGTACATTTCTTGGTATTAAGAAAAGCAAGGTTTCCAGACAGCTATTTCCTCATCTAGATTAAATTAATGGGGCAGGTATGGGGGTTGGGTAATGGAGGATTACTTTACAGTACTTCGATATTTAGATAACAACGGGGATGTGTCAATGACACAATTTTCTACTTTATTAAAATCTGATTGATCGTATACTAACTATATTCTTTTACAGAGACGAACATAACTGACACCCATATTCAAGAAGTTCGAGCTGAGCAGATTCATGAAGTTCACGCTGAGAATGTCGTGCAGAATATAACGAACATTGATGGTACGTTTGATTTATCAGGATATTCAGAGTTGAAATAATATGAATATTGACTATGAACCTACACTTGATTTTAGCAAAGTGTGTAAAGAAAGCAATCTCCTAACATTACTCTTGAAACCTTCTTGATATTGCCCCACTTTTTATCTTAAGGAAGATTAGTATAAGTTTTAAGTACCCTAACTCGTAATAGAACTGAAATAAACAAAATCGGAATAAAATTATGGCCCAACTCCAACCTGGTACACATACTACATTCCGGTGGCTAACTTGTCCAGGATACGCACATTAGTTTGATGGTGAGGCTTTAACTTATCTAACTTGCCCAGGATAAGGACAAGTACAATTAGTTGTGACTTATATAAATAAAACTTTGTTGACCTTAGACCAAACCTCGCATATCCTAATGAACAAAATTATTAATCAGAAACAAAAAACTTTACTCAAATTGTACAAGGTTTTCATTTACCAATCTAAGAGTGAGAAATCTTCAATGAGTTTCATTTTAGCACCCCATCTAAAAATCGGTCAAGTTACAAAGATTTTGGTTCCTTAATTAAAAACGGAAGCTCTTTTCATACCAGTATTTGCAGAGCATTGCTCACCGCTCTGTCATTTCTTACCCTCCAGTCTGTAACACAAGCCTTTTTCTTTAATTGTATCTAATGTTTCATGCATGTTTTCTCATTGATAAAGCCCTGCTGTATATTTTTGAGTGTTAAAAAAACTAGGTTTCCAGACACGTATTTCCTCATCTAAATTAAATTAATGGAACAGGTATGAGGGATGGGTAATGGAGGATTACTTTACAGTACTTCGATATTTAGATAACAACGGGGATGTGTCAATGACACAATTTTCTACTTTATAAAAATCTGATTGATTGTATACAAACTATATTCTTCTACAGAGACGAACATAACTGACCCTTAGATTCAAGAAGTTTAACAGAGTTATAAATCTAAACATTATCTCTAAACCAAAACTTGTTTCTAGCTAGTTGCTTATCAGCAAACTTAATCTAGAACTTGGATTAAATTTATTTCGCTTCTAACATGTATTTGCTTCTGTCACTAATATGGTATTGTGAAATTGAAAGAATTATCTATTTTTATCACTTCACTTTAGTTTTTCAACTAAAAAATATAATGTATCTCATTTTAATATTTAACCAAATGTGCATTGTGAAAATGGCACAATTTATTTACGCTCCTATGCCCAATTTGAAAACTCATTTTTATTAAGAAAATATTCTTTACGTACAGAGACAAGCATAACTGACTCCCATATTCAAGAAGTTCGAGCTGAGCAGATTCATGAAGTTCATGCTGAGAAGGTCGTGCAGAATGTTACGAACATTGATGGTAAGTTGGATTTATCAGAATTTCAAAAATTGAAATAATATGAATATTGACTATGAACCTACACTTGATTTTAGCAAAGTGTGTAAAGAAAGCAATCTCTTAAGATTACTCTTGAAACTGTTTTGATATTGCCCACTTTTAATCTTAAGGAAGATTAATATGAGTTATAAGTACCCTAACTCGTAATAGAACTGAAATAAGCAAATTCGGAATAAAATTATGGCCTAACCGTAACCTGGTACACATACTACGTTCCGGTGTCTAACTTGCCCAGGATAAGCACATAAGTTTGATGGTGAGGCTTTAACTTATTTAAATTGCCCAGGATAAGCACAAGTACAATTAGTTCTGACTTTTATAAATAAAAATTTGTTGACCAGAGACCAAACCTCGAATATTCTAATGCAAAATATTATTCATCAAAAACAAAAAACTGTACTTAAATTGTACAAGGTTTTCATTTACCAATCTAAGAGTGAGAAATGTTCAATGAGTTTCAATTTAGCACCCCATCTAAAAATCGGTCAAGTTACAAAGATTTTGGTTCTTTAATTAAAAACGGAAGCTCTTTCATACCAGTATTTGCAGAGCATTGCTCACCGCTCTGTCATTTCTTACCCTCCAGTCTGTAACACAAGCCTTTTTGTTTAATTGTATCTAATGTTTCATGCATGTTTTCTTATTGATAAAGCCCTGCTGTATATTTTTGAGTGTTAAACAAACTAGGTTTCCAGACAGGTATTTCCTCATCTAAATTAAATTAATGGAACAGGTATGGGGGATGGGTAATGGAGGATTACTTTACAGTACTTTGATATTTAGATAACAACGGGGATGTGTCAATGACACAATTTTCTACTTTATAAAAATCTGATTGATTGTATACAAACTATATTCTTCTACAGAGACGAACATAACTGACTCTCAGATTCAAGAAGTTTAACAGAGTTATAAATCTAAACATTACCTCTAAACCAAAACTTGTTTCTAGCTAGTTGCTTATCAACAAACTTAATCTAGAACTTGAATTAAATTTATTTTACTTCTAACATGTATTTGCTTCTGTCACTAATATGGTATTGTGAAATTGAAAGAATTATCTATTTTTATCACTTCACTTTAGTTTTTCAACTAAAAAATATAATGTATCTCATTTTAATATTTAACCAAATGTGCAATGTGAAAATGGCACAATTTATTTACGCTCCTATGCCAGATTTGAAAACTCATTTTTATAAAGAAAATATTCTTTCCGTACAGAGACAAGCATAACTGACTCCCATATTCAAGAAATTCGAGCTGAGCAGATTCATGAAGTTCATGCTGAGAAGGTCGTGCAGAATGTTACGAACATTGATGGTAGGTTGGATTTATCAGAATTTCAAAAATTGAAATAATATGAATATTGACTATGACCCTACACTTGATTTTAGCAAAGTGTGTAAAGAAAGCAATCTCTTAAGATTACTCTTGAAACCTTCTTGATATTGCCCCACTTTTAATCTTAAGGAAGATTAATATAAGTTTTAAGTACCCTAACTCGTAATAGAACTGAAATAAGCAAAATCGGAATAAAATTATGGCCCAACCCTAACCTGGTACACATACTACATTCCGGTGTCTAACTTGTCCAGGATACGCACATTAGTTTGATGGTGAGGCTTTAACTTATCTAACTTGCCCAGGATATGCACAAGCACAATTAGTTGTGACTTATATAAATAAAACTTTGTTGACCAGAGACCAAACCTCGCATATTCTAATGAACAAAATTATTCATCAGAAACAAAAAACTTTACTTAAATTGTACAAGGTTTTCATTTACCAATCTAAGAGTGAGAAATCTTCAATTAGTTTCATTTTAGCACCCCATCTAAAAATCGGTCAAGTTACAAAGATTTTGGTTCCTTAATTAAAAACGGAAGCTCTTTTCATACCAGTATTTGCAGAGCATTGCTCACCGCTCTGTCATTTCTTACCCTCCAGTCTGTAACACAAGCCTTTTTCTTTAATTGTATCTAATGTTTCATGCATGTTTTTTTATTGATAAAGCCCTGCTGTACATTTCTGGGGGTTAAGAAAAACTAGGTTTCCAGTCAGCTATTTCCTCATCTAGATTAAATTAATGGGACAGGTATGGGGGTTGGGTAATGGAGGATTACTTTACAGTACTTCGATATTTAGATAACAACGGGGATGTGTCAATCACACAATTTTCTACTTTATAAAAATCTTATTGATTGTATACAAACTATATTCTTCTACAGAGACGAACATAACTGACTCTCAGACTCAAGAAGTTTAATAGAGTTATAAATCTAAACATTACCTCTAAACCAAAACTTGTTTCTAGCTAGTTGCTTATCAGCAAACTTAATTTAGAACTTGAATTAAATTTATCTCGCTTCCAACATGTATTTGCTTCTGTCACTAATATGCTATTATGAAATGGAAGATTTATCTATTTTTATCACTTCACTTTAGTTTTTCAACCAAAAAAATATAATGTATCTCATTTTAATACTTAACGAAATGTGCAATGTGAAAATAGCACAATTTTTTTACGCTCCTATGCCCAATTTGAAAACTCATTTTCATAAAAAAAATATTTCTTTCGCACAGAGACAAGCATAACTGACTCCCATATTCAAGAAGTTCGAGCTGAGCAGATTCATGAAGTTCACGCTGAGAAGGTCGTGCAGAATGTTACGAACATTGATGGTAGGTTGGATTTATCAGAATTTACAAAATTGAAATAATATGAATATTGACTATGAACCTACACTTGATTTTAGCAAAGTGTGTAAAGAAAGCAATCTCTTAAGATTACTCTTGAAACTGTCTAGATATTGCCCCACTTTTAATCTTAAGGAAGATTAACATAAGTTTTAAGTACCCTAACTTGTAATAGAACTGAAATAAGCAAATTCGGAATAAAATTATGGCCTAACCGTAACCTGGTACACATACTACGTTCCGGTGTCTAACTTGCCCAGGATAAGCACATAAGTTTGATGGTAAGGCTTTAACTTATCTAAATTGCCCAGGATAAGCACAAGTACAATTAGTTCTGACTTTTATGAATAAAAATTTGTTGACCAGAGACCAAACCTCGCATATTCTAATGAACAATATTATTCATCAGAAACAAAAAACTGTACTTGAATTGTACAAGGTTTTCATTTACCAATGTAAAAGTGGGAAATCTTCAATGAGTTTCAATTTAGCACCCCGATCTCTTTTAGGGTATGAAAATCTGCCAAGTTACAAAGATTTTGGTTCCTTAATTAAAACGGAAGCTCTTTTCATACCAGTATTTACACAGGGCCTTCCTACCGCTGAGTTATTTTCTTACCCTCCAGTCTGTGACACTAACCTTTTTCTTTAATTGTATCAAATGTTTCGTGCATGTTTTCTCATTGATGAACCCCTGCTGTACATTTCTTGGTATTAAGAAAAGCAAGGTTTCCAGACAGCTATTTCCTCATCTAGATTAAATTAATGGGGCAGGTATGGGGGTTGGGTAATGGAGGATTACTTTACAGTACTTCGATATTTAGATACCAACGGGGATGTGTCAATGACACAATTTTCTACTTTATTAAAATCTGATTGATCGTATACTAACTATATTCTTTTACAGAGACGAACATAACTGACACCCATATTCAAGAAGTTCGAGCTGAGCAGATTCATGAAGTTCACGCTGAGAATGTCGTGCAGAATATAACGAACATTGATGGTACGTTTGATTTATCAGGATATTCAGAGTTGAAATAATATGAATATTGACTATGAACCTACACTTGATTTTAGCAAAGTGTGTAAAGAAAGCAATCTCCTAACATTACTCTTGAAACTGTCTTGATATTGCCCCACTTTTAATCTTAAGGAAGATTAGTATAAGTTTTAAGTACCCTAACTCGTAATAGAACTGAAATAAGCAAAATCGGAATAAAATTATGGCCCAACCCTAACCTGGTACACATACTACATTCCGGTGTCTAACTTGTCCAGGATACGCACATTAGTTTGATGGTGAGGCTTTAACTTATCTAACTTGCCCAGGATAAGCACAAGTACAATTATTTGGGACTTATATAAATAAAACTTTGTTGGCCAGAAACCAAACCTCGCATATCCTAATGAACAAAATTATTCATCAGAAACAAAAAACTTTACTTAAATTGTACAAGGTTTTCATTTACCAATCTAAGAGTGAGAAATCTTCAATGAGTTTCAATTTAGCACCCCATCTAAAAATCGGTCAAGTTACAAAGATTTTGGTTCCTTAATGAATAGCGGAAGCTCTTTTCATACCAGTATTTGCACAGGGCCTGCCTCACCGCTCAGTTATTTCTTACCCTCCATTCTGTAACACAAGCCTTTTTCCTTAATTATATCTAATGTTTTGTGCATGTTTTCCTATTGATAATGCCCTGCTGTATATTTCTGAGTGTTGAAAAAACCAAGGTTTCCAGACAGTTATTTCCTCATCTAAATTAAATTAATGGAACAGGTATGGGGGATGGGTAATGGAGGATTACTTTACAGTACTTCGATATTTAGATAACAACGGGGATGTGTCTATGACACAATTTTCTACTTTATAAAAATCTGATTGATTGTATACAAACTATATTCTTCTACAGAGACGAACATAACTGACTCTCTGATTCCAGAAGTTTAATAGAGTTATAAATCTAAACATTAAATATAAACCAAAACTTGTTTCTAGCTAGTTGCTTATCAGCAAACTTAATCTAGAACTTGAATTAAATTTATTTCGCTTCCAACATGTATTTGCTTCTGTCATTAATATGGTATTGTGAAATGGAAGAATTATCTATTTTTATCACTTCACTTTAGTTTTTCAACTAAAAAATATAATGTATCTCATTTTAATATTTAACGAAATGTGCAATGTGAAAATAGCACAATTTTTGTTTACGCTCCTATGCCCAATTTGAAAACTCATTTTTATAAACAAAATGTTTCTTTCGTACAGAGACAAGCATAACTGACTCCCATATTCAAGAAGTTCGAGCTGAGCAGATTCATGAAGTTCACGCTGAAAAGGTCGTGCAGAATGTTACGAACATTGATGGTAGGTTAGATTTATCAGAATTTCCAGAATAGAAATAATATAAATATTGACTATGACCCTTCACTTGATTTTAGCAAAGTGTGTAAAGAAAGCAATCTCTTAACATTACTCTTGAAACTGTCTTGATATTGCCCCACTTTTAATCTTAAGAAAGATTAGTATAAGTTTTAAGTACCCTAACTCGTAATAGAACTGAAATAAGCAAAATCGGAATAAAATTATGGCCTAACCCTAACCTGGTACACATACTACGTTCCGGTATCTAACTTGCCCAGGATAACCACATAAGTTTGATGGTGAGGCTTTAACTTATCTAAATTGCCCAGGATAAGCACGTAAATTTGATGTTGAGGCTTTAACTTATCTAAATTGCCCAGGGTAAGCACATAAGTTTGATGTTAAGGGTTTTAACTTATCTAAATTGCCCAGGGTAAGCACATAAGTTTGATGTTAAGGGTTTTAACTTATCTAAATTGCCCAGGGTAAGCACATAGGTTTGATGTTAAGGGTTTTAACTTATCTAAATTGCCCAGGGTAAGCACATAAGTTTGATGTTAAGGGTTTTACCTTATCTAAATTGCCCAGGGTAAGCACATAAGTTTGATTGCGATGCCATAATTTTACTAACTTGTCCAGGATAAGCACATAAGTTTGATGGTGATGCCATAATTTTACTAACTTGTCCAGGATAAGCACATAAGTTTGATGGTGAAGCTTTACCTTATTTAACTTGTCCAGGATAAACACAAAAGTTTGATGGTTAGGCTCTACCTCATCTAACTTGCCCAGGATAAGCACATACGTTTGATGGTGAGGCTTTAACTTATCTAACTTGCCCAGGATAAGCACAAGTACAATTATTTGTGACTTATATAAATAAAACTTTGTTGGCCAGAAACCAAACCTCGCATATCCTAATGAACAAAATTATTCATCAGAAACAAAAAACTTTACTTAAATTGTACAAGGTTTTCATTTACCAATGTAAAAGTGGGAAATCTTCAATGAGTTTCAATTTGGCACCCCAATCTCCTTTAGGGTATAAAAATCTGCCAAGTTACAAAGATTTTGGTTCCTTAATGAATAGCGGAAGCTCTTTTCATACCAGTATTTGCACAGGGCCTGCCTCACCGCTCAGTTATTTCTTACCCTCCATTCTGTAACACAAGCCTTTTTCCTTAATTATATCTAATGTTTTGTGCATGTTTTCCTATTGATAATGCCCTGCTGTATATTTCTGAGTGTTGAAAAAACCAAGGTTTCCAGACAGTTATTTCCTCATCTAAATTAAATTAATGGAACAGGTATGGGGGATGGGTAATGGAGGATTACTTTACAGTACTTCGATATTTAGATAACAACGGGGATGTGTCTATGACACAATTTTCTACTTTATAAAAATCTGATTGATTGTATACAAACTATATTCTTCTACAGAGACGAACATAACTGACTCTCTGATTCCAGAAGTTTAATAGAGTTATAAATCTAAACATTAAATATAAACCAAAACTTGTTTCTAGCTAGTTGCTTATCAGCAAACTTAATCTAGAACTTGAATTAAATTTATTTCGCTTCCAACATGTATTTGCTTCTGTCATTAATATGGTATTGTGAAATGGAAGAATTATCTATTTTTATCACTTCACTTTAGTTTTTCAACTAAAAAATATAATGTATCTCATTTTAATATTTAACGAAATGTGCAATGTGAAAATAGCACAATTTTTGTCTACGCTCCTATGCCCAATTTGAAAACTCATTTTTATAAACAAAATGTTTCTTTCGTACAGAGACAAGCATAACTGACTCCCATATTCAAGAAGTTCGAGCTGAGCAGATTCATGAAGTTCACGCTGAAAAGGTCGTGCAGAATGTTACGAACATTGATGGTAGGTTAGATTTATCAGAATTTCCAGAATAGAAATAATATAAATATTGACTATGACCCTTCACTTGATTTTAGCAAAGTGTGTAAAGAAAGCAATCTCTTAACATTACTCTTGAAACTGTCTTGATATTGCCCCACTTTTAATCTTAAGAAAGATTAGTATAAGTTTTAAGTACCCTAACTCGTAATAGAACTGAAATAAGCAAAATCGGAATAAAATTATGGCCTAACCCTAACCTGGTACACATACTACGTTCCGGTATCTAACTTGCCCAGGATAACCACATAAGTTTGATGGTGAGGCTTTAACTTATCTAAATTGCCCAGGATAAGCACGTAAATTTGATGTTGAGGCTTTAACTTATCTAAATTGCCCAGGGTAAGCACATAAGTTTGATGTTAAGGGTTTTAACTTATCTAAATTGCCCAGGGTAAGCACATAAGTTTGATGTTAAGGGTTTTAACTTATCTAAATTGCCCAGGGTAAGCACATAGGTTTGATGTTAAGGGTTTTAACTTATCTAAATTGCCCAGGGTAAGCACATAAGTTTGATGTTAAGGGTTTTACCTTATCTAAATTGCCCAGGGTAAGCACATAAGTTTGATTGCGATGCCATAATTTTACTAACTTGTCCAGGATAAGCACATAAGTTTGATGGTGATGCCATAATTTTACTAACTTGTCCAGGATAAGCACATAAGCTTAATGGCGAGGCCTTCAACTTATCTAACTGGGCTCTCGCACATAACTATCACAACATGGGATTCGAATCTGTGAACCCACGCAGAGAAATCAGAGATGTGGTGGCGAGCGTATTTGCAACACTTAGCACGATTAGCCACACAGCTGCGCCATTCGCTCTGTAACACGAATCTTTTTCTTTAATTCTGTTCTTTTCTGCTTGATAAAACTCCCGCTATACATATTTTAGTATTGAGAAAAGCTAATTTACCAGACAACTATTTCCTCATCTAAATTAAATTAACGAAACAGATATTGGGGTTGGGTAATGGAGGATTACTTCTTATTTCTTTGATGTTTGGATAAAAACGAGGATGTGGCAATGACACAATTTTCTACTTAATAAAAGTCTGATATATTGTATACAAACTATTTTCTTTTACAGAGACAAACATAACTGACTCTCAGATTCAAGAAGTTCGAGCTGAGCAGATTCATGAGGTTCATGCTGAGAAGGTCGTGCAGAATGTCGTTGATGGTAGGTTTGATTCCTCAAGATTTCCAGAGTTGAAATAATATGAAAAAATGATAAAATTCTTTATGGGAATTAATACCCAATACTTGCCACTTAGTCGTATCGCTATCGTCCAGTTTGTATTGTAAACTTTTTTCTTCAATTCTGTGCCATGTTTGTGTGTATGTGTTCTGGTTTTGGTTATTACACACAGCTAGCCTTTCTGACATGTATTCCCCTATGTATGAATGTAACGAATATTGATGGTAGGTTCGATTCCACAGGCTTTTCAGATTTGAAAATTTTTAAAGATCAACTATTACCCAATACTTTACAGCAAATTGTTTGTTATAAAACATAAACTAGGATTACTTTTTTAGTCAATGCTTAGTTTTCATCGCAAGGCTTTATGCTACTCGGACAATGTTATCATGATTTATATATATTCTGTATTTTGGAATAATTGACATAACATGCACATTAAATATTTGTGTCTTCAAAGTGTCTTGAGATGTTTTATTTTTTTAAATTTGCTGAAAGTACTATACTGACTCAGAGTAGGAATGGAAGTTTCAAATATTTTTCTTTAAATTCTCTAGTCTGTGAATGGAAAATCTCGATTGATCAAAATCATACTCAATGTTGATGTAATAAATTGAGTGTCAATAATTCTTGTAATATATACTGCCGATAGTTTTTACCACCTTTTATTATGGCCCACTAGGAAAGTTTATCTTTTAGTAGTTCTCTGAAAATTGTCATAATATTTCCTCACTATTAATTCATGATACATTTACAAATCTTAGTGGAAATTCTCAATCAAAATCATACTCATTGATAATGTTGGGTGTCAATATGTTAATGCTCATATTTTTATACCCAATTTTATTATGGCCCACTAGAAAGGGTATTATTACTCGGGGAACTGTCCTCAGATTGCTCGAGAATAAATTATACAATCTGTTTACTTCAACTCTGATTATCTAAGGAAGATTAGTTTAAGCTTTGTGGTGAGGCTTTAGCTATCAAACTTGCCTTATCCCAGGATAATGCACAATCAGGTGCAATTGGTTGTGGAGAAATAACCTGACATATCATATCCTAACCCAGGATGAACAGAATTTTCTGACTCAAACCAAGAACTGTCATTAAATCATTCTAAGATTTAATTTATCAACCTAGGAGTGGGAAATCACCAAAGAGGTTCAATTTGGCACCACAACGTCTCCAGGGTGTAATAAAATACCAAGTCACAAACATTTCTGTTCTTCCAATTAAAATAGCTCCTTCCATACCAGTACTTGTATAGAGTTTTGCATCGTCATCCTTCAATCTGTATTGCAAACTATTTTCTTTCATTCTTTAGTTCTGTATCAGTGTGTATGTGCACTAGTTGACAAAATCTTTCCTGTGCATAATGTTCATTATTACAGATATCTGGTTTTCATATGCAAATTTCTTTATCGGCCCCAAAGGTTCAGTGTCTAGAACTTGCAGGTTTCAACACACAAAGTTACAAACAGTCTAAGATTTTCTTTCTTTTTGAATCTCTCTTCTGTAACAAACAAAATTAGTGATTTTATTCTAATATTTCAAATACTAATAATTTTTTTCTTTTCTTGCAGGGACAATCAATAATTTGCGGACTTTTTTTTTTATAATTTGGTCATTATAATATTTTGCAGAAACAGTCATCAACAACCCTAAGGAAGCAAAAATTCATGCTGAAAATGTTGTTGTCAACATCATTCAATCCCATGGTAAGGAAACTTGGAAATATTGATCCCATAATTATTTTCCATGTTAATATTGCTCTAAAATTTGAGTTTGCTTTATCCGTAGTGTCACTCATAATGTAAGTTTTCTTTTATCCATGCAAGACACACTTTATCTCTATTGTATATTTTATTTATTTTGCATTCAATGACATTTAAAAAAGACAATTCATGCTTACAGGACCTGCTTTAGAGCTGGCCCCAGCATTTGTGGTTTGCCTATACATTGAGCTAATCAATGAATTTATCTGAGTAGTATGACACATCTTTTAATGCGAAGCGTTTGAGAAAATATCCCATAGAAATTATGGGAAAGATATGATCCTACTTGACTCTATTATTCTGTTTTTTGCGCTGCATTCTTGTTTTAGCTGACCTCGGCTTCTCCTATCTGGTTTGTTACACACTGAACCAATAACTCAAAGTTGGTGTGTCAAATAAGAGATCTCAAATCCAAACCAATGATCCAGAATTTGAGTAGGCTTGAGTAAATCTGGTTATTCAATTACACACATTCAGTTGTGTAAACACATATTCATGTTTGATTAAACATATCAAAAATAATCATGATTCGGTTAACTATCAATTTTTTTTTTTCAATCTGATTTCAGACATTTGCAGTCTTATTTATTAGATTTTTGAGGACTCCTTGTAACACTTTTTGGTTACCGTAAACTGGGCCACTTATAAAGTATAACATGGTCAAGGCTATGGATATTATATAATATATAGCATAGGCAGGTCAAAACAAGATTCAATCGATGTGCACCAAAATTTTGACTCATTGTGTCTTTTAGTTTGTTGGAACTATAACATCATGTAGGGTACATTTAGGATAGTATTTACATGTATTATAAAAGAGAGAGCCAATAAGAAAGCTTAATTGTATGTCTTACAATGACCTCTCTTCCTGTTACCAGTCCATGTCAGGTATGGGATTACTTAGCAAGGTAATCAATTTCAGATGCATGGGCCTGACAGTTGTTTAAACAACAATAGCGAGACCTGTTAATTGTAAGCCCATGTGCACCGAACGGTACTGATATAGACCTGATAAATGACGAGTCATAAATTCATCTCAGTTTGCATCACACCCTCGCCTATTGCATTTAGACCTACCATCTTCAAGTCTTTCTTCACCCACACAACAAAGACCGACTAAATCAGGTGCTCAACCAAATAAAGCTCCTGACCCAGTATATAAAGGAGATCCATTGCCCTCTCCATCAGGTATGTCATAGATAAAATGCAGGCGACTTACACTTCCAGTGCCACATATAGATGTCAATTGTTTCATGTATACAATGCTTATGTCGCTAAGCACATGACAGGGTCATAAAAATGATCAGTTAAAGTATAAAGCTCATTCATTACCTTTGATTAACATGCCGTATGTTGCGGCCCATGGCCATAAGGTACACCGAGCTATACGGTGCATCGGGATATAAGACGCAACAGTTTTTAGTAGTAGCGGTTGTAGTGGTGATCACAATGTGCCAACTCTAAAACGGTGTACACTTGGATCACAGTGTGCCACAGATATTTATATTAAAAATTGATTTGTGGACGCGGTCTTTTTCTTATTATGCTCTGACGGGACGGCACCTTTAGGAACGAATATTACAGTATTATAACTTGCAAAACAGTTGGTGAGGTACGAAAAAGCCGGTAATTAATTTTAGTGTCACTCGGGTATAAACAACTGCAGTACCACTAGATTTTTTAAAAGAAAGAAAACATAATTGTTACACCTAATAGAACGCGAATCAACTACAAATACAAGTCCATGTTGGGAGAGCCAGAACTAACTAAGAACTGCAGACAGGGCAATTAGCCTAACGCAAGTGAGATCACGTGGTGCTAATCAAAAGTCAAAAGGTGATAGTATCTTGCAACACCTAGTAGACATAAACCCACGGATACGTGTGCTAATAATGCACTTTGTGAATCGATTACCATTACAGCGGTTACCATACCAAGCACAACAAACAACAGCGTTTTATTGCGGTCGTCTCCTCACACCCACGCGATCCAAAAGATATTATTCTGTGCGTTAACTGATACCTTAGTCATCGTTAGTATTGATTGACAAGCAATGGCACAAGCTTCGGAATCAAATAATAAACAAAATTATTCTAAAAAATAAACAAGAATTGCCAATTGTAACAGATTCGAAATGATGTGGTGTAAAAATATATATCACACAAAGATATTCATTCTTCGACTGACGAAAACCTTCAATAATGCTTTTTTGAATCAACAAAAAGTGCAAATAGCCGATGTAAAAGTCAATCATTAGCAGATGTTTGAAATTGGCCATGCAAATTATTCTCTGAATGACAACTGGCAAAATTAGCCAACAATACTGGAATTTAGTCTACGATGTTTCACTGTTAAATACAGAAGTTTTATTTCTTCACATACCTTACTGTGTGACGCATTTTACTTTTAGGGCACTGTTTTAATCCCAGAGTAACCCCCTCCAATACAAAAAACTGCCTCTTATCGTGGTTTTTATAGAACAGAGTGAACTCTGATGTTGAGAATCAATCATCATTTATTAGTCAACACAAATTAAGTACATTACGAAAAATATGGCATACATGTGACCAACAACAAAAAATACTTCAATTGTGTGACAAGAGTTGCGAGGGACCTCGAAATCTTCAAGCAGCGACACCTCATCTGCAAACATACCTCAAAAAACTGACGTGAACCAGTATAATGCAGGGCATATTATGTGTTTTAACCTTTGAGTAGCGGACGCCTATAATTTGCGAACCCGAGACATAATTTGTGATTAAAGGTTAATATAAATGTATTTTAGGGTTCGATAATAACCCATAGTGGTTTGCACTGACCTTTACCACTCCGAATGGTTGGATTCAACCTTGATCAATGCTTGATCCGAGCTTATTCGTTACGTCACAGGTTGCGTGACAAATTTGCTTTCACATCTTTATTGTTTTCGCCGTGAGTCCAGATGGTGAAACACCCTTGAATCATCAAATCTTCCAAGCATAAACAAGTCTATGTTTACTGGAGAAGGAAAAGTATTTTGAGCGAACCACCAATGCGTAAAATTAGGCCAATTCGGTAACAACATGTGACGATATTTACACTAATATATCGCGTCTCGCTTGAAGCTATACACCCATTACTTATCGATCTTAAGATCGTTAAGTATGTTGATAGGTATTTGTCTGCCTGTCTGTCTGTCTGTTAGATGCACGCGATATCTCACGAGAGCGATGTCGAATCTGCTCCAAATTTTACATGTGCATTCATCATATCTCGGACCAGAAGCCTATTAACTTTGGATGAATAATGTCGTATAATTAGCGAGTTATTAAATAATTAGTGATGAAAAGATCTGGATTTTTGCAAATCGAGAGAACGATTTTTGCAAAGCGAGAGATTTTTGAGACACGCTGAGTGTGTGTGTGAGCGATGCGCAAGTTTTCACGCTAGTAAGTCATAGCGAAGCATACACACCGCTAGATCGTATCTCTTGATTATTCTTTAGGCATTGTCCATATCCCTCTTGTAACCTCACATCTTCTCTGAGGTTACTATAGGTCGCAGACATAGAAAAATTCTTCAACAAAAATTTTCGACTTTCTCTCTTATTCAAGTCACTCGACAGACGCGCGATGACGCTCTCAAACAGTGGTAAAAGGGACGCTCAACAAGATATTGGCGATCTTTCTGGCACAGTTACAAAGGGATTTATTAAAGTGTCTGGGTTAGGGTTTAGGTATGAATAAAAGTCTGATTTCCCATTTTGGAATTAATTTGTATTCTACAGACGTAATACGTGACTACAGATTAATACATGACTGCCGTGTTGTATCTCATTGCAGAAACTTACATGATTTTGTCGAAGCAATGAAATGCTTTAAAATGAAATGTAAAAATGGTGAAATAGGTTTTGACAAACAGATGCAAAACCTGAAACTACGATCAGGCTTTGAATATCGACATTATAAAATATATAAAATCAAATTGTTGTATGCATTACCGATAACACTGCAGAGATGAAATGACAGATTTACGAATAACTAAGAGTAACTTCTCATCTACAAACATAAGGAAGTGTTTTTCAGGATAAATTCTATTCTATTATATCAAACAGTTCCTCTGATTACTTGTTTTTGAACTACAACCTCTGTTATGTGTGTGCATTAGTAGCCCATACCATAAATAGCATAACGATTCTCTAGAGCAGTGGTTAGGAACCTTTTTGGTCAAGAGAGCCATAAAAGGTACATATTTTCAAATGCATTTCTGTGCGACCCATATAGCATTTCTTCCCTCAATCAGGCCTGAAATTTCCAAAAGTCAACACATTCGATGTCAATATACATTTAATGTGACTTTTGATTTTGGATGTTGTCAATGCGGGCCTTGAACGGCTGCTCACATGCAACACAAGTTGAAATCGACGATACTCATCACCTATTTTTCATTTAGGCATCTCCGCAGTATTTCAAAAAAATAGCTTTGTTATTACGATCAAAATATGACAAATACTGTAACTAGTACGTACGTACAAGCGGACAGTGAGCTTTTCTCTATTGCTCTGCGACTCTACCACGTTGTGATGTCACAAAATATGTTCCAGAATTCCCTAGGTTTGTCACAATGCCTGTTTGGTAAATCTCTTGAATAACATAGTCATAGACATACGCGGGATGCGCGTTCTTAAATTCATTAGCAAATTTTCTGCCAAATTTAACTATAAAAGAGTTTTAAATCTCGTAACAATAGTAAGCTTAGCCTTAGAATATTAGATTTTTCGTGGGAGCAATATATCGTCACCAAAAGAGCAATATATGGCTCGCGAGCCTTTTCTGAAACACAAAAATCTGTCTATTCAATTAAGTTTTAGTGACTCGCAATCGACAATTAAAAGCTAAAAAATTTGCTGATATCACAATTTCTCACTATTGGTGCCGGCGGTTAAATGAACCAGCTTGCACCGTCTCAATATGCCCCACGACATTCTAATCTTCGAGCCTAAGCTGGAGTAATGAGAAGAGCATTGAGCCAAAAGAAAATGGATTTTGGCTCGCTTTTCGGAAAATTTTTAATTTGGTATTCTGCATTCTCATTCTGCTTGTGAGCATGTTTCGTGTTTGTTCTTTTACGCTTCAAACTCATTATCATTATTGCCAGTGTTTAGGTCGGTTGCAGTAATTAGTAGAATTCACTAAGGTATGGTAGAGAATGAATCATAGCATTTGAAGCCTTTCGTATTTAGGAGGTCAGAAAGTGTTGAAAGGACAAATCTCTGTCAATTCAGGAATCTGTCAAATTAAAGTTGATACGTAGTAATAAGTGGGTTTGCATCCTGGTTTTGCTGATCCATAGGAAACAGTGGAATTAAATTGGGTCAAAACAACACAAGATGATATTTACCTAAAGCCTAGATAATTCAACAGTTAAATTCTGGAAGAAACTCATGGCAATTTATACCTAGTTGCAAATGGTACTTCTCAGTCTCACCAATATATTAGTGAATTTACTTTGACTGAAATCTAAATTTGTCATCTTTCACCAGTTATCGGGAATATCATGCAGAAAGTTTTGTTCTTGAAAATTTTGGTTGTGTATAGCAATGAGCTACTTTAAACTGTGTGTTGACCAATATCTGATGGAAGCCTAATAATTTATTTATAAATCCTGTCACTCTAGTGATGAGATTTAGGTATGCTTGCATCCCGAGTTATTTGTCCTCACTTCGTAAATTGTAAATGAAAAAGTACAGGCACCTTCAAAGTATGTGAACCAAGATGGCGGACACTGGAACGTAGTACGAGCCAGGTTATGGTTAGTCCATAATTTGAGGTACAAATAACAAGGGAGTCACTTGGCTAGTCCCCGAACTCGTAATAGAACTAAAATAAAGAATATTGAAATAAACTTATTATTGAAATAAAATTATACTACTCTCCAGTGTTCGCATCTTGGTTCAAATATCTCGGGTGTAATAAGGTACATGCTTACACCTCCTCTTGTTGGAAATTCATTATTACTATTTTCTTATCAGGGGTTCTCGATAAAGTCTCTCGCAAAATTCATAAAGGTAAATATTTGTTGTGTTAGCTTTCATTCACAGTTTGCATTAATATAATAATCCACATCTATTCATCTAAGTTACTCACCGTTAAAATGACCAAGTTTTGCAATAGTGGTCTGTTGCTACGAACCATATTGTAACTACATTCATAACTGGTAATACGAGAGTGATACCTATCTTGGTAAACTCACTTCATTAGATTGTGAAGACACTTTTTAGTAGAGCAAATATTCGAGATAAGAATTTCACAATATTACATACAATTGGATGCCTTACTGTAATCGACACATATCTACAAGATGAAGCCGAAAGAACTCTCTTGCTACCATAAATAATGAGAAATGAAATATATCAAATCTCCAGGTCAGCGTGTGAAAAAGTTCATTAAATATTTCAACAAGAGGACATGGAAAGAAACAGAAGTCAAAATTGCAGAAAACTACAAAAAGCTCAATGAGCCTGATTTTGAGGTCCATCCTAAATTAAAGAAAGTTCCAAACTTCTATGAGGGCCAAATGGCAGCAGAGTACAAGAAGGAAAAGGGATTTGCTGTAACAGAGGGATCTGAAGAAATTGGTCAGTTGATCACTATGAACAAACTTAGCGAACAGATTAGTGATGAAAGCTGTAATTACATTGCAATTACTGGTCAGGCTGGAAGTGGCAAAACGACAATTATGAAACGCGTGTCTCGAAGTGTTGTTGTTGCAAATGAATTGGTGAAGAAAGCTAGGAGAGCAAAAGGAACATTCAGTCAATTGTTCCGCAGGAAAAAACGTCAATTTAGATTTGTTCATCATTTCGGTTTCAAAGATATGCCGGTTTCCAATGCTACAAGACCAGAAAAAGCACTTAGCCCTTGCGATTTGCTTTTTGGGAAGATTGCACCTGGGTTCAAAAATCTAGAGGTAGAAGAAGGATATAAATGGGTTATTGAGCATGATTACGAGTGTATTTTCTTCTTTGATGGTTTAGATCAGGCTATGTGGAATCTTCATGGAAACCATAATAAGATGAATTACTTTGACAAGTCAAGTACCGCTACAATTATGTACAATATTTTAACAAGAAATCTTTTCCCCCGAGCCAAAATTGTTATTTCATCACGTGAACACAAAATTGCATCCTTGCCTTTGGAATTACGGCCGCCATTCATAACCGCTCTCGCTGGTCTAGATCCTGAGGACATCAAAAAGTTATTCGTTTCAGTTTTAGGTGAGACAGGTGAAGAATCCTGGAATAAGTTAACAGTTCAATCACCATCACTCATCCAGTTCTCAAGCGTACCATTATTCTTGCTTCTTAATGCGATAGTGCACAAGTTTAACCCTGCATATCAACCCGATACCATGACAGATGTAATGATACAAATACTCCATATTTTTATGCGATCCGATCATGCTCAGGAAAGAGAAAACATGAAGCAAAATATTCAAAAATTAATGAAAATGTCATTCGAGGGCACAAAAGAAAAGCGAGTAATTTTTACTATCGATGATCTCAAAAAGGTAGGCCTTCATTCAGACGAGGTCCGCGACCTTATCATAAAAGTGCCTGGAAATAACATGCTAAGTCAACATCTCATGGAAGGCGACAATTTGATGTTCTTCAGTCACCAAATCCTTCAAGAAATTCTAGCCAGTCTATACATCGCCAACATGGATCTTGCCACTTTCAAATCATTTATCACTGAAGAGATTTACAATGATCACTGGTCTGTTGTTCTGCGTCTCCTGTGTGGGATTATTTTCAATCCAGATATCAAAACTGAATTTCTGAAAGATCTTACAACTGGTGAGTATGTTACCAAGTAGAGCTACAACAATATACACTTAAATGTTAATTGAATTTATGAATTTTTCAACAGTGATCGATCGAGAAGCAAAGAAAGCAATACTTAGAAAAAGCCTCAAGAATAAAATGAGTCAATGTACGAGATCCTATCAAAAGTTAGAGTTGTTCGGTGCCTTGTATGAGGCCAATGATGCCGAACTCATTCAATCCCATGTGCGAAAAATCAACTTCGAAAATGAGTCTTTCAATGCTGCAGGAATGTACGCAATGTCATCGGTTATGCGACGTTGTGGTCACCTTGAGCAGTTTCGTCTTGTTAAATGTGACCTCAATGCTGAGTTGATGAAATGCTTGGATTTGAATTTGAAAGGGTCTGGAGTGAAGGCAAGAGTATTGCAGTCTTTTCCAATATTGCAACAAAATGAGAATATAACCATTCTTATACGTACAAATATAAAAGCATTGGTATAAATTTTGGGCGTTCCCGGAGTATGTGCACCAAGATGGCGCACTACCTGAACCCTATCCTGGTACACATACTATTTTCGGATTGTGCGCCATCTTGGTGCACATACGTCTAGACTTGTTTGCAATGAGGTTAATAATAACATACCACCCCTTAGTATCAGGAAACTCTTCATTGGAGTAACTTGTTTATAATTAAATAGAACAGATCTTGTTCAATGGTATAATTCCATGTTCATGATTTACTACGACCTCTTCTAATTTTATGCTTATTCCACTGTTTCATCTATGCAGGTATCTAAGTTAGATATCAGTGGAAATCAAATGAATGAAGAAGCTTTTGAATGTCTTGGTTCTGTTTTGGCAAGTATTGATAAGGAAGAAATGGAACTCAAACTTCAAATGTGCGGAATCACCAAAGAGAAAATGGATGCACTGGCAAGGAATTCGGGATTGAAGGTTGGTCAGCCTCAAAAAATCATGCCTGGTAGAGAAGGCTATATTTTTTTCAATTTGTGTTTTTCATTCTAAATACATTTATTTTCAATGATCATTAAAATTTCTTATGAAAGCTTACAACAGCTATTATGCGAATATTTTGTAATATGATTCCTTTTCATTCTAAACAAGACCCAGTATATTATGCTACCACTGTTATGTCAGGAGATACTATACTTCCAGGAATCCTCCTGGTTGAACATTGGAGTTGTGAAGGTATAAACCTGGGATATGTAAACAAGTAAGATAACAATTCAACCACTATTTATTTTGAACATGAAAAAATTTGGTCATCTAGTTCTACCTGGAAAAATTTGAAGATCAGGGGCCCCATTCGCCAAACTTTGTAAACATCCGCGTTCACGAGAACGTAACCTCGTCTCTCAAAAATGCAACAGCGAAATCTCGTTGAGTGCGATTCACGAATGATCTCGTAAACACTCTACGCACGGTCACGCAATTTAACTGTAAAACTTACGCACAGTCGTCGTTGAACAAAATCACTATATGATCACTCAACCGTGTCACTCACCGCCGCTAGCCGCCTGGAGCGGACAAGCCTATCTTGCGACGATTTGTAAAGTTTCCCTGTTTGCAGCCCGAGTTTTAAAACTTGGGTCATATAGCAGTAATCTATGGATAAATGAAATGAATGCTGGAGTACCTATTGTGAACTACTTCTGTAACAGACAATAAAATAGATGAATATGTAATCCCATATTTGATGTTAGCAGCCGTACTATTTGCTACATTGAGTTAGTCTGTGTACGGTATAGGTTCAGGCCTATACCTATAGCTGTACTCCAGTGAATAGAGTTGGCTACTCTATTATACAGGTCTAGACTACAGTCACTCTTACCCAAGTTAAGCATTTGGGGATTTTTGATACTGTGCCTATTTTTCATGAAGTATGCAAATACCACAGCATGACTATTTTAACTTGAATTCGTGCTAAGAACAGGCCGAACTACAATTAACGAGGATAATTTAGGCCTCGTTAGTTTGCGAGCCTCGTTAGTTTGCGTTAGATTAGCACGCAAAAAATTATCTCGAATAATTTCTCTCGAATATTTACTATTCTTCGTTGATACCATTTTTAGTTGGTTCTTTACTAACATGATAAAGAAATTTGGCAAATGGGGAACCAAATGCATCTCTAAGATTTTTGTTGATTTTTTTAAATGTGAAGTAAGTTTTTATCTCCAACTCTTTGGAAAGTTCGTGGTTTTCTTGCACAATGTAATGTTCAAAATTGATATTGATCTCATTCTTCTTCAAAACTGAACCCAGTGGTTTGATACCGTTCCCAACTGTTTTGTCACGCAAATTCTTAAAGATCATGAATAAATATTGTAAAATCTTGTGACCTAAGAATATGCTCAAATATCAAATTGCAACTAACGCTTCTATAGCCACAAAATTAAATACCTAACATGAAAGCAATAATTTTCAGTATATATATATAGCAAGAAATTTTTTCAATAAATTTTGGAAATTGTGGCATGGCTTCATTAATCAGAGCTCAAGTAACTAATTGTAATATTATAAACTTGAGATAGATGCTGTTGAGTTTGGGTCACAACTCATACGTTGGGAAAAACTCAATAACCTAACCAAATTCTTATAACATGAATATAAGTTATTTTACGACCTTCAAGTAAGTTTGTTTCAGCATATCCGATTTTCTTTTGTCTAACATTATCTAAATTACACAGATTCACACTCTCGATGTTCGAAACAACTCAAAAATCACATCCGATCTATTTCTTGCAATCGCTAAAGTTGCAACTCAGAGTGAAGTCAAGAATCTTCTGATTGATCCATGTGAAGAGTTACGTCTAACCACAGAGCAGCTGATGGAATTGAGCGAATCAAAAACCTGTGGAAAGGTTTGAAAGTCTAGACTGTAAATTTATACCAAGTTTTTTAATTAGGCGTTTGTCTGTGAACTATTATTTATCAAGCTTTTTCAAGTCAAATTTGTGAAAAACATGAATTATTCCGTTCACCGCTCTAATATATATTAATGCAAATGTAAACATGGGTATGATTTAACCCAGCGGTTTGATACCGTTCCCAATTGTTTTTGTCAAGCGATACAACTTCCTAATAAAATAAAATATAACTTCAGTAAAATCTCATGACCTAAGAAAATGTTCAAATATCAAATTGGAAGTAGAACTTCCAAGCCGCAGAATTAAATACCGGAACTGGAGGCAATGATTTTTCAGCGAAATTTATATAGCAAGGAATTACTTTAAAACTGCGCTTCCTTACATCAGTAAATTTTAGAAATTGTGAAATGTCTTTACTTAAGCATAATGGCAAGTAAAGTTAAACTGAAATGGAACTTCTCATAAATATAGCTATAATCGTCAGTACATAGCAGCAAGCTGCGCTATTGTATGTACAGCTTCATTAATCAGAGCTCATGTAACCAATTGTAATATCATGCACTCAAGATAGATGTTGCCAAGTATGGGTCACAACTCATACGTTGGGAAATACTCCATAATCCAACCTCATAATTTTTCAAAACCCATTACATAAATATAAGTTATTTTACGATGTTCAAGTACATTTTCGTCAGCATATCCAATTTTCTTTTGTCTAATATTATTTAAATCACACAGATTCACACTCTTGATGTTCGAAACAGCTCCGAGATCACATCCGATCTCTTTCTTGCAATCGCTAAAGTTGCAACTCAGAGTGAAGTCAAGAATCTTCAGACAGATCCATGTGAAGAGTTACGTCTAACTACAGAGCAGCTGATAGAACTGAGCAAATGGAAAATTTGTGGGAAGGTTTGAATGTTAGACTGTATATTTATATCAAGTTTTTTTCATGATGCGTTTGTCTGTGAACTATTATTTACCGAGTTTTCTCAAATCTTTTCAAAAATGTGGAAAATATGAATTATTTTGTTCAGCCCATCAAGATATATTGATGCAAATGTAAACATGGGTATTTAACCCAGTTACTAACTGTTTTGTCAAGAGATACACGTTCTCCATAAAAATAAAATATATATATTTATTAAAATATCTTGGCCTAAGAATAAGCTCAAATATCAAATTGCAAGTAGCGCTTCTATAGCGACAAACTTAAATACAATATAAAAAGGAAATAGTTGTTACTTGAAATTTATATACCCAGGAAAATCTTAAGTAAATTTTGGAAATTGTGGCATGGCTTCATCAATCAAGGCATAAGTAACTAGTTGTAATATTATAAAGCGAAGATAGATGCTGCTAAGTTTGGGTCACAACTCATACGTTGGGAAACATTCGATAATCTATTCTCATTCTTCTTCAAAACTTATTACATGAATATAATTTTGTTCACACAATACTGAAGTACGTTTTCTCAGCATATCCAATATTTTCGTCCAACATTATCTGAATCACACAGATTCACACTCTCGATGTTCGAAACAACTCCGATATCACATCCGATCTATTTCTTGCAATCGCTAAAGTTGCAACTGAGAGTGAAGTCAAGAATCTTCTGACTGATCCATGTGAAGAGTTACGTCTAACTACAGAGCAGCTGATGGAACTGAGCAAATGGAAAACTTGTGGAAAGGTTTGAAAGTTTAGACTGTAAATTTATGCTGAGTTTTTTTCATGAGGCTTTTTGACTGTAAACTATTATTTCCTGCATTTTCTCAAGTCTTTTTAAATTTGTGGAAAATATGAATTATTTTGTTCAGCCCACTAATATATATTGATGCAAATGTACATATGGGTATGATCTAACCCAGCGGTTTGAAACCGTTCCTAACCGTTTTGTTAAGCAATACAAACTCTTCATAAGAATAAAATGAAAGTTCAGTAAAATCTCGTCATCTAAGAATATGATCTAATTTCTATTTGCAAGTAGCACTTTTATAGCCGCAAAATTGAATATCTAATATGCATTTTAGTGAAATTTATAGAGCCAGGTATTACTTTGAAGCTGACCTTGTTTACATCAGTAAAATTTGGACATTGTAGAATGGCTTTACTTGAGCATAATGGCGAGTAAAGTTGATCTGGAATGTAACTTTTTATAAACATAGCTACAATCGTCAGTACATAGCAGCAAGCTGTGGTATTATATGAACAGCATTATTATTCAAAGCTCAAGTAACTAATTGTAATATCATGAACTCAAAATAGATGCTGCTCAGTTTGTGTCACAATTCATACGTTGGGAAACACTCGATAATCTAACCTCACTCTTCTTCAAAACTTATTACATAAATATAAGTTATTTAATATGTTCAAGTTTGTTTGTCTCAGCAAATCCAATTTTCTTTTGTCTAACGTTATCTAAATCACACAGATTCACACTCTCGATGTTCGAAACAACTCCAAAATCACATACGATATATTTCTTGCAATCGCTAAAGTTGCAACTCGAAGTGAAGTCGAGAATCTTCAGACAGATCCATGTGAAGAGTTCCATCTAACTACAGAGCAGCTGATGGAATTGAGCGAATGGAAAACTTGTGGAAAGGTTTGAAAGTTTAGACTGTAAATTTATATCAGGGTATTTTAAGCGTTTGTCTGTGAACTATCATTTCACGAGCTTTCTCAAGTCTTTCTAAATTTGTGGAAAAATATGAAATATTTCGTTCAGCCCACTAAAATATATTAATGCAAATGTACACATGGGTATGATCTAACCATGCGGTTCGATACCGTTCCTAACCGTTTTGTCAAGCAGTACAAATTCTTTATTAAAGTAAAATATAAATTCAGTAAAATCTCGTCACCTAAGAATATGATCTAATTTCTATTTGCAAGTAGCACTTCTATAGCCGCAAAATTGAATATCTATTATACAGACAATAATTTTTCAGTGAAATTTATAGAGCCAGGTATTACTTCGAAGCTGACCTTGTTTACATCAGTAAAATTTGGACATTGTAGAATGACTTTACTTGAGCATAATGGCGAGTAAAGTTGATCTGGATGTAACTTTTTATAAACATAGCTACAATCGTCAGTACATAGCAGCAAGCTGCGGTGTTATATGAACAGCATTATTAATCAGAGCTCAAGTAACTAATTGTAATATCATGAACTCAAAATAGATGCTGCTCAGTTTGTGTCACAATTCATACGTTGGGAAACACTCGATAATCTAACCTCACTCTTCTTCAAAACTTATTACATAAATATAAGTCATTTATTATGTTCAAGTTTGTTTGTCTCAGCAAATCCAATTTTCTTTTGTCTAACGTTATCTAAATCACACAGATTCACACTCTCGATGTTCGAAACAACTCCAAAATCACATACGATATATTTCTTGCAATCGCTAAAGTTGCAACTCGAAGTGAAGTCGAGAATCTTCAGACAGATCCATGTGAAGAGTTCCATCTAACTACAGAGCAGCTGATGGAATTGAGCAAATGGAATACCTGTGGAAAGGTGTGAAATTTTAGACTGTAAATTTTTATTTTTTTTTCAAGAGGTGTTTGTCTGTGAACTATTATTTATTTAGCTTTTTCAAGTTAAATTTGTGAAAAACATGGGATATATTGTTCAGCCCACTAGGATATATTAATGCAAATGTAAACATGGGAATGAGATAACCTAGTGGTTTGACACCGTTCCCAACTATTTTGTCAAGCGATAAAAATTCTCAACAAAAAAAATATAAATTTAGTAAAATCTTGTGTACTAAGAATATGATTTAACATCAAATTTCAAGTAGCGCTTGTATAGCAGCAAAATTAAATACCAATAATTTTTCAGTGAAATTTATATAGCCAGGAATTACTTCAAAGCTGCGGTAAATTTCGGAAATTGTGGAATGACAAGTAAAATGAACTGTAATGAAACATTTCATAAACATATCTACAATCGATATTTAAGTATGTTTGCCTCAGCATATCCAATTTTCTTTTGTCTAACATTATCTAAATCACACAGATTCACACCCTCGATGTTCGAAACAACTCCAAGATCACATTCGATCTATTTCTCGCAATCGCCAAAGTTGCAACCCAGAGTGAAGTCAAGAATCTTCTGACTGATCCATGTAAAGAGTTACATCTAACTACAAAGCAGTTAATGGAATTGAGCGAATGGAAAACTTGTGGAAAGGTTTGAAAGTTTAGACTGTAAATTTATATCAAGGTATTTTAATTAGGCGTTTGTCTGTGAACTATCATTTCACCAGCTTTCTCAAGTCTTTCTAAATTTGTGGAAAAATATGAAATATTTCGTTCAGCCCACTAAAATATATTAATGCAAATGTACACATGGGTATGATCTAACCAAGCGGTTCGATACCGTTCCTAACCGTTTTGTCAAGCAATACAAATTCTTTATAAAAGTAAAATATAAATTCAGTAAAATCTCGTCACCTAAGAATATGATCTAATTTCTATTTGCAAGTAGCACTTCTATAGCCGCAAAATTGAATATCTAATATGCATTTTAGTGAAATTTATAGAGCCAGGTATTACTTCGAAGCTGACCTTGTTTACATCAGTAAAATTTGGACATTGTAGAATGACTTTACTTGAGCATAATGGCGAGTAAAGTTGATCTGGATATAACTTTTTATAAACATAGCTACAATCGTCAGTACATAGCAGCAAGCTGCGGTATTATATGAACAGCATTATTAATCAGAGCTCAAGTAACTAATTGTAATATCATGAACTCAAAATATATTCTGCTCAGTTTGTGTCACAACTCATACGTTGGGAAACACTCGATAATCTAACCTCACTCTTCTTACAAACTTGTTACATAAATATAAGTTATTTAATATGTTCAAGTTTGTTTGTCTCAGCATATCCAATTTTCTTTTCTCTAACATTATCTAAATCACACAGATTCACACTCTCGATGTTCGAAACAACTCCAAGATCACATACGATATATTTCTTGCAATCGCTAAAGTTGCAACTCGAAGTGAAGTCGAGAATCTTCAGACAGATCCATGTGAAGAGTTCCATCTAACTACAGAGCAGCTGATGGAATTGAGCAAATGGGAAACTTGTGGAAAGGTTTGGAATTTTAGAATTTAAATGTGTATTATTGAATCTTCATGAGATGTTTGTCTTTGTTCTATTATATATCCTAATACATACATGTGGAAACAGAGTTACTTGGCTTTCGAAGATCATTCAGAGTTCTCCCTTTGTCTTTTTTGTCTCTATTTTGTTTGCCCTGGGTTAGTGTTGATATAAGTCTTTCGGATAAAGTTATATTTAAGAATTTTTGAATCGCTTTTGGAAAAGGAAAGATTACTTCAAATTATAGATAATTTTGCCTGTTTAATAGTTTAGGTGTCCTGATATAATTGGTGGCATCTATCGAATATTGCTAATATTGTAAAACTTATTATTACTTACATTTTAAGTGAATTATTTCGTTGTGGAAATAGATCTTGACTCGAGATTTTGGGAAAGTGAATTAATATGTATAAAACCCAAGCAAGCTTCATTTAGGGCTCTCGTCTCTAAATTCCAATGAATTCTGGTCACATAATTTTCAGATGATATCATGATTGGTTCTCTTATCACATCTATTTCAGTTGTATAAACTAGACGTCAGTGGAAACAAGGATCTTGGCACTGCTGGTTGGGCTCAGGTTGGATTAGTTGTTACACAATGTCAAGTGAAGACATTGGTGGCTTGGAATTGCAATCTGACAACAGAAGGAATAAAAGCATTTAAGGAAAACACTCGCAATGCAAAGGTAGAAAGCAAATCATTTGATTTGGTCTTATTGGTTAGAAACTAAAAATATGATTAATTTGGATTGAGAGAGTAATATGTATAGTCAAGTATGGACCAAACAGTATCATTGTGAATGTCAGGATTTATCATTGTCGCTTACTTGATATTTTATATTTCCACACTCAGACTGGATGATCACACTGCAAAAAATAAGACAAATTTACTATATTCCAATTTATCCGAATATTTGATTTTACTAAACGTTTTTGCCAAAATCATAATCTGGAGAAAAAAAATCCTTATAGCACTGCTATGAACAACCACCGATGTAGCAGAAGCCTAATTTTTTTTTCGTCATTTTCTGCAAGTAAAATTGTTTGATATTCTTGAATTCTGTGGTGTATCTCAGCTGATCTTAATTAACCCGCTCTGCAGCAAAACCAATGCATTCTATCTCAGGATCCCACCAGACGTCATGTCCTTGGTTTATGTCACTGTAATGCTATCTTTCTCATATAAAAAAGAATGCACAAATTCTTGCTTTCTTGGTAATATTATTAATATAAATGCTTGATACCAGTTAGATAATTGATTGAACCAATTTTCAGTCAGTTTTAGTTCCAAATCTCTGATCTTATTCGTTTCAGTTGAATTATCTAAATGTTAGTCGCAACGAGGATCTTGGAACTGCTGGCTTTGGTGAAGTTGGATTAGTTGTTGCACAATGTCAGGTGAAGGCATTGGTGGCTTGGTATTGCAATCTGACAGCAGAAGAAATGAAAGCATTCAGGGAACACACTGGCAATGCAAAGGTAGAAAGCAAATCATTTGGTTTTGTCTTATTGGGGAGAAAAATAAAAGTGGTTTCAAGTTGGATTGAGAGAGTAAGATACATAGTCAAGTATGGATGGACCAAACAGTATCATCGTCAATATTAGATGTTATCAACGGTCCATACTCGTTCTTTTATAAACAAACACCTTCTGTGTTTTTCTTACTCAAACTGTATGTTCAAACTGTTAAAAATAGTGCAAATTTACTAGTGTTTCATTGTATCTGAATATTGGAATTTACTTAACATAAAAACGTTTTTTCCAAAAATCATAATCTAATGAAAACTAACTTCATAGCACTGCTACAAACCAACATCGACTTCAAGCAGAAAAGTTCGATATTCTCGTATTCTCTTGTGTATCCCAGCTGATATTAATTAACCTGTTCTGCTGCAAAACTAATGCATTCTATCTCAGGATCCCACTCGACGTCATGTTTTCTGGTTTAATTCACTTTAAAGCTCTCTTTTACATATGAAAAGAAATGCACAAAATTAATGGAAATGCTTGATACTAGTTAGATAATTGTTTGAACTAAGTTTTCAGTCAGTTTTGGTCGGAAATCTCAGATCTTCATTTCAGTTGGATAAACTAGATGTCCGTGAGAACAAAGATCTTGGAACTGCTGGTTTGGGTGAAGTAGGATTAGTTGTTTCACAATGTCAGGTGAAGGCATTAGTGGCTCGGTATTGCAATCTGACAGCAGAAGGAATGAAAGCATTTAAGGAAAACACTCGCAATGCAAAGGTAGGATGCAAATCGTTTGATTTTGTAACATTGGGAGAGAAAAATAAAAGTGCATTCAAGTTGGATTGAGAGAGTAATATGTATAGTCAAGAATGGATCAAACAGTACTATTGTGGATGTCAGGAATTATCATTGGTCCATACTCGATCTATTATAAACAGACGCATTCTGAATTTTTCTCACTCAAACTGTATGATCACACTGTAAAAAGAAAAATAGGACAAATTCACTGTTATTTCACCTCAAAAATTAGTTAAATTCACTTTGTGGTTGACTTCGACCACATTCTGTGGATTCACCCAAGATAGCCCTAGCAGTAGCAAAAGTACTCATTAGGAAATTTCGCAATCACTTTCTGAATGTTCATAACAGTATTGAAAACAACTATATTTAAAGAATAACTGAATTGTGGTCACTCAAACAGTATGATCACACTGCAAAGAAAATAGGTTAAATTACTGTTATGTTTAAAATTAGTTAGGTTCTTTTCAGGGTTGACTTTGACCACATTTTGTGGATTCACCCAAGATATCCAGAGCAGTAGAAAAAGTACTTATTAGGAGTCACTTTAAAATTTTCTGAACATAAAATCTTTTTAGTCATAATTAAGAATCTGGTCGAAAAGAACTTCATATCACTACTACGAGAAACTACTAATATGTCAATATCTGGATATTTTCCCAACATTTGCTGCAAACAGAATAATTTGATTTCTTTACTTCTTTAGTTGATTCCAGCTGATATTAATTAACCTTTCCTACAGCAAAACCATTGTATTTTAAATAATCGATCCATATTTGTTTTAGCAACATAGCAAGTAAACTTGAATTCCCATCTATACACAAAAAAGACAAATTGAATTCAAGCGGTGTAGAATTATCATCTGGCAACATGATAATCCTGGTTCATTTTTTATGCTTACAGCAAGACCAAATAAACAATCGGACTGAATCTAATTATTCTTGCTGAAGTCAATTTCAGACAATCCTCCAAAGTGCTTTCGGTTGTTACGGAAATAACCAGAGTTTGAAACATCACACATTTAAGTAATATTGGCATATTCATGAAATTCAAGCAAAACCATTATTTAATCTGTGTTGTTACTTGGGATACATTACATTCTCACATACATTCAGAGCCTATGACATTTCGCAATCACATGGTCCTGGGCCCTCGTCGGTTACCAGTCCTGATTAGGTATGGAATAATCAACCATTCACTGGTTCCAGATACATACCTGAATGACAAAAGAAATGAAAACCGACCTGCGATTACCAAATCAAAATCAACTTCGTTTTGCAGATTAAAATCTTGGATCTGGGTTTTAACCCAATCATCACATCCAGAGATGAAGGATTATCTACAATCAGTAAAATTGTTCATCAATGTCAGGTTGAAACATTGAATATGAAATACTGCCACTTCAACAATGATCAGTTAAGAAGATTCAAAGCATCGATCGCCGATACTAGGGTTGAGTTCAATCATTAATGCAGCACAGTGAATGTGAAAACAGGCATTGGAATCAGTGGGAACAATTCGAATCATTATGATAGCAAGGCTGATTTTGGTTTTTAAGACTTTCTATTTGAAATCCATATTTGAGTGAAGTTAATGAGCTGGTTCAATTATATGAAAACCCTAAGCAACCAGAGGTGACAGTGAGGAATCAAGCAATAATCTCTCATGTAATTACCCTGGGATTCGAATCTGCGAAAAAGCGCAGGGTAATGAAAGGTGCGATGTCAAGTAACACTTGAGACAGCGGTTCCCAACTGGGGGCCCATGGCCCCTTGAGCAGTTAGAGGGGGGTCAGAATGCTAGGAGCTAAACTGATTTTCCTTTTTCTTTTACAATTAGAAAACTCCTCGTTTTTCCCCGTTTCATGTTTTCACTTTGTTGACCATGAAATGTCAATTAAATGAAGCTAATGGGATTCGGAATCTACCAATAGAAGTATTGCTATAAATACTACTATAAAGACATACAGAAGGGGGCCACGAGTGCTGAAAGCCTCCGGAAAGGGGCCACGAGTTATAAAAGTTGGGGAAGCACTGGCTTAGGACAATAAGCCATACCGTCGAGCATAATGATACTTTCTCCAAGTCCATCTAATTACCATTCCACACTTTGTATGGGGATGACAGTTTCAGATACATGGGCTCGGATAAGAACGTCTAAACCAACCAGAGGTGACATCTCACATCCTGCGACAACAAGGAGTCTAGTGATTCTCTCACACATGGTTGTACCTCGCCGGATTCAAACTTGTGAACCCTGCACAAACAATGAAGATTAATAATAAATAATCATCAAAGTGGGCTGACTCTTGGCTTAATTTTCATATCTGTATTATTAGGATACTCATACTTTAATTAGGTCATTTCTGGCGTCCTTGTACTCTTCTTTACATACAATATTACCCCATTACATAAACTTTAAAAGTATAATTATTTTTGTATGTATATTTTGGATTTTCATTTATTGGAGTAAAGTTTTTTCTGCGCTATTTCTGATATTGGATGTTTCTAATAAGTCATTCTATTAATTTTGGAATTGCCTGACTTCAGTATGAAATAGTATTTTCATATTTATTACGGGGTAGAGAAAAGCCGATAAGACGGCTTAATCATATGGTGAACCACGGTCTCTTGTTCGGTTATCAGTCCATGTCGGATATACAGGCCCGGATCATGCCTTTTAGATACCCTAAGCACTTACGATTTTGGTGCTCCATACATAAAATATTATAACAATGAAACTGGTGTTATGTGTTATTTGAATGTTTAAGTTTCAATTCAATATAATCATTACTAAGTGAGAGCAAGTTACGAATAATTTACAACAGTTCTCATACTTACAAACATGGATAGAGGTTTAAGATGAGACTTGAGAACATCATTTTAACTGGGCAAATATTGAGGTCTTCGTTTCATTGAGCGCCATAGCACAATTGAAAAATTGTTTACGGAAATATCTGTGGTGTCCCATTTCCCTTGGTTCCGTAAGCACGTGCTTATTTTGCTTAATGGCTAATCTAGCACTGCGGATATGTTATTTTTTTCTTTTCATTCAATTATTTAAGCTGTGCGGGATGGATTATCTTTGTTTTAATGTTTTTGAGGTTGATCATGCATTTTTGTTCGGAAAGTGTGCACACCATGTTTATTCAATGTATATAAGATTCCATATAGTAGTTTTTGGTAAACTTTTATTGCAATAAACCTAGAGTTGGAAAACTTGCCTTGTATGGAGTTTATCATGTTGGTTGTCTTGCTATATGATTAGCGTTTTCAGATGGAAAAGGATTGGATTTACATATTTATCTCGGGGGGATAGGAAGGCCGATAAGACGGCTAAATTATATGGCGAACCACGGCCTCTCGTCCGGTAAGCCGTCCATGTCGTCTCCCTCTGGATAAATTTTGAACCAACATCCTATTTACGTAAAATTTAATCAAACTACTCATGTACGCCCGCTTAGACGATTATTTTAGTGGATCCTGGGACTCCCCATACAGCTAGGATAGCTATTCCACATATTAAATACTCTGTTAGACTCTTTGGGGGGAGACAATATTTAAGCTAAGCATTCTCGACAGACGGAAAAGGCTTACATAGTGAAGGCTTCATTCAAAGACAATGAAAGATTTTTAAAAACGCATATTTTTAATCGTAAAATATTTCAGACTCATTATTGAAATTCTTTCCTTCAAGCCTAGAAAACCAAAAACCAGCTTAAAAAGAATTTATTTCCTTGTCATTTATTGTTTTTTTTATCAAAATTCAGTTTTTCCAATTTTAAACTTTCCTCAATCTGGAGAGTTTTCTACTAAACAGGTTGGTTTTCGAGACTGGAGTGAATTTTTTGAGAATCAACAGTGTCCCCCCCTCCTCGGACCAAAGTCATGCCCAGATTGGAGGTATGCTTCTTTAACCCAGGTTCCACAACCTATGACGCTTTTTTTTATCAGTATTACGTTTGCATTTATATATATCTATAGTTTATACAATTCTTTTTAGTCTTACAAGCAAGCATTGCAAAAGGGGTTCCTAATTCTCTGGAATGTTTCTTAGGGATTCGCGCCCCAAAAAGATTCGTAAACTAATGGGATAGAGCAGGGGTGGCAAACCTGTTTTCTACCACGACCTACTAAAATCTTCAAAATAGCTCGTGACCGACTGATCGGCAACAAGGTCACACACAAAAACGATTTGGAACCACTGGTCTATATTATTACTATATATATATGCCTATTAGATTTGCAATCATTAGTAAACTGGCAACATATAATTGATCATTTTTTTGCCAGTATTACCGGAAGGTTTGCTTTTGTAACCATTTATAGTTTATACAATTTCCTTTTTATCAATCAAATGTTTGTTTTTGTACAAGACCAATAAACAATTGCACCGGGGTTTATTGAGCCCCGAAAATGTTTTATTTGGGATCCACCAAAGAAGTTGAAAACCAATGCACTATATTATTTAATGAGAATGCAATATTGCAATGATGAAATATAATAAATAAACAAACAATTGCATAATGATGAAGAAGTTTAGCGACGTATAACATTTTATGATCATGGAAGCATACGTAGCAGCCAGAATTTTCAATGTAAATTTCAATTCAAATCGTGTATGGCAGCTTACACAAAATTCTGCCAAATCTGAGACAAGTATACAATGATTCATCAAAGCATATCTAGCAGCCAGAATTTTCAATAAAATTCCAATTTGATTTGTGTATGGTTACTCATGAAAGATTCTGCCAAACATCCGATGATTTTGTTACATGCACAGCTCTAAGGAATCACTGATATAGACGATCGCATCAGAAATTTTTTCAATTTGATATCAGATCCTTGGGTACTCCCGTAGTATGTGTACCATGTTAGGGTTAGGCCATAATTTTATTCCAGTTTACCTTATTTTAGTTCTATTAAGAATCGAGGACTGTCTGTGTTAGTCAATAGAATATACTCCATGTCCATAGGTCTCTTTACTTTTACACAACTTGATGTGAAGTAGACAAACAAAACTAGTTACCTCCCTATTGGTATACATACTTCTGGAGCTGCTCAATAGCTTTGGTTCCCTTCATATCTTAGATAAATGATGACAGGGGTTCCACTCTAGTCTAGTCTAACCCACATTGCAGTCTCCTAGAGCTGAACAATTACACCACCCTCTAGCATAGGGATGAGCAACTTCTCATCGACGGGCCAGATGTGGGAAAATGAAGTTGTCGTTGAGCCGAATTATTACAAAATATACTTCGTCATCCAATCTTTGGTAAATGGTCGACGCTCTGTTTACTTTGTTTCTTGGGATATTCCATGGTTAATAAAACTTAATAGAAAATCTAATTTCTGAAATCAATTTATATTCAGAATATAAATATAACTGATACCAGTAGTGGGGAATGTTTACAACGCTCTTCTTTGACCTTATATTGTTTGTTCACTAAGGCAATTGTCTATTTCACCAGCTCGCACTGACAGTGCGGTGAGAGTAGAGCGATCGGCAACTTTCATGAATGATGCGTCGGACCACATAACAGAGTGTGGTTGGATGCAGTCAGCGGGCCGTTCAAAATCCCGGGACCGGCCCGCGGGCCGTATGTTGCCCACCCCTGCTCTAGCACCTCTATTGCACAGAATTTTTTTTACGACACCCACTATTATAATAAAGAAGTCTCTTCAAATTCCAAGTTACTTTCATCGTTATTAGGATTATTCAAAGGCGTGTAACCTTCTTTCGAATGCGACTGCTTGTTCTTGAAAGTTTGAACTAAATTTTTTAATGAAGGCATTTTCGATTTCCTCTTGGTTTTAATTCTGTTATTTCCCATTGAAAAAGGCTTAGTTTTGCGCTTAGGACTGGAACGGATGCCTTTTAATGCAATTTTATTGGCATCTGCTTCAGTAGTTTGATGATTACTGAGAGAGATGCCTTGTAGTGGTATAAAATTTGCATCCGCCTCAGTATCTTCTTCTTGATCGAGAGGGATGCTATCCAATGGAACATTTTTTGCTTTCTTGTGATTGTCATGGTGATCGTAGCCTCCAGTACAGCCAGATTTTAGTAATAATAAATAAACGTTGAAAGCGAGACTCAATACAAGAGCTCCAACTGTTGTACACATGATCGCCATCCAGTGGCTGAACAATAAAAAAAAAATTTGAATATCTAAATAATTTTAACGTTTCAGCTTCATTAAATAAATAATTTAAATCTTAGTAGAAAATACGAAGAGATGGCAAAAATTGCATTCAAGAAATCAAAAAAGAGGTTTTAAATGAAAAATGAAACAAAATATTGGAATGAAGAGCAAATGAGAGTTGTGGATGAAAATTTCTTGTATCTGAAGCAAATAACAGACTAATCCCATATCTGACATGGACTGGTAATTGCACAAAAGACCATGGTTTTGCCATATTATTAAGTCGTCTTATTGACTCCTCTTCTAAGCCTTGAAGACATTTTAGTTACCTTGTGCAATTCAATTCAGCATGTCATAGAAATGGCCTAGAGCAGTGGTTCCCAACCTTTTATGGCTCGTGACCCCCCCTCCCCCCCCCCCTCCCAGAGGCTTTTCGCACCCATAATTCCAGTGGTGTTTAGAGTGTTATTTTGATTGGTAGATTTCAAATCTCATTATGTTCAATTGATTTATGCTCAACCAAGCAAAAACAGACCAAAGTTACCCTAGCAGACATCTCTCAGCAGACATCTCTCTCGTTTTTGAACGCGCCGATCACTGTTGCCAGAACTCAGATTTCAATTGAGCGATGCGAGAGTTTACGAAAAAGGCATCGATGCAAAATCAGCTGATGCTTTATGTGTTGCCAGATTAACCATAAAAACTGTGAATAATTGCCGAAAAATCACAGTTCTCCCCCAAATATAAGTGTCTCACAAATATATCCGCTTAGTATAAGAAATATAAGTATAAGTGCTTATAATGGGAAGTAAACACAACGAGTTTGACAAAGATTGGATAGGTGGAAGAGTTACTTATTATCGTTTAAACCTGTCCCAGTCGTCAATTTTTGATAAAATTGGTAAAAAGACCTACTTTGCCCCAAAAAGATGTGTCTTACAATCATGACCCTTTCCATTTATACATAAACAGTAGTAGTACATTTAATAAAGTGTTTATACAACGAGTTTCGAAAAGTTTGTATGGGGGGAAGATATTTTTATTCTCGTTTAAACATGACCCGCTTGACAATTTATGATAGAAATGGCAAAAAGACCTCTTTTGCTCCAAAAAATGAGTGTCTTGCAATTACGGGCCCCACATTTACAAAACACCAGTAGTAGTACATATAATAAAGTGTTAATACAGCGAGTTTGAAAAAGTTTGTATGGGGAGAAAATATTTTTATAATGGCTTAAACATGGCCCGATAATCACTTTTTGATAGAAATGGCAAAATGACCTATTTTGCCCCAAAAAATGAGTGTCTTGCAGTTATGGGCCCTTCATTTACACAAGACCAGTAGTAGTACATATAATAAAGTGTTAATACAGCGAGTTTGAAAAAGTTTGTATGGGGGGATAATATTTTTATAATCGTATAAACATGGCCCGATAGTAAATTTTTGATAAAAAAAGGGCAAAAAGACCTACTTTTGCCCCCAAAAATGAGTGTCTTGCAGTTATGGGCTCCACATTTACAAAACACCAGTAGTAGTACATATATTAAAGTGTTAATACAGCGAGTTTGAAAAAGTTTGTATGAGGGGAAGATATTTTTATTATCGCATAAATATGGTCCGATAGTCAATTTATAAGAAAAATGGCAAAAAGACCTCTTTTGCCCCAAAAAATGAGTGTCTTGCAGTTATGGGCCCCTCATTTACACAAGACCAGTAGTAGTACATATAATAAAGTGCTAATACAGCGAGTTTGAAAAAGTTTGTATGGGGGGATAATATTTTTATAATCGCCCAAACATGGCCCGATAGTCAATTTTTGATAGAAATGGCAAAAAGACCTATTTTGCCCCAAAAAATGAGTGTCTTGTATTACGGGCCCCACATTTACAAAACACCAGTAGTAGTACATATAATAAAGTGTTAATACAGCGAGTTTGAAAAAGTTTGTATGGGGGGAAGATATTTTTATAATCGTATAAACATGGCCCGATAGTCAATTTTTGATAAAAAATGGCAAAAAGACCTACTTTGCCCCAAAAAATGAGTGTCTTGCAATTACGGGCCCCTAATTTACACAAGACCAGTAGTAGTACATATAATAAAGTGTTAATACAGCGAGTTTGAAAAAGTTTGTATGGGGGGAAGATATTTTTATAATCGTATAAACATGGCCCGATAGTCAATTTTTGATAAAAAATGGCAAAAAGACCTACTTTGCCCCAAAAAATGAGTGTCTTGCAATTACGGGCCCCTAATTTACACAAGACCAGTAGTAGTACATATAATAAAGTGTTAATACAGCGAGTTTGAAAAAGTTTGTATGGGGGGAAGATACTTTAATTATCGTTTAAACATGGCCCGCTAGTCAATTAATGATAGAAATATACTGCTATCAGATACAAATATACGCAAAAATTGTTCGGATGGCCGCACGGAATGTATCAGCATGACGGCTTTGGACCACCCTGGTCTACCTCATTGAAAAACTCCCGACTTCGCTGACCACTGGATCGTTGAAATGCGATCGCGGAATTGTTCATTAGTCCAATACTTGAAAAGGGGCAAAAAGCGATAGAAAAAGGGTTTGAATCTCGGGATCCCAACCCCATTTGTAATAGCTAAAAAAAACTCAAGAAAGTTCCTCCATTAGATACAAATATACGCTAAAATTGTTGTGTGAGCCGCACAGAATGTATCAGCATGACAGAGTTTGGACCACTCTGGTGTATCTTATTAAAAAACTCCCGACTTCACTGACCACTTGATCGCCGCGTCACATAGTGTAAATAGTTCATTGGTCCAATTGTTGAAGGGCAAAATTTTTTTTTAAAACAAATATGCAGCAACAAGGAGAATACTAGAAAGAAAAAACAACAACAATTTAAGAAAACGACTCATTGGCCCATTTCGTGTCCAGTAAATAAGTTTCAGTGTTTCTTTTTAATTTAGAAGGTTAATATGATACTTGAAGAGAAGACGAAAAATAAGCAAACATTTTGAAGTTTGAATCGTCTGGTGAACTCGTAATATTTTAATAAACACCGATAAACTATATTAAATACTGTTGCCCCTCTTTGCTTAGTGCCCTAAGCACGTGCTTTTATTGTTTATATTGTTTACCCTAACTCAGTTAGTCCACTTTAGGCCGACGGTGACGCGATTTTGGGCAACAACTTAATGAACGCGGAACACAGTTTGGGAAACGCTGTTATATTAGGAGCATTAATTGCCTTACTGCTAATCCTTCGCCTCCACCCGCACATACTTTAAGTCCATCTTATGCTGATGTGCTTCTGCGTGGACTAAAAGGGCGTGCTACAGACACGATTGCGAGATCATTGTCTCCTGTTTCTTTACCCGCACATACTTTGAGTCCATGCAATGGTGATGTGCCTTCGCGTGGGCTTGAAGACAGTGTGCCACATAAAGTCTTGGTACCTGTGCAGTCTCACAATAGTGTGTCACATGCAACTCGTATCGACGCTAACTCTTCACAGAACATTGCAATGTCATCCTTTCGCCGTCGATCTTTTCGACAAAATACTGAGTTTCCGACTTCTGCCCTCTCTAGTTACCCGATTTGCACTGTTCTTCCCAAATCTATTTCTGACAAAGTATCATTGCATAGTGATAAACCAACCAATATTGAATGTCTTAATTTTAATCGGCCAAGTCAGGCCATTACAGATTTTAGCCGTCTTGAATACTCACTCTTAGAATGCAAGCAGTCGGGAGGTGTGTTCTGTTGCTTTGAAATTTCGATTGAGTCATTTATTTCGGGAATTGACGAACTGGGTTCATTCAATCCAGATTGTGGCAACGACTGGGTGAGATTAGCCAATGTAATTTGGAACAAGAAGTTTGCAAAAAGTGCTTTGAAAAATGCCATCCGAAAATTAAAAAAATTTTGGAACAAAAATGCAGAAAAAATTAAAAGTCAAAGTTTAGTATTTTCGGTTCAACCCTCAGAGGTAGTAAAAACGCTTCCGTCAACCGACGGAACAATTGATATTTTCGACCATCCTGAAGTACCGGCATTCAGCGACACCATGTCGGATGACAATTTGCCCGATTTATACTCTCATTTTAAAAACGAAAAAGACAGTGAAATTTACGAAAAAGAACGTAAACAATTTGGCGATTCACCAAAACAATCTAAGCGTAAAAATTTGATTTTAAAAAGTAACACACCGACTGACTGCAGCAGGTCATCTAAATTATCTAACGCAATAACCACTGAAGAAGATTTAAAAGAGGTTAGTCGAAATTTAAATATATTTTCCAATTCGAACAAAACTGATCAACCTCCAAGTCCAGTGCAAGCGTCTGTCATGATGGAATGCGGAAATCCGCAAAATAAAGCTAAATTTCGAATGGATAAAAAAATTTGGAGTAATCTTTTTAAATGCATTATTGGGAGGCGAATAAAAAATCCGAACTGGGTCGATGTCATTAGAAGTGCTATTAAAAAAAGTGACCCATACTGTTCGTATGCATTTAGATGGCATACTGTAAAATCGGGAGACTTTTCTGAACGCGTTTTCGCTTGCAGTGGACATTGTGGCTTCTCGGGCTGCAGTCGTAAAATATCTGTAATATCCTATAGAGAGGACCCTCGCATGTTCCATGTTAGGTATACGGGAAATAGGTATCACGTTGGTATTAAATCAATCCAACTTAAGGGTAAACGGCGGGAGGAATTGAAAGAAAAATTGGTTCATTCTCTTCCTCGCAATATGTATTTAAAAAAAAATTGGTGCTCTCTCCTCCGATGTTTTTCATTCTGGTAATAGGGACGATGCTCCGTCACAGGCGGTGTTAAAAAAGGCGCGATATGAGGCTAGATTGGTAAATGTCCCAGATTTCGATAATCAATGGAATTCGCTTGACTGTTTGAGAAAATTTCAGGCCAGAAAATGCAACAATAAATTAATTCGTGGAACCTTGCAGCAAATTTCACAAGTTCCTCCAGGTATTATGTTGTGGTCGGAACAGTCTGTAAGAATATTCATCCAAAATGCTCAAAATGACATAATTTATATTGACGCTACTGGTGGGGTACTGCCTTCTGGTGCCCAAAGCCCATATTACATTTACGAAATAGTTACTCGCCATCCCCAAAAGGGCAAATCCCCATTTGCTGTTGCAACGTTTGTTACGAATCGGCACAACATTGCAAATATTTCGAACTTTTTGTCACAATTCCGTTCTGATGTTTCCAAATTGACCAAACAATTTCCCGCAAAAGTTTTTATATGTGATGGTAGTATGGCCCTCATTAAGTCGATAATTCAGGTAAACATGCGCGAAAGTTTAGAGGCCTACATATCACGCTGTTATTCGGTCATTCAAGGCAGTGCAAATTTGGATATGCTTTCCCGACCCTTTCTTCACCTATGCACCAGCCATACCATGAAAAATTTCAAGCAATTGGCGTGTAGGGTTCCAAAAGTAAAGCGGGAATTCATGCATATATTTGGGTTGCTTGTTTGCTGCAAGGGAATTAAAAAACTTCGTAAAATTATTTATCATTTGACAATATTATTGATATCCCTGAATTCGAATCTTGTTGATAATAGCTGGTCGTACTTGAAAAAGCGTATCGAAAAACAAAATATTCCACCCCCACCCGAATGTGTTTTCGATCATGAAGCATCGGGTGAACTTTTACCAGATGCAGACTGGAGTGAGAGTAATCCTTTTACCGAATTACTATATCTGGATATTGCTAGAGCTACAAAAATTGCTACTGATGCGGGTTTTTGTGGTTTCAACTCTTTTTATTGTCCGGAAGTAATGACCAAATTTAAAACGTTTTATGTACCCAAAATTTGTCTATGGGGCGCTTTGCTAGTAGGTGATTTAGGCAGGTTTGGTACAACAATAGGCTATGAAAAGTATAAGCATTTTTACGCAAAATCATCGGTCTCTAACAAACAGAACTTAGCAAAAGATAATCGAACACAGGGAATCATGGAGAAAAGTCAACAGGAGCTAAAGCGTACTCGTTTCAACAACAGGCGGTTTAAACGTCTTGACGAGATCGCTGTAGTGTATGATCAACTTCATGATTCCCTAATTAGGGAATATCAGGATAATTTGATTGTTCGTCCCAAAAAAAGGAAAGTCGATAACAGAGACCAAATTGACCAAGAAATTGAGAAATGGGGTAAAAGATGTAGAAATATGGGTAATGATAAATCGAAAGGTATATATTTACAGCCACCGTCTAGACCTCTGAAAGCTTCTTGCCCAATAGAATTGCTTGATAATGATGTATTGGAAACGGAAATAATATGTGAGGGGTCTTCTCAGTCAATGGCATTGCGATTTAGGTCACCCAAAATTGATTTTCGGAACTTGGTACATATGTCCAACGTTGACTTTGAAATATTGAGCTCCAATACCAATTTCCGAAGGGATTGGTTCACATCGGACATTATAAATACCGCATCGCTGATTTTGTCATCGCAGTACCCGAATGCTGACGGCCTTCAAAGCACGACACTTTATACCACAATATCTGGCCCAAAGGTCTACGCTCCTTTCAAAAAGTTTATTCAAATTTTGTTTGTGCATGATAATCACTGGGTAGCTGCGTCAAACATATTTTCTTTCAATCAGAATACCATTCAAATCTATGATAGTTCGTACTTGAAATACACAGAAAATGACAAATATGCTATTTCGCTTCTCATGCGGCCAACATTAGGAACAAACAAACTACAGATTGAATTTCCTCCCGTCCAGCAACAAACGTTAGGTGCATCTTGCGGACCATTTGCAATAAGTTTTTGCATAGCTTTATGCGAAAGAATTAGACCAGAGGATATAGTTTTCGATGAGATAAATCTGCGAAAAAATATTTATGATGGCATAAGTTCTAAACGATTCTCACCAAATTTTAATATCGGCCGAAACCACAATAAAACCGATACGATACGATATTTATGGATATTCAGATATTTTGTAACTGCCGACTGCCCTACATACAAAATCAGACTATGATAGAATGCACTTCATGTTTGGAATGGTACCACCCGGAATGTTGCAATACTCCTGTGCCAACTGAGGCACTGGAAGATTGCAAAATTGAATGGCATTGCGAGAAGTGCAATCGATGCTAAATTTTTTCGTTATATATTCACCATGTGCCTAACTCCAATTATTTTTCAGATCCATCGGCTTCATGGACACACAAATGATCAGTCTATTTTACCTTTTGCAATATATGCCAAAGTTAAGGGTTTTCTCTCTCGATCGTCGCCAGTTTTGAGATGAAAACCATCACGATAGTTGGCACCTTGACGTGGTGTGGTGGCTTACTACTAAGACCAACTAATTATCCAATGCAATAAGTGTGTCTACTACCCAAAGTGTAAATGAGGGACCCTGATTATAAGACATTTTTTTTAAGGGCGAACTATGTCATTTTGCCATTTCTATCGTAAATTGACTAGCGGGCCATGTTTAAGCGATTATAAAAATATTTTCCCCCCCATACAAATTTTTCAAACTAGCTGTATTAACACTTTATTATATGTACTACTACTGGTCTTGTGTAAATGAGGGGCTCGTAATTGTAAGATACTCATTTTTTGAGACAAATTAGTTTTTTTTACCATTTCTATCATTAATTGACTAGCGGGCCATGTTTAACCGATTGTAAAAATATCTTCCCCCCATTCAAACTTTTTCAAACTTGCTGTATTAACACTTTATTATATGTACTACTACTGGTGTTTTGTAAATGTGGGGCCCATAACTGCAAGACACTCATTTTTGGGGGCAAAAGAGGTCTTTTTGCCATTTTTCTCATAAATTGACTATCGGGCCATGTTTATGCGATAATAAAAATATCTTCCCCCCATACAAACTTTTTCAAACTCGCTGTATTAACACATTGTTATATGTACTACTGCTGGTCCTGTGTAAATGTGGGGCCCATAACTGAAAGACACTCATTCTTTAGGGCTAAATAGGTCTTTTTGCCATTTCTATCAAAAATTGATTATCGGGCCATGTTTGGGCCATTATAAAAATATTTTCCCCCCATACAAACTTTTTCAAACTCGCTGTGTTAACACTTTATTATATGTACTACTACTGGTCTTGTGTAAATGAGGGGCCCGTAATTACAAGACACTCATTTTTTGGGGAAAACTAGGTCTTTTTGCCATTTTTTATCAAAAATTGACTACCGGGACATGTTTGGGCGATTATAAAAATATCTTCCCCCCATACAAACTTTTTCAAACTCGCTGTATTAACACTTTAATATATGTACTACTACTGGTGTTTTGTAAATGTGGGGCCCATAACTGCAAGACACTCATTTTTTGGGGCAAAAGAGGTCTTTTTGCCCTTTTTCTCATAAATTGACTATCGGGCCATGTTTATGCGATAATAAAAATATCTTCCCCCCATACAAACTTTTTCAAACTCGCTGTGTTAACACTTTATTATATGTACTACTACTGGTCTTGTGTAAATGAGGGGCCCGTAATTGCAAGACACTCATTTTTTGGGGAAAACTAGTTCTTTTTGCCGTTTTTTTTCAAAAATTGACTATCGGGCCATGTTTAAGCGATAATAAAAATATCTTCCCCCCATACAAACTTTTTCAAACTCGCAGTATTAACACTTTATTATATGTACTACTACTGGTCTTGTGTAAATGAGGGGCCCGTAATTGCAAGACACTCATTTTTTGGGGCAAAATAGGTCATTTTGCCATTTCTATCAAAAAGTGATTATGGGGCCATGTTTAAGCCATTATAAAAATATTTTCCCCCCATACAAACTTTTTCAAACTCGCAGTATTAACACTTTATTATATGTACTACTACTGGTCTTTTGTAAATGTGTGGACCATACCTGCAAGACACTCTTTTTTTGGAGCAAAGAGGTCTTTTTGCCATTTCTATCATAAATTGTCAAGCGGGTCATGTTTAAACGAGAATAGAAATATCTTCCCCCCATACAAACTTTTTGAAACTCGTTGTATAAACACTTTATTAAATGTACTACTGTTGTTTATGTATAAATGGAGAGTTATGATTGTAAGACACATCTTTTTGGAGGCAAAGTAGGTCTTTTTACCAATTTTATTAAAAATTGACGACTGGGACAGGTTTAAACGATAGTAAGTATCTCTTCCACCTATCCAATATTTGTCAAACTCGTTGTGTTTACTTCCCATTATAAACACTTATACTTGTCTTTCTTATACTAAGCGGATATATTTGTGAGACACTTATATTTTGGGGAGAACTGTGATTTTTTGGCAATTATTCACAGTTTTTATGATTAATCTGGCAACGCATAAAGCATCAGCTGATTTTGCATCGATGCCTTTTTCGTAAACTCTCGCATCGCTCAATTGAAATCTGAGTTCTGGCAACAGTGATCGGGGCGTTCAAAAACGAGAGAGATGTCTGCTGAGAGATGTCTGCTAGGGTAACTTTGGTCAAAAACAGCCTGTGAAATAACCTTATCAATCAAATAGGATGAGCGAGGAGTCCTTTAGTAAAGTGGGAGATAAAATCAGTTTTGCGTTTAGCATTGTGGCCCTCTTCAACTGATGTGTGGCCCACTTCGGGAGGGGGGAAACCGGGGCTTCGGTTAGGAACCGTTGGCCCAGAGTGTATTTTCAAATTATGCAATGGCTGTTGCAGAACTGTTGATTTGGGAAAGCTTTAAACTGAAACCATATTTTCAAACAAAGGTGAAATTATCAAAGCCGTTGAATTCGGGATTCCTGAATTTCATAGCAGAAAATAAAAATAAAATTATAATAAAACTCAAATGGCAAATCTCTAGGCCATTTCTATTCTATAGCATCCTATCAAAGAAGTCTTGAGCATGGCAAAGTTTTTGTATTACAATTTGTCAAAAGTTCTCTGAACCTTCTTTGGGAGCTGAATATATAGGGTGTCCATAAAATCTTATATTGTTTTGGCCCTCACAGACGTATTAAATGAAGTAAAAATATTGATTGGAAAACAAAAAACCTGGTTGAGATATACTGAGAACTGACTTAATACCAAAATTGAAATTGTGAAAGGACTTTATGGACACCCTGTATGTTTTTTCAGACTCGAAAAGCCTGTACAGGGCCTTGTTCAGAGTACACAGCATCAAATTTCTACAAATTACTCACAATTCCATGAAATCTTTCGTTTTCTGAATCTTTTCTGATTTTCTTTGTTGCTTTTTGATCAGACATTGAGCAACTGTGAAATCGTGTGTTTATGAGTTTTTTAACAGCAAACAAGACGTTGCACAGAAAGTCTTGGCATAAAAGAAACTGCTATTCTTCGATGCCTGAGGTTGAGTTGAGCTGTTTACATTTCAGTGGCTGCTTACACAGAGTTCTGTCATACCCAAAAACGAAACCGGGTGTCGGAACATTGTTGCACAATGCTGCTTTTCCAGACCCTTGTTCATTGCAAAACGTAGAAAATAAGAAAATACAACAAATTATATAAATAAACTTTCATTGTATGTAAGTGTTTAAATATGTAGGTATGTGTATGTGTATGGATATGTAGGTGTGTGTATGTGTGTAAATATGTGGTGTGTGTATGTGTATGGATATGTAGGTGTATGTATGTGTGTAAATATGTGGTGTGTGTATGTGTATCAATATGTAGGTGTGTGTATTTGTGTAAATATGTTATGTGTGTATGTGTATCAATATGTAGGTGTGTGTATTTGTGTAAATATGTGGTGTGTGTATGTGTATCAATATGTAGGTGTGTGTATGTGTGAAAATATGTGGTGTGTGTATGTGTATAAATATGTAGGTGTGTGTATGTGTGTAAATATGTGGTGTGTGTATGTGTATCAATATGTAGGTGTGTGTATGTGTGTAAATATGTGGTGTGTGTATGTGTATCAATATGTAGGTGTGTGTATGTGTGTGAATATGTGGTGTGTGTATGTGTATCAATATGTAGGTGTGTGTATTTGTGTAAATATGTGGTGTGTGTATGTGTATCAATACGTAGGTGTGTGTATGTGTGAAAATATGTGGTGTGTGTATGTGTATAAATATGTAGGTGTGTGTATGTGTGTAAATATGTGGTGTGTGTATGTGTATCAATATGTAGGTGTGTGTATGTGTGTAAATATGTGGTGTGTGTATGTGTATCAATATGTAGGTGTGTGTATGTGTATATGCTGTAGTAAAAATAAAAATAAATCGACTTCACAACTTATTTATGGGGGTAAAAAAAAGTCCTTAAGTATCCATAAAACAATATGATGAATGATGATAAAAAACGGTGCATTATGTGGAACTATTACCAACCAAAGTTAAGTCCAACTAACGTCTAAGGTTTCCCGAATACAGAACAACATTGACCCCTGAATATTTCCGATCCTGAATTTACAAAAAAAAAAAGAATTTCTTTCATCAATTCGGCGCTCCAGAAGTATGTGTACGAATATGGCAGTAACTAATTTTGTTTGCCTACTTTACATCAAGTTGTGTGGAGGGACTGAAACCTATGGGCAGAGGGATATTCACTTGGCTAACACAAACAGTTCCCAAACTTGGGTACTCTCAAAGTATGTGAACCAAGATGGCGGACACCAGAACATAGTATGTATACCAGATTAGGGTTAGGACATATTTTTTCCAATTTTCCTTCTATTACAAGTTCGGTGACTAGCCAGGTGACTCCCATAGTATTTGTACCTGAAATTATGGCCTAACCCCAACTTGGTACGTACACATACAACATTCCGGGTCTGCCATCTCCATATTTCTGGAGTACCCTAAATTATTATAAATCCTCCCAGTTTGCCATTCCGGCCTTGAAATGTCACAATAAAAACACAGAACACTCATATTAGATATTTCACCTCATCTAATGTATTGTTCCCCTGCCTTAAACACTCGAAATATAATATCTAAACTTACCATTAATGCTAGCATACTTTTCTAGATTATAAGATGTGTCATTCCTGCAAACACCTGATGCAGGGTTACACGTACATGTATTGGCACAGTGGCACGTATACTGACAATTGCTGCCATAGGTACCGAGCTCACAACCTAAAAATATATAGAAAAAGGGTGTTAGAGGTAGCCAGTCACTTAAAATATCAATTTTGTACCTTTTTTATACAATGTCTCTGTTCGCTAGGCACGAGGCCCTATATACGAGCAGCCAATGATGTGCAAAGATCTTACTGTTAAGAATAAGCGGGAATCATTCTGGCTCTGTATTGCTACCCCAGGGGTGCGCAAATTGAGGCCAACAAAGAAAATTTTTAATTTAGTTTAATCTGATATGTTCGAGTAATTTCAATCCCTTTGTGTTGCAAAGCCTATATCTGCGTCCAATTTACTACCTGGCGATACAATAACAGCTAGCTAACAACGCAATTCAAAGCAATTGGTCCCGTACTAATGGAGAAAAGCGCTTGTTTCAATACAACAAGAATTCTAATAACAACAAAATAATACTAAAACGATCCATAGGTTCAGTTTGTGCCTAAAAATACCTTTTTCACATAACGCTCCTCCAAATCCTGGACGGCAAGTGCAGATCCCTGTGACGCTGTTGCAAGTTCCATTATTTCTACATCGGCATTCCTGAGAGCAATTCTTTCCAAAGTGAGTCGGACCGCAGGGGATGGTGCAGTCAGTACCATGCCACCCAGGAGAGCAGTCACAGCCTTCTAAAATCAGGAAATAAAAAATACTAAAATTGAGTCAAGCTAAGCTCGGCAGTGCGGCGCTAAGTGTTAAAATTACGCTTCCCACCGCACCCTGATTACCCTGCATGCTTTCGCAGATTCCAATCCTGTGGGGCCATTGAGTCACAAATCAGAAAAAAAATAATAATTGCCCACCCATGAGCGCAGTCGCAGCCATCTGGGATAAGAATGCAGGGGGAAATGATGAACTGAAGTCAATTTAATTAAATTCTCTTTCCTCTAGAACAGTGCTCTCACATATTTTTGACTTGCCGCATGCGGCTCTTATACTAAAAAATTGGGGCTCCCAAAGTATGCGAACCAAGATGGCGGACATCGGAATGTAATATGTGTACTAGGTTAGGGTTAGGCCATAATTTTAGGTATAAATACTACGGGAGGCTCTTGGCTAGTCTTCGAACTGATAATAGGACTAAAATGAGGAAAATTGGAAAAAAATTATCGCCTAACCCTAACCTGTTCCCCATGTTACGTTTCGATGTCCGCCATCTTGGTTCGCATACTTCGGGAGCACCAAAAAATTTTGCCCCACCCCTGCTGTATAGGATACAATTTATATATTTATCTCGGGGGAGCAGACAAGACAACTTAATCATATGGCGAACCCCGACAACTCGTCTGGTTACCAGTCAATGTCGGGTATGAGATTAGTTAGCCAGTTATTAGTTGTCAGATACATGGACTTCATGGTGGAGGAAGCCGTAATCGACCAAGGGTCATGTGAACGCAAATAACTAACCCCGCATGGGATTCGAACCTGCAAACCCATGTAGCCTAATCAGAGGTGGAGAGCATATTCCTAGCATGATGTGCCACACCACTGAGTTATTGTAAAAAAGCTGTAGAAAAGTTTGTAAAAAAGTACCTGGCTGGCACGATCCATGTGAAGAACAGTTATGGTGGCCGCAATACAACTTTTCACATGACTCGCCTCTGTAGTTCACAGAACAAGAACATCTTGAAAAAGGAGTTAAATTCTATTAAACAGTTTTATGTCTTTGTTTACAACAAAGCCCTAGACTAGTGGTTCTCAACTGCGAGGTGTACCCCACAAGAGGGCTAAAGACAATTTTGCCGAGATGATAATTGAAATAAAAATATTTGGATTTTTATTATTATTATACTTATTTTGAATATTTATATTCCATCCTCTTATTTTAAACAGATTTTTTCAATAAAACATACTTTCGCCTTACTATCTGCTGTTTGTAGCTTATTATTAGCTAGTTATTTTTGAAGTGGGGTGCAAGACTTGAAAAAATATGGAAAAGCCTATTAATAAGTTCAACAACCACTGCTCTAGTCAATATTATATATATGTAAGGAGCTATGGTATTTCAAAAGGTTTCAAACTAGCCATTGATATATAATCCTGTGGGGATAATTATGTGCGAGAGGATTCGATTACCACTATGTGCCACTGTTACCGCTTCCTCCACTATCAAGTCCATGCATCTGAAACAGCTGGCCAACTAGGCGGCTCAACTAAACTGGTAAGAAGATGAGAAATCTTCTTATTGGCTTTCTTCTCCCTGGCATGAATATGAAAGTTCTATACTATTCAGCTAAGGAATGGAATTAATCGCAAAAATATTCAAGTGCAGACTCACTTTCCATGGATACACTCCCCATGCACACACTCTGTTTCACAATCGGGATCGTGAGCGCAGACAATTGTTGTAACCGCTCGAGCGCATCGCCACTCGGGGTCACTCTTGCAATGATCGGATGGATAACTCGCCAATGAACCATTGAGAACCAGCGTTGCAGAACCGCCTCCATCCAAATTAATTGCATTCACAAGATGGAATTCTTTGATCAGCAATCTGGAAGAAAAAGTGGTTACTAATAATCTTCACGCATTCAGTATTGCAGTAATACATATTTATGCAAACATTTTTAAACTAAATATTTCAACTGTACGGAGGTTTTCAAATTGTGATCGTTTGACTGAAAAATACTTCAAGAAAGTTGTTGAGACTATGATTAAATTTAGTTTTTGCATGAGTCCTATTATTTTCTACTTTTGATTTTGTAACACTGTAATTATTGCTCATTAAATGTAACATTTTACACCACCTTTACATGACCCGCCCCTCTAGGTGCCCTAATTTTTTGGCCCCTTGTTTCTATTGCAGGGGTAGGCACGGATTTTGCAACAGGGGGCAAAACTTTTTCCCACCTAGACTGGCCGGCCATGTAAGTGCGACGTAAAAAAATATAATATATGAACAATATTTACAGTGTTACAAAGCAAAGGTGATAAACAATATGACTTGCCAAAACTGAATTTACTGCAATCTGAACAAATTCCTTGAGCTATTTTTAGCTGAAACATCAAAACTTGATTTGAGTTTGGCTGTGGCAGCATCAGGCGGGTCAGATTAAATTACCAAACGGGCCGGAATTGGCCCGCGGGCCGTACTTTGCCCATGTCTGTTCTAGAGTATCGTTAGTTGACAGGGTTGTGAGTAATTCTAGCTTAAGATTTGCTAAAATTGAACAAATGGAAACGCAGAGTTTTTATGTTGAGAAGGAATGAAGAGTTTCAAAATAAGCAAAGAGAGAAATGCATCGAAAAAGTTTGGAAATCACTTCAAGGCATTAAATATTAACCTCAGCTCTCAGAGTCTCATGTGGCTCTCAACTATTCTTCCTGCGGCTCTCATTATCCTTTAGAACTTATTCATTTTCAGTGAAAAATTTCATTGAAAATTAATCTAGGGCTTAAAAATTGAAAGACTGAACTCCGGTAGTTGAATCGTTTGAATTTTTGTTCTGAAATTCAGTACATTAAATTCACAGAATTTCAAGACATCAGCGAACCGGTTAGCATTACTGAAAAAAACATGACTTTTAGTAATAGAACCGGCTGACAAAAAATTTGAATCCCACAACTGGACACATGGTGTCGCTATTGAGTCAAAGAGAAGAATAAACAACCCAGATCGATAAGTTGGCGTTTTCTGATCGCTATCTTGTTATTTTAATTTGCGATATTTTTTCTGCGGTTCCTTACAACTTTAAAAGATTGAGATGCGGCTCTGACAATCAAAAAGGTTGAGATCCACTGCTTTGGGGTTTCGCTTGTTCAAAGCAACAAAGCATAGATCGCAGTCACCTTGCAAATTGGTTGAGGTTGAGACCTCTGACTTTGGTTTGACCTTCAGTATTGACGAAAACAACTCTTCCTAAAGCATCGTGTCCGATCGCTGTCCGTGCTGATTGAACATCAATGAAAGTTCTAAAATCAAAAGAAACGATTGCGACCTAATTAATAAGAACGAATCTTTAAGAAGCTGCTTCAAGAAATTTTTTTAATTCTCACTTTCGGTTTCTATTTTTGAAATAACTTGGTATAGATTGCTTCAAAGTATAATCATTCATAGACCAGCCTAAAAAACTATTTCTGTGTAATATTTGAAAAAAAAATTTATGACAACAGCCACTCATGTATCTGGGGCTATTCAAGAAGAGCAAAGGTGGTGATTTACTTTCCTGAATGGGCTCGTTCTAGATAAGACTTGCTCACAAGGTTGTAAGCGCAATATGACACTATAAATGAAAAATGGTTATTGACAAAAAAACTAGAGTAACAACTAATGTACAACGACATGTATTGCACCAAGTGACAGATTGATTGAAGGGTCTGACATCGCCCACTCCATGCATCCAAAAGCTTGTCAGGCTCAAAGCTGCTTGTGCTGATTTCTCAGATGGCTCGGAGGTTTGAATACTTTGGGGAGACCTGCTTTTGCTTTTGTTAACAATTTTCATGTCTCAGGATATTAATTCTGATGGGTGACTTTGAGGTATATGTGGCTCGTAAAAACTATGGTCGTAATTTCAGAAGGCGCAAGTGGGCCGGATGAAATACCTAAATGGGCTGTAATTTGCCCATCCTAATATCTAACCTGAGGGTACCAGTCTCCTGTACGTCAGCACTTTCACATTTGAATGATTCTTCTACATACGGTGAACCTGGGATAAATGAAAAGATAAGATCAATCATGCCTCATAGCCATAGCTAGATAACTAGGATAACATATAAGATAACATATAACTCATATATATAGCTAAGTAGATAAGAACGATAAGATAACACAAATAAACTGGATATATTTCAGTTATGATAATATTTGTTTTATATTCATAACTAGGTATATTTCAGATAAGGAAGCTAAGACAACATGAGTGCCATCGAATAAAAAAGTCTCTAGCATAATTTGGTTCTCTCCGAGTTCAGAGCTGGAGTCAAGTTCATATCTTCCTCAAGTCAAAAGCTGAAATCGGAATTTTTGTCAACTGGGGTAAAGAGCCGTAATTCAAATGATTTTTTGAGTTTGAGTTCTGAGTTTGAATTATTTCAGACTCCAGCCTGATTAGCAAAGAAAAGTCGATTTTTAAAAAATGCGTGACCAAATAAACTCGACTAGACGCATGGTGCTCAGGTGCACCTCTGATTACGCTGTCCGGATTCGCTAGTCAAAACTTGTGAGAAATTGCGGATAATGCGAGGGGGCTGCTGAACTCCTTGCCGTCATAGCAGAGTTCGTGTAACAGCTGGTCGATTGCAGCCTCTTCCACAACAAACTTGGACTGGTAAGCGGACGAGAGGCCGTGGTACGTCATATAATAGAGATTTCTTATCGGCTATTCTCTTCTGCGATATTTGAAATTTTATAAGCAAATTCCTACCATTTCTCACAAGCCAAACAGCTCCACCAATCAGTTGCTCGAAATCCATTTTTTCAATATCTTCAGAAGTTATGTATCTAAAAAAATATACATGTTAAAATTGAACAAAGGCACAAAGAATTTGTTTTGATCTTAATAACAACGATGGGTGGGTATTCCCTTAACCAGTGGTCCATAAACAGTGGGGTGCATCCCACTATGGGAGCAAAGCCATTTTTGAGGGAGGTGGAAGTAATTAAAAATAAAACAAATTGTTAGCTTTGATCTTGCCTGGCTTATTTTGAATAATTACATTTCTTTATTATATAGCCTACACATAATTTCAACATGCTTTTGAATAAAACATACTTTCGCCTTTTTTGTAGAATATTTTTAGCTAGTTATTCTTGAGGTGGGGTGCGAAATTTTACAAAATCTGAAAAAGGGAACAGCCTAAAAAGTTTGAGAACTACTGCTCTAACCCCATGTTGCAAGTCGAGCCAAGTGTTAGCTCAGTGTCTAGTTGGGTCCGAAGTCTAGTAAAATTTTACTGCGATTAGTTGCTGATTAATTTTATTTGAAATTCCCAGCCAACTTTTTCAGCAGATAATTATTTTTATCCATGGCTATTCACAGGGTTTAGGAAAATATAAAATATAAGTTTTCCTAATTTTTCCAAACAGCTAAATCATCGCATTTAATTTCTGGTCACTTAACGAGCCCTCACATTGAATTTTAAAAATCTGGGGATATAAATTGGCTCTAGAACCGATGACCATGTTCTGCCAGAGTTCCCGACTACAGCCCCCGAACAGTAAATTTATAGGAATTTGCATATAAGCCGACCCTTGTACCCTCGTGTATGACAACCAATTACAGACCAAGTGCTGCTCCGAGTGTGCGCTTGCTCTTATCAAAAGAACTTGGCAGGGTTCGAGTTGTAGCTGTTGGAATCTAGTTAGCATAATGTCATTACGTTTGAGTGGGATCAGAGTTATGTGCGAATAAGCCTAATTTTAGTGAGACGGAGTTATGTATGTAATGACCCCTTAGTTTGGCAAATTTTTTTATTATTTTCAATTCGGCTTAAATGTGAGATATACAGTAAGTACCTTTTTAAATAGTATACTCACCCAACAACAAATGTTCCATTCTTAGTAATCCCGAAGTTAGCATTCTGTATATTCCCATGGTCTAGCACAAGCCTACCATCACTGACTAGATTACCCAGAGAGCTGCCATACTTAATATTGAAGAATCCTCCATTCTGAGCTACCCTGCATTTCCTGAAAAGTGATTTAGTCAAGTATAGGCTTTTTATATTATTTCTTGAAGAAAAAATAAAGCCAATAAAATGGCTTAATCATGATAGATTTTCCCTATTTAACCAAGGGAGGGGAAAGCTAATAACATGGCCTAGTTATAGAATAGGAATTTTCAGGAAGGTAGATAAAAGCTGTTAAAAGCTGCATTGAAATGGCCATTTGTACCAGATACAATCCATGTTTCATTTACAGCAATTACATGAGGCGTACAATTCAGTGAATTAACTAGTGCTTCAAATTTTGTGAAGTTTTTGAAAGAGGCTAAAGATCTGATATTGATGGAAAGAGTCATGAAACCACTTAGTTTAAGGCTATCGTTGAATTTAAGGGCATTGACATCACTGGAGCAGATATATTGATTTGAGCAATTGTACAAGAAAACAATATCAATGTTGTTGAATTCATCAGTATCAGTATTGACTGATTCAAGAAACATTTTGTTGAGGTATTCAGGATCAAGAATTTTGGCAAGTGCCTGAGCTTCAGCTTTTTCTGTATGAAGGGGAACAAATAAGTCAGATATTTCAGAATCAGAGAGACAAGAGAATGGCATGCAGTCTATTTCACAAAGGAAACAGCACCAAGGTATTTCATCAGCTTCAGATTCAAGATTTTCATATTGTTGTCCAGAAATATTGGTACATTTTAAATGTATCCAAGAAGAACAAATGTCACAATAAAGAGCTTTTTGATTGATTCGAACTGATTTGTGGCAATTTCTACATGGGTATTTTAAATTAGTTTTCATGGCAGTGGCACAACAAAATAAAAGTAAAAAATAAAAATGAAAAATAAATAAAATAGGTCAAATATCTAGTCTGGCTATATAGGTTTCCAGATGTTTAAAAATGGAGAACCATTGATTAGACAGCACTAGCCTATTTAAATAAGAAAAATGGAGATTAGGAATGAGTTAATCGTTCCCCTCTGCTCATAGGCTACCGCTACGTCTTGAGGTTGGTCCCACTGAACGGGCAGCAGCCTTGGAGTAGAGGGGGCGAGAGAGAGTAGTGATATCATTTAAAGAAGATATTACTCGCCTTTTATCTAGGTAAGCGTAGATAATCCCATTCATTGTGCTCACTTTTTGTTTTCCGAAGGCTTCCTTGGCAGCGTTGAGTAGATTGAGCCTGCTACGGGTCAAGGACTCGGTGATGGACAATCCGCTGCCTTTGAGTTCTTTTTTCCTACCATACACCATATTCTTCGTTGATCTTCTGACGAATTTGATGTTGATGGGGTTCTTCGGAGATCTTGATTTTAATTTGTGAGTAATATCAATGTCAGTGTTCACAATAGGATGGTTGGGTTTCAGGCTGTCGTTGAGAGTTTTCACTACGAAGTCTTCGAACTTATGGTATTCAGTTTCTGGCACAGAACTACAGCCATGGAGAATCGCACAGTTTCTTCGGCTGTATTGTTCTAAATCGTCCTGTTGCTTTTCACAAGTCTCCAGCCTGCTAATAATCTCCTGGATCTTGGAGGAGATTTGAGCAATGTCATTCTGGAACCTAATGATGTCCTGGGACTGGTTGCCATGGTCTTTAGAGGCAGACAATAGAGTTGCATGTGACATTAGCTCTTCTTGCTTGGCCTGGAGAGATGAGATAGCTGCCAGAATCTGGGTTTGGACTTCCTTGTTCATCTTGAAGTAACGTTAGTGCAGTAGTGTGATTGTTTGATTGCAAGGTGAAATTAGGTAGGTATGCAGATAGTATATCCAGTAAGATCCAGGTGCAATAATAGTACAGAAGGTAGTAGGCTATCGTACTTTCAGTCTAATCAAAGATTACAATAACATCTGCAAACTTAATCAAATAGCGAATAATGAGCGAATAGACCACATCTGGACAAACGTATATGAAGAAAAAATTAACAGCGCTGTTTTAGCAGAATGTGTTTCTGATCATCTGCCGATTGTACAATGCTCCCTTCTAGAAAAGCAAATTCAGACCAGAATTGAAACGCTTTATCGCCAGTTTACTTCGTCCAACTTGAATGAACTGAATTCTATTGATACTGATGACTTCAGCAGCATCCAGGATCCCAACACTTGCTTTGAAAATTTTTTTGAAAAATTCTCTACTGCTTACTCTCAATCTTTTCCTTACAAAAAACAGACAAACAGATACAACAAACCTTGGTATGATACTGAGTTACGCAAACTCAACAAATTCGAACAAAAACTTTATAAGAAATTAATAAACAATAAAAACATAAATGACAAGCACAAATTACAGTTCAATGAATGCAGGAACCTTTATACTCGAGTGCTCCACAAAAAGAAATCAAATTATTACAAATCTAAATTTGCTTCTCACAAAGGCAACATCAAGGCAGTGTGGAAAACAATTAATGAACTTATTGGTAAAAATAAAACAAATTCTTGTCCTTTGATTGGAATTGATTGCAGTAATACACAAACTGCAAATAAATTTAACGAACACTTTTCCCAAGTGGCACAAAGCCTGCTCGACTGTATGCCACAACCAGCTGGCTGTGACAAAAATTACATTTCATATCTTGGGAAGCAAGAATCCTCATCCATGTTCTTAAGGCCAACCACATCATTAGAAATAAAAAATATCATACGCGATATGAAGCCCAAGTCAAGTTTTGGAATCGAGGGTATTCCATTCAAAATATTGAAATATGTTTCAGAACATATTATTGATATCCTGACATATATATCCCAATCTTTCACTATCTAGTGCAGGGGTGTCAAACATGCGGCCCCAGAGCACTTCCAATGCGGCCCTTGAACGCTTAACAATATTTGTAATATAAACCAAAATTTGCTGAATGTAGTTTTGAAAAATTAAAATTTTTTGTTTGCAATTGGACCCAATTGGATACACCTCAAGCTAGCAAAAGATAACTTAAAAAACACTTCAAGGATTAAATAAAATGCAAAGTACATGAAGAAGGTGGCATTTTTGATAAAAAAAAATGGGAGTTGCAATATTTCTACATTTCTCAAAATTCTAAAGCACATTGTTTAATTTGTCACATTTTCATCAGTACAATGAAAGAATACAGCAGTCAATATGACAATTTTAGAGATCAACTTGTACTAAATATACAAAATGTTTGTATATTATCATAATTATAAGGATACCTAGTTACTGAAAATCAATATGAATCATAACTCAAGCGGTCCACGTATGCCACATAATGGTAGGAAATATCTAGTCCGAAAAGTCAGTCATTTGTTTGTTTACTGATCTATACATGCAATGATAAACGTAATATTTTTGTATTACTGAAATGAATCAAACATTCTCAACGATCCAGAATAACCGATGATCATGTCGCCTCTTTAATTAGAGTTGGTTTTGTAAAATCATTTCAGCCTGATATTAGTAAGCTTGTGGCACAAAAGAGATGCCAAACGTACAAACAGTTTTTTCTGTAGTATTTTTGTAAATTCTAGGCTTATATATTTAGATCAAGTTTTTTTTAGTGTATGTATTGTTCTTTTCTTACCAAAACTTAGTTCAAAAATGTTTTGGATAGTTGTACATAAAAATTTATGATTTTTTGTAATAAATACAGTAAATTGCAATAATATTATGCAAAAATTAATATGTAAATGGCATTTGAAATTCGAGAAGATACCAAAACTTCATTCGGCTGTTTAAATGCATTACAATATATGTCACAAACTATACTTATCTAAAAATTGGCTTCCCAAAATTCTCAAAATGCAATGCGGCCCTCGAAAACCCACGAGTTTGACACCCCTGATCTAGTGGATTATTCATTGAAAACTTTAAGACATCTAAAGTTCTTCCTCTATTTAAAAAGGGTAGCGTTTCAGATCTTGGAAATTATAGACCTATTAGTCTTTTACCATCATTTTCTAAGATTCTTGAAAAAACAATGTATAGTAGAATGTCAAACTTCTTTGAAACTAACAATGTTTTCCACTCTCATCAATTTGGTTTCCGCAACCATCACTCCACTGCTATGGGTGCTAATGTTTTGGTACACAAACTGACCAATGCGTTTGAATGCAAACAACATGCAATTGGAATTTTTCTTGATATCTCAAAAGCTTTTGACACCATTGACCATTCCATCCTCTTAAGTAAGTTCTATCACTATGGAATTAGAGGCGTTCCATTCAATTGGATCAAGAGCTACCTTCAAGACAGGAAGCAAATTGTGCAATATGACAACTCATTCTCTACAAATATTAGTGTCATGAAGCACGGAGTTCCACAAGGATCTTTACTTGGTCCATTATTTATTCTAGCTTACATTAATGACATGTCCAGGTGTCTAAAATCCTCCGAGTCGATCATGTTTGCTGATGACACTAACTTGATTCTTCATGGGGGAAAAACCTTGAAGATTTATTCACAGTTGCAAACCAAGAACTAACCAACATTCATAGCTGGATGTTAGTTAATAAATTATCTCTGAATGCTAACAAAACTAAATTTGTATTATTCCATCCAAGCAAGCATAAAAGTGTGAGTTGTTAAAAAAAACTACTGCTCAATGGCAATGAAATTGAAAGAGTGAAAGAAATAAAATTTCTAGGAGTTATCTTTGATGAAAATCTGTCATGGAAATCACAAATAATGCATGTTATTGGTAAAACAAAAGAAACCTAGCAGTTTCTGCCAAAGTATCCCAGTGTGTTGATCAATCAGCTCTACTAGCAATGTTTCAATCATTACTACTTAGCCATATTCGATATTGTTGTTCAGTCTGGCTTCATGGTAATAAAACACTTGTCTCAAACCTGCAGAGTATTTGTAATAATTTTTTAAGAATAGTTTTTGGTAAAAGAAAACGTGAAAGTGTAGACTCTTACCTCAAATCACTAAATATACTTAAGGTTGAAGATATGATGAAATTTGAAATATTATCTCCAGCTCACGACTTCCATAATAATGCGCTGCCCAATTGCTTTAATGACATACTTGTCAAAAATACCTCCAACCGAAGAAGTAGTTCTGATTTATTCGTACCTTTCTTGAGTAAATCCGTGAGTCAGCATTCCTTGTCTTTTACTGGACCCAAACTTTGGAATTCTCTTCCCTTAAATTTGAAGACATTAAAGTCCAAAAAATCCTTTCAAAAACAAGTCAAGTCTCATTTAGTTTCCAAATATTAAAAATTACTACTGGTGGTATTCGATGACAAAAACTTGGGACACTCCACACTTGCACATTATTGTTTTAATGAAAATGTTGAACAGCTATTATAATATTGTTATATCTTGCCATGACTTGGCCAGAACTAGTCCAGCACCAAAGAAATGGTATTGTGACATGCATTTTTTTTAAAAATATAGGTAGCTAACGTACCCGGATGGTATTTTCTTTAAATAACTGCACACATTCTATCACTTCACGCTCGTGTTTTTATCGTTTTCCAGCTGTGATGTCCTTATCATACACGCTTGGTCTTATGTTTGAGTGGTGGTAGATAGTACAATATTGTTCCTGCAAGGTTACTAATTATTGCAACTAGGCGAGCAGTAGAGCTATGTTGGATTCTCCCCTTCAGATTTTAATTTGCTGTGGGTCATTGTAATTGGATGTGGTTTTTATATCATTTATGCATGCATGCCTTTTATGTTAAGGCATGGTGTTTGAGTTGACTTGTTGGCCAAGGTATAATTTTGTGTGTTTTTTGCATGGTGTGATAAATATTTCTCTGTCCCACGCAGAATGTCATCATAGATCATCTATCCATTGCTATATAATGACAATACATCCCATTTAATTAAACAAATATTTTTTGCCTGTAATAAATAGTTCAGAGCGTTCTCCTTCACCCAATCATTGAAACATCTACTCGCGGTTTTATTTTTATTTTTTTTCAGGTTACTTCGAAGTGATTAAATGAAGTAAAACACGTAAGGAAAAAATCAAAAAAAGACTCCGATATCCTGTGAAATAACAACCCTATTCCTATATCCTTGTCTGAAATCAATACCCAAGAATGAAAAACCTCACTTACACCCCTTGTAACCAATTTATTTCCACATCCTACTTTACTTAATTATAGTAATTTTACTGTCACCGGTAACTTTAATTACTTATTACAATCTGGACTATAATTTGGCAATAATAGTCTCTAATTCGGGGAATGAAATGGTCTCGCCCACCTCTTCATGCACCCAATTCTGGCAACTTTGGTTGGGCAACTTGGCATTTGACTCCAACTATAATCAGCTTGGCAATATGTTTTCAATAGAATCTTCCTTTTATATTTTAATTAACGATTAGAAGATCGATCAATTTGGCAATGGCAACCATTACAAAAATATCAATATGGTGTGGCAATTTTTTTTTTCTTTTCTAGTATTTATTTATTTTTTTTGTTTACTGTTTAGTATACCCTAAATTTATCGCGTTTTATTCTTACTTAAATAACTTCTCAGTGGTTGTGTGTGTGTGTGTGTGGTTGGTGGGTGGATGTGAGAGTGTGTGAAATAACTTAATAATTTTAGGTGAGTAAACACGTACCACTTCCTCATGGCAAAACCTTCCATCTTATATTTTGTACGTTATAAACCTTATCTAAGGTTTTGTTTGCTCCCCTGATTTCATAATCAGTTTTTATTCATTTGTTTTTATCTGTCAAATGTATTGTTATGCTGAGTATGGAGTCGAAATAAACTTATACTTATACTTATATACTGTTACAGGATAAAGACAGCTTAATCATATGGTGAAACATGACCTCTCGTCCGGTTACCAGTCCCGGCCGAGTGTAGGTTTAGTTAGCCAGTTATTTGTTTCAGTAGCATGGACTTTATAGTGGAGGAAGCCAAAGTATATTGATGAAGGAGTCTAAAGCAACTTTACCACATAGTTTCATATTCATTCCGGAAAGAGGAAAGTTGATAAGATGGCTTAATCGTATTGCTAGCCCATCGCCTCTTGCTGTAACCGACCAGCAGTCGGGTGAACCATGCGCTATGGTGAAGAGTCAAGCAATCAAGATAGGATAGGATTTACATATTTATCCTGGGGAAGGCGAAAGCCGATAAGACGGCTTAATCATATGCGAACCACGGCCTCTCGTCCGGTTACCAGTCCAGATCGGGTATGGGATTAGATAGCCATTTTATTTAGTAGTGTGGAAGAAGCCGTAACCGACCAGCGGTTATGTGAACCACCCTACGGCGTCAAAGAGTCCAGCATTCCTCTCCCACATGATCATCTCCGCATGGAATTCGAACCTGTGATCCCACGAAGTGTAAATCTTCTTGCAATTGATTATACCCCACAGGAATCAAACCAAGATAGGTGTGATTGGCAGCGTCTTCCGAACGCTTAACAAATATGCCAAACGTCAAGCTGATATAGATCATGGCTACTCAACTCACGGAACGTGGTCCGAATTCGAACGTCTTTTTCCACAGCTAAAATATTCCCAATTTTCAGTCTTAAAGACAATTTGAGTTACTAGGAAGCATTATTTTTTTAAATTTCCTAGGTCCTATGGGACCGAATAATTCACATTTTCCCAGTAAAGTCAGCTTTCGTTACCAATACATGATATTGATCACTCCTCCATTTTTTTTTCAAACGACGAATTTGAAATTTTGTTTGATTAGTTAAAATATAATTTTTAGAATGAACGGACCGCGATAATTTTCAAGTTTTGTAACCAGACCTTTAGTGAAAATATTTGAGTAGCCCTGATATAGAGTATGCTCTGGGAAACATTTATAGAACGGATCGGTTTCTAAGAAGTATCGGTCACCGTACAAACCTCATAAAACCAGAAAACTCAATATTTTTATGGCGGTTTGGTTTTATTCAAAGAAAACCTAAAACCTTGTTTATTCATAAAACAATAGTACCGGTACTGGTTTTGAGTTTAGGTAATAAAGCACTGCCTGATTCAAACCCTCTTTTTGAGTTTTTTTTTTGAAAACTGAAAAAGTCGCCGATAACGCGTGCAGCTGCCTTCTGCTAAAATCGCCGTGTGTTTTTTCATCATCATGAAGTGTTATTTAGACCGTAGACGCCTTTTTATTGGTGCTTATTGTCTCTAAATCACAAATTTGTGTTACGATAACGATGATAATTATTTTTGTACTCGCACGGAATTGTGCATCCGGTGGAAGGTATTATACCTTCATCGACGGCGAGATTCTAAGGACAAATTAAGGAGTGGATCCGCCACCAAATTTTTTTGATTGAAAAACCGCAATATAACATATTGAAAATAAAACAGTGGACAATATAAGTTTTGTTTAGGCCCGCGACAGTCTAAAATTATTTTCTAAGCATTGAAATTCGCAAAATTTCATGTGCCTACGGCACTCTTCACGTTTGGTAGGTGTTTAGAAACATATGTTCACTAAAATCAAAACAAGGTGAATTGTGGGCTGGGATTACCTTTTTTTTATCCAATACTTCAAAATTGCCGTCAAAAATGTTCCTGTTAACATTAAACAATGTTGAGAACGCGCATTTTGTGTAAAACTCTCCTTTTTATTTGCTGGACTTGACTTGGAAATCCCAAGAAAAAAACCTAAGGTAATATTGAATCTTCCACCATCATGAAAAAGAAATCCTGGTGTCAACTGTGAAATATAAAACCAGCTCAAAATCTCACAGAACTTCGTCGACGAAGTTAAAACTTGCTCTTTCTGTGGCGGTTCTGTGATCGCGATCTGGTGGTGACGCGAAGTCGTGTGCTGTCTAATGTAAAAGATCAGATACCTGTACTACTTAGCTTTGGCTTTCGTGTTCATTTATTTGTTCATCGCTTTAAGACTAATCAATTGTAAATAGAAAATCACTCATGCGTGAAAGTTACCACGCCTACCATAATTATGAGTATCATGGGTAGGAAAGAGACCAATCAACAAAAAACATTGCGCATAATAAAAACGCACTCACCCAAAAGTAAAGAATACTCGACTTTGAGTAAAGTTAGGGGCACTTGCTTAAAAGTAAAGGAGACTCATCTCTGAGCAAAATTAAGGGCCCTCACTCAGAAGTAAAAGAGACTCATCTCTGAGCAAAATTACGGGCAATCACTCAGAAGTAAAGGAGACTCATCACTGAGCAAAATTACGGGCACTCCCTTAGAAGTGAAGGAGACTCATCTCTCAGCAAAATAACAGGTACTCACCCAGGAGTAAAGGAGACTCATCTCTGAGCGAAGTTATGGCACTCACTCAAAAGTAAAGGAGACTCATCTCTGAGCAAAGGTATGGGCACTCACTCAGAAGTAAAGGAGACTCATCTCTGAGCAAAGTAACGGGCACTCATTCGGAAGTAAATGAGACTCATCTCTGAACAAAATTACGGGCACTCACTCAGAAGTAAAGGAGACTCATCTCTGAGCATAGTTACGGGCACTCACTCAGAAGTAAAGGAGACTCATCTCTGAGCAAAGTTACGGGCACTCGCTCAAAAGTAAAGGGGACTCATCTCTGAGTAAAGTTACTGGCACTCACTCAGAAGTAATGGAGTCTCATCTCTAAGCAAAGTTACGGGCACTCACTCAGAAGTAAAGAAAATTTATCTCTAAGCAAAGTTACGGGTACTCACTCAGAAGTGAAAAAGAATCATCGCTGACCAAAGTTACGAGTATTCACTCGAAAGTAAGGGAGACTCGTCTCTGAGCAAAGTTACAAACACTCACTCGGAAGTAGAGGAAACTCATCTCTGAGAAAAGTTACGGGCACTCACTCGGAAGTAGAGGAATCTTATCTCTGAGAAAAGTTACCGGCACTCACCTTTAAGTAAACGAGATAGCGATCAGAAACTGCGGACTTATCGATCTAGCAGCGTGTATTCTCCGCTCTGACTCGATAGCGACACCGCGTGTCTCATCACTAATTAATTAATAACTCGCTAATTATACGACATAAATCATTCAAAATCAATATGCTTTTGAACCGAGATATGATGAATGCACATGCCAAATTTGGAGCAGTTCAACCTCGCGATCGATAAGTGAAAAAACTAGTTCACGTAACGGTTTCCATTTTATACAAACTAAAACCACGTGTTGCAATGGTTGACTGTTTTATGTATGCTGCGTTTGGTGATATATGTTTGAATTTGTTACTTAGGTAAACTGTCACACGTATTTCTACCTATTAAACCCAAACTTTTTCATGTTCTCCCGTTTTAACTTATTGTTTGTGTGCTCGTTGATGTTCTTTATATATTTTTGCGAGGAAATCAAAATAATTATTATTATCCGAAATAATGACTGGAAAGGCGAAACCATATTTCTCATTTTCCTAACACCAGTCATTAGGGGTTGGTTTGGCTTGGATCTGAATAATACCATAATGGATATTGTCAAAAGGTTTTCCACTTATAGGTTAGGACAGAGATTGGTAATTTACTTTACAGTCAACGGGTTGATAAACCTCGTAAAAACTTTAACACTGGTCATATGTGATTGTAATAACATTGCGTGTAAATCCCTGTGGTCGGTTGCATGGTCATACTTAATCGTGTATATTTCGACTAATAATGCGTCTTCAATGGAAGTATCAGATTCCATTACTTCACCGACAATATCCGTTTGGGCGAATATTCGAGTTCAGTACAGCATGATTGATGACGCGATGGTGTTGTGTATGTATAGTAACGCATAGTGTATGAATTTCATGAACACATAGATAGTTTTTATGTTTCAGATGAGTCGTGAGTCCTAAAACTACGGTTGAATTGTTAGCAAGACAGGTTTTTGCAGATTTCAGGGCGAATCGATCTTCGGGCGTAAGTTTCGACAAAACCTCGTTGAATGTCTAAAGTTTGTGGTGGCGAAAATTGAAATTATATGAACGTTTACTGCCTAAATGTTTAAGATATACTTTTAGAGTTCCATATATCAGTTTACGAAAACAAGAGATCTGAAATTACTTTTTGACGTAACATGACATTTTCGATGTCTTAGACCAGGGGTTCTCAAACTTTTGGTGTTGCGGAGCCCTTGAAAAGTTGAATATTATTCGCGGAGCCCCAAAATAAATGTTAAAATTGTTTCTTTCAGATTAATATTTCTGAGCAAGTTAGATACTTTACTTATAAGTACTTTACTTATTTTGAATTTTTTCGTCAGCATGGCGTGTTTTAAACATCTTTACGCCGGTGTTTATTCTCCCTAAATCAAAAATTTCCCTCGGCATATACATATATTGTTACACAATGACGACATTAATTGCTTTTTTGTTCGCGTGGGGAATTATGAGTTCGATGTGAAAAAACATGTTATCATAATATAGTCATCCGCGACGAAATGCTAAAAATAATATTTAATGAAGAGATACATCCGCAACTCAAATTTCATGATTGAAAAACGGCATTCTAAAATATTAAAACTGAAACTTAAAAGGAAAGATCACACTTTTGGTTTCAGCAGACTCACCTCAGATTGAAAACGCTTTTATTGACATTATAAATCACAAAATTTGGTGTTATGTTAGGTTTTCATCGTAGTAACTGCGAAATCGAAACACAGTCAATTGTGCGCGCGATGTACCTTTTTTCCCATTCTGAAACTACCGACGAAGCCGCACGCAATTATTTGTGCGCGCGATCCGCGATGTACCTTTTTTCATTCTGAAACTACCGATGGAGCCGAATGCAATAAAATAAATTTCAACTGTTCGTATTTTGCCCAGACATTGTGATTTTTTAAACGGCGAAATCTATCTCCAATTTATTTATAGTTGGCAGTTTATCACATATTTTATGTTATTTTAGAATAGTATTCTTTCATTTTAGTAATCCTAATAGTAATCTCGATTCAAACGTGAGTAACGATGAGCACAATTATAACGAGACACGTTAAATGCTCGCATCGGTCATGGATTGAATATTTTACGCAACAGAAATCTCGTTATTCGTTTTTTTAATCGCGAAGAAGGTTGCGCGGTAACCTATGTCTTAGACTATGCAATCTTAAATATTTGTATTTTATTGCAGGAATGGACCTGTAGCGTAGCGAGGGTTAAAGGCGACGGCGATTGACAGTGTAGAAAAAGACCGTCTTCCTCGCTAACGACTATTGAACTGTCTTTGGAATACAGGCGAAATACTCGGCTACTCTGTGGTCCCAATATACATATAAATCAGTCAGAAATATCAACACCGCTACAACGGTGCACTAGTGTATTACAAGTGTTCAGATACTCAGATAGTAAGATTCAGTAAGATACATGTGTAGTGCAAGTGAAGCAATATATACGGAATAAATATAATGAATAAAGTAACGAAATAAAAATACGAGACGATGCTGTACAAACGCACAACGTCAGAGCGTCATACAACAGAACGAGAGAACTAACGTATACGCATTAGTAACCAACGTAAGACATACGTATTACGTTACACCTCCCTTCTTTATGAAGAAAGAAATTTACGTAGGGAATTTCTTTCACACCAAATATGGATACAAGTAAATTCAATGAACAAAATACGGAAGAAAAAATATTCATCATCTGATCAGGATGAAGGCGTTTTACTTAGGCTTGTAAAAATGCAATAATTAAAAATATTGAAATACAATTAAGCAATATAATGCGATAATAGGAAAAATCACACAATAAAAATAATTACATTGAAATATATAATAAGCACTGCAATAATGAAATTTTAAAGCATGAGAATACAATTAAAATTAAATTCACACACAATAATATGAAAATACTGATTTAATAATAAAACAAAATCAATACAATTCAAAATCATCGAAATGAGTAGGTAATCTCGAAACACGAGTTTTCGAAACAAGGGGTTTTGAATGTTTTAATGGTGAAGTAGGGATATCGGAAGCACCACGACAAACCAAGGATTCACGTCTTGTAATAAAGGGTTTGAGTCTATTGAAATGGACTCGTATACTAGGATGGGATTTCCTAATGTTTTCATCAACTGGTTCAATCAGAAAATTCTGATTTTCCAAAACTGTAATAATTTTGTAAGGGCCATTCCATAAATAAGCAATTTTACTAGTTTCACCAATAGGTACAGAAGGTGTATAAAGCATTACTAAATCATTAACTTGAAAAGTATTAGAAATAGCAGTCTTATTATACTGTTTTTTCATTAATTTACGAGATTTCTCAAGACGCTTTCGCGCCAATAATGCAACGGAATCTTTCCTAGACATAACATCTGATGTGCTATCAATTTCACGAGAATTACTTCCGTTGGGAATGTCGCTTATCGTTTTTGTTGAATTCCTCAAGTCAAAGGGAGTATCATTTGGTACAATTCCATAAGCCAATGTGATAGGTGGAATATCGGTCGAATCATGTATGGCAGTATTATAAGCATAACACGCCAATGGTAAAACAAGATCCCAGGATAATTTTTTAGAAACAGTTAAATGGGATAAAATTTGTAACAAAGTCCTTTGACATCTTTCTGTACATCCATTACTCATCGGATGAAAAGAAGTCGTTTGGGTTTTCTTAATACCATATTCTTTACACATATCTTTAAAAATAAAACTTTCAAAATTCGAACCTAAGTCGGAATGCAAAGATTTCGGTGGGGTATGATTACAAATCCACTCAGAAACAAAGATAGGTGTTATTGTAATAGCTTTTTGATCAGGAATTGCTATACAACGTAAATATTTACTAAAGTTGTCAATCATTGAAAAAATGTATTTATTACCGGTATTTGCCTTTGAAATCGTGAGAATATCACAACTAACTCTTTCGGTCACTCAAAACTGTGGGAACCAGATGTGCTTTACGAGCAGGAACTGGATTTTTTCTAGACTGACAGTTCAAACAAGACTTAACGAAATCATTTACGTCTTCATACAACGAATGCCAATAATGAAATTGCATTGCTCGTAAACGAGTCTTTCTCATAACAAAATGTCCTGAAGTACTTTTGTCATGAACATGATGAAGTACTAAGGGTATCAAAACTTTGGGAACCACGATTCTATAAGAATCTTTTCCAAGGGCTGAATCTCCAAAATGTCTATATAATACGTCATCAATGATTTTCAAATCATCAAATTTCGACCATAAGGTTTTCAAATCTGGGGAAAATTTCTCAATCTCATCAATTGCAGGTCTTAATTTATTCTCCATCCAACATAATACAACAGAAATGTGTGGATCTGCCTGTTGGTGTCTCATTAAATAATGATTATCAAGAACACGATTATCTGCAACTGAAACTTCATGAATTTCAGTTTGGGGAATTCTAGACAAGGCATCAGCATTGCCATGCAATCTACCAGGTCTAACAATTACATCAAAGTTATATTCGGCAAGAATATCTCGCCACCTACAAAACAATCTACAGGAACCTTTAAAAGATTTTAACCACTGTAATGAGGCATGATCTGTACGTATAGTAAATTTCTTTCCAAGCAAGTAAGTTCGAAAATGTTGGACAAAGTACACAATAGCATACAGTTCTTGCTTGGTTGTGGAATAATTTCTCTGGGCTTTGTTAAGAGCCAGACTACCATACGCGATAATGCGTAAGTCGCCATTTTGTTTTTGACTCAAAACGGATCCAATAGCTATAATCGAAGCATCACAATCTAAAACATATGTGTCCTCCATTTTGTGTGAAGGAAAAGCTAAAATAGGTAGAGAAGTAAATTTCTCTTTTAACAAACAAAATGCTTCATCAGCTTTTGGAGACCATACAAAAGTCTGTAAGTTCTTGGAAGTTAGTTCATACAATACATCAGCAATGTGTGAAAATGATTTTAAAAAACGTTTATAGTACGTCAAAAATCCTAAAAATGATTTTAGCTCTGTAACAGTCTTCGGTACAGGCCAATTGTTTACAGAACTAACTTTCTCAGGGTCTGAAGAAACACCTTCACTACTTACAACATGACCAAGAAATTTTACCTTACTACACAAAAATTTCGATTTGCCGACATTGAGTTTCAATTTCGCGGAACGAATCCGCTCAAAAACACGGCAAATTCTGGACTTCAATTCGGTTAAATTTGAAGCATAAACAACAAGGTCATCTAAGTAGCACACACAAATTTGATACTCTAATCCTTTCAACATACGTCTCATTAGCTTAACAAAAACAGCAGGGGCAGAAGTTAAACCAAATGGAAGTACATTAAATAGGTACTGTGAAGTAGATGTAACAAAACTTGTTTTATATTTGTCCTTCTCTGCAATTGGAATTTGGTAATAACCAGAAGTAAAATCTAGACAACAAAAATACTTAGCACCACCTAGGGCAGGGGTCGGGAACCCATGGCTCGCGAGCCATATATGGCTCTTTTGGTGACGGCATATGGCTCTCGGAAAAATCTAATATCCCAAGACTAAGCTTACTATTGTTACGAGATTTCAAACTCTTTTATAGCCAAATTTGGCAGGAAATTTCCAATACGTTTGAGAACGCGCGTCCAGCACATGTCTATGTTATGTAAGATAATTAACAGACAGGCATTGTGACAAACAAGGGGATTCTGGAACATATATTGTGACATCACAGAGCGATAGAGTTTTAAAAACACTGCGGAGATGCCTAAACGAAAAAGGGTGATGAGTATCGTAGATTTCAACTTGGGCTGCATGTGAGCAACCGTTCAAGGCCCGCAGCAACTACATGCAGCATCAGAAATCACATTAAATGTATATAGACATTGTATGTGTTGACTTTTGAGGGAACATTTCAGGCCTGATTAAGTGAAGAAATGTTATATGGCTCGCACGGAAATGCAATTGAAAATATGTATATTTTATGGCTCTCTTGACCAAAAAGGTTCCCGACCCCTGACCTAGGGCATCTAAAACATCATCAATTCTAGGTAAGGGTGTATTCTGTTTTACTGTAATGTCATTCAAAAATCTATAATCACAACAAATTCTAAGAGAACCATTTTTCTTTCTTACGGGTACAATAGGGCAAGAAAATGGACTTTCACACTCTTGAATTATACCATTATCTAGCAATTCTTGTATTTGTCTTTTAATTTCACCTCTAAAGGCATGTGGTTCACGCCTTGGACGTAAACGAATCGGTCCCCCGACCGTTGGAATTTCATGTTCACATAAATTTGTTCTACCCAGATCCCATGGGCTAGAACATAGGTTCTCAAAGTGCTCCGTACGGAGCCCCAGGGCTCCGCGAGAGAAACCCAGGGGCTCCGCGAGCTATTCGATTACTCTTCAAAATACTGACTCAAAATTTTGTAACTGTTCAAAGAAGCAATAACAGCTTTGATAACATCTGACAACAATATAGCCTCGAAATATGGTAAAGGGCCGGAATTAAAAAATGACATTATTTATGAGCAGTAGCGCAGCCAGGATTCTTAAGAGGGAAGTGGTTCAAAATTGGAATCGGAAATTTCCGCGCAACATTTTTCGCGATTAAAAAAACAGATAACGAGATTTCTGTTGCGTAAAATATTCAATCCAAGACCGATGGAGCATTTGACGTGTCTCGTCGGTATAATGTAGTTGTGCTCATCGTTACTCACGTTTGATTCGAGATTACTATTAGGATTACTAAAATGAAAGAATACTATTCTAAAATAACATAAAATATGTGATAAACTGCCAATTATAAATAAATTGGTGTCGTATTTTTGCGATCTTGGGATTTGTCAAACTTGATTTGTTCTTTCGCACTTGAGATTATTTTTAAGCAAGATATCGCTGTTTAAAAAATCACAATGTCTGGGGAAAATACGAACAATTGAAAATTATTTTATTGCATTCAGCTCCGTCGGTAGTTTCAGAATGAAAAAAGGTACATCGCGGATCGCGCGCACCATTGATTGCGTGCGGCTGCGTCGGTAGTTTCAGAATGAAAAAAAAGGTAAATCGCGCGCACAATTGACTGTGCTTCGATTTCGCAGCTACTACGATGAAAACCTAACATAACACCAAACTTTGTGATTTACAATGTCTATAGAAGCGTTTTCAATCTGAGGTGAGTCTGCTGAAACCAAAGTGTGATCTTCCATTTTAAGTTTCAGTTTAAATATTTTAGAATGCCGCTTTTCAATCAAGAAATTTGAGTTCTGGATTTACCTTTATTGATTATTATTTTTAGCATTTTGTCGCCGATGACTATAATATGGTAACATGTTTTTCACATTGAACTCATAATTCCCCACGAGAACAAAAAAGCAATTAACGTCGTCATTGTGTAACAATACATGTATATGCCGAGGGAAATTTTTGATTTAGGGAGAATAAACAGCGGCGTAAAGATGTTTAAAACACGCCATGCTGACGGAAAAAATCGGCGATTGTAACAAAATGAAATAGCGCACGTTACTAACGGCCTTTTAATTAAGTCTTCCAAAAATGTCAAAAAAGAAAAGATTCGATCCCTAATTTATTAATATGTTCGTCAAGTGTCAAATTTACAGCTTTAGTATAAAATTTAGATTTATTTATGACTTGTGTTAACCCTATTAAAAAAGGTTCAGCATTTAGAATAAATAAAGTACTTTTAACTTGCTCGGGAATAATAATCTGAAAGTAACAATTTTAAAATTTATTTTGGGGCTCCGCGAATAATATTCAACCTTTCAAGGGCTCCGCAACATCAAAAGTTTGAGAACCCCTGGGCTAGAAGACATAATATCGAAATTTTGTTCAGGAAAAGTATACCATTCTTCCTTCTCTGAAGGAGTTAATTTCACATCATCAAAAGATACTTTCGAACAAAAATCTGCAAATTTCTCTTTCAAATTAATCTTAGGTGGATTCTTTTTCGTGTTTTCGGTGACGTTAATATTACAACAAGAGTGACCTGACGTGTTATCAACAAGAATTCAGTCATTGGGTGAAGCATTGAAAACCTCATCTGAACCTGCTATAGGAGTGAACTCACCAAGCAGTTGATTTCTATCAACTTTCAATGAAAACGGTCCTGGGTTCGTGATACGAACCGGTATTTGGGCATCAATAGAATATGAAACAAAGTTAGATACAAGAGCCGACTCCTTTTGCTGCAAAGGAAGTCTATATTCAAAATAAACAAAAGTACGGGTCGGTTCTATTCCACTTGACTTATCGGGGAAAATAGGTTGAAAATCAGTCTCGGTAATATTATTAGTGTTAATGCCTGTGTCATTATTATCACCCATCAGACTTCCCATTAGGACGACAGTTTCAGATGGTCGGATTACGACTTTATCTATTGACGACACTTTGTAAGTGCGTCTTGGATATGGGGTTGGTTCACATGTAAAATAAATGCAGCTTTGCCCAATCTTAAGACTACAGTCATTGTAATCTAGAATGCAGGAATACTTATTAAGGAAATCGTTTCCTAACAATATTTTATCGACATTACCCCTAATGTCTTCTGCTACAAAAAACATGTGATAGTCGTCTATACTTCCAATACGAATACGTATTTTAGTTCTATATTTAATATTAATAGGTTCTCCCTTATAACATTCAAATCTCTGTGTAACGGATTCTATGTCCTGACTTTTGCTAGCTTTTTTCCACAGAGAAGATGAAATGAAAGAGGCACCAGCACCACTATCTATGATAGTATTTGCATGCAAATTATCTCCGATCAAAATGTCGGTATAAGCGGGAGTACACAGTTCTCTGTGCTGGTTAGTAACATTGGAAAGGGTGTTCGAGACTTTCTTAGCATATTTTTCATATGCTTTAGTTGTCAAGGGTTTTTCAGTTTCATTTACAGGCCGTTCATTTGATTCGGAATCTATATTGGAATCTATTTCTCGGGTTGGTGACTGGCCTCGTTCCCCAACCCTTCCGTGTTTAACACTGTGTTAACATCGGGTTTGGACTGTTTATCATCCTTAATCTTTATATTCTGGTATCTACGTAAAACTTTCTGTAGAGCAAAACAATTCTCCTCTGTATGATTGGTCTTTCTACAGTAAGTACAACCATCGGGATTTCGAGGTTCTTGTGCGCCGGAGAAACCTCCACGGCCACCCCGACCTCTGTTACGTGATCCACGGTCTCGGCGGCCATTTTGTTTCCCACGATAGTTTTGGCGTCTGGAATCGCCATTTCGACTACCGTCATATCTTGGCTTTGAGCTCATCGCATTGACCTGCGAATGCTGTGAATCATTTGGATCCACATAATCATATGCAAATTGTTTTGAGTTAGCTGCTCTCTCCATTAAACATTTAGCAAAAATACGAAAAGATGTATTCATAGGTCCAACCATATCTAAAAATTCTTTAGCTCTTTTATTGGACACGTAGTGGACATAACGATCGTTTCAATATTATGTTGTTGTTGTTCTTGTTCTTTGACACGTTTTTAAAAAGTCGCTTTTCTCTTCGAATACTGGACCAATTGCTTTGAAATTTTCAGTGGTTGAAGATTAATTTTTTCGCTAGAAGGCTATTACTTTTGTTTATTCTTAAATTTTATATGAATCCTATGAGATATGATATTTCATACAAAATTTCGCGGTATTTATTTTTACTCATGGGAACACTGTTTTACACTTATTTCAAGCGGTTTCGCGATCGATTGTCTTGCTCAGTACTACAGCTACTGTAGGTCGGTACTGGTAAGTTGCCATACCGGTGCCGTAACGCAGTGAAATTGACTTATTCCTTCCGCGGTATTACTAATGCTGCAATGCAAGTTTTATAGCCTATCGTATGCTTTTCTCTTCGAATACTGGACCAATTGCTTTGAAATTTTCAGTGGGTAAAGATAAAAATTTTCTCCAGAAGGCTATTACTTCTTTTTTCGCTATGACGTCATCAAAATTATGTGACTCTACGTGGGCATATATTTGAGCATAGCTCTCTTGTTTCTAATGCCATGCTCAAATTGTTGACACAGTATATTTTCTGTAGTCGGTGTTTTTCCAAATGCCAAATAACCCAAATGTTCGAGATCCTGTGCATACGCGGTGTAGCTTTCGCCTACCTGCTGTATGCGATCTCTAAATTTCTGGTGGAGGCTAGTTTCACCAGCTGAACCAGAAAACTTTACCAAATATTGTAAAATAGCATCAGAATTAAAACTGTCTTGGGCAGGAATAACAGTTTTCAAGCGGGCAAGAACATCTGCATCAAGGAAACCATACAAGCAAATTGCTTTTGCAGGGTCATCCCTAGCTTCGGTGGGATAAACTAGCATTAAACCAAATAGCAAATTTATTTGGGTCATCCCCATCACGAAAAGCTTTGATACTACGGTTAAGGGTTTTTGTTGCTGCATGAGCAATTTGATAATCTTCCCGTGTAACATCAGGACGGCGTCCCTCGGCCCCCGGTACAATTTGGGACCCCTGGGCAATTGCATTTTGCGGAGCTACCATATGAGGGTTACTATGAGAAAAATGATCATAATGACCATACATTTGATACGGAATATTTCCATACATATTTGCATATTGACTACTAGGATAAGCAACACCAGGTATAGAGCTTGTAATAAAGGGTCTAGAAAAGGTAGTAACGAGTGTGGTATCGTTACCCATATCACTTGGTGATGTTACACTAGTAGAAAAAACAGAAGCAGTAACAAAAGTAGTAGACATACTTGATACAATGGTTTCATCCTCTGAAGTCGAGCCCGAAGTTGATTGAAAGTCTTTCGATCGACTCATGATTTTTCGCGGAGTTTTTGAACTATGTCGTTGCGGAGTAACAGTTATTGAAGTACTCGAAATATAAGTACTTGTACTTGTTTCAAAAACGTTCTTAAGTTTTCTGTTGCGTAATTCCATACACCACAACAAATTTTACAAATGTATTGTTCTTTCACTGTCCAGTTCGTCGATTCTCAATCCCAATTCGCCTAAACTAATAGGACTAATGTTCTGTAACGGGATTTGATAAAGCGAGCTGTCCAACTCTTCTGGAGATGTCGCGTCTAATGCAGGAGATGCGATTTGACTTCTTTCTCTCCTTGGTAAGGTTCGATCGTATTCTAGATATGGGCGTCTTGAACGGTTGCAATTCGGAAATTCTGGAACAGGTCGATGTGGTGGTGATATCAAATACGGGCGAATCGTTTGATCGGTTCGCTTTGTTGTTTTGTCAGTATTGCTAGGTTGAGAGCAACACTTACACAAAGTTAGCAGTCCGACGATCCACACTGAAATTGCAAGAATAGTCACCAAAATGTTCACCGCCGCGAGGATAATCAGTGTATCAACAAAAATAGTACACTTCTCTTCTACCATCAAGCTAGTCTCTTCGAAGAATAGCACGAATGATCAGGAAAACAACGAAAGTAACAACCAAGAAAACAATTGTTCCGCCAAGTCCGAGAACCCAAGAAGGCATCGAAAAGAACATATCTTGCTTGCAATCGGAATTCTTTGTCAAAGTTGAGTTGACATGAATATTTTGATATTTTGTCAGTAGAATTGAGGGTTGAGTAGAATCGTTCAAAATTTCTACAAAACACTTGCCGTCATGTAATATGCAGACTCCAAAATATTCTTCAATTGTCGTCATCCACGTACTTTAACAGCTGCCACCAATTTGTAACGTAGCGAGGGTTAAAGGCGACGGCGATTGACAGTGTAGAAAAAGACCGTCTTCCTCGCTAACGACTATTGAACTGTCTTTGGAATACAGGCGAAATACTCGGCTATTCTGTGGTCCCAATATACATATAAATCAGTCAGAAATATCAACACCGCTACAACGGTGCACTAGTGTATTACAAGTGTTCAGATACTCAGATAGTAAGATTCAGTAAGATACATGTGTAGTGCAAGTGAAGCAATATATACGGAATAAATATAATGAATAAAGTAACGAAATAAAAATACGAGACGATACTGTACAAACGCACAACGTCAGAGCGTCATACAACAGAACGAGAGAACTAACGTATACGCATTAGTAACCAACGTAAGACATACGTATTACGTTACAGACCTATGAATCGTTATCATGTTATTAATACCTTTACGCTGTTGAGATAAATATCACTTTACCCTGTATCTATACTTGAATATTCGCTTTCAAATCTTTGGAGTCAGAATCAGCTTCTTTGTTTGCCCCATGTCTAGTGATATAATAAACTTCTCCGGCAACTGCTTTATTGTCCTTCAATTATAGCCTAACTTTATTGTAAGTGTCTCAAGTACCGTCTTGTGGGAATCCCTAGCATAAGGGGCCATGGCAACGCTTTCAACTGTCCTCATTATTCAATCTACGGTATTAAGACAGTCTGCAATTCTAGCGGTAACTTTTAAGATAGGGTGGGATTTACATATTTATTCCTGGGGGAGAGAAAAGCCGATTAGACGGTTTAGTTATAAGGCGAACGACGCGAATAGATAACCAGTTATCTGTTTCAGATCCATGAACGTGATGGCGGAGGAAGCCCTAAGATGGAGAGGTGTCCAGCAGTCCTGTTGCACATAATTATCTCCCCATGGGGTAAAATGATTACGACTGTTAGTGGCATTTGTTGGAATTTATTGAACGCGCTGCGTTAAGATCTACATTTAATACCCTGACACGTTATCGGTTTTCATAGAAATCTTGGCTTCCGTCATATCTCAAATCTATTTCCTCATATGAGTTGAGTCATTTCCTACGTCATAGCGAGGGACAACGCCCGTGCTTACTTCAGGCAGTAGCAGACAGTGGAATAGATAAATGTTGGAATATTCGAACTTGCGTAGTAACAATCTTAGAGGTTTGGGCGCGTTCGGCATGGGTTAGGAATTAGGGGTTGAAAGTGAAAGCCTTATAAACGTCTGGCACAAAGCTATGATGATCTTGCAGCAATGCGAGAGGTAAGATGTTTTTTATTATGTAATTTTTAGTTTTTGAAATATCGATTTACAAGAATGTGGCAGCAAGCTTAGAAACCGTTTGTCCTGTGCAACGGGCGCAAACGTAACCAAATGAAATTAATGATGTAATTTATAATAGATATTTTATGACAATCTCGTGTGCTCGGCAGTACAATCTCCCATTTTACTTATGATAATCAGCAATGTAACAATCTTTTTTTTTCAGTCATAATCCTATAATCTGATGACAAATAAGGATTTAAATGGCGGATCAGTGTCACGATCAACCATCGATTCCAAGTATTACGGGTAAGATATCTTGAATTATAGATGAAATTTCTATCGTTCAGTATGTGAAAGCATTCGTAAATATTTCAAAAATAAATCAGTGTTAACACAAACAATGCCCATTATCAATCCCAATCCCAGTCGATGATATCGAAATATCGTGAACGGCGTCTCAGAAGTAGGAATGGGAAGAGTTTTGGAATCGGAATCGAATCGTCACTTTTAAAACTCCAATTCGATATCTAGTCGACGCCACTAAATCATTCACTAAATCAGGGGTGTGCAACCTGCGGCCCGCGGGCTAAATGTAGCCCATAACAAAAAATTGTGCCGCCCGCAAAGAAGTGCCAATTTTGGATGGCGTGCCATCGAAACAAGTTTTAATTTAGTTGAATCTAGTATGCGCATATTATTCCGAGGGGGGGGGGGGGGGGAGAAATTTCTATTTGCCAAGTTCGATGAAAACAGCTAGGTTCTCAAACTTTTTGAAAAATTATCCATAGCGGTTCCATTGCAATTTTTCTGATGACTCGCGGTTCAATAAAAAAAAAAGCAAATAGCAACGCGGTATATCAAGCATTCATCTAATGAATGACATTAAAACAGTTCAACGAGCCTGCTTGGCTTCCACTAGTTCCTCTACCTTGGGTTCTGTTTTGGATAACTAAACTCTCAAATCATGTCTCATGTTCATTCAATTTCCACATTTTGTTTGAATTGCGAGTAACGTAGAAAAAGCTGCCGCACATTCGTAAGTTGTTGTAAATCGAATGAGCGTTTTTAGGGTAACCTTAGCGACATCGGGATAGGACGGTGGCACTGTGTTTTTTTACTCTAGAATTTACCACAGCAAAATCAAATTTCACATATGAATCGTTATATTTAAATTTTTTTTATGATCGAAGGGCATTTTTAAATTACCACGAGACAATTTACAATCAGTTGCACACGCCTTTCATAAACAATACGCTCTGATTTGCGGTACTTGCCACGTTTACCAAAGTTTGTTACGTAATAATGTCTTCGGTAGAGCGTGTCGTGTTTTGGATAAACAATGTAAAAGCATGACATCAAAATTTTACTTCAAATAAAACTGCTTCTGTGCCGAGGTAAATTAAATCTATTTCGCGGTCCTCCTAAAATCGCTTCGCGGACCCCTAAGCGACCGTGGACGCCAGTTTGAGAACCAATGAGCTAGCGGGACCGGCCGAACGCCGGAGAACGTGTGTTTTCATGAGTCTTGAGGGTCTAAAAAGCTTGCTACGTGCCTGCTAATGACAAGCACAACTCCTCTATGTTTGTCGGATTCTGCAAATTTGAGTGACAGGTGAAAGCATCGAGTCGAATGTTACGAGTCCGTGACGTCATGATGGAAACATAGAAAAACACATTTCAGAATATTTAACAACACTGCGCGCTCTTTCACGTAAATTCTATTTTGTATTTTATTGCAAAGCGGTGTGGTGAGTAGATGTTCAACCATTTGGAGAAGCTCGTTTTTATATTTCTTCTCGTGCTTTGTGGCCATGATACATAAAAGAATGCCGCTTTCCTTGTGAGGTCGATTTTCAGTCCACGGTATTCGGCGTTTTTATCACGGCTAATACATAATAATACATAAACGAATCCCGATTTTCTTGTCCACCGCTTTTCAGTTCACCGACTTTCGTCTTTTAGCACGGCTAACCTTTCGTAACCGCCTAAACCAGAAAATATCGAAATTATAATATGTCAATATCAAGAAACATATTTTTGATTTCGATACGTCTCCGTGATTGAAGGAAACTGATTGGCGGGTTGCAATACCTGCGAAATGACAGATTTGACCGCTCATATAATGTCGTGCATCTGCTTTAAATTTAATAGCTCACGTGCAGCTTTGTAACCCTTTGCTTAGTTTGCTTGCATTTGAGTTTGTCTCTGCATTAGCTCTGACTTAAACTGCTTTCAGACAATTGGGTTGAGTCGCTTTTTAAGTGTTAAGATAATCCTCACGGAGAAACAAAATATTCATTTTTTTAAATGAACATTTAATTCATTATGTATGCATGTATACAACAGGAATCTTAGGAGACCTATCACATTGTTTTAACGGTGCTCCAGATGTATGCGCACCAAGATGTCGCACAACCTGAAACCCAACCGGTACGCGCATACTATGTTCAGGTTGTGCGCCATCTTGGTGCGCATACTTCTGGGGGTCCGTTTTAACTGATTATTGTTTGCCTCGAGCTTTGTATAGATGAACGTACATTACAAAGGAGCAGAATGTTTAAGAGTCAGATATGTGTCTTCTGTTCAATGAACTTTGGTTATTCGGAATGAAATTGAGAATTTTATCCATTTAGTATTGACACATGGCGATATCACACTGCTTAGCCAAAAATTATGGCACACATTATAATTCTGTGCTCGATATCGCGTCTTCATTCACGGAATTAGGTATTTTCCACTTGAGTTAGCTGGAGAGGTTTCATTTACCGAATTGTATTATTACTTATCGATTTGAATCGGAGTAAGAGTAAGAGCGCTTTTTGGGGTATCCCCTAAGTTTCGATCGATAAGTTCTCGGTCTCTGACCGATATTCTCGTTTTGATAGGTATTAACCTTCTAGGAATGCGGAAATAGTAAAGGTGAACAATTAAAAATCCCAAAATATTGGAATTCAAAAGGATTCGATAACAGGGTTCGGTTTTATGTCTCCGATAGTGTGCGCAATTTCAGCATTTCGAGTATTTTATTTATTAATTATTATAACTTAGAATAGCATAATCTCTTTACAACGAATAACAAGTATATATGTAAGTTTTCATTAAATCATAGTCTTTTCTTATGCTACTCGTATTTATCTTTATAATACTATTTCGTTCAAGCATCCTTGTGGCAACACGTACCGATCCGGAGCAGGAAGTGAACAAGGGAAAAGTGCTTGCAGTTCATTCAGATCACAATATCTAATACCCTATGTATTATAAATCAGGGGGCAAAATTTTGTTTTGCGCGCACACACGTAGAGATCTCTCGCGCATGATTTTTAGCATTTATACGAAGCACACACAAACGCGAAAGACATTCAAAACAGTCGTCAGAGGGCTCGACGATACAGAGTGTTTCGCGTTTTCCTTACAACATGCTTATTATTATTGCTGTCGATTGACGGCTTTTTTGCCTTTTTACGATTACCGGATTGCAACATTCTCAATTCCTTACGGACACATCTTGCTTCTTTTTATATCGAATGAATTTTGGGCGTCCAAATTGTAAAAATAAAGATGTGCACTAGAACCAGATAGTAATTGTTCCAAAATATTCTAGCAAACAATTTGATATCAGCATAACCAGTAATTGCTTCATTGGGGCAATAACTTAGCTCACTTACTTTAACATGAAATAATCTACGAAACTTAGTGATGGGAAATAACCTAACTCAACCTTGGATAATCGGAACTATTTAATAAACAGAAACAAAGAACCAATATTAATTTGGAAGGGGTTATTATTTTCCAATCAATGAATAGAAAATCATCAACGGTCTTCAATTGATCAAATATCAACTCAATCATAATACAATAAATTTAATGTTAATTTTTTATTTTGTCACCACTACCTTACTCAGAGAATAATAAAATGGCAATAATGAGTGTAAATGCTGAGTGGCAAAGGTTCTGGCTCTTCCAATTCAACTAGTAGCTCTCTACTAGAGAAAGTATAGAGTATAGAGAGTGTATAGAGACTTGCTCACCACTTAGTCGTCACCATCTGTGAGTCTGTAAAGTCTGTAAAATGAAATTTTTGGCTACCATTCTGTGACGTGTTTGTGAGTATGTTGTCTGGTTGGCAAAACCCCCCTTCAATTTTCTTTTTTATGCAATATTGCCATATTTTAGAAGATTTGAAAAACTAATATTTTAAATATAAAATATTCTTTTTGTACAGAGACGAACATAACTGGCTCTCACATTCAAGAAGTTTGAGCTGAGCAAATTAATAAAGTTCATGCAGAGAAGGTCGTACAGAATGTAACAAACATTGATGGTAGGTTTGATTCCTCGGATTTCCAGAGTTGAAAAAATCTAAAGAAAAACTATAACCTAATAAATTGTTTGTTATAAAACACAAATTTGAGCCATTTTTAACTTTATAGGCAGTGGATGGAAATTCTTAATTGATGGAATTCATACTCAATGGGGTACTCCCAAAGTATGTGTACCAGGTTAGGCCATAATTTCAGGTACAACAATTACAGGAATCACTGGCAAGTCACCAAACTAGTAATATAACTGAAATAAGGATGGTCTCACCCTAACCTGGTACACATACTACGTTTCGATGTTCGTCATCTTGGTTCACATACTTCAGGAGTACCCTCAATGATAATGCAGTAAATTCAATGTCAATAGTTTTTTCTATATGTACTGTCCGTTCTTTCATATCACCTTTCCATATGGCCCACTGAAAAGGTTATCTCTCAGTAGTACTCCAGGAACTGACCTGACATTGCCCCATCATTAATCATTCAATTTGTTTATTTTAACTCTGATTATCTCATTTTTGGGTATTAATAGAAGCTAGGTTTCCATACAAGTATTTGCTCATCTAAAACAAATAAAGAAAACAGCTATGGTGGTTGGGTATTAAAGGATGAGTATCCAATAAAAATTTGGTTTCAGTGCAGTAACATACTAATAACCTTAGGCTTTCTTTTTCTTGCAACAATCTATTTACATCTCTGACTTATTTGGTATCGGGAGCTCCAAGAACTATAAATTCTTGTCCCATAAATTACTTTTTTAGATGATTTAAGTTAATAAATATCATATTGATTATTTTGATATTCAGCTGAACAAATAATGATACAACATTGAAGTTTATGCACTATTAAACTGATTTGAAATCCAAAATTTTCTGGAGAATTTTTTTTTTTTTTTACAGAGACAAGCATTACTGACTCCCAGATTGAAGAAGTTCGAGCTGAGCAGACTCATGAAGTTCATGCTGAGAAGGTCGTGCAGAATGTAACAAACATTGATGGTAGGTTTGATTCCTCAGGATATCCAGAGTTAAATGAATTTAAACATTTAATATAAATCAAAATCAGCTACAGTTTTCTGGTTGGAAAATCCCACCTTCAATTTTCTTTTTCGTGCAATATTGCCATCTTTTAAAATTTAATTTTCAATTTGAAATAGCAATATTTTTTATGCAAATTATTTCTTTCTTACAGAGACAAACATAACTGACTCTCACATTCAAGAAGTTCGAGCAGAGCAGATTCATGAAGTTCATGCTGAGATGGTTTTGCAGAATGTAACAAAGATTGATGGTAGGTTCGATTCCTCAGGATTTCCGGAGTTGAAAAAATCTAAACATTACATATGAACCAAAACTTTATTATCAAATTGTTTGTTGTGAAACCTAAATTTGAAATACTTTTTAAATCAATGCATGGTTTTTATCGCAAGGATCTCTGCTACTTGCGTTATGTTTTCATGATTTACCGTATTTCTCAGCGAATAAGTCTCCCGGCAAATAAGACGAGGCTTGTTTTTAGGCCTGCAAAAAGGAGGTTTTAGCATATAGACCCCCAATAAGACGGGGCAGGAAAATCGCAAGTCTGCGGTTCAAAATCGGATCGGAAATTTTCATACAACCGCTCGTGAGCGATCGCAGCGTTTGCGCATTCTTTGAAATAGCTCATAATGACTTTTTTGTCGCGTATAAATCAATCCATGACAACTACGATAATCTTAACTGTCTTTCAATTTTAATTTAATATTTTCCCACGTGACTTGCGATTGCGTCGACTTACGAGCAAATAAATGCATTACTAATCTAAAATAGCACAGCCATCTGCTGACATAATAGTATGAGATGAACTGCCCAATTATAATTAGTTTTGATACATTCTTTTGCGCTCTTGCGGATTTGTGCATATAGCCCCCCAATAAGACGGGTCAGGAAAATCTGAAGTCTGCGATTCAAAATCGGAATCGGAAATTTTCATGCAAGTGCTTGTGAGAGATCGATGTGAGGTCTTAATAACTTATCCAACTGGATAAGCACATAAGTTTGATGATGAGGCTTTGTCTAACTTGCCCAGGATAAGCACATAGGTTTGATGGTAAGGCCAAGCACATAAGTTTGATTGGGTGGACTTAACCTATCTAACTTGCCCAGGATAAGCACATAAATTCGATGGTGAGGCTTTGACTTATCTAACTTGCCCAGGATAAGAACATAAGTTTGATGGTAAGGCTTTAACTTATCTAACTTGCCCTGGTTAAGGAACCTAACCTAAGACGAACAGAATTATCCAACAAAAACCAAAAACTATCATTAAATTGTATAAGGACTTTACTACCTATTTATATCAACCAGTTTGTAACGTGAACTTTTTTATTTATTTTGTGAAGTGTTTCGAGTATGTTTTCTGGTTGATAACCAATATAACCCCTTCCGCCTGCACATTTTTGGGCATTAAAAAAAGCTAGGCTTCCAGAAGAGTATCTTTTAATCTAAGTTAATTACGCAAATAGCTATGGTGGTTGAGTGTCCGGTAAACATTGGTTTCAACGCATTAACTCACTAATAATATAAGGCTTTCTTTATCTTCCAACAAGCCATTTATATCTGTAGCCAATTTGGTATTTTGATATTAGAGAACTATAAATTGTCGTCAATACAGATGACGACATATTTCATATACACATTATATTATTTTTACAGAGACAAACATAACTGACTCTCAGATCCAAGAAGTTCGAGCTGAGCAGATTCATGAGGTTCATGCTGATAAAGTGGTGCAGAATGTAACAAACATTGATGGTAGGTTTGATTCCACAGGATTTCCAGAGTTGAAAAAAATCTTAAAATTACATATGAACCAAAACTTGTTTTTAGCAAATTGTTCAATAAAAAACCCAATCTAGAACTTGAATCACCTTTAGTTTGCTTCCATCACATATTTGCTTCTGTCACTGATATGATATCGTGAGATTGAAGAATTAGGAACTCTATTACGCCAAGTTTCATAATTGAGTGTTTCCAGTTAACAAAAATCATGTGCATTTATTTTAATTTTTAACCAAATGGGCAATGTAAAAATAGCAGAATTTTTTTTACGCTTCGATTTCAAATTTGAAAATTTAATATTTTATATAAAAAAAAATTTTCTTACAGAGACAAGCATAACCAACTCTCACATTCAAGAAGTTCGAGCTGTGCAGATTCATGAAGTTCATGCCGAAAAGGCCGTGCAGAATGTAACGAATATTGACGGTGGGTTCGATTCCACAGAATTTGCAGAGTTGAAAGAATTTAAACATTACATATGAACCAAAACTTTTTTATCAAATTGTTTGTTGTAAAACCCGAATTTGAAATACTTTTTGAATCAATGCATAATGCATTCATGATTTATTGTATTTCTCGGCGAATAAGTCTACCCGTCAAATAAGACGAGACTTGTTTTTAAGCCCCCAAAATGGGGTTTTTGGGCCTTTTTTTATTATTTAAATAAAATGGGATGTAAAAATAGCACAATTTTATTTATTTTTTTATTTGAATGTCCAATTCATCCAATTCCAATTCAATATTTTATATAAAAATTATTTTTTTCTTACAGAGACAAGCATAACCGACTCTCACATTCAAGAAGTTCGAGCTGAGCAGATTCATGAAGTTCACGCTGAGAAGGTCGTTCAGAATGTAACGAATATTGATGGTAAATTCGATTCCACAGGATTTGCAGAGTTGTAATAATATGTATATTGACTATGAACCAACACTTTTTAGCGAAGTGTGTAATATAAAACAAAAATCTAATCAATGCCTGCTGCTTATTGCAGGGCACTCTGCCACTTTTCTAAATTTAACATGAATTATGTCGGTGTGAAAGTTTTGAAGGTGTTGTCACACCATTCATCTCAATTTGTGTCTTTAGTTTTATGATGTTATATTTTTCAAAATTTGCTTAACCCCTTTACCGTTGAATAATTTTTTAAAAAACGCTCCCCGAGCGGCAATTAAATTTTTTAAATTGTAGGTAATGTCCCATTCGATAAAATCATAGCTATGTTGGATGTACATCATTTATGTCATAAAAATACATCTAAAACTTGCATCAAATTTTACACTAGTTTATCAATGTTTATCACCATTTCAGTACCTATATTCATTTCAGTAGTTCTTTTTGGTGATACGCCTCAAGATAGGGTAGAACATACAAAGACACATCCCACTCTGCAAAATAGTATCTGGTTTCTTTATGCAGTTTCTTGCCAATCTTGTCGCAGTGTGAACAGCATCGTCTTGTAGATGCATCTTTGCCGCCATCAGGCGGAATATAATAATCGATTTATTTCATCTTTTGTCAAACCACGCTTTTGACTGGCCTGTGACAGCTGTACGAACAGCCGCTTACCGAACGACAACCACCTAATTTTTGATTTGCCAACCTACACCGAGTGTACGCGGGGGTAACGGTACCCTAACAGCTTGTAATTGTGTGTAGCGAGAATGCTCCGAGTTAACACGGTATGTATGGTCCGTGTTTGGCGAATATGCTCAGGAACAACAGTAAAGGGGGTAAAGGGGTGTACTGACTGACTGGGAATAAAACTTTTAAATATTTACTGCTGAATCATACTCGTTGATAATATAATGTATTGAGCATCAAAATGTTAATGCTTATATTTTTATACCGCCTTTTTATTATGGCCCTCTAGAAAGGTTGCCCTCGAATGCCCACTTTTAAAATCTATGTTTTCTCGTTAGCAAAACCCCCTTAATTTTCTTTTTCGTCCAATATTGCCATCTGTAAAAATTTAATGCTCAATTTGAAATAACAGAATTTTTTATGCAATTTATTCCTTTCCTTACAGAGACAAACATAATCGACTCTCCCATTCAAGAAGTTCGAACTGAGCAGATTCACGAAGTTCATGCAGAGAAGGTCGTGAAGAATGTAACGAATATTGATGGTAGGTTTGAGTCCACAAGATCAGGTGGAATACACTAATCGATTTATTTTATCTCTTGTCAAACTACGCTTTTGACTGGCCATTTTCATTTTGGGGTTTCCCGCCGCACGACCCACATTGCCGTCCACCGATTGGCAACGACGTAATTATTGATTTGCCAGCCTCCGCCGAGAGTACGCGGGGGTAGCGGTACACTAGCAGCTTGTAATTATGTGTGGCGAGAATGCTCAGAAATAACTCGGTACGTATGGTCTTGGCGAATATGCTCAGGAACAACAGTAAACGTGGTAAAGGGGTGTACTGGCTGACTGGAAATAAATGTTTTAATTATTTGTTTCTGCATTTACAAACCAATGTGTGGAATTTCCTAATTAATCAAAATCTTACTCATTTATAATGTAGGGTACTGAGCATCAATATTTTATAGGCATTTTCACCGCCTTTCATTATGGCCCTCTAAAATAGTTATCAATGCCCTTGAATGCCCAACTTTAAAAACTTTATGTTTTCTGGTTAGCAAAACAACTTTCAATTTTCATTTTCATACAATATTGCTATCCATCAAAATTTTATGCTCAATTTGAAATAACAATACTTTTTATGTAATTTATTCCTTTCCTTACAGAGACCAACATAACTGATTTCCAAATTCAAGAAATTCGAGCTGAGCAGACCCATGAAGTTCATGCCAAGAAGGTCGTTCAGTATGTTACAAATACTGATGGTAGGTTGGATTTATCAGGATTTCCAGAGTTGAAATAATCTCAATATTGACTATGAACCTACACTTGTTGTTAGCAAAGTGTGTGAAGAAAGCAATCTCACATTACTCTTGAAACTGTTCTGATATTGCCCCATTGTTAATCTTAAGGAAGATTAATATAAGTTTAGAGTAACCTGATTCGTAATAGGACGGTAATAGGGAAAATCGGATTAAAATTATGGCCTAACCCTAATATGGTACGCATACTACGTTCCAGTGTCTAATTTGCCCAGGATAGGCACATAAGTTTGATGGTGAAGCTTTACCTTCTTATCTAACTTGCCGAGGATAAGGTCATAAATTTGATGGTGGGGCTTGCACAAGCATATCTACCAGACGCACAGCACCTTATTTGAGTAATGCACGACTGGAGTAAACAACTATAAGATTTTTTAGCGAATTCAGTTTGTAGCAATAAATTGACAACATAGGCATTCAATGGTACTCATGATCACGATTAACCTATAGTTGATGAGTGGAAAATCTGACTTGGATAAATCCATTCCTTTATTTTATTTTTGAGAATTACATATTTTTTCTCATAAAGTTAGTTTAAGTGGTTCTTTTCAACAAATATCGCTCTCGTACCCTATATTGATATGTACCCAATTGGCACGCAGTAATGCCGGATTTTAAATTATATTTTTCAGAAACTAATTATTTCTTCCATACAGAAACAAACATAACTGACTCCCAGATTCAAGAAGTTAGAGTTAAGCAGATTCATGAAGTTCATGCTGAGAAAGTCGTGCAGAATGTAACAAATGGTGGGTTGTATTCCAGTTAATTTAAATGTTAAGAATATTTTAAGCATTACTGCAAAGCAAATTATGTTTTCAAACCAACACTTGTTATAATTGTTAGTAAAGTTTTTCAGCTAAAGACAAATAATCCAAAATAAACTGTTATGTAACAATAGATGATCATGAACTGGATGATAAATGGTGATTTACCAAACGAATGATCACATAGTCCAATTGCACTGCAATTAGTCCAATAGTTGTGCAAAATTTTTTCCAACATAATATGAATCAGCAAACTTATGCAGAGTAACCAGCGGTTTAATTGTCATTTCTAATGCTCAGCTATCACAATATGTTTTGCAGAAGCAGTCATCACCAACCCTAAGGAAGTTCATGCAGAGCATATTCATGCTAAGGTTGGTAATGTCAACAATGTCAAAATTATTCAAGTCCAGCGTAAGAAAACTTTTTTTTTTCTAAAAATTTTGATTTCATGACTAATATCTGTGTTCTAAGTATCGAATTCAATGACATTTAAAACAGACAATCCATGTTTACATAACCTGCTTTCGTTGTGTGTGTACCCTGTTAGGGTGTTTCAAATATGAGATCTCATGCCCAAACCAATGATTCAGTATTTGATAAGGCTTGAGCAAAACTGATAATTTGATTACACACATTGTGTAAATACACATTTAGGTTTGACTGAACTTATCAAAAATAATCATGATTTGGTTAATTATCAATTGTTTTTTCTCGAATCTAAATTCAGACATTTTAAGACCTATTTGATGGATTTTTGTGGACTACTTGTAAAACTTTTTAGTTACTGTAAACTAGGCCATTTAAAAAGTATAACATGGTCAGTGCTATGGATATATTATAATATATAGCAGGGCTACTCAACTGACGGACCGCGGTCCGAATCCGGACCTTCCGGGTATTTGATTCGGACCGCGCCTAATTCTTTATTTTCGATCATTAGCTCCATTTTTGAAGTTTATTTATATAAAGTCACTTCTATAGATTTAAATCTAAATGAAAAGAACTATAACGCCATAACAAACATTATTGATTAGCTAATAATCATTAGTCGGCCGAGGAATTGAGTGTTTAAAGATGCCAAAATATATTTTCTGGAAAGACCGGACCCTAATATTTTTGAAGTTTTGTATGCGAACCTTCGGTAAAAATGGTTGAGTAGCCCTGATATATAGCATAGGCTTGGTGAAACAAAAATCAATTAAGTGCAACAAAATTTTGACTCTTTGTGTCTTTTAGTTTGTTGGGATTCAAACATCAGTTGGAGGTAGGGGTCAGTAATTTAATTTAATATAGTAGAAAGGAAAGCCGATAAGATGGCCTAATCGTATGGTTACAATGACCCCTGTTACCAGTCCATGTCGAATATAAGATTACTTAGCAAGTTGTTTATTTTCAGATGTATGAACCTGACAGTTGTTTAAACAACAATAGCGAAACCTGTTAATTGTAAGCCCATGCGCACCGAACAGTAATGACATGACCATAAATAAATGATGAGTCATAAATGCATCTTAGTTTACATTACACTTTCACCCATTGCATTTAGACCAACCATCTTCAAGTCTCTCATGACCCACACAACAAAGGCCGACTGAAGAAGGTGATCAACCAACTAAAGCTCCTGATCCTGTACATGAAGGAGATCAATTGCCCCCTCCTTCAGGTATGTCTTACATCACATACAGGTGACTTGCACTTTCAGTGCCACATATATATGTCATTTGTTTCATGTATACAAAGCTTATGTCGCTAAGCACATAACAGGGTCATAAAAATGATCATTTGAAACAAAAATTCATTCCCTGAAATGAACATACCGTATTTTAAGCACCGTAAGGCAAACCGGGTTATAGGGTGCATCGGGCTATAAGACGTAATGGTTTTCAAGAAGTCACAAGTGGGACACACGTAACAAGTGGGACACGTGGGACACGACACAGTTTCTTGAGCTATATTAATTAAAATATGAAAGATTGAAGTTTTTTAATCAGTTTGCTCTCATCAACTTATAGTAAGATTGGAAACATATTATTACCCCTTTTTCTTTAGGGGTTCAAGAGAAAGTCTCTCGCAAAATTCATAAAGGTAAATATTCGTTGTGTTGTATTTTATTCACATTTTGATATAATAATTCATAGATAATCACATTGATATATTAATCTACATCTACTTCTAAGTTATTCACCTTCAAAATGAACCTTGTTGTAACTACACTCATATCTGGTAATAAGAGAGTGATACCTATTTTGGTAAACGCACTTCATTAGATTGTAAAGACACTTTTTATCAGAGGAATTAATTGAGACAAAAATTCACAATATTACATACAATTGGATGCCCTACCAACAATATGTAAAATGTAGCTACTCAATCGCTACTTACCTACGAGATGTATCCAGACGAAATCTCTTGCTACCATAAATAATCAGAAATGAAAAACAACAAATATTCAGGTCAGCGTGTGAAAAAGTTCATTGATTATTTCAACATGGGGACATGGAAAGAAACTGAAGTCAAAGTTACAGAAAGCTACAAAGAGCAATATCTCAATGAGCCTGATTTCGAGGTCCATCCTAAATTAAAAAAAGTTCCAAACTTCTATAGAGGCCAAATGGCAGCAGAGTACAAGAAGAAAAAGGGATTTGCTGTAACAGAGAGGATCAGAAGAAATTGGTCAGTTGATGACTATGAACAAACTTAGCGAACAGCTCAGTGATGAAAGCTGTAATTACATTGCAATTACTGGTCAGGCTGGAAGTGGCAAAACGACAATTTTGAAACGCGTGTCTCGAAGTGTTGTTGTTGCAAATGAATTGGTGAAGAAAGCTAGGAAGGCAAAAGGAGCATTCAGTCAATTGCTGCGCAAGAAAAAACGTCAATTTAGATTCGTTCATCATTTCGGTTTCAAAGATATGCCGGTGCAATGATCAGAAGATCCAAAGCTACAAGACCAGAAGAAGCACTGAGCCCTTGCGATTTGCTTTTTGGAAAGATTGCACCTGGGTTCAAAAATCTAGAGGTAGAAGAAGGATATGAATGGGTTATTAAGCATGATTACGAGTGTTATTCTTCTTTGATGGTTAGATCAGGCGATGTGGGATCTTCATGGAAACCATAACAAGATGAATTACCTTGACAAGTCAAGTACCGCCACAATTATGTACAATATTTTAACAAGAAATCTTTTCCCCAGAGCCAAAATTGTTATTTCATCACGTGAACACAAAATTGCATCTTTGCCTTTGGAATTACGGCCGCCAATCATAACCGCCCTCGCTGGTCTAGATCCTGAGGATATCAAAAAGTAATTCGTTTCAGTTTTAGGTGAGTCAGGTGAAGAATCCTGGAATAGGTTGACAGTTCAATCACCATCACTCATCCAGTTCTCGAGCGTACCATTATTCTTGCTTCTTAATGCGATAGTTCACAAGTTCAACCCTGCAAATCCACCCGATACCATGACAGATGTGATGATACAAATACTCTATATTTTTATGCGATCCGATCATGCTCAGGAAAGAGGAAACATAAAGCAAAATATTCGTAAATTAATGAAAATGTCATTCGAAGGCACAAAAGAAAAGCGAGTCATTTTTACTATCGATGATCTCAAAAAGGTAGGCCTTCTTTCAGACGACGTCCGCGATGTTATCATAAAAGTGCCGGGAAATAACATGCTAAGCCAACATCTAATGAAAGGCGACAATTTGATGTTCTTCAGTCACCAAATCCTTCAAGAAACTCTAGCCAGTCTTTACATCGCCAACATGGATCTTGCCACTTTCCAATCATTTATCACTGAAGAGATTTACGACGATCATTGGTCAGTTGTTCTGCGTCTCCTGTGTGGAATTACTTTCAACCAATATATTAAAACTGAATTCCTGGAAGTTCTTACAACTGGTGGGTATGTTCACAAGTAGAACTACAACAATATACAATTAAATGTTAATTGAATTTATGGATTTTTCAACAGTGATCGACCGAGAAAAGAAGAAAGCATTACTTAGAGAAAGCCTCAAGAATAAAATGAGTCAATGTACGAGATCCTATCAAAAGTTGGGAGTTGTTCGGTGCCTTGTATGAGGTCAATGATGTCATTCTCATTCTATCCCATGTACGAGAAATCAACTTCGAAGATGAGTCTTTCAATGCTGCGGGGATGTACGCAATGTCGTCGGTTATCCGCCGTTGTGATCACCTTGAGCAGTTTCGTCTGGTTAAATGTGACCTCAATGCCGAGTTGATGAAATGCTTGGATTTGAATTTGAAAGGGTCTGGAGTGAAGGCAAGAGTACTGCAGTCTTTTCTAATATTGCAACAAAATGAGAATATAACTCATTCTTATACATGCAAATATAAAAGCTTTAATTTTAATTTTGTTTGTAATTATGTTATCAATGAAATGTTTACCCTTAGTATAAGCAAATTCTTTATTGAAGTAATTCCTTTATAATTAAATAGAACGAATCTTGTTTTATGGTAAAATTTCATGTTTATTAATAGTATTTAATAACAGGTTAATTATGATTAATAATGGTGGATGTCAGTAGGACGGTTATGCCGATCACACGCTTCGGTTTTGCTAGCCCTTCCGCGTTCCACGTTACGCCCTTCTATATTTCTCACTTTTTCAGAACCTTATTCTTTTTTGCTACAATTTGATATGTTCCTCCCATTGCCAAAATCATTCAATAGTGTTATTGTCGACATTTGCGAGAAAAAGGAAGAGGGCAAACAAACCGTATTTCAATACAAAAATTAAGTATTATCGATAAAACACTAAATTGGTTTAGAGTTGTTATAAATCGCTGTACGTATGTATATTTTTATGTCATGAATTTCGTGCAAGGCCCGAGTATAATTTGATCACAATGATCCTAGAATTTACTATGTTGAAAAGAACCATCGACTCTTCAAACCGCAGAAACTATTCAAAAAAGATAACCGTTGTAAGGGAGGGCAAAATATAATATTTTTGTCAAATCGAATAATTCGAATATTTTTAAAGAATTTTTAGTATACTCGTATATACAATATAGGCATTATGTGCCTGTTTTATTCTTTTATTAAATAGTGAATAAAAATTTAGAGAATTCATTGCATGAATCCGGCGAAGTCTTTTTGAGTTCACATAACGTAAAATCTAGTTACCTAAAAATATGCTCTAATATCAAATTGCTTGTAGCGCTTCTATAGCGGTAAAATTATATTCTTAATATATTAAGCAATAATTTTTACATGAAATTTATATAGCCAGTCACTCATACGTTGGGAAACACTCAATAATCTAACCTCATTCTTCTTCAAAACTTATTACATAAATATAAGTTATTTCACAATGCCCAAGTATGTTTGCTTCATTATATCCAATTTTCTTTTTGTCTAATATTATTTAAATCATACAGATTCACACTCTCAATGTTCGAAACAACTCCAAGATCACATCCGATCTATTTCTTGCAATCGCTAAAGTTGCAACTCGAAGTGAAGTCAAGAATCTCCTGACAGATCCATGTGAAGAGTTACATCTAACTGTAGACAAGCTGATGGAATTGAGCAAATGGAAAACTTGTGGAAAGGTTCGAAATTTTAAAATGTGAATTTATACTATTTTGTTTCATGAGGCGTTTGTCTGTGAACTATCATTTCACGAGCTTTCTCAAGTCTTTCTAAATTTGTGGAAAACATAAATTATTTCGTTCAGCCCACTAAGATATATTGATGCAAATGTAAACATGGGTATGCTCTAATTCAGTGGTTTGATACGGTCGCCAACCGATTTGTCAAGCGATACAAATTCTTCATAAAATAAAAATTCAGTGAAATCTCATGACCTAAAAAAATGCTTAAATATCAAATTGCAAGTAGCACTTTTTACAGCCGCAGAATTAAATACCGAACATGGAGGCAATAATTTTTTAGCGAAATTCATATAGCCAGGAATTACTTTAAAACTGCGCTTGTTTACATCAAAAATTTTAGAAATTGTGGAATGACTTTACTTGAGCATAATGGCAAGGGAAGTTAAAACCCAATTTTGCCGGAAGAGCACTTAAGCGCTTATAAAAATATGATCCTAATATGATTGGTGAGTAAGAGTTAATATCCTTTATGTATACATCGTTTCATGAGGCGTTTGTCTGTGAACTATCATTTCACGAGCTTTCTCAAGTCTTTCTAAATTTGTGGAAAACATAAATTATTTCGTTCAGCCCACTAAGATATATTGATGCAAATGTAAACATGGGTATGCTCTAACTCAGTGGTTTGATACGGTCGCCAACCGATTTGTCAAGCGATACAAATTCTTCATAAAATAAAAATTCAGTGAAATCTCATGACCTAAAAAAATGCTAAATATCAAATTGCAAGTAGCACTTTTTACAGCCGCAGAATTAAATACCGAACATGGAGGCAATAATTTTTTAGCGAAATTCATATAGCCAAGAATTACTTTAAAACTGCGCTTGTTTACATCAAAAATTTTAGAAATTGTGGAATGACTTTACTTGAGCATAATGGCAAGGGAAGTTAAAACCCAATTTTGCCGGAAGAGCACTTAAGCGCTTATAAAAATATGATCCTAATATGATTAGTGAGTAAGAGTTAATATCCTTTATGTATACATTTTATCGTGGACTAAGTCAAAAGACTGAGTCAACACAAAATCAATAATAAACTTTTGCGTCGTTTTCAAGCATGTTATATGCTCGTCCGTGTTTTATGAACCCTGGCTGTGCGTCACTCCTTTTTGGCATATTTCCAATTCTACAAGTTTTATATCTGTAAGTATTTGAAATCTAAGATATGCACATAGGAGTATGGTATTACTTGAAGGAAAGCTATTTGAGCAGGCGAGTAATCGTTTTAGCTCGTAAACAAGGTAATAATCATAATAATAAAGAAACAATCAGCGTCCTCGCTGGGCATTTCTCGCTATGAACCCGCTCTTTTGTTTCTTGAATAATTAGCGTTCGACGCCGTCTCAAGCGAGATGTTTAGATTTGTCTGAAAGCTTACGTAATTGTCTAATTCGAGAGACTTTGTTGTCGAGTTGGTTTCGCTTAAATTGATCACACCGATAAACAAAACAAAACTTTGAAAAAAAAAAAAAATTCTCTCATTTACAACGCACACGGTTAAGCGGATATTGTACGCATCACGAGAAACAACTGGCATAAACCGGCGAAATACCACTTTCCGAAGAAATTAAACTGAAGGTTCTCGCACGTTTGAACAAAAAGTTATGACATTTTTTAGGAGGGGTATACAAAATTCTCCAGCCAGAAAGGCTACTTAAACTGTAATGGAACTTCTCATAAACATGACTACAATCGCCAGTACCTAGCAGCAAGCTGCGCTATTATATATACGGCTTCATTAATCTGATCTCATGTAACCAATTGTAATATCATGCACTCAAGATATATGCTGCCAAGTATGGGTCACAACTCATACGTTGGGAAATACTCCATATTCCAACCTCATAATTTTTCAAAACCTATTACATAAATATAAGTTATTTTACGATGTTCAACTACATTTTCGTCAGCATATCCAATTTTCTTTTGTCGAATAGAATTTAAATCACACAGATTCACACTCTTGATGTTCGAAACAACTCCGAGATCACATCCGATCTATTTTTTGCAATCGCTAAAGTTGCAACTCAGAGTGAAGTCAAGAATCTTCTGACTGATCCATGTAAAGAGTTACGTCTAACTACAGAGCAGCTGATGGAACTGAGAAAATGGAAAATTTGTTGGAAGGTTTGAAATGTTAGACTGTGTATTTATATCAAGTTTTTTTCATGAGGCGTTTGTCTGTGAACTATTATTCACCGAGCTTTCTTTTCAAAATTGTGGAAAATATGAAATATTTTGTTCAGCCCACTAAGATATATTGATGCAAATGTAAACATGGGTATTTGATCCAGTGGTTTGATACCGTTCCTAACTACTTTGTCAAACGATACATGTTCTTCATAAAAATAAAATATAAATTTATTAAAATCTCTTGGCCTAAGAATAAGCTGAAATGATAAATTGCAAGTAGCGCTTCTATAGCGACAAACCTAAATACAATATAAAAAGGAAATAGTTGTTACATGAAATTTATATAAATAGGAAAATCTTCAGTAAATTTTGGAAATTGTGGCATGGCTTCATCAATCAAGGCATAAGTAACTAGTTGTAATATTATAAAGCTAAGATAGATGCTGCTAAGTGTGGGTCACAACTTATACGTTGGGAAACATTCGATAATCTAATCTCATTCTTCTTCAAAACTTATTACATGAATATAATTTAGTTCACACAATACTGAAGTACGTCTTCTCAGCATAACCAATATTTTTTGTCCAACATTATCTGAATCACACAGATTCACACTCTCGATGTTCGAAACAACTCCGAAATCACATTCGATCTACTTCTTGCAATCGCTGAAGTTGCAACTCAGAGTGAAGTCAAGAATCTTCTGACTAATTCATGTGAAGAGTTACGCCTAACTACAGAGCAGCTGATGGAACTGAGCAAATGGAAAACTTGTGGAAAGGTTTGAAATTTAGACTGTAAGTTTTTTGTTATGGGACATTTGTCTGTGAACTATTATTTACTGAGCTTTCTGAAGTTTTTTTAAATTTGTGCAAAACATGCGTTCAGCCCACTAAGATTTATTTATGCAAATGTAAACATGGTTTCGATTTAACCCAGTGGGTTGATACCGTTTCCAACCGTTTTGTTAGGGGATACGACATCTCTCCATGAAAATAAAATATAAATATAATAATATCTTGTGACCTAACAATATGCTCAAATATCAACTTGCAAGTAGCATTTCTATAGCCATAAAATTGAATACCTAATGTGAAGACAATAATTTTTACATGGAATTTATACAGTCAGGAATTTCATCAATAAATTTTGGAAATTGTGGCATGGCTTCATTAATCAGAGCTCAAGTAACTTATTGTAATATCATGAAGTTAAGGTAGATGCTGCTAAGTTTGGGTCACAACTCATACGTTGGGAAACACTCGATAATCCAACCTCATTCTTCTTCAAAATTTATCACATAAAAATAAGGTATTTCTTGTTGTGCAAGTACAAATGTCGCAGCATATTCAATTTTCTTTTATCTAACATTTTCAAAATCACACAGATTTACGCTCTCGATATTCGAAACAACTCCAATATCACATTCGATCTACTTCTTGCAATCGCTAAAGTTGCAACTCGGAGTGAAGTCAAGAATCTTCTGACAGATCCAAGAGTTACGTCTAACTACAGAGCAGCTGATGGAATTGAGCAAATGGAAATCTTGTGGAAAGGTTTGAGATTTTAAAATGTAAATTTATACTAATTTGTTTCATGAGGCATTTGTCTGTGAACTATTATTTACCGCGTTTTCTATGGTATTTTTATTATTTGTGGTAAACATGAATTATTTCCTTCAGCCCACTAAGATATATTAATGCAAAAAACATGGGTATGCTCTAACGCAGTGGTTTGATACCGTCTCTAACCGTTTTGTCGAGCAATACAAATTCTTTATAAAAAACAAATATAAATTCAGTAAAATCTCGTCACCAAGGAATATTATCTAATTTTTATTTGCAAGTAGCACTTCTATAGCCGCAAAATAAAATATCTAATATGATGGCAATAATTTTTCAGTGAAATTTATATAGCCAGGAATTAGTTTGAAGCTGAGCTTGTTTACATCAGTAAATTTTAGAAATTGTGGAATGGCTTTACTTGAGCATAATGACAAGTAAACTTGATCTGAAATGGAACTTCTCATAAACATAGCTACAATCGCCAGTACATAGCAGCAAGTTGCGTTATTATTTGAACAACCTCATTAATCAGGGCTCAAGTAACCAATTGTAATATCGTAAAATTAAGATAGATGCCGCTAAGTTTGGGTCACAACTCATACGTTGGGAAACACTCGATAATCTGACCTCATTCTTCTTCAAAACTTATTACATAACTATAAGTTATTTTACAATGTTCAAGTATGTTTGCCACAGCATATCCACTTTCATTTTGTCTAACATTATTTAAACCATACAGATTTACACTCTCGATGTTCGAAACAACTTCGAGATCACATTCGATCTATTTCTTGCAATCGCTGAAGTTGCAACTCAGAGTGAAGTCAAGAATCTTCTGACAGATTCATGTGAAGAGTTTCGTCTAACTACAGAGCAGCTGATAGAATTGAGCAAATGGAAAACATGTGGAAAAGTTTGAAATTTTAGAATCCTAATTGATATTATTGAATTTTTATGATGGGTTTGTCTTTGTTCCATTATATATCCTAACACTCACATGTGGATAAAGAGTTATTTGGCTTTCAGAGATTATCCAGAGTTCTCCCTTGGTCTCTTTTGTATATATTTTGTTTTATTGAATTGATAAATTATTCCTCAGGCATCAGAAATTGCACAGGATTAGTGTCGACATAAGTCTTCCTGATAAAGGTATATTTTAGAATCCATGAATTTTCTTTAGGAAAGGGAGGATTATTTCAAATCATAGACAATTGTGCCTGTTATTAGTTTAGATGTTCTTATAAGTTTGGTGGCAATCAGTAAAACATTGTGACTTTTGAATATTGGTAATATTGTGAAACTTATTATTATCTGGGATTATAATCGAAATATTTCGTAGTGGAAATGAATTTTGACTCAATATTTTGAGAAAGTGAATAAATATGTATGAACCCAGAAAGCTTCATTGTGGCAATTCGTCTCTAAATTCTAGTCAGTTTATAAGGTCATTGTGGAATTCTGGTAACATAATTTTTAGAGGATTTTGTCAGTTGGGTTTCATAAATGACATAGGCAAAAATTGTTAGGACACGTCCAACAGAAGTACTTTGGTATTATGCTATACCAGTGGTTCCCAACCTTTTTTGGCTCGCGAGCCCTTAGGTGGTTTACAATACTTTGCGACCCCCTGGCTCATTTTCTATACTTATAAATAAAATAGGTGGCAAAGTGGAGGAGCAGTGTTTACCACTTCATGGCAGCTCCTGTCACGAACGAACCGATGGTGCACAGCTTTTGCCGTGGTTATTGCGCTATCACTGGTGTATTCCAAAGTCGTGTATCAGATTTTAGGTTATCATGCAGAATTATATATACTTAAACTTGAAACCTAACCCCAAATCCATCAAAACTGTATTCATAAAAAAAATGTTCTAACTTACCCAATATTTATCACCATCAGGGACAGCCCTGCCATTACAGCCGACGTGCCGTGGTTACGGAAGCAAAGCAAAATTTTACCCGCCTTTGGTTTTCAATTTGCTGCATCTCGCCATTGGTTTGTGGCAGCTAAAAAGCCAGTCGTCATGGGTTTGGCCATAGCGGCCACGCCACAAAATACTTGAAACTGCACTTGACAAAATGAATATTGTATAATTTAATTTTTCATCAACCTCCTGCAGTTTTACCAAATGTGTGTGGCATTGAAACCGCGTGACCAACTGCGTAATTCGTGGTTTAGTTTTTGACAAAGCTTATCTCATATCATCCTCGACTTTCATTCAATTTTGTGCCTTTGTTTTTATGTAAACAAGAGCGGAAAAACCGCTTCCATCTTTCATAACTTCATTTTCATTTGTCGCCTCATCTCGTGGAATTATTATGTTACTGCAGGATGTGCAATAATCTTCACGTTGAAACAGCATGTACTACAAGCCTACCCTGCCGTAAACCACTTGGTATCGAAATATTGCGTTCCACAGCATTGCTTCTAAGCCCGCGTGTTTTCCGCATTGCGGCGCGCGGAAATGCTGACAAATTCATGTGACGTCACAATGGTTAACATGGAATAAATACCTCGCGCCGCTTGCTTGGTTTTCAAGCAAGAAGCGATATTCTGCGGTCTCACGACATCTGGTAAAAATCTCTCGGAGGTTTACGAGAGTCCATTCCAGAATTCCTCGCGTTCCTTAACAATATTTAACCTAAAGTTTCGTATTCCTTTCTACTGTTTTGCGAAAGTATTATACAAAATACTACCTTATGATTAGGTTTATCATGATTGGTTCACTTATCGCTTTTATTTCAGTTGGGTAAACTAGATTTCAGTTATAACCAGGATCTTGGCACTGCTGGTTGGGGTAAAGTTGGATTAGTTGTTACAAAATGTCAGGTGAAGGCGGTCAAGGCTAGGGATTGCAATTTGACAGCAGAAGGAATTAAAGCATTTAAGGAAATCACTCACAATGCAAAGGTAAGAAGCAAATCATTCGGTTTCGTTGCATTGGGGAGTAAAATAAAAGTGCATTTCTGGTGGATCAAGAAAGTTATATATATAGTCAAGCATGAACCAAACAATACATTCTCCACTCAACCTTGTATGAACAAACAGGTTACAAGTTTTTCTCACAAAACATACTGTGAAGAAAAAAAAATATACGGGCATTTTATGCTATCTTATTGTAGGAGTTTACTAAACATAAATCTATTTTGCTTTAATTAGGAATCTGATGAAATTTCTCTTCATCCTAACACTACGAACTACCACTGATGTAACAAAACCTGATTTTTTTGAAAATTTTACAAGCAGAATAGTTTAATATTTTCGGATTCTGTGGTGTATCCCAGCTGATCCTAATTAATCTGTTCTGCAGCAAAGCCAATGCATTCTATCTCAGGATTCCACCACACGTCATATCTTTTGTTCGAGTCACTGTTATGCTATCTATGCCATACAGAAAGAAATGCACAAAACTAATGGAAATAGATTGCTGGATTTTTCTGTATAATCATTAATGGTATTGCTGGATACCTGTTACATTAGTGTTTGATCCAAGTTTTTTCAGTCCGTTTTAGTACCAAATCTCTGATGTTATTTATTTTAATTGGAATATCTAGATGTCAGTGGAAACAAGAATCTTGGTACTGCTGGTTGGGGTGAAGTTGGAATCGTTGTTACGCAATGTCAGGTGAAGGCATTAGAAGCTTGGGATTGCAATCTTACAGTAGAAGAAATGAAAGCATTTAAGGAAAACACTCGCAATGCAAAGGTAGGAAGCAAATCATTTGGTTTTTTCTTATTGGGGAGAAAAAAAGTGCATTTAAGTTGGATTGAGAGAGTAATATGTGTATTCAAGAATGGACCAAACAGTACCATCGTGGAAGTCAAGATTTATCTTTGGCCCATACTCGAATATTACAACCAAACATATTTGAGTTTCCTCACTCAAACTGTACAACCACACTGTAAAAAAATAGGTCAAATTTGCCGTTATTTCATGCCGAAAATTAGTTAGGTTCTCTTCGTGGTTGATATTGACCACATTTTGTGTATTCACCCCCCAGATAGCTAGAGCAATAGCAAATGACTTTAAGTGGTTTCTTCTTCAAAATTTAGTGAACATAAAACCTTTTTTGCCATGTCATTTTTCCTTTCAAGACTTTCTGAATGTTTATAACAGTATTGATAACAAATAAATTTTTCGAATAACTGACTGTCAGTTTTCACCAATTCTAACTTCTGTAGACTCACCACCAGACCAAGAACAATTCTCAAACCAAATAGTATTTGACAATGTTTCTGTTTACATTCAATGTCTGTGTCTTGCATTTAGTCTTTAACAAAATCTCACCTTATGATTAAGTTTATCATGATTGGTTCACTGATCTTATTTATTTCAGTTGGATAAACTAGATGTCAGTGTCAACAAATATCTTGAAACTGCTGGTTGGGCCAAAATTGGATCAGTTGTTACACAATGTCAGGTGAAGGTATTCAAGGCTTGGTATTGCAATCTGACAGAAGAAGCAATAAAAGCGTTCAAGGCAAAAACTCTCAATACAAAGGTAGGAAGCAAATCATTTGTTTTTGTCACATTGTGGAGGAAAATAAAAGTTTTTTACTGGTGGATTAAGAGAGTTTTATATATAGTCAAGCTGGAACCAAACAATGCATTCTCCACTCCACCTTGTATGAACAAACAGATTACAAGTTTTTCTCACAAAACATACTGCGAAGAAAAAAAAATTTACGGACATTTCATGCAACTCAATGTAGGAGTTTATTAAACATAAACCTATTTTGCCCTAATTAGAAATCTGATAAAATTTCTCTTTATCCTAGAACTGGTTCATTTTTCATGTTTACAGCATAACCAAATAAACATTCAGACGAAATCTAATTATTCCTCCTGAAGTAGGGGCACCGGAGCAATGGCCTAGCAGTTAAAGCGTTAGACTTGACTGTGTTTGCATCAAAGCTTTGTTACACATCATCTATAGCCCACCCACCATCTCACACAGGTTGTAATCAAATTGAAATTTATAACAGTAATAAAAACATATACATTTAAAGAATAACTGACTGGCAATTCTCACCTAATCCAAGTTCTGTAGACTCACCATCACATGGCTTAAAATAGTTCTCTAACAAAACAACATTTATTCCCAAATAACTTTCACTGATTTCTGGTTCATTTCACACGCTTACAGCAAAACCAAATCAAAATTCAGATTAAATCTTATTACTCTTCCTGAAGTCGGGGCATTGGAGCAATGGCATAGCGGTTAGAACATTAGAATTAACTGTGATGGCAATGCATGTGACACATCCCAAGTTCCAATTCCATTCCCACCACCTCACATCCGGTAATAAATTGAGTAGACCATGCCGAACTGGAAAGATTCCAGACTATCCAAATAATAGTAGTTTCTAACACATCGTTGGATATCAGTGGCCGCTTGTACTTGGCTTTGACTTTTTATTTTATACTTACAGCTTTGCGAAAACATAAACCAATTCCTGATAATCCTCCAAAGTGGTTTTAGTTGATGCTGAAATAACCAGAGTTTGAAATCACATATTTGAGTAATATTGGCATATTCATGAAATTCAAGCAAAACAATTATTTAATCTATGTTGTTACTATGTTGTCACATGGCCCTGGGCTCTCGTCGATTACCTGTCCTGATTAGGTATGGAATAATCAACCATTCAATGGTTCCAGATACATACTTGAATGACAAAAGAAATGGCAACCGACCTGCGATTATGTGAACTCTCAATCCTTTCATTAGGGCTTTAAAGTCAAGGAAGGCTTACAACAGACTGTAAACTCTGAGTTATACAAATAAAAAGCTTGCCTATCCTGTGTAATACCAACATCACCCCATTTATTCAAAGTTCTAGCATTGACCTACTCAGTAACGATGACAAACCTTCAAAAACCAAATCAAAATCAACTTGTTTTGCAGATTAAAATCTTGGATCTAAGAGGGAACATGGCCTGCAAACTCGAAGATGAAGGATTATCTACAATCAGTGAAATTGTTCATCAATGTCAGGTTGAAACATTGGAGATGAAATATTGCCACTTCAGAATTAATCAGTTTGAAAGATTCGAAGCATCGATCGCTGATACCGGGGTTGAGTTCATATATTAATGCAAAACAGTGAATGTGACAATCAGGCAAAGATTTGGTCCAACTCCTGAAATGTTTAAGATAGAAAATCAATCAAAGTGTTTATTTCAAATATTCAGTATTGCTAAGTTGAACCATCTCTCAATTCCATATTTGAAAATATTTTTGGACACATCAGTGTACATAACGATTGTTTCAGTATTATTTTGTTGTTATTGTTAGTATTATTCCTAATATTCTTTTTCGTCATGATGAAATCGCCTGTCTCTTCGAATACTGGAATATTTGCTTTGAAATTTTCAGTGGTTAAAGATTGATTTATTTTGCCAGAAGGCTATTACTTTTACTTTTTCCAAAAATTTCTGTGGACTTCAAGAGATTCGTTTTTTATGTGTCAGAATAAAAAATAGCGACACCTTGTGACGTGTCCATATATTTGAGGACAGCTCTCTTGTTTTTAATCTGATTTTTCACAGGATAATAAATTATTCGTGCCGTCCACCCCTAATGGTGTCATCTCATTTTGAAGACTCTCATTCGAGCTAATCGGTTGGGGGGATTGGAGGGTTAATGTGTGCAAACCCGCAATGTTACTGGGACCCTGAATAAAATGCAGCACAAATCGTTAATTCGATGCAAAATAGTCAAACCGGACATGAAATACAGTAATTCATATTTTATAAATTCTTATGAGCACATTTCTAAATTTGAATATCTTCCTCTGGGCATCCCCAACACCTGAGTTCGCTTACAAGTAGATACGCAAATGAGGGCAGAGTGGCAAATGAATTAGAGATCATTCTATGCTCTGTATTCAGGCTGCAAAGTATTTGATGTTTCGTTGTGATTTCTATTATAACTCATGGAGAGATAAAGGCTTTAAGAGACGGCTCATCATGTGTTCATTCACAGCCATATTCCCCCGTTCATGCCTGGGAATAGCTGACCAATTTAACATTCCCGATGCATAGCTTAGTCCCTCTCTCTCTGCATAAGTTAACCTTTGTCTGCGGCCCCTTCCAAATACTGTCAGTACTTATGGCCTCCTGCTTAGTTTAGCTTTCAATACATTTCTATCGGTTATTTCATGCGCCATGTTGAATAACGAAAATCCAACAAACTAAAATGAAATAAATGCATTACAGTCAAAGAATCAAACAAATCGGGGTTTTACTGAAAATTAGTGCAATTATCAAAAATAGTATCTATTGCTCGTGGTTCCATTTACAGGGCTGATGGCTCCATTTAAAAAACCCGGCCCTATATGTTCTTTTCGCTTATGCCTTGCACCTATCAAATCGCACATAATCAATCATTGATAAAGGATCCCGAACAAACCCAGACAGAATAATCAGTGGTGTGACAAAGAGCCTGTTCTTGAAAGCCAGTGTTAAAATAATTTTTTTTCTTTTTATTCAAATATTTAGGCCGTGTGGGATGAATTTTCATTATTTTAATTCTTTGTAATTGATATTCGGAAAGTGTGCACACCATGTTTAATCAATATATATATGATTATATATAGCAGTTTTTGTGTAACTTTTAGTGCAATAAATCCAGAGTTGAAAGTTGTATGTTGTCTTGCTATATGATTAGTGTTTTTAGATGGAAAAAGATAGGATTTACATATATATCTCGGGGAGAGGGAAGCCGATAACTCGGCTTTGCAAACCACGGCCTCTTGTCAGGTTGCCCGTCCATGTCCTCCTTCTCTAGATAAATTTAAACCCCCATCCTAATTACATAAAATTTAACCAAACTACCCATGTAAGCCAGCTTAGGCGGGTATCTTAGGAAAATCATAGTACTCCCTGTACAGCTCGGATAGCTATTCCACATATTACTCTGATAGATATTTTATTTATCTGCATTAAAAAATAACATTTTGAGGGGGGAAGTGGGCAAAAACAATATTTCAACCTTAGCGAACCAAAAAACAGCCTAAAAAGCATTTATTTATTTTTAATTTTCTGTTTTTCAATTATCAAAATTCAGATTCAGTTTTTCGGAATCAAAACTTTCCTCAATCCGGGGAGTTCTTCACTAAACAGGTTGAATTTAGAGACTGGAGTGAAATTTTCTAGAATCAACAGTGCCACCCCCTCCTTGGACCAAAGTCATGCCTAGATTGGAGGTATGGTTTTTTAACCAAGGTTCTACAACCTATTACGCTTTAAAAATGATTTTTTTTGTCCGTATTAGGTTGACAGTATTAGGTCAGTATTAGCTTTTATTTTGGATAAGACAAATAAAAAATTGCACAGAGCTTTATTGAGTCCCGAAAATGTTTTAGTTGGGACCCACCAAGAAAGTTGAAAACCAATGCGATATATTAGTCAATGAGAATGCAATATTGCGATGAATAAGTATAATAAATAAACAAACAATTACGTAAAATGAAGAAGTTTAGCGATGTAAAACATTTTATAATCATTGAAGCATATTTAGCAGCCAGAACTTTCAATAAAATTCCAATTCGATTAGAGTATGGCTACTCATAAAAGATTATGCGAGACATCTGGTAATTTTGTTACATTCACAGCTCTTAAAAATCACCGAAATAGACGATCGCATCAGAAATTCCCAATCTCCCGTAGTATGTGCACCAGGATATGGTTAGGTCATAGATTATTTCAATTTTTCTTTTTTTAGTTCTATTACGAGTTCGGGACTGTCTGTGTTAGCGAAGTGAATATCCCCTCTACCCACATGTTCAGTCCCTTCACGTAACTTGATGTAAAATAGGCAAAAAAATTAGTTACCTCCGTATTGGTACACATACTTCTGGAGCGCGAAACCTCGGGTGTCGCACCAAAGTTACCCTAGCAGACATCTCTCAGCAGACATCTCTCTCGTTTTTGAACGCCCCGATCACTGTTGCCAAAACTCAGATTTCAATTGAGTGATGCGAGAGTTTACGAAAAAGGCATCGATGAAAAATCAGCTGATGCTTTATGCGTTGCCAGATTAATCATCTGTGAATAATTGCCAAAAAATCACAGTTCTCCCCCAAATATAAGTGTCTCACAAATATATCCGCTTAGTATAAGAAAGACAAGTATAAGTGCTTATAATAGGAAGTAAACACAACGAGTTTGACAAATATTGGATAGGTGGAAGAGATACTTATTATCGTTTGAACCTGTCCCAGTCGTCAATTTTTAATAAAATTGGTAAAAAGACCTACTTTGCCCCCAAAAAGATGTGTCTTACAATCATAACTCTCCATTTATACATAAACAACAGTAGTACATTTAATAAAGTGTTTATACAACGAGTTTCAAAAAGTTTGTATGGAGGGAAGATATTTTTATAATCGCCTAAACATGGCCCGATAATCAATTTTTGATAGAAATGGCAAAAAGACCTATTTTGCCCCAAAAAATGAGTGTCTTGCAGTTATGGGCCCCACGTTTACACAGGACCAGCAGTAGTACATATAACAAAGTGTTTATACAGCGAGTTTGAAAAAGTTTGTATGTGGGGAAGATATTTTTATTATCGCATAAACATGGCCCGATAGTCAATTTATGAGAAAATGGCAAAAAGACCTCTTTTGCCCCCAAAAATGAGTGTCTTGCAGTTATGAGCCCCACATTTACAAAAGACCAGTAGTAGTACAAATAATAAAGTGTTAATACAGCGAGTTTGAAAAAGTTTGTATGGGGGGAAGATATTTTTATAACCGCTCAAACATGGCCCGGTAGTCAATTTTTGATAAAAAATGGCAAAAAAACCTAGTTTTCCCCAAAAAATGAGTGTCTTGCAATTACGGGCCCCTCATTTACACAAGACCAGTAGTAGTACATATAACAAAGTGTTTATACAGCGAGTTTGAATAAGTTTGTATGGGGGGAAGATATTTTTATTATCGCATAAACATGGCCCGATAGTCAATTTATGAGAAAATGGCAAAAAGACCTCTTTTGCCCCCAAAAATGAGTGTCTTGCAGTTATGGGCCCCACCCACATTTACAAAAGACCAGTAGTAGTACATATAATAAAGTGATAATACAGCGAGTTTGAAAAAGTTTGTATGGGGGGAAGATATTTTTATAATCGCCTAAACATGGCCCGGTAGTCAATTTTTGATAAAAAATGGCAAAAAAACCTAGTTTTCCCCAAAAAATGAGTGTCTTGCAATTACGGGCGCCTCATTTACACAAGACCAGTAGTAGTACATAAAACAAAGTGTTTATACAGCGCGTTTGAAAAAGTTTGTATGGGGGGAAGATATTTTTATTATCGCATAAACATGGCCCGGTAGTCAATTTTTGATAAAAAACGGCAAAAAAACCTAGTTTTCCCCAAAAAATGAGTGTCTTGCAATTACGGGCCCCTCATTTACACAAGACCAGTAGTAGTACATATAATAAAGTGTTAATACAGCGAGTTTGAAAAAGTTTGTATGGGGGGAAGATAGTTTTATAATCGCTTAAACATGGCCCGATAATCAATTTTTGATAGAAATGGCAAAAAGACCTATTTTGCCCCAAAAAATGAGTGTCTTGCAGTTATGGTCCCCACGTTTACACAGGACGCGCAGTAGTACATATAACAAAGTGTTTATACCGCGAGTTTGAAAAAGTTTGTATGGGGGGGGAAGATATTTTTATTATCGCATAAACATGGCCCGGTAGTCAATTTTTGATAAAAAATGGCAAAAAAACCTAGTTTTCCCCAAAAAATGAGTGTCTTGCAATTACGGGCCCCTCATTTACACAAGACCAGTAGTAGTAAATATAATAAAGTGTTAATACAGCGAGTTTGAAAAAGTTTGTATGGGGGGAAGATATTTTTATAATCGCTTAAACATGGCCCGATAATCAATTTTTGATAGAAATGGCAAAAAGACCTATTTTGCCCCAAAAAATGAGTGTCTTGCAGTTATGGGCCCCACGTTGACACAGGACCAGCAGTAGTACATATAACAAAGTGTTTATACAGCGAGTTTGAAAAAGTTTGTATGGGGGGAAGATATTTTTAATATCGCATAAACATGGCCCGGTAGTCAATTTTTGATAAAAAATGGCAAAAAAAAACAAGTTTTCCCCAAAAAATGAGTGTCTTGCAATTACGGGCCCCTCATTTACACAAGACCAGTAGTAGTACATATAATAAAGTGGTAATACAGCGAGTTTGAAAAAGTTTGTATGGGGGGAAGATATTTTTATAATCGCTTAAACATGGCCCGATAGTCAATTTATGAGAAAATGGCAAAAAGACCTCTTTTGCCCCCAAAAATGAGTGTCTTGCAGTTATGGGCCCCACCCACATTTACAAAAGACCAGTAGTAGTACATATAATGAAGTGTTAATACAGCGAGTTTGAAAAAGTTTGTATGGGGGGAAGATATTTTTATAATCGCTTAAACATGGCCCGATAGTCAATTTATGAGAAAATGGCAAAAAGACCTCTTTTGCCCCCAAAAATGAGTGTCTTGCAGTTATGGGCCCCACATTTACAAAACACCAGTAGTAGTACATATAATAAAGTGTTTATACAGCGAGTTTGAAGAAGTTTGTATGTGGGGAAGATATTTTTATTATCGCATAAACATGGCCCGATAGTCAATTTATGAGAAAATGGCAAAAAGACCTCTTTTGCCCCCAAAAATGAGTGTCTTGCAGTTATGGGCCCCACATTTACACAGGACCAGCAGTAGTACATATAACAAAGTGTTTATACAGCGAGTTTGAAAAAGTTTGTATGTGGGGAAGATATTTTTATTATCGCATAAACATGGCCCGATAGTCAATTTATGAGAAAATGGCAAAAAGACCTCTTTTGCCCCCAAAAATGAGTGTCTTGCAGTTATGGGCCCCACCCACATTTACAAAAGACCAGTAGTAGTACATATAATAAAGTGTTAAAACAGCGAGTTTGAAAAAGTTTGTATGGGGGGAAGATATTTTTATAATCGCTTAAACATGGCCCGGTAGTCAATTTTTGATAAAAAATGGCAAAAAAACCTAGTTTTCCCCAAAAAATGAGTGTCTTGCAATTACGGGCCCCTCATTTACACAAGACCAGTAGTAGTACATAAAACAAAGTGTTTATACAGCGCGTTTGAAAAAGTTTGTATGGGGGGAAGATATTTTTATTATCGCATAAACATGGCCCGGTAGACAATTTTTGATAAAAAACGGCAAAAAAACCTAGTTTTCCCCAAAAAATGAGTGTCTTGCAATTACGGGCCCCTCATTTACACAAGACCAGTAGTAATACATATAATAAAGTATTAATACAGCGAGTTTGAAAAAGTTTGTATGGGGGGAAGATATTTTTATATTCGCTTAAACATGGCCCGATAATCAATTTTTGATAGAAATGGCAAAAAGACCTATTTTGCCCCAAAAAATGAGTGTCTTGCAGTTATGGGCCCCACGTTTACACAGGACCAGCAGTAGTACATATAACAAAGTGTTTATACAGCGAGTTTGAATAAGTTTGTATGTGGGGAAGATATTTTTATTATCGCATAAACATGGCCCGATAGTCAATTTATGAGAAAATGGCAAAAAGACCTCTTTTGCCCCAAAAATGAGTGTCTTGCAGTTATGGGCCCCACCCACATTTACAAAAGACCAGTAGTAGTACATATAATAAAGTGTTAAAACAGCGAGTTTGAAAAAGTTTGTATGGGGGGAAGATATTTTTATAATCGCTTAAACATGGCCCGGTAGTCAATTTTTGATAAAAAATGGCAAAAAAACCTAGTTTTCCCCAAAAAATGAGTGTCTTGCAATTACGGGCCCCTCATTTACACAAGACCAGTAGTAGTACATAAAACAAAGTGTTTATACAGCGCGTTTGAAAAAGTTTGTATGGGGGGAAGATATTTTTATTATCGCATAAACATGGCCCGGTAGTCAATTTTTGATAAAAAACGGCAAAAAAACCTATTTTTCCCCAAAAAATGAGTGTCTTGCAATTACGGGCCCCTCATTTACACAAGACCAGTAGTAGTACATATAATAAAGTGTTAATACAGCGAGTTTGAAAAAGTTTGTATGGGGGGAAGATATTTTTATAATCGCTTAAACATGGCCCGATAATCAATTTTTGATAGAAATGGCAAAAAGACCTATTTTGCCCCAAAAAATGAGTGTCTTGCAGTTATGGTCCCCACGTTTACACAGGACGCGAAGTAGTACATATAACAAAGTGTTTATACCGCGAGTTTGAAAAAGTTTGTATGGGGGGAAGATATTTTTATTATCGCATAAACATGGCCCGGTAGTCAATTTTTGATAAAAAATGGCAAAAAAACCTAGTTTTCCCCAAAAAATGAGTGTCTTGCAATTACGGGCCCCTCATTTACACAAGACCAGTAGTAGTACATATAATAAAGTGTTAATACAGCGAGTTTGAAAAAGTTTGTATGGGGGGAAGATATTTTTATAATCGCTTAAACATGGCCCGATAATCAATTTTTGATAGAAATGGCAAAAAGACCTATTTTGCCCCAAAAAATGAGTGTCTTGCAGTTATGGGCCCCACGTTGACACAGGACCAGCAGTAGTACATATAAAAAGTGTTTATACAGCGAGTTTGAAAAAGTTTGTATGGGGGGAAGATATTTTTATTATCGCATAAACATGGCCCGGTAGTCAATTTTTGATAAAAAATGGCAAAAAAAACCAAGTTTTCCCCAAAAAATGAGTGTCTTGCAATTACGGGCCCCTCATTTACACAAGACCAGTAGTAGTACATATAATGAAGTGTTAATACAGCGAGTTTGAAAAAGTTTGTATGAGGGGAAGATATTTTTATAATCGCTTAAACATGGCCCGATAGTCAATTTATGAGAAAATGGCAAAAAGACCTCTTTTGCCCCCAAAAATGAGTGTCTTGCAGTTATGGGCCCCACATTTACAAAACACCAGTAGTAGTACATATAATAAAGTGTTAATACAGCGAGTTTGAAAAAGTTTGTATGGGGGGAAGATATTTTTATAATTGCTTAAACATGGCCCGATAATTAATTTTTGATAGAAATGGCAAAAAGACCTATTTTGCCCTAAGGAATGAGTGTCTTGCAGTTATGGGCCCCACATTTACACAGGACCAGTAGTAGTACATATAATAAAGTGGTAATACAGCGAGTTTTAAAAAGTTTGTAGGGGGGGAAGATATTTTTATTATCGCATAAACATGGCCCGATATTCAATTGATGAGAAAAATGGCAAAAAGACCTATTTTGCCCCAGAAAATGAGTGTCTTGCAATTACGGGCCCCTCATTTACACAAGTCCAGTAGTAGTACATATAATAAAGTGTTAATACAGCGAGTTTGAAAAAGTTTGTATGGGGGGAAGATATTTTTATAATCGCTTAAACATGGCCCGATAATCAATTTTTGATAGAAATGGCAAAAAAACCTATTTTGCCCCCAAAAATGAGTGTCTTGCAGTTATGGGCCCCACGTTTACACAGGACCAGTAGTAGTACATAAAACAAAGTGTTTATACAGCGCGTTTGAAAAAGTTTGTATGGGGGGAAGATATTTTTATAATTGCTTAAACATGGCCCGGTAGTCAATTTTTGATAAAAAATGGCAAAAAAACCTAGTTTTCCCCAAAAAATGAGTGTCTTGCAATTAAAGACCTATTTTGCCCCAAAAAATGAGTGTTTTGCAGTTATGGGCCCCACATTTACAAAACACCAGTAGTAGTACATATAATAAAGTGTTAATACAGCGAGTTTGAAAAAGTTTGTATGGGGGGAAGATATTTTTATAATTGCTTAAACATGGCTCGATAATTAATTTTTGATAGAAATGGCAAAAAGACCTATTTTGCCCTAAAGAATGAGTGTCTTGCAGTTATGGGCCCCACATTTACACAGGACCAGCGGTAGTACATATAACAAAGTGTTTATACAGCGAGTTTGAAAAAGTTTGTATGGGGGGGAAGATATTTTTATTATCGCATAAACATGGCCCGATAGTCAATTTATGAGAAAAATGGCAAAAAGACCTCTTTTGCCCCAAAAATGAGTGTCTTGCAGTTATGGGCCCCACATTTACAAATAACCAGTAGTAGTACATACAATAAAGTGTTAATACAGCAAGTTTGAAAAAGTTTGTATAGGGGGAAGATATTTTTATAATCGCTCAAACATGGCCCGATAGTCAATTTTTGATAAAAAATGGCAAAAAAACCTAGTTTTCCCCAAAACATGAGTATCTTATAATTACGGGCCCCTCATTTACACAAGACCAGCAGTAGTACATATAGTAAAGTGTTAATACAGCGAGTTTGAAAAAGTTTGTATGGGGGGAAGATACTTTAATTATCGTTTAAATATGGCCCGCTATTCAATTAATGATAGAAATGGTAAAAAAACCTAATTTGTCTCAAAAAATGAGTATCTTACAATTACGGGCCCCTCATTTACACAAGACCAGCTGTAGTTCATTTAGTAAAGTGTTAATACAGCGAGTTTGAAAAATTTGTATGGGGGGAAGATATTTTTATAATCGCTTAAACATGGCCCTCTAGTCAATTTATGATAGAAATGGCAAAATGACATAGTTCGCCCCTAAAAAAAATGTCTTATAATCAGGGTCCCCCATTTACACTTTGGGTAGTAGACACACTTATTGCATTGGATAATTAGTTGGTCTTAGTAGTAAGCCACCACACCACGTCAAGGTGCTAACAATCGTGGTGGTTTTCATCTCAAAACTGGCGACGATCGAGAGAGAAAACCCTTAACTTTGGCATATATTGCAAAAGGTAAAATAGACTGATAATTTGTGTGTCCATGAAGCCGATGGATCTGAAAAATAATTGGAGTTAGGCATATGGTGAATATATAACGAAAAAATTTAGCATCGGTTGCACTTCTCGCAATGCCATTCAATTTTGCAATCTTCCAGTGCCTCAGTTGGCACAGGAGTATTGCAACATTCCGGGTGGTACTAGTAGTACTAGTATTCTCCTTGTTGCTGCATTTTTGTTTTAAAAAAAAATTTGGCCCTTCAACAATTGGACCAATGAACTATTTACACTATGTGACGCGGCGATCAAGTGTCAGTGAAGTCGGGAGTTTTTTAATAAGATACACCAGAGTGGTCCAAACTCTGTCATGCTGATACATTCAGTGCGGCTCACACAACAATTTCAGCGTATATTTGTATCTAATGGAGGAACTTTCTTGAGTTTTTTTTAGCTATTACAAATGGGGTTGGGATCCCGAGATTCAAACCCCTTTTCTATCGCTTTTTGCCCTTTTTCAACTATTGGACCAATGAACAATTCCGCGATCGCATTTCAACGATCCAGTGGTCAGCGAAGTCGGGAGTTTTTCAATGAGGTAGACCAAAGCCGTCATGCTGATACATTCCGTGCGGCCATCAGAACAATTTTTGCATATATTTGTATCTGATAGCAGTATATTTCTATCATTAATTGACTAGCGGGCCATGTTTAAACGATAATTAAAGTATCTTCCGCCCATACAAACTTTTTCAAACTCGCTGTATTAACACTTTATTATATGTACTACTACTGGTGTTTTGTAAATGTGGGGCCCATAACTGCAAGACACTCATTTTTTGGGGCAAAATAGGTCTTTTTGCCATTTCTATCAAAAATTGATTATCGGGCCATGTTTGGGCCATTATAAAAAAATTTTCCCCTCATACAAACTTTTTCAAACTCGCTGTATTAACACTTTATTATATGTACTACTACTGGTCTTGCGTAAATGAGGGGCCCGTAATTGCAAGACACTCATTTTTTGGGGAAAACTAGGTCTTTTTGCCATTTTTTTTCAAAAATTGACTATCGGGCCATGTTTAAGCGATAATAAAATTATCTTCCCCCCATACAAACTTTTTCAAACTCGCTGTATTAACACTTTATTATATGTACTACTACTGGTCTTGTGTAAATGAGGGGCCCGTAATTGCAAGACACTCATTTTTTGGGGAAAACTAGGTCTTTTTGCCATTTTTTTTCAAAAATTGATTATCGGGCCATGTTTAAGCGATAATAAAAATATCTTCCCCCTATACAAAAATTTTCAAACTCGCTGTATTAACACTTTATTATATGTACTACTACTGGTCTTGTGTAAATGAGGGGCCCGTAATTGCAAGACACTCATTTTTTGGGGAAAACTAGGTCTATTTGCCATTTTTTTTCAAAAATTGATTATCGGGCCATGTTTAAGCGATAATAAAAATATCTTCCCCCTATACAAAAATTTTCAAACTCGCTGTATTAACACTTTATTATATGTACTACTACTGGTCTTGTGTAAATGAGGGGCCCGTAATTGCAAGACACTCATTTTTTGGGGAAAACTAGGTCTATTTGCCATTTTTTTTCAAAAATTGACTATCGGGCCATGTTTAAGCGATAATAATAATATCTTCCCCCCATACAAACTTTTTCAAACTCGCTGTATTAACACTTTATTATATGTACTATTACTGGTTTTGTGTAATTGAGGGGCCCGTAATTGCAAGATACTCATTTTTTGGGGAAAACTAAGTCTTTTTGCCATTTTTTTTCAAAAATTGACTATCGGGCCATGTTTAAGCGATAATAAAAATATCTTCCCCCCATACAAACTTTTTCAAACTCGCTGTATTAACACTTTATTATATGTACTACTACTGGTCTTTTGTAAATGTGGGGACCGTAATTACAAGACACTCTTTTTTTGGAGCAATAAGGTCTTTTTGCCATTTCTATCATAAATTGACAAGCGGGTCATGTTTAAACGAGAATAAAAATATCTTCCCCCCATACAAACTTTTTGAAACTCGTTGTATAAACACTTTATTATATGTACTACTGTTGTTTAGGTATAAATGGAGAGTTATGATTGTAAGACACATCTTTTTGGAGGCAAAGTAGATCTTTTTACCAATTTTATTAAAAATTGACGACTGGGACAGGTTTAAACGATAATAAGTATCTCTTCCACCTATCCAATATTTGTCAAACTCGTTGTGTTTACTTCCCATTATAAGCACTTATACTTGTCTTTTTTATACTAAGCGGATATATTTGTGAGACACTTATATTTGGGGGAGAACTGTGATTTTTTGGCAATTATTCACAGTTTTTATGATTAATCTGGCAACTTATAAAGCATCAGCTGATTTTGCATCGATGCCTTTTTCGTAAACTCTCGCATCGCTCAATTGAAATCTGAGTTCTGGCAACAGTGATCGGCGCGTTCAAAAACGAGAGAGATGTCTGCTAGGGTAACTTTGGTGGGTGTCGCTGCTCAATAACCAGCTTTGGTTCTCTTTATATCTTAGATAAATGATGGTAGGGGTCGTCCCACTCCAGTCTAGTCTAACCCAAATTGCAGTCGCCTATAGTTATACAATTACACCACTCTCTAGCATCTCTATTGCACAGAGAATTTTTTAACGACACCCATTATCATAATAAAGAAGTCTTTTCAAATTCCAGGTTACTTTCATCGTTATTGGGATTATTTAAAGGTTTGTAACCTTCTTTCGAATGTTTGGTTTTGAAAGTTTGGACTAAATGTTTTACCAAAGGTATTTTCGATTTCCTCTTGGTTTTAATTCTGTTATTTCCCATTGAAAAAGACTTAGTTTTACGCTAAGGACTGGAATGGATGGCTTTCAATGCAATATTATTGGCATCCGCTTCAGTCGTTTGATAATTACTGAGAGAGATGCCTTGTAGTGGTATAAAATTTGGATCCGCCTCAGTATCTTCTTCTTGATCGAGAGGGATGCTATCCAATGGAACATATCTTGCTTTTTTGTGGTTGTCATGGTGATCATAGACTCCACTACAGCCAGATTTTGGTAATAATAAATAAACGTTGAACGCGAGACTTAATACAAGAGCTCCAACTGTTGTACACATGATCGCCATCCAGTGGCTGAGACGATAATAAAAAATTGGAATATCTAAATAATTTTATAATTTCGGCTTCATTAAATAACTGATTTAAATCTTGGTAGAAAATACGAAAAGTGGCAAAAACTGCATTCAAAAGATCAAAATGAAGGTTTAAAATGAAAAATGAAACAAAATAAAACATTGGAATGTGGAACAAATGAGAGATGTGGGATGAAAATTCCTTCAACTAATCCCATACCTGACATGAACTGGTAATTGCACGAGAGACCGTGGTTCGCCATATGATTAAGCCGTCTTATTGACACCTCTTCTAAGCCTTGAAGACATTTTAGTTACCTTGTTCAATTCAATTCAAGTATGTTATAGGAAATGGCCTAGAGCAGTGCTTCCCAAAATTTTATGGCTCGTGCCCACTTCCGGAAGCTTTTGCACCCATAATTCCAGTGGTGTTTAGAGTATTATTTTGATTGTTATGGTTCTTATGTTCTAACAATTCATACTGAACTAAGCTAAAACACCCTGTGAAATAACCTTATCTAGCAAATAGTGTGAGCGGGGAGTCTTTTAATAAAGTAGGATGAAAAATCAGTTTTGCGCACAGAATTGTGGCCCTCTTTAACTGATGTGTGGCCCTACTTGGGGGGAACTGCTGGCCTAGAGTGCATATTCAAATTACGTCAATGGCTGTTGCTTCAGACCAGACCTGTTTAGTTGAGCCAGTTTTAAACTGAAACCATATTTTCAAACAAAGGTGAAATTATTATTGCCGTTCAATTCGGGATTCCTGAATTTCACTGACTAAAAATAATAAAAAAACTTATATTAAAACTCAAATAGCACTGCTCTTGGCCGTTTCTATTCTATAGAATTCTATCCAACATTCTTGCGTATGTCAAAGTTTTTGTATCGCAATTTGTCAAAAGTTCTCTAAACCTTCTTTGAAAGTTGAATATATAGGGCAGTGGTTCCCAACCTTTCATGGCTTGTGGCCCCCTTCTGGTGCCCTTTTGTACTCGTGGCCCCCCTGTTCGCCATTCAAAAAACCGAACGTATTGGATTGTATTATGTTTTTACGACCTATTAAGGAATGCAAAAGCAAACCACATACAAAGAAGTAAAAGCTATCCAGTATAGAATCAAAGGAAATCTTGCGCTTGGAACTGTCTGACGAAGTTTCATATATGAGGCGCCGTCTCTTACATAGCTAGACGGTCTCTATATTTTGTGTTGATGATAATAATATCAGAAGAATCATAACCAGGTTTTTCTCCGACAGAAACCCGTACTTGACCAATATTGCTTCCCGGTCATTGCCAAATCCAACTGGTGACCGTACATTTTTTCCATACGTTTGCACCGGTATATCCGCAGGTTCAATCTATGTGCGGGTGCTAAAATCTATGGGTTAGATTAATTACGTAGGTTTAAATGTAATGGAATCATTTAACTTGATTGACAGCAACGAACCCGACGCCAACCTCTTTCACCGGGGAATGATTTTTGTCACAATGGTTTTGGAGTTTCGATGGACATATGATTTGATGCGATTACATACAAGCAATGCAAGAATTGGGCACATTGTCTGCCATTTCGATATACTTTGGTAAAGCCAACGTAACTGTCGTTTCATTTTCGCATTCTGGGCATTACGAATTTACAAATGGGTTTTTGCGTCTATAATACGATAGCAAAGGTTATCTCGCAGTATGGAACTGCCTGTCTGCAAGTTAGACAGCCTACTAGTGAAATATTTTGTTTGGTTGATTCTAAATATCACTGTGATCAAACAATTCACGCTCAAAAAAGTGAATACACCCTGTGATCGCAAATAACCCATTCGGGTAAAGAAATTGCGCGAGTGCTTGAACGGGCAATTATTAGCCCTGTGTCGTGGCCCCCCTCAAACTGCTCCGTGGCCCCTTTAGGGGGCCACTGGTCCCCGGTTGAGAACCACTGATATAGGGTGTCCGTAAAGTCATGAAAAATTGCAAAGAGCTCTCTACATAACGCTTTCTACATAACGCTTTCTACATAACGTTTAACATCAACAACACAATAAGTTCTGGAGGCACTGTTGTATATCCTCGCATATAATTCAATACTAAAAATAGTTGCCAAACTGAGGGGTCGGTTTATACGCGCCTAACTCTAATCATGAACTTTTATAAATTCACAGTTTTTTTTAAATAGAACATATATATTTTCGTAACTTCTGTACTAAAATGTAAGTACGTGTTATCCAAGGAGAAATACGGTAATAAAATGTGACAACGGTAGCGTCGAAATTAATATTACCGCTGTAAATTTGACTCATGAATTGAAATATCATCAAGTCCACGAAATGATTCAAATAACGATTATTTCCGTGAACGTAAACAAATGGCAAACTTTGTCAGTGGCAATCGGGTTTCCGCTGGACAAACTATTTATCCTTCTTCGCCAACAATGTTGAATAGAGCACCAGTCAATCTTATTTAAAATACAGTGACGCAGTGGTTCCCAAAGTTCATTGACCGGGTTCTCGAAGTGCTCCATACCAATCCCCAAAGAGGGGTCAACGAGCTATCTGTTTACTTTATAAAATTCTGAATTGGCTAATTTTGTAATTGACCAAAGAATCAATAACGGCATTAATAGAATTTGACAACGGTAGCGTCAAAATGTGACTACAAGGCTGGGTACTCCCGAAGTATGTGAACCAAGATGGCGGACACCGGAAGGTAGTATGTGTACCAGGTTCATGTTAGGCCATAATTTTAGATACTAATAGTACGGCCATAATTTTAGATACTAATACTACATTTGCAGCGTTAATATTAATTATTCTTTTTAGATTTATAAATTTATTTTAGGGCTCCGTAAATAATAGTCAATTACTTGACGGGCTCCAGAACACCTAAAGTTCAAGAACCTCTGCTCTAGGCCATCGAGTCCGCGAAATGGTTCAAACAACGATTATTTCCGTGAACGTAAACAAATGACAAACTTTTGACTTGCGACTATTCATCAGGTTTTCTAGGACTAACTACTTATCCTTCTTCATCAACACGATAAGTTGAATAGAGCACCAAACCATTTTATTTAATTACAGCGACCCAGTGGTTCCCAAAGTTGATTGATCGGGAGCAAAATTAGAAGCGAAAGAATATTTGCGGCAGGGAGAGTGATGGAGCGCCCGCAAAGGGCCGATACCGGTACGTTTAATTAGTGAATGGTTACGAGTCTACATGTGCTTAAACTGTGATAATAACGTAATAATTGGCGGTATCTAGAACGCGAAACGGTAAAAACATAAAGTGATAAGTATTCCACTCGAGCTCGGCGGGCCATATTGAATCGTTACGCGGGCCTTGGTTTGGGAACTACTGTATTACACCCTGCGTTCTTGAAATGTGATTTCAACCCAACATAGTTTCGTCAGAGGAATTCTTCCCGGTTTGAGAAACGTTTCCCCAGCCATTGCTTAATAAATATTTCTTAGGAATTCACGGTTTCCTCAAGTTGTGAGCCATATTTGCGGAATGCTTTTGAATCGAAATGCCGAATGAAGCAAAAACAGGAAACAATCGAAAGAATAGGTCGAGATATTAAACTTGATGTTTGTTTTCCTTGCCAGACGTGAGAAATTAAGACACGAGTTACTTACTGTATTTTACAGACAGGTTTATAATGCGCAATGACTATAAATTGCTTAGATTAGGGTTTTATTCGTACAGAAAGATTATCGGGCAATGAGCGACAGGTCGACATACATTCTTGTTTGTGTGCAGCAAGACTCTTGATGTTCTTTGCGAATTATAAATTTGCAATATTCAGTAATATGACTTATATGTGGTTCACGAATTAACACGAATATATTTCTGTAACGTCTATATGTCAGACAGTCACACCGTTATGATAAAAATACATTCGTGTGCAGCAGGGCTCTCGAATCTCTAACAGATTTTTGCCAATTTATATTCTATATGATGCATCGTTTCTCAAACTTAGGCTTACCATATTTCTGAAGCAAAAAAACGGGACGGCGCGGATTGGTCAAGTCAAACTTGGTTCGATTCCGGGGGTTAGTAATAGTTTAAACGTTTTCCAACCGTTGTGGGTAGATTGCAGGCAGTGTTCCCTCTAAAGTGTGCGCGTGTGCGCGCGCACACAGCTTTCAGAGGCTTCGCACACGCATGGATTTACTGCGCACAGACGTATTTCGATGTAATGTATGTAACAATGTTCTCGGTTGGCAGGTTGAGAAGGTTTGTTGTTGGCCCACCCATTACCCGGTTAGAACGCCAAAATTTCTTCAATGGTTTTTGCACAAATATTAGTCATTTCCAAAAAAGTGCGCATACACCATTGATTGCAGGCATCAAAATTAGCTGTAAATTTTATTACAAAGTCCTCTATTGGTCTTTGCTTCAAATAATGGGAATTGTTCAACTCATTAGAAAACTTGCATTTTGTTTACGGCATTTTGATGATTCAACGACATTACAGTTTGGTGTTAAATTACCGCCACAGAAACAGAGGATATTTGCCATTTCCACCCCCTCCATTGTGGTGTAATGATGAATTTTCCGCCTTTTTTCGTTGCATGATTTTATATACACCGTGTTAATGCACTCACAGGGTGTGTTACCAAACATTTTCTCCACTAAACTTGGTGAGAATGCATGAACGCGTCATGTCACGTGATATCTAGGTGACTGTGACGATGTGAGAAGGCTGAACGCTATTGGCTGAAATCATTTCGAATATTTTTATGCGCGCTGACATGACTTATCACTCTGCCGAGGCTTCGATGAAACTCTGTGCATTACAGACTGCGTGGGGTATTCAACTCCAATTTTCAATAGATAGAATAAGTGGGTGGTCACAGTTTGTGTTAAACTTGTCCCAAGCTACAATATGTGGAAAACTTACATTGTGTGGAAAGGTCTGGAGGTTTAAGTTTGCTGGTACAGGTTAGATTTCAAATTATTAAGTTGATGCTGATAAACAAACGCGAAATTATAGTACCGGTACGGTAGGTTAATATAGCCATAAATAAAAATCGATCAGTCAATCCACTTATTACAGTGTTCATGTGGATTCAGATTGCATTTGGGAAATTTTCGGTCGGCTAACGTTGCCAGTTAAGCAAACCAAAGCTTTGTTTGCTAACGTTAAGTGACCAGTACAATAAATCAGACTATATACCGGTAAAATTTAACGTTATCAGTAACTTATATCGTGTGTCGTAACTTCTGAACTTCGTACCAGTAACGGGAGTTATCTCAACTAATTTTGATTTGCCAAACTTGCCAAAAGAATTTTGGCATATCTGTGTACAGGCTATTGGGCTTATTTATCTGTTTATAACATGTTTGGTGAGTCAAGCGGGAACAATTTATTTTTCGTTTGTGCTTAACTTGGAATTACATAATTTTAACAACTATCATACATTTGGTTAGTAGCCTACTGAGCACATAACTTTCTATTCAGAATGTTGATTTTCTTGAAAATGAAGATGATCACAGTATTGGGACTTAGCCTACAAGTAGATAATAGTGTGGCGGGACTGGAGTTGTACTATTCTTTATTGTTTATTATTTTATTTATATTTCTTGTCTGGTTATTGCATATGCATTGGTGTGTGGAGTCTGAGCCCTAATTCGCCCAATAGTTGTATTCAGTTACTCGACTCCAACCACCACCGCATATGTGAACTGCTTCGGATTCGCAGTGTCTTTCTTCTTTGCTTTTGCTGTCGCTGAGTAAGGACCGTATTTTGTCGCTCTTATTTTATCTGCTGCGTGGATTTTACACTATTTTAATAAAGTCTCTTCGTTTGCATCGTGAACTTCAAACCTATTTGTGTGTGTTTGCAGCACATTGGATCTTCTGAACTAATTATTAAAGTATTACTAGACTGTATTAGTAGCGAGCACCTACCGGTATTCCGGTTAAGTCGTACCGTTGCAAATTGACGAGCACGTGCCAGAATTAGAAATCAAACGATTTTTTGATTAAAAGTTCATGATGTCAAATCGAAAAAAGATTTGCGACCAGGAACGAGATGTAATATGGGATGAAATTGCCCAGATGGAAACCAAAAACAAAGAAATTGAAAACGTGAATAAAGACATACTAGTGATAAATAAAGAAATACTAATGGCAAACAAAGAAATTGAAGATGAGAATAAAGTACTAGAAGCTGAAAATAAAGAACTGGCTAGACAACTGCAAATAGTCTATGCTAGTGTTGCGAAACGGTACTGGAACGGGTGTTGTGCCGTCTGGAGAGCATTGACGAGGCTGAGGGTGAGGTGTCATCATTTATTCCTAAACCTATTTTAAAAACCCCTGAGGTGCCCAAGAGTGTTGATAGAAATGGAGAACTTGACTGCCATGATGATGAATGTTTGATAGATGGTACCGGTACTATTAAAATTTGAATTTTGCTGATGAGTGTGTGGTTGATCAGTCTACACCTATGCATGCAAGTGTGAATGGTAACTTTACTGATTGCAAGGTGGTTCCTTTTGGTATGAATAATAGTATGAGAATGGATATACAGCCTGATACTTTTAATGGTGATGGTATGTCTTTGAATGATAATTTGTGTCATTTTTCATCCATTACTACCTGTAATGGATGGACTGATAAAATTGCTGGTGTACAATCTGCTGCATGTATGCGTGGGAGGGCTTTGTCCTTGTTGAATGAATTATCCCTTCCAGATAGACACAGTTTGAGTGTTGCAGTGAATCACTTCAAAAAGCATTATTACCCAGAGGGTAAGGATTCATACTTTGCTACTCTGTTTAATAACAGAAAGAAGTTAGCCACTGAAACGCCAACGGAATATGCTACTTCCCTTCGTGCATTGTCATGGAAGGCTTATCCTTCTTTGGATGTTATTGCTCGTGAGAATCTGATTAAGCAGCGTTTCATTTCTGGTTTTAAGAAGATACTTGACCAATTTCGTGCTATGGTAGACGATAGTCGTCGACCCCAATTTTCCCGTCAGAAGGGTGGGCGTAGGAATGAAGGTATTACTTGCTATGGTTGTGGTGCCAAAGGTCACATACGTAGGAATTGTCCGGAGAACCTGTGCCAGAGATGTCATGGCAGGGGTCATATAGCTTCTCAGTGTGATAGATATTATGTTCCACAGAATTCCCAGCCTTCTACTGCGTATTCGGACTAGAGATGTACCGATACCACTTTTGTCACCGATACCGATCCGATACCAACTAAAAACGCCGATACCGATATTGCAAAACGGCCGATATTCCGATACTATGTAAATATTACGTCATGTGTGCAGGGCAGTCGGGTTAAAACACTAGTCTTTGAGCATTATTCATACTACACATTATTTCAGATTGAAAAAGGGTTATAATACATCATAGGAAATTGATGTTTGAGATTCGGATGCGTTAATTAATTTAGATGCATTGTGTACTGGACCTAGTAATTTAGGTATGCAATCAGAAAACTCATAGGCAGGGATATCCAATTCGAATTTAATATTAATAACGCGACCTTCAAATTTCGTATTACAGTATTAGAATATCGAATATCGCCCAAACATCGTAGCGCTGCCGTCCACGTTTTACTTGAAAACATTTCACATATATTTTGTTTTATGTTTTATCGTAATCGTGCGTCGCGAGTCGCGACAATAAATTACAGTCGATATGAAAGGATTTCAATCAGCGCTGGCTAGAAGTACCTATGACACGACGAGGATGTTCCTGATTTTATTATTTCATAATATATCGCAAATATTATCGTATATTTCGAGATAGTCTGGACGGCCACGGCAATAAATATATGAGGACATTGTATAGTTAAACGAAATTAAAATCAATGCAATCACAATACTGTATTTAATACCTGTGTAGAGCGAAATTTAGCTTGAAGATGTCGATGATGACACTAGCGCTTAACGATAAACAGTCAGAATTTATCACCATACCAAAATGTGCGTATGCTGGTAATAAAGACGTTTCTATACTATGATTTAAAACTGGGAGCCTAGTTGCTTACCGTAATGCTTATTAAATCTACTTTCTTAAAGGAATTTTATTCATATCACATATGCCCTATGACTGCTTTACAATGATAACATTATCAAAGCCTAATTTGTATGCCCATGGATTTAGGAAAGTGAATAATATTTATGTGGGGGATTTTACAATGTATTCGGAATTTCAGTATCGAAAATATTTTTAGAATGTATTCGAAATCGATGGGTATGGTGATCCCTGCTTATAAGGTTTTGCTAACAGGGTGGTGAATAAATAAATGTTTAGCCTATTTATCCTATCAAATTGATACATTGAGTTACGTGCGCAAGATTTTGTTCCAATATAACGACATATTTTGTATTTTACAGATTAGAAAATCCACTAATATTCGATTGATATATTTATTCATAATTTCTTTGTAATATTGAAAACGTCGATATAAAAATTTGGCAGCAAATTTTTTGTTGAGCGTTTGGCTGATAAATAACTAAGAACAGGTCAGAATCCCATTCCCGTTTCTACTCGCGGGGATTGGGACGTGTATGGCTCATAGTTCACGATTCCCCTAAGCAAAAAATGATTTAAACAGCAGTATTCCAACTTATTTTTTAAAACATTCTGAATCGTATCAAAAAGGTGAACATATCGGAAATATCGGTCTTCATTCAGCCGATACCGATACACTACCGATACCGAAAAATTGGCCGATACCGATACATCGGTACATCTCTAATTCGGACCAGCAAACTTCAATGGCTCAGTAGGAAATTTTTCACCAGGGAATAGCTCAAATTCTGCCTGGGGTGGGAATGGCCAAACTCCTCGTGACGGTGGGAATATTCCCGAGTTTCACCCTGCACCCAAGAATGATGATATGCCTTTAAACAGAAATCAGTAGCACGAGGGTCCTCAGTTGCTACTGGAAAGATGACGAATTTATGCATGGACCAAGACTTGGATAATTTGATTTGTTCTTTGAGATTACCCACTAGCTGGTATGCTATGGTTAATGTGAATGGCATTACTGTACGTTTTCTTATTGATTCTGGTAGCGCTGCTACGCTTATAGATTATGCAGTTTTTTGTTCTATTGGTGGAAAGGAGTGTGATTTGTCTCCTTGTGATGTTTGTTTTCAAACTGGTAATGGAACTTCTCTGAAAGCACGTGGTATGATTGATTTGAAAATTTGTATTGATTCTGTGTGTGCTGTTCAGAGAGTGATTGTTGCTGATCATGGTGCCCCCTATGGTTTGCTTGGTATGAATTATTTCCAAGAGCATGACTGTGTTTTGCATATGTCTGTGAGTAAAATGGAGGTTGATGGTAAAACTGTTTCCCTGACTAAGCCTGTTTCGTCTAGTTGTAGAATTGTTGTTGATAAATGTGTGACTGTGCCCAGAGGGAGTGAGATGGTGATTTATGGTCGTTTGAATTGCCCGTGGAAACCCATTAGTGACGTCATAGCTGTGGCAGAGGCTGCATGTGTGTTTGAGAGCGAGTATGGCCGTCGTGGTTTATTTTTATTTCCCGGAATGGTGGACGCCTCGTCACCAACAGGGAACTACCTGAACATTTAAAGAAGCTCGTCGACGATCCAGAAGATTTCACGGTTGAACAACGTCAAAGTGTTCGTGATTTGCTCGTCGAATTTCAGGATGTTTTTGCTGGTCCTGATGGCAAACTGGGACGAACTTCTGTAGTCAAACATAAGATTAAAACGTCAACATCTGAACCAATCAAAGTTCCACCGCGACGTATGGGATGGGCGAAGAGAAAAATCGCAGAGAAACAAGTACAGAACATGCTTGATCAAGGTGTAATAGAACCGAGTGAAAGTCCCTATAATTCGCCTATTGTTCTCGTTCCCAAGAAAGACGGAAGTTGTCGTTTTTGTATCGATTTCCGGAAAATTAATCTGGTAACCATCAAAGATGCCTACAGTTTGCCAAGAATTGATGATATTTTGGATGCATTGGGTAAAGCAAAGTGGTTTTCATCGTTGGACTTGGCGAGTGGGTACTGGCGAGTAGAACTTGACCCAGAAGATCGGGAAAAAACAGCATTCAGCTTGCCAGGGAATAATCATTTTCAATTCCGTGTTCTTGCCTTCGGTCTGGCCAATGCGCCATCTTGCTTCCAGCGTTTAATAGACAAAATTGTGGCTGGAATTCTATGGAAAATATGTCTTGCATTCTTGGATGATATTTTGTCCTATGGAGAAAACTTTGATCTGGCCATGAGCAGCTTACGTGAAGCTTTTGTAAGAATTCGTGCTGCTGGACTTAAATTCAAGCCGGAGAAGTGTAAACTTCCTGCTAATGTCAAAGAATTGCAGTCATTTCTTGGATTTTGTAATTATTACAGACAATTTGTTGAAGATTTCTCTACCATTGCACATCCTCTTGTTTATCTGACGAAAAAGAAAGTAGAATTTGCTTGGACAAAGCAGTGTGATGTCGCTTTACTTCGCTTGAAAGAACTTTTAGTTCGTGCTCCTGTTTTATCATTTCCACTTGAAGATGGAGACGAATTCATTTTAGATACTGATTGTTCTGGTTTTGGAGCTGGCGCAGTTTTAAGTCATATTCAGAATGACGAGGTCATTGCATATGCCAGCGTTACCCTTAACAAGGCGCAGAAGAGATATTGTGCTACGTAGAGTGTACTTTTTGCTTTGCAATGGGGGGTTAAACATTTTCGTCATTTCCTGTGGGGTCGAAATTTCAAGCTACGAACTGATCATGCCTCATTACGTTGGCTTCTGAATTTTAAAGATCCTGAAGGCATTGTAGCTCGTTGGATATCAGTTCTGGACACTTACGATTTTACAGTTGAACATCGTGCTGGTTCCAAACATGGCAATGCTGATGGTTTGAGTCGTATTCGTCGTCGATGTGAGCGTGAATCCTGCACTAGTTGTGGGAATGGCTATCAGCCGTGTGAATTGGAAACTGTCAAAGTTGCTGCTTTGCAACCGAGTCATGGTAATTCTACGGAATGGCTCGCTTCGTATTCATCGACCGATATGCGTGAGATGCAGATGAAGGACGATAACATCTCTAAAGTACTGACAATGAAGGAAACGTTGGATCAACCACCTCCAGCTGCAGAACTCTTGTTTTTCTCCAGAGAAGTTCGAATCTTGTGCAGCCAGTGGAAATTATTGAGAGTCATCGATGGTGTACTTCATCGCCAGATTTTGCCATCCGCGCCTGTAGGGAAATCCATTTTTCAAATGGTGTTGCCTTTAGTTTTGCGTCGCGAAATGTACCGACAACTCCATTAGTTGCGTACTGGTGGACATTTGGGTAAAGAACGAACTTATAAAAAATTGAGTGAACGATTTTATTGGCCTAGAATGCACAGTCAAGTATCTTCTTGGTGTCGTTATTGTAAAGCTTGCACTGCTACCAAAACCCCTCATGGGAAACGACGTGCAGAAATGTGTAAAATGATTTGTACTGAGCCACTTCTCAGAATTAGTCTTGATTTTGTGGGTCCTTTACCTAAAACTGAACAGGGCAATGAACATTTGTTAGTAGTCACAGACTATTTTACTAAATGGGTTGAGACTTATCTTTTGCCTAATCAAAAGGCCAGTACAACAGCCGATGTACTTGTAACGGAATTTTTTAGTATATTTGGTACTTCTAGAATTATTCATTGTGACCAAGGGGTTAATTTTGAATCTCATTTGTTTAAGCATATGTGTTCGTTATTTGAAATTGATAAAACTCGTACGACTCCTTATCATCCTAGATTGGATGATCTATGTGAAAGAATGAATAAGACCTTGCAGCAAATGCTTAAAGCATTTGTGGATACTAGTCGCACAGACTGGGATGAACACATTCCTTATCTTTTAATGGCTTATAGATCTACTGTACATGAAAGTACAGGTTTTACTCCAAATCGTTTGATTTTAGGCCGTGAAATTTCTTTGCCGACTGATTTACTTTTTGGTAAACATCCTGATCATAATGTTCCTAAGTGTTATGATGAATTTGTTGAATGGTTTGATAATGCTACATCTGAAGCTTTTGAATTTGCTCGAGAACAGTTAGGTAAATCTGCTGTTCGACAGAAACGTAATTTTACTGCAACTGTTAAGCCTTTGTCTTTTAATGTTGGTGATCTTGTGTGGTATTTTTATCCTCCTAAGAGTAGAAAACTTTCGACTGTTTGGATAGGCCCTTTTGAAGTGTTAGATTTTTATTCACATTTTGTTTATGGTATCAAAAATGTTAACACTTGTAATTGTAGAATAGCTCATGTTGATCATCTTCGTTTATACTTGGTTGAAGATTGCGATAGTGTGCCTGTTATTAATGCTGATTTCCCAGACAATATTGCTATTTCCAATGATGATGTACAGGATGTTGTTATTTCTGTTGGAGTTGAACCAGAAGTAAACTTCAATCCTGATTTGCCTGTTAGGGATTCTGATCATCACACTGTTACTCGTTCTGGTAGGACAAGGCGTAGACCTGCCTACTTGGATGATTTTCATACTTGATTTATGCGCTGTAACATTTTGTTTTGAATTACATTGGGAATTGTGCTATAATGTAAATATTTAGGTAGGACTAGTTAGTGTTTTTAGATAGGGTTTATTTGATTTTGTAGTTGGGAACTTTTTGTATTTTTATTGTGTATTTTGTAAATAGTATGTTTTATATTTGTCATACTTTCAGGAATGCTTTCTACTGTTTGATATTTCGTTCCACTGTGTTTCATATTTTGCTAATACCTGCCGATAGACGTACACATTGTGTTTTTTACGAGTTTTGTATTCTTACTGTGTTTAATACAATTCTTCGGGGATGTTTTTTCTTTTGAGAGTAAATATTTTGTTCATTTTCTCTAATGAAAAGGGGGGTATTGTGGCGGGACTGGATTTGTACTATTTTTTATTGTTTATTATTTTATTTATATTTCTTGTCTGGTTATTGCATATGCATTGGTGTGTGGAGTCTGAGCCCTAATTCGCCCAATAGTTGTATTCAGTTACCCGACTCCAACCACCACTGCATATGTGAACTGCTTCGGATTCGCGGTGTCTTTCTTCTTTGCTGTCGCTGAGTAAGGACCGTATTTTGTCGCTCCTATTTTATATGCTTTAAGCGTGGATTTTACACTATTTTAATAAAGTCTCTTCGTTTGCATCGTGAACTTCGAATCTGTTTGTGTGTCTTTGCAGCACATTGGATCTTCTGAACTAATTATTACAGTATTACTAGACTGTATTAGTGGCGAGCACCTACCTTAAGTCGTACCGTTGCAAAAGCAAATGAACTAAATGGGAGAAATATAGCAAATGAGCAGTGAACAACTGATAGGTGAGTCTTGTTATTTTGTGCAATAAATATAATTTGCAATTCTAATAATGGTACATGTTTTTAAATCTAGTGCGTTGTATTTGGGTGTAAAATACAGTGTTGAGAATGAATGAAAAAATGTAACCATTACTAACATATTGTTGAAAATAACTTTCTATTCAGGATGTTGATCTTCTTGAAAATGAAGATGATCACAGTATTGGAACTCACAAGTAGCTAATAGCAGAGGAACTAAATGGGAGAAATATAGCAGATGAGCAGTGAACAACTGATAGGTAGGTCTTGTTATTTTGTACAATTAATATATGCAAGTCTAATAATGGTACATGTTTTAAATCTAGTGCGTTGTATTTGGGTGTAAAATACAGTGTTGAGAATGAATGAAATAATGTCACCATTACAAACATATTGTTGAAATTTTTGACTCTATATAGCTTATAGGTAGATGTATGATGAATATCACTCTACGCTTTGAAATAATGAAGAGTTAGAACCAATACTTATTACTTATGTCTAGCCCTTGTGGATTGGGATATAACTTCTATCGTCTATTTCAATATGACCTATTGGTAAGAAGACAAACTGAAAAATAAGCTAGTCTGTGTTGCTCACTACTTTTATAAATTACTATCATAAATTACTTGCCCAGTACAAGGACTCCAATTCAGTTAGAAACATTTTCATCGAATATGTTCGAAGTTAACATGCGACCCTTTTCTCAACTGCAAAAGACATACTCATCTAATCTTTTTTTTTTTGTATTTTTAGATTGTAAGTCCATTCCAATGATGAACTCTGGATTATCACTAGACCACAGTTCGAATGGAAGCTTTAATTACACAAAAGCAATGGCAGTGATGGACTCTTGTTACAGAATTTTCAATCTACAAATACCATTAAGTAGCAGAAAAGCTTGACATTCATCACAGCATGCCTACTGCTTCTGCCAAATGAAGAATTCTCATTAAAAAAACAAAAAGGGCGTAACTTGACTTTCTCATTACGACTGTATTTATTTGCGATTTTTAGTAGTCAATTTCGCCGAATATTTACTGTTTTGATAAATTATTTAAATCTTGAAAACCTTTTATGCTTCCCTTGGGTGGTTATAGTACGTTTGCAGGCTTGCAAGAAGGTTGATCTTCGCATTGATTAGGGTGGGGTTGTTAGGGTGGAAATGTTAAACGCCTACACAAAGGGTGGAAGAAGTAGAAAACCTTGTGAACCAAATATTTCGGTGGGAATTTTCTCTTTTTTCATTTAGAGTGTCAAATCAGTGGTAAATCGGCTGCCTCCGTTAAAAATGATTTTTTTTTCTAATAGTATCGAATAGAAAATCTATTATGACTGTCATACTGCAAAGCCGGGACATTTTTAAGTCTATGGCCGGGAAGGCAGAAAAACATGCCAAAACTGGGACTGTCCCGGCTAAACCGGGACGTATGGTAAGCCCACTCAAACTGCTGTTACGCGAGTTTCTTTAGAGTGTTCCGCCGCAGTACAGGGATCAAAATTGCGACAGAATTAACGGCGATCTCGGCCGTACATCAGCGACACTGGGTCGTAAATTTGTCTCCTAACTGGCAACAAAAAAGCACACTAGCCCGGTTTCTGATTCTCTATTCGATTAAGATGTACTGCTGATTAACTTAGGCTAACGTTCTAGCTAACTTAACAATACTATTAACTTGTACCTACTAACAACTGAATACCGTATTGGACTACGTGAAATACCGCAACATGGAGAATTTTAAAGAAAGCAACAACCATAGTCAACTCATGAAAGATGTGTTAGCGACCTTACAATGTCTGCAAAAGCAACAACAAGAACTGCAACGCGATATTGCTGAGGGAAAAGAAAGCAAGATTCGAAATTGAAAATAAATTATCTAAGATCAGAAATTCTGGCAACGTCCTTGTACCGGTAACAACGAGAAATCAAATTGGAGCAAAGCAGAATTCTGAAAAATCAAACATGGAGGTCAACAATAATGGAATACCGGTACCTAATCTTCCAACAAGCAAATTTGATGCTCTGGAAGAGAAATCTATTAGTATTTCCAATAAACTTGAGTGCTTAACCAAAATGGTAGAACAAATTAAAGAAAGCACCATAAAAAACGAAATTACAATTGATAATTTAGAACAATATTGGAGAAGAAACTGTATCATACTGCATGGTTGTAAACGTATACCAAAAGCAGGGAGTGGCCCATACAGTATGGGGATATAGATGTAACGCATATCCTCCCGGCAGATAGTAGAGGGAATGTTCCAATTATAGTTAAATTTGTTCGTCGAAGCTCCAAAAATTTGATCTACTCAATGAAAAGAAGACTGAAAAAGACCGGACTTTCAATTACTGAATCGCTAACAAAACGACGAGTCGAACTCCTCACCGGAGCTAGAAGAGTTCTTGGACTTAAAAACGTTTGGACTATGAATGGGGACATTTATGGATTTCGTAACGGTAAGAAAATAATTATTAGAACAGTGTCAGATATTATGATATAATTACAGATTGAAAAAATTATGATACGCTAGAATAGCCCTAATCCCGACTGAACAGCAGCAATAACGCAAGAATACTTTTGAATTTATTCATTTTTATTTTGCCCGTATGAATCTCAATGAAAGAAATTTACCATGTCATGGATGTAAAAAAACTGTAAACAATAGGGAAAGGGGAATCTACTGTGATAAATGTAGTCGTTGGATTCATCAAAAATGAAGTGGGCTAAAATTACTAGAGTTTCGTAAACTATGTAATGAACCAAATGTTACAAAATAGCCTGCCATTCAGTTCGTTATCTAATACAGAAGTGAATGACCTATGCCTGAATGATGACTCTCCCTCGACTCTGACCCCAGAAATTTTCAATGAATTTTTTACTGAGGCTCCACCACCGAATATTGATAATGATGAAATGAGCGATTCCACAAAAAATTGTATGTCTGATTGTCGATACCTTTCTGCCGCTAATTTAGATAACTTATGCAAGGATAACATGAACCCACTTATCACAATGTGTATCAATATGCGTTCCTTGGCTAACCCAAGAAACTTTTCCACCAAACTTGAAGCTCTTATAGCCTCAATGACAATCTGCCCAGATTTAATAGCAGTCAATGAAACATGGCTAAAACTAAACCAGCTAGGATCCCATATGAACCTGGGTGGTTATACTTTTTTTTATCAAATTCACGAGTGACTTTGAAGGGTGGGGGTGTTGGCCTATACATCAAAAGCAATATTACTTTCAAGGCTAGACCTGACATTTCAGTTATGAATGAGCGAATTTTTGAATCCATTTTTATAGACATTTATTTGAAAGATAGAATTGTGGAACAATTTACAGATCCCCTTTATCAGATAGTCAAAGCAATGATCAATTTATTAGTATTCTCGAATCAACACTCTAATCATTATCGAAAAATAGTATTATCATGGAAGACCTAAATTATAATCTTCTTGAAACAAATAACAAGACTGTAGACGAATTTTGTGAGCTGATGAATTCGGCTTCATTTTATCCGGTGATTATCAAAGCCAACTCGAATCACTCAAAGCAGCTCTACAATCATTGACCATCTTTGGACTAATATCTTCGATTGTAAACCCCCTAGTGCAATAATAGTCGATCCTATTTCAGACCACCTGCCAGTCCTAGTTTGCATTCCACTGAAGAAAAAACATCGCAAGACAGAAAACGGATACTTTAGGCAATATAATACCACAAATATAGATAATTTTAAACTCATGCTAGAACAAAGTGACTTTTTTTCGATTGTGTTCAGCAAAACAGATCCCGATATAGCCTTCAGAATTTTCAATGAGTATTTCACTGAATCTTTTACCACTTGTTTCCCTCTAAAGTAGAGAAATACTAAAATTATTAATAAATGGTTTGACAAGGAACTCTTAAAAATGCAGAAGAAAAAGCATAAACTATACAAAAATTATCTTACTGAAAAATCAGAACAGACTAAATACAAATATTTAGAATGCAAGAAAAAATATGAGAAATTGATAACTGTGAAAAAACAAAATTACTATAAGTCATTACTAGGTAGACATCGTAATGATCTTAAGAAAACTTGGCGTACTATGAACGATCTGCTTGGGCGTTCTAAACCAAATATAACAAAAGTATTTTCTATTAATGGACAGGATACCTCTGATCCTGTCAAAATAGCAGATCATTTTAACTAACACTTTTCTACAATTGGGAATAAAATGATTGAACGGTTTCCTCATACCACAAGGGATGACTTTAAGCAATATATGGGGCAGCCCAGTAAAACTTCCATGTTTCTTGCCCCGACATCAGCGTTCGAAGTCCAAATTATTATGAAATCTTTTCGACCTAAAACCAGTTGTGGTATAGATGAAATTCCCTTTAAAGTAATACAAACAATGCCTTGGAATTGTATCTGTGCTCTTACACATATCTTTAACTGTTCCTTACAATCTGGTAAATACATAAACCAGTTCAAGTAAAAAACTACCGACCAATCCAGCTTACTTCCCGCTTTCTCCAAAGTACTCGAAAAAATTATGTACAAAAGACTCAACAGTTTCCTAGATCGAAAAAATTTCTTTTATTCCAAGCAATTCGGTTTTCGCCAAAATCACTATACATGCCATGCAACATCTCTTCTTGTCAGTAAAATTTTAGAGGGATTTGATAAGAATGAGTATACTCTTAGTATGTTCTTAGACCTTTCCAAGGCATTTGATAGGATTGACCATGACATATTACTAGCCAAATTGCACCATATTAATGTGAGAGGTCAGAGCTATAACTGGTTCAAAAGCTATTTATCAGGAAAGAAACAAGTAGTAATATATAATGATGTAGCATCTAGCACATACTGTAATTTGACTGTAGGCACATTACAAGGTTCTATTTTGGCTCCATTGTGTTTTTCAGTCATTATTAACGACTTTCCAAATTGTCTTCTTCACTCTGATATCATACTGTTTGCCGATGACTCAACACCATATCTTCGAGGCAAAAACTTGCCTGAACTTTTGACCACAGCAAATACTGACTTAGAAAATATTCAAACTTGGTTGTCTGCTAACAAACTTACTATTAATGTAGACAAGACAAATTATATAGTATTTAGCGCGTCAAAGCAAAAGTGTCCAATAGCGCAACAAAATCTGAAATTGAATGGAATAAATATAGAAAGGGTTAACCAGACTCGCTTTCTGGGTGTAACGATCGATGATAAATTGTCCTGGAAACAACACACAAAGCTGGTGCTATCGAAAACAAGATCGTCTCTCAGTGCCATTACGAAAATAGCCAACAATTTGAACACTTCCTGTTTAATATCCCACTCTCTAATAGAAAGCCATAATCGATACTGTGCCTCAGCTCATGTTCATTGCCAATCTTCCATTCTAAAAAAAATTCAAAGTGTTTGTAATCGTTTTATTAGAAGAGTTTTCCATAGAGGAAATCTAGAAAAAGTCAATGACCTATTTAAAGAGTATGGGCTACTACGAGGAGATGATTTAGCTAACTTCGAACTATGTACTATGATGTTCTCTTGCTACATTGGAGAACTCCCGTCCAGTCTGAACAGCTTGTTCCGAGCAAACCAAAATTCAAACAGCAGAAATAAAGATAATTTTTTTATTCCATTTGTCAGTAAAAGTATTTCAAAAGAATCAGTTGTAGTATGTGGGCCAAAAGCTTGGAATTTTTTACCTGATGACATCAAAAAGTCAAAATAAAACTCAGAATTTCGTTCCAAACTTAACAATATATATTATCGTCATATTAGCAAATTTCTCTGCTTTGAACATATTACTGTCTTTGAGATTATTTTTAAGGTGAATTCAACACTGAAAAGGAGAACCGTACATGATTTTGATTGGACAACTATCAGCAACCGGCCGAAATCTTCAGTCGCCATAGAACAGATGGCAATTTCAATAACTCCACAGGATACTTCACCCAAATTCAACATGAAACAATGGACTGATTCAATAACTAGCACTCCATTCCAATTTCATCACCATGCTTAAATAATCAGACAAAGAAACAAAATTTAAATTTAAATGTAGCAAACAATAGGGACAATGATCACTGTTAAAGTAGCATGCTGCTTTATTTAACTTCATTCCATTATTCTCGCCAAGCACCAAATTAAACAATCTCATTCCTTTCTTTATTCTGGGATATCATATTATTCAATTATATTATTGTTTTTACTTTATTATCAGCACTAAATCGAACAATCCTAACTCTTTCTTCATCACAGGATACCCCTATTTTATTATTATTTTAATTCAATTTGGAAATTCCATGACGTGGCAAAATGATACTCTTTATAATTTATTGCTCTCTATTTCAATATACTTTTATACTTTGAATTGTCTGGCTGAAATGCGATCATGATAGGTTTTATGGAAATGCAACCTGAATATCCTTTTTTTGAATCCTGATCTTTTTTAGCGGTATTCAGAACTATAAAATACAAAGTACCTTGAAAAGGCGTATAACTTGACAGAACTTATTACATTGCATTTCCCCAAGCCTGGAAGGAACGCATTTTTGCTAGATTAGCCATTTATTACTAAAGACACTCACCCTTGAGTGGTACATACCATATATGCACATTCTCTTATAAACTTGACTATTTCTTCCATTTATAGTATGTGTTATCATTATTCGAGGGTGCTATATGTCCAAATTTTTTTTCTCATGTATATATATCATGTATTATATTTCATGTTGTATTGTCTCTATTTATTGATGTTGTCTTGTCCTACCAACTCCTTTGTACAAACAGTTGGGCATACTCCACCGTTACCCATGTTGCCTAATCCACCCTCCTGGCACAACTGTCTGTATGAAGGACCATATTATACTTATTCGATTTATTGCATTTTATGCTTATCATAAGGGGTGTATGCCGCACGTTCATGTGTTTTAGGCCAGTATGGTCTTGTGTATCCATCCCGTCTTCAATGTTGATATTTACTAACTCCTTTTTTTTGCTTTTACGAGACGAATAAACATACATACATACATACATACATACATACATACATACATCTGAACAGGCGGACAGGCCTCGTGCCAGTCTAGAATGCGTGGGGTTTTCGTCCATCGTTATCCGCCGGCCTAATTCTTAATTGTTAAGTTTTCAGCAAACTTTCTAATATTACTTTGTGCTAAAATATTCTGAAACCTCCTACAAATTTTGGCGCTCCGGATGCACCAAGATGGCGCACAACCTGAACCCTAACCTGGTTCAAAATACTATGTTCAGGTTGTGCGCAATCTTGGTGCACATACTTTCGGAGGTCCCAAATTTTACCCTCTAGTTTCTTGGTGTTCCGCGAGAAGAGATAAAATTAGTAGGTGTTTGTTTGAGTTTGAGAATCAGGAATTTATGTTATTCAAGAGTCTTGCTGCACCCTGACACAAATGCACTTTTATATTTCAGCCAAGACCGACTACTCATTCATTCATGTACGCTCTTGCTCTGATGCATTCGTATATGAAATTGAATTATGTAAAAAAAAAAAGTCGCGAAACTTATAATAACCATGCATTGTTTTTACAGTAGGCTATTTACTTTATATCTAAGCAGTTTTTTGCGTCATTAAATCTTTCTAGAAGCAAACATGGATTCCGTTAAAATACTTCTCTTTCTCACTATTATCTGTGGCTCGCTTGCTGAACAAACAGTACTGGGTGTTACGTCACGATCCACAAGATCCAAGTATTATTGTTTGGCAATAATATTGTTGCCACATGTAGCGCTGTTAAGTCGAGTTCGCCGACATTAATGGATATTGCACCATACTTTGCTGCTGTTTTGCTGCCAAGTCAAGTTTTTAAAGTTTCTTTGTGTTGGTAATATTGTGATTTAATTATTGCTGTTTATTATGTTTATCTTGTAGATGACTTAGACATCTAAATTAGTTAGTAACTGGATTTTATTGGGTTGTTGCCCTTGGTGTTAAGATATTGTGCCGTACATTTGTTACTGTAAAGAAAGTGTGCTGATGTTTCCAGAATGTATTATGCAATGATTTTTGGGTAAGAATGCTAGTATTTTAAGTTGCATAATTTGATGTTCACTGATGTATGTGTATTAAATATTGTCATTGTTAACAGATTGTGAAGTATTCTCGTGGATTCGCAAAGTTTTCCTACCCGGTGTCATAAATATTATCGGTATGTTATTTATATTTGGATCATTGCTGAATTTGGTATTATTCAGTTTTATAAGTGTTCTAAAACCTGTTATTTTGTTTTAGAAAACCGTCTTCCATCTTTCATTTCCGTCTATTGTGATGTTTGTGTATTGCTGAGCATTTCATGTTATGCTATCAATTCTCCGAATTACCATTTCATTACAAGTTTTCAACAATTGGTTGTGTTTGGACAAGGATTTGGGAGATGCGCTTTCGATTTGTTAGTTTTCTCTATGTGACACCTTGTGCTACCGGGTCACGTTGAAAAGTAGGTTACACTGGGTAAGGTTTGTTTCTGATACGATTAATCTCCAAAGTTAGGGGGACTCATGAGGGTAAATGTACTCCTGAAGTATGCGTACCATGATGGCGGACGCCGGTACGTAGTATGTGTACCATGTTAGGGGCAGGCCATAATTTTATTCCAATTTTCCTTATTTTATTTTTTTTACGGGTTCGGAGACTAGCCAAGTGACTACAATGGTGTTTGTATCTGAAAGTGTGGCCTAAGCTTAACCAAGCACACATACTACTTTTGGTGTCCGCTATCTTGGCTTGGCTTACCACGTGAGTACCAGGGAAACGGCCAACCGCTGAAACGCCAAGAGATACATAAACTATATAAAATTATTGTGGTGCATTACACGCACTATTTCAGTAGTAGGGAAGACTCATCTTTGAGTAAAGTTTTTTTTTTTCTGGGTCATATGAGACTTTCAACTATAATTCATCATGTCGAATTTATGGAAACACCTTCATATGACATCGGAAATAATCTTATGCGCATACGTTCATCTGACATCGGGAAAAATTCTTTCAACATTCGGCCAAATTTTTATTTATATTTAGCGAATTCGTTATTAGATCTTCGAAGCCATATACTAGTTTTTTTTTATTCAATTATTCCTCGAGTCTTATGGAGCGCAATATTTCACCCAGCCACGAGTCACGGGTTACCCGAATCTTGAATCAAGTACGAGTCAGCTATCACTGAGTCAAGTTTCACAGGCGGTTGAGTGAGTCGTGTCAATCCATCCATACACAAACCCGAAGTCGAGTCACGCATGATCTCGAGACAAGTTTTAGTCCGTAATCGAGTCAATTACTAAATTACGTCTTATTGCAGTTGGCTGAGTACTAGTCATTTCAACCAGCATACTCGAGTTCTTTCGAGCCTCAAATAAATTGTTAGTCGAGTCTTGCAGAATATCAAAGTCGAGTTACGCACGATTTCGAGTCACACAGGAACTCAAGTCAAATTCGAGTAGTGTATGATCTCGAGTCAAGTCCGAAGTCGAGTCAATCACTTAATTGGGTCAGAGTTCGAGTCATTCTATTTAGATTACTCGAGTTCTTCTAGAGACGATGTCATGACTCGTGTTTCCCCAATGCTGACGTGTCCTTGTATTTTGACATTTCTCTCTTGTTTTCAGATGAATGTAGTATCACATACATTCCTCCTACCAAATGCTTCCGAGAAGTTGTGTGCAAATAATGCCACTTTCAGCGATGCAGAATCAATCTGCAAATCAATGAAAGGAAAACCGGCAAATATTTACGACCTCGATCATTATCAAAAGTTGTAGTCTCATATTCGCTCACTCATACCTGCTGGTCGATCATTCTTTTCCGTCTGGACAGGCATGAAGTATAAGGTCAGTTATCAAGCAATCTTGGATCCTGCCATACTTTGTCAATGATTACTACCTCTACTATAAAGCCCATTAATACTAGTAAATATTTTCGTTTTTATCTGAAACCACCTTTATTTTTTGAAACTCTTTATTCCTCCTTTCCCATGCATAACTTCGTTATTTGTTCAATTGTTAATGGATTCTTTGCTAGTGTTGTTCGTCACACTCCCGTTTTTGTACAGTCTAAGACAGGGGTCTCCGACTCAAAATATGTCGCGTGCCACTTTTAAAAATTTATTGATCATTAAAAAAATTTATTAGGTACACAATTGATATTTAAGACAGCATATAAACTCTCGTCCGTTAGTCGTGTGCGAAAAGCTGATTTGTTACCCTTCATTGTTAAAAAAATTGCTGCTAATTACTTCACAAACCTTCAACATTTAATAAAGCTTACTTCAACGAAATGACGCGACAATTTTGTAATCATCTCACTTATGGCAAAGCCTGCTTTCAACAAATCTTTACAAGTTTTGTTTACATCTGAGAAAAAAAAATTTCAGTTTCATCAGTGAAAATTTTAATGGCGATACCTTTTCGTGACGAATTGTTTTAGTATATCACGGTATTTTTTTCCTGTGTAATGAGCCGTAATACCGTCGGATTTTATATCATTTTCGAACAGTGATAATTGCGCAACATTTGAAACACTGAACCTTGTTATTATAATTCCACACAAAATACAGATCCTCCCAATTCTCATAAAATATTCTGTGCTGTTCCGAACATTCACGCTCCTTGAATAAAGCGCATTGGGGTACTACTTTATAAAAAGTTTATAATAATCTAGTTTTGCGTTAACTACACATATGCAGAATTAATGATTCATAATTGCAAGCTTCTATGATCTGACCGAAACTTGTTTATTTCGTCACAATGAGAACGAAATGAAAATTATTGAATTTACGGTTTTAATTAACTATCAATAAAATATGAACACGATCAAACTCTTAGTTGACATCGTACATGTTTATAAAACAATCTTACCACGTCTGGTTTTTAGTGCCAGCAATAAATCACTGCCTGATTTTATTTTCTTGTTTTTATTACTCATTCAATCGCCTTTTATGCTCATTATGGAGTCGAAATAAACTTATCTTATCTGATCTATACATAAGGCGCACCTGATTGTGAGACACACGGTCAATTTTTAATTCAAAATGTTCTTTACGATCCGTAAAATACGGTAATTTTATTATTTCTTTACTATCATTAACCGTATAACCCTATACTTGTATTGATCGCCATGTCTATTGAAATTTTTGTTCAAAAAGAAAATCCATACCTGTCTCCTTGCGATTTCTTTATATAACCAAACACGATAATAAACAGTGATTCGATCATGCGTGAGTTTCTTTGTTATTGCACTTTCAGTTTATGGAAATCAGACAGAATAGGCAGTCAATCGTGAAATAGAAATTATTCATGCGTGAAAGTGACCACGCCTACCATATGTATTATCTCGGCCTAGGGCTGGTATATTACTGGGAGAATCTCAAATTTCACATTTTTGTCTTAGTGACAGAGGATTTATTTCTTTGTTGTTTGTAGATTGTGATTCCATCCACGTATTTTCAACGTATTTTTTGAATAAGTTATTATGTGTTATTTGTAGATTGTTGTTAGCGAGTTAGTCTTAATAGGTGGAGCTCGAGACTTGACAAATTCTAAAAGGGGGCACGGCATCAAAAGTTTGAGAACGTTTGGATTTTTATTGTTACAGAACAAACTGCTCTCGCTGTCAAGTGGAGAAACTACAACAATGAAGATGAGGCGTGGTTGTCTGGTTTTCGTCAAAACACCGAATTGTACACAAATGATGCTCTACGTGCCTCCGATTTATTACTTTTCTATGCAGTATAAAAGCTGCTGGGTAACCAGCTTTGGTTTTTCGCGGGTCTCTTCCCCAGTTGAAATGTGTGACTATGGTTATCTTTTCACTTCGTATTTTGTGTAAAATTTATCTTTTTTACTAGCCGGAAAAAATAAATTTGACTTGGAGATCTCGAGAAAGAACCTAAGAGATTATTCAATCTGTGTCACTTGTGAAATATAAAACCAGCTCAAAACCCAACAGAACTTCGTTAACGGACTGAATAATATAAATGGCAAAGGGTTGAACTTTTACTTTATTACTTAAATTATCTATTTATTATCATATAATTCATACCTTGGATTGGTCGCCTTGTCTATTAAAACTTTTGCTCAGTAAATCAAATCCATAGCTGTTACCATGTGATTTCTGTATATAACGGAACATAACGATAAATATTGATTTGGTCATTTAAGGGTTTTCTTTGTTTTGAACACGAAATGTTATTTTTATGTTGTTGTTATTTTTTTTATTGATTTTCTTATTGATTTTCTTATTGATTCTGGTAGCGCTGCTACGCTTATAGATTATGCAGTTTTTTGTTCTATTGGTGGAAAGGAGTGTGATTTGTCTCCTTGTGATGTTTGTTTTCAAACTGGTAATGGAACTTCTCTGAAAGCACGTGGTATGATTGATTTGAAAATTTGTATTGATTCTGTGTGTGCTGTTCAGAGAGTGATTGTTGCTGATCATGGTGCCCCCTATGGTTTGCTTGGTATGAATTATTTCCAAGAGCATGACTGTGTTTTGCATATGTCTGTGAGTAAAATGGAGGTTGATGGTAAAACTGTTTCCCTGACTAAGCCTGTTTCGTCTAGTTGTAGAATTGTTGTTGATAAATGTGTGACTGTGCCCAGAGGGAGTGAGATGGTGATTTATGGTCGTTTGAATTGCCCGTGGAAACCCATTAGTGACGTCATAGCTGTGGCAGAGGCTGCATGTGTGTTTGAGAGCGAGTATGGCCGTCGTGGTTTATTTTTATTTCCCGGAATGGTGGACGCCTCGTCACCAACAGGGAACTACCTGAACATTTAAAGAAGCTCGTCGACGATCCAGAAGATTTCACGGTTGAACAACGTCAAAGTGTTCGTGATTTGCTCGTCGAATTTCAGGATGTTTTTGCTGGTCCTGATGGCAAACTGGGACGAACTTCTGTAGTCAAACATAAGATTAAAACGTCAACATCTGAACCAATCAAAGTTCCACCGCGACGTATGGGATGGGCGAAGAGAAAAATCGCAGAGAAACAAGTACAGAACATGCTTGATCAAGGTGTAATAGAACCGAGTGAAAGTCCCTATAATTCGCCTATTGTTCTCGTTCCCAAGAAAGACGGAAGTTGTCGTTTTTGTATCGATTTCCGGAAAATTAATCTGGTAACCATCAAAGATGCCTACAGTTTGCCAAGAATTGATGATATTTTGGATGCATTGGGTAAAGCAAAGTGGTTTTCATCGTTGGACTTGGCGAGTGGGTACTGGCGAGTAGAACTTGACCCAGAAGATCGGGAAAAAACAGCATTCAGCTTGCCAGGGAATAATCATTTTCAATTCCGTGTTCTTGCCTTCGGTCTGGCCAATGCGCCATCTTGCTTCCAGCGTTTAATAGACAAAATTGTGGCTGGAATTCTATGGAAAATATGTCTTGCATTCTTGGATGATATTTTGTCCTATGGAGAAAACTTTGATCTGGCCATGAGCAGCTTACGTGAAGCTTTTGTAAGAATTCGTGCTGCTGGACTTAAATTCAAGCCGGAGAAGTGTAAACTTCCTGCTAATGTCAAAGAATTGCAGTCATTTCTTGGATTTTGTAATTATTACAGACAATTTGTTGAAGATTTCTCTACCATTGCACATCCTCTTGTTTATCTGACGAAAAAGAAAGTAGAATTTGCTTGGACAAAGCAGTGTGATGTCGCTTTACTTCGCTTGAAAGAACTTTTAGTTCGTGCTCCTGTTTTATCATTTCCACTTGAAGATGGAGACGAATTCATTTTAGATACTGATTGTTCTGGTTTTGGAGCTGGCGCAGTTTTAAGTCATATTCAGAATGACGAGGTCATTGCATATGCCAGCGTTACCCTTAACAAGGCGCAGAAGAGATATTGTGCTACGTAGAGTGTACTTTTTGCTTTGCAATGGGGGGTTAAACATTTTCGTCATTTCCTGTGGGGTCGAAATTTCAAGCTACGAACTGATCATGCCTCATTACGTTGGCTTCTGAATTTTAAAGATCCTGAAGGCATTGTAGCTCGTTGGATATCAGTTCTGGACACTTACGATTTTACAGTTGAACATCGTGCTGGTTCCAAACATGGCAATGCTGATGGTTTGAGTCGTATTCGTCGTCGATGTGAGCGTGAATCCTGCACTAGTTGTGGGAATGGCTATCAGCCGTGTGAATTGGAAACTGTCAAAGTTGCTGCTTTGCAACCGAGTCATGGTAATTCTACGGAATGGCTCGCTTCGTATTCATCGACCGATATGCGTGAGATGCAGATGAAGGACGATAACATCTCTAAAGTACTGACAATGAAGGAAACGTTGGATCAACCACCTCCAGCTGCAGAACTCTTGTTTTTCTCCAGAGAAGTTCGAATCTTGTGCAGCCAGTGGAAATTATTGAGAGTCATCGATGGTGTACTTCATCGCCAGATTTTGCCATCCGCGCCTGTAGGGAAATCCATTTTTCAAATGGTGTTGCCTTTAGTTTTGCGTCGCGAAATGTACCGACAACTCCATTAGTTGCGTACTGGTGGACATTTGGGTAAAGAACGAACTTATAAAAAATTGAGTGAACGATTTTATTGGCCTAGAATGCACAGTCAAGTATCTTCTTGGTGTCGTTATTGTAAAGCTTGCACTGCTACCAAAACCCCTCATGGGAAACGACGTGCAGAAATGTGTAAAATGATTTGTACTGAGCCACTTCTCAGAATTAGTCTTGATTTTGTGGGTCCTTTACCTAAAACTGAACAGGGCAATGAACATTTGTTAGTAGTCACAGACTATTTTACTAAATGGGTTGAGACTTATCTTTTGCCTAATCAAAAGGCCAGTACAACAGCCGATGTACTTGTAACGGAATTTTTTAGTATATTTGGTACTTCTAGAATTATTCATTGTGACCAAGGGGTTAATTTTGAATCTCATTTGTTTAAGCATATGTGTTCGTTATTTGAAATTGATAAAACTCGTACGACTCCTTATCATCCTAGATTGGATGATCTATGTGAAAGAATGAATAAGACCTTGCAGCAAATGCTTAAAGCATTTGTGGATACTAGTCGCACAGACTGGGATGAACACATTCCTTATCTTTTAATGGCTTATAGATCTACTGTACATGAAAGTACAGGTTTTACTCCAAATCGTTTGATTTTAGGCCGTGAAATTTCTTTGCCGACTGATTTACTTTTTGGTAAACATCCTGATCATAATGTTCCTAAGTGTTATGATGAATTTGTTGAATGGTTTGATAATGCTACATCTGAAGCTTTTGAATTTGCTCGAGAACAGTTAGGTAAATCTGCTGTTCGACAGAAACGTAATTTTACTGCAACTGTTAAGCCTTTGTCTTTTAATGTTGGTGATCTTGTGTGGTATTTTTATCCTCCTAAGAGTAGAAAACTTTCGACTGTTTGGATAGGCCCTTTTGAAGTGTTAGATTTTTATTCACATTTTGTTTATGGTATCAAAAATGTTAACACTTGTAATTGTAGAATAGCTCATGTTGATCATCTTCGTTTATACTTGGTTGAAGATTGCGATAGTGTGCCTGTTATTAATGCTGATTTCCCAGACAATATTGCTATTTCCAATGATGATGTACAGGATGTTGTTATTTCTGTTGGAGTTGAACCAGAAGTAAACTTCAATCCTGATTTGCCTGTTAGGGATTCTGATCATCACACTGTTACTCGTTCTGGTAGGACAAGGCGTAGACCTGCCTACTTGGATGATTTTCATACTTGATTTATGCGCTGTAACATTTTGTTTTGAATTACATTGGGAATTGTGCTATAATGTAAATATTTAGGTAGGACTAGTTAGTGTTTTTAGATAGGGTTTATTTGATTTTGTAGTTGGGAACTTTTTGTATTTTTATTGTGTATTTTGTAAATAGTATGTTTTATATTTGTCATACTTTCAGGAATGCTTTCTACTGTTTGATATTTCGTTCCACTGTGTTTCATATTTTGCTAATACCTGCCGATAGACGTACACATTGTGTTTTTTACGAGTTTTGTATTCTTACTGTGTTTAATACAATTCTTCGGGGATGTTTTTTCTTTTGAGAGTAAATATTTTGTTCATTTTCTCTAATGAAAAGGGGGGTATTGTGGCGGGACTGGATTTGTACTATTTTTTATTGTTTATTATTTTATTTATATTTCTTGTCTGGTTATTGCATATGCATTGGTGTGTGGAGTCTGAGCCCTAATTCGCCCAATAGTTGTATTCAGTTACCCGACTCCAACCACCACTGCATATGTGAACTGCTTCGGATTCGCGGTGTCTTTCTTCTTTGCTGTCGCTGAGTAAGGACCGTATTTTGTCGCTCCTATTTTATATGCTTTAAGCGTGGATTTTACACTATTTTAATAAAGTCTCTTCGTTTGCATCGTGAACTTCGAATCTGTTTGTGTGTCTTTGCAGCACATTGGATCTTCTGAACTAATTATTACAGTATTACTAGACTGTATTAGTGGCGAGCACCTACCTTAAGTCGTACCGTTGCAAAAGCAAATGAACTAAATGGGAGAAATATAGCAAATGAGCAGTGAACAACTGATAGGTGAGTCTTGTTATTTTGTGCAATAAATATAATTTGCAATTCTAATAATGGTACATGTTTTTAAATCTAGTGCGTTGTATTTGGGTGTAAAATACAGTGTTGAGAATGAATGAAAAAATGTAACCATTACTAACATATTGTTGAAAATAACTTTCTATTCAGGATGTTGATCTTCTTGAAAATGAAGATGATCACAGTATTGGAACTCACAAGTAGCTAATAGCAGAGGAACTAAATGGGAGAAATATAGCAGATGAGCAGTGAACAACTGATAGGTAGGTCTTGTTATTTTGTACAATTAATATATGCAAGTCTAATAATGGTACATGTTTTAAATCTAGTGCGTTGTATTTGGGTGTAAAATACAGTGTTGAGAATGAATGAAATAATGTCACCATTACAAACATATTGTTGAAATTTTTGACTCTATATAGCTTATAGGTAGATGTATGATGAATATCACTCTACGCTTTGAAATAATGAAGAGTTAGAACCAATACTTATTACTTATGTCTAGCCCTTGTGGATTGGGATATAACTTCTATCGTCTATTTCAATATGACCTATTGGTAAGAAGACAAACTGAAAAATAAGCTAGTCTGTGTTGCTCACTACTTTTATAAATTACTATCATAAATTACTTGCCCAGTACAAGGACTCCAATTCAGTTAGAAACATTTTCATCGAATATGTTCGAAGTTAACATGCGACCCTTTTCTCAACTGCAAAAGACATACTCATCTAATCTTTTTTTTTTTGTATTTTTAGATTGTAAGTCCATTCCAATGATGAACTCTGGATTATCACTAGACCACAGTTCGAATGGAAGCTTTAATTACACAAAAGCAATGGCAGTGATGGACTCTTGTTACAGAATTTTCAATCTACAAATACCATTAAGTAGCAGAAAAGCTTGACATTCATCACAGCATGCCTACTGCTTCTGCCAAATGAAGAATTCTCATTAAAAAAACAAAAAGGGCGTAACTTGACTTTCTCATTACGACTGTATTTATTTGCGATTTTTAGTAGTCAATTTCGCCGAATATTTACTGTTTTGATAAATTATTTAAATCTTGAAAACCTTTTATGCTTCCCTTGGGTGGTTATAGTACGTTTGCAGGCTTGCAAGAAGGTTGATCTTCGCATTGATTAGGGTGGGGTTGTTAGGGTGGAAATGTTAAACGCCTACACAAAGGGTGGAAGAAGTAGAAAACCTTGTGAACCAAATATTTCGGTGGGAATTTTCTCTTTTTTCATTTAGAGTGTCAAATCAGTGGTAAATCGGCTGCCTCCGTTAAAAATGATTTTTTTTTCTAATAGTATCGAATAGAAAATCTATTATGACTGTCATACTGCAAAGCCGGGACATTTTTAAGTCTATGGCCGGGAAGGCAGAAAAACATGCCAAAACTGGGACTGTCCCGGCTAAACCGGGACGTATGGTAAGCCCACTCAAACTGCTGTTACGCGAGTTTCTTTAGAGTGTTCCGCCGCAGTACAGGGATCAAAATTGCGACAGAATTAACGGCGATCTCGGCCGTACATCAGCGACACTGGGTCGTAAATTTGTCTCCTAACTGGCAACAAAAAAGCACACTAGCCCGGTTTCTGATTCTCTATTCGATTAAGATGTACTGCTGATTAACTTAGGCTAACGTTCTAGCTAACTTAACAATACTATTAACTTGTACCTACTAACAACTGAATACCGTATTGGACTACGTGAAATACCGCAACATGGAGAATTTTAAAGAAAGCAACAACCATAGTCAACTCATGAAAGATGTGTTAGCGACCTTACAATGTCTGCAAAAGCAACAACAAGAACTGCAACGCGATATTGCTGAGGGAAAAGAAAGCAAGATTCGAAATTGAAAATAAATTATCTAAGATCAGAAATTCTGGCAACGTCCTTGTACCGGTAACAACGAGAAATCAAATTGGAGCAAAGCAGAATTCTGAAAAATCAAACATGGAGGTCAACAATAATGGAATACCGGTACCTAATCTTCCAACAAGCAAATTTGATGCTCTGGAAGAGAAATCTATTAGTATTTCCAATAAACTTGAGTGCTTAACCAAAATGGTAGAACAAATTAAAGAAAGCACCATAAAAAACGAAATTACAATTGATAATTTAGAACAATATTGGAGAAGAAACTGTATCATACTGCATGGTTGTAAACGTATACCAAAAGCAGGGAGTGGCCCATACAGTATGGGGATATAGATGTAACGCATATCCTCCCGGCAGATAGTAGAGGGAATGTTCCAATTATAGTTAAATTTGTTCGTCGAAGCTCCAAAAATTTGATCTACTCAATGAAAAGAAGACTGAAAAAGACCGGACTTTCAATTACTGAATCGCTAACAAAACGACGAGTCGAACTCCTCACCGGAGCTAGAAGAGTTCTTGGACTTAAAAACGTTTGGACTATGAATGGGGACATTTATGGATTTCGTAACGGTAAGAAAATAATTATTAGAACAGTGTCAGATATTATGATATAATTACAGATTGAAAAAATTATGATACGCTAGAATAGCCCTAATCCCGACTGAACAGCAGCAATAACGCAAGAATACTTTTGAATTTATTCATTTTTATTTTGCCCGTATGAATCTCAATGAAAGAAATTTACCATGTCATGGATGTAAAAAAACTGTAAACAATAGGGAAAGGGGAATCTACTGTGATAAATGTAGTCGTTGGATTCATCAAAAATGAAGTGGGCTAAAATTACTAGAGTTTCGTAAACTATGTAATGAACCAAATGTTACAAAATAGCCTGCCATTCAGTTCGTTATCTAATACAGAAGTGAATGACCTATGCCTGAATGATGACTCTCCCTCGACTCTGACCCCAGAAATTTTCAATGAATTTTTTACTGAGGCTCCACCACCGAATATTGATAATGATGAAATGAGCGATTCCACAAAAAATTGTATGTCTGATTGTCGATACCTTTCTGCCGCTAATTTAGATAACTTATGCAAGGATAACATGAACCCACTTATCACAATGTGTATCAATATGCGTTCCTTGGCTAACCCAAGAAACTTTTCCACCAAACTTGAAGCTCTTATAGCCTCAATGACAATCTGCCCAGATTTAATAGCAGTCAATGAAACATGGCTAAAACTAAACCAGCTAGGATCCCATATGAACCTGGGTGGTTATACTTTTTTTTATCAAATTCACGAGTGACTTTGAAGGGTGGGGGTGTTGGCCTATACATCAAAAGCAATATTACTTTCAAGGCTAGACCTGACATTTCAGTTATGAATGAGCGAATTTTTGAATCCATTTTTATAGACATTTATTTGAAAGATAGAATTGTGGAACAATTTACAGATCCCCTTTATCAGATAGTCAAAGCAATGATCAATTTATTAGTATTCTCGAATCAACACTCTAATCATTATCGAAAAATAGTATTATCATGGAAGACCTAAATTATAATCTTCTTGAAACAAATAACAAGACTGTAGACGAATTTTGTGAGCTGATGAATTCGGCTTCATTTTATCCGGTGATTATCAAAGCCAACTCGAATCACTCAAAGCAGCTCTACAATCATTGACCATCTTTGGACTAATATCTTCGATTGTAAACCCCCTAGTGCAATAATAGTCGATCCTATTTCAGACCACCTGCCAGTCCTAGTTTGCATTCCACTGAAGAAAAAACATCGCAAGACAGAAAACGGATACTTTAGGCAATATAATACCACAAATATAGATAATTTTAAACTCATGCTAGAACAAAGTGACTTTTTTTCGATTGTGTTCAGCAAAACAGATCCCGATATAGCCTTCAGAATTTTCAATGAGTATTTCACTGAATCTTTTACCACTTGTTTCCCTCTAAAGTAGAGAAATACTAAAATTATTAATAAATGGTTTGACAAGGAACTCTTAAAAATGCAGAAGAAAAAGCATAAACTATACAAAAATTATCTTACTGAAAAATCAGAACAGACTAAATACAAATATTTAGAATGCAAGAAAAAATATGAGAAATTGATAACTGTGAAAAAACAAAATTACTATAAGTCATTACTAGGTAGACATCGTAATGATCTTAAGAAAACTTGGCGTACTATGAACGATCTGCTTGGGCGTTCTAAACCAAATATAACAAAAGTATTTTCTATTAATGGACAGGATACCTCTGATCCTGTCAAAATAGCAGATCATTTTAACTAACACTTTTCTACAATTGGGAATAAAATGATTGAACGGTTTCCTCATACCACAAGGGATGACTTTAAGCAATATATGGGGCAGCCCAGTAAAACTTCCATGTTTCTTGCCCCGACATCAGCGTTCGAAGTCCAAATTATTATGAAATCTTTTCGACCTAAAACCAGTTGTGGTATAGATGAAATTCCCTTTAAAGTAATACAAACAATGCCTTGGAATTGTATCTGTGCTCTTACACATATCTTTAACTGTTCCTTACAATCTGGTAAATACATAAACCAGTTCAAGTAAAAAACTACCGACCAATCCAGCTTACTTCCCGCTTTCTCCAAAGTACTCGAAAAAATTATGTACAAAAGACTCAACAGTTTCCTAGATCGAAAAAATTTCTTTTATTCCAAGCAATTCGGTTTTCGCCAAAATCACTATACATGCCATGCAACATCTCTTCTTGTCAGTAAAATTTTAGAGGGATTTGATAAGAATGAGTATACTCTTAGTATGTTCTTAGACCTTTCCAAGGCATTTGATAGGATTGACCATGACATATTACTAGCCAAATTGCACCATATTAATGTGAGAGGTCAGAGCTATAACTGGTTCAAAAGCTATTTATCAGGAAAGAAACAAGTAGTAATATATAATGATGTAGCATCTAGCACATACTGTAATTTGACTGTAGGCACATTACAAGGTTCTATTTTGGCTCCATTGTGTTTTTCAGTCATTATTAACGACTTTCCAAATTGTCTTCTTCACTCTGATATCATACTGTTTGCCGATGACTCAACACCATATCTTCGAGGCAAAAACTTGCCTGAACTTTTGACCACAGCAAATACTGACTTAGAAAATATTCAAACTTGGTTGTCTGCTAACAAACTTACTATTAATGTAGACAAGACAAATTATATAGTATTTAGCGCGTCAAAGCAAAAGTGTCCAATAGCGCAACAAAATCTGAAATTGAATGGAATAAATATAGAAAGGGTTAACCAGACTCGCTTTCTGGGTGTAACGATCGATGATAAATTGTCCTGGAAACAACACACAAAGCTGGTGCTATCGAAAACAAGATCGTCTCTCAGTGCCATTACGAAAATAGCCAACAATTTGAACACTTCCTGTTTAATATCCCACTCTCTAATAGAAAGCCATAATCGATACTGTGCCTCAGCTCATGTTCATTGCCAATCTTCCATTCTAAAAAAAATTCAAAGTGTTTGTAATCGTTTTATTAGAAGAGTTTTCCATAGAGGAAATCTAGAAAAAGTCAATGACCTATTTAAAGAGTATGGGCTACTACGAGGAGATGATTTAGCTAACTTCGAACTATGTACTATGATGTTCTCTTGCTACATTGGAGAACTCCCGTCCAGTCTGAACAGCTTGTTCCGAGCAAACCAAAATTCAAACAGCAGAAATAAAGATAATTTTTTTATTCCATTTGTCAGTAAAAGTATTTCAAAAGAATCAGTTGTAGTATGTGGGCCAAAAGCTTGGAATTTTTTACCTGATGACATCAAAAAGTCAAAATAAAACTCAGAATTTCGTTCCAAACTTAACAATATATATTATCGTCATATTAGCAAATTTCTCTGCTTTGAACATATTACTGTCTTTGAGATTATTTTTAAGGTGAATTCAACACTGAAAAGGAGAACCGTACATGATTTTGATTGGACAACTATCAGCAACCGGCCGAAATCTTCAGTCGCCATAGAACAGATGGCAATTTCAATAACTCCACAGGATACTTCACCCAAATTCAACATGAAACAATGGACTGATTCAATAACTAGCACTCCATTCCAATTTCATCACCATGCTTAAATAATCAGACAAAGAAACAAAATTTAAATTTAAATGTAGCAAACAATAGGGACAATGATCACTGTTAAAGTAGCATGCTGCTTTATTTAACTTCATTCCATTATTCTCGCCAAGCACCAAATTAAACAATCTCATTCCTTTCTTTATTCTGGGATATCATATTATTCAATTATATTATTGTTTTTACTTTATTATCAGCACTAAATCGAACAATCCTAACTCTTTCTTCATCACAGGATACCCCTATTTTATTATTATTTTAATTCAATTTGGAAATTCCATGACGTGGCAAAATGATACTCTTTATAATTTATTGCTCTCTATTTCAATATACTTTTATACTTTGAATTGTCTGGCTGAAATGCGATCATGATAGGTTTTATGGAAATGCAACCTGAATATCCTTTTTTTGAATCCTGATCTTTTTTAGCGGTATTCAGAACTATAAAATACAAAGTACCTTGAAAAGGCGTATAACTTGACAGAACTTATTACATTGCATTTCCCCAAGCCTGGAAGGAACGCATTTTTGCTAGATTAGCCATTTATTACTAAAGACACTCACCCTTGAGTGGTACATACCATATATGCACATTCTCTTATAAACTTGACTATTTCTTCCATTTATAGTATGTGTTATCATTATTCGAGGGTGCTATATGTCCAAATTTTTTTTCTCATGTATATATATCATGTATTATATTTCATGTTGTATTGTCTCTATTTATTGATGTTGTCTTGTCCTACCAACTCCTTTGTACAAACAGTTGGGCATACTCCACCGTTACCCATGTTGCCTAATCCACCCTCCTGGCACAACTGTCTGTATGAAGGACCATATTATACTTATTCGATTTATTGCATTTTATGCTTATCATAAGGGGTGTATGCCGCACGTTCATGTGTTTTAGGCCAGTATGGTCTTGTGTATCCATCCCGTCTTCAATGTTGATATTTACTAACTCCTTTTTTTTGCTTTTACGAGACGAATAAACATACATACATACATACATACATACATACATACATACATCTGAACAGGCGGACAGGCCTCGTGCCAGTCTAGAATGCGTGGGGTTTTCGTCCATCGTTATCCGCCGGCCTAATTCTTAATTGTTAAGTTTTCAGCAAACTTTCTAATATTACTTTGTGCTAAAATATTCTGAAACCTCCTACAAATTTTGGCGCTCCGGATGCACCAAGATGGCGCACAACCTGAACCCTAACCTGGTTCAAAATACTATGTTCAGGTTGTGCGCAATCTTGGTGCACATACTTTCGGAGGTCCCAAATTTTACCCTCTAGTTTCTTGGTGTTCCGCGAGAAGAGATAAAATTAGTAGGTGTTTGTTTGAGTTTGAGAATCAGGAATTTATGTTATTCAAGAGTCTTGCTGCACCCTGACACAAATGCACTTTTATATTTCAGCCAAGACCGACTACTCATTCATTCATGTACGCTCTTGCTCTGATGCATTCGTATATGAAATTGAATTATGTAAAAAAAAAAAGTCGCGAAACTTATAATAACCATGCATTGTTTTTACAGTAGGCTATTTACTTTATATCTAAGCAGTTTTTTGCGTCATTAAATCTTTCTAGAAGCAAACATGGATTCCGTTAAAATACTTCTCTTTCTCACTATTATCTGTGGCTCGCTTGCTGAACAAACAGTACTGGGTGTTACGTCACGATCCACAAGATCCAAGTATTATTGTTTGGCAATAATATTGTTGCCACATGTAGCGCTGTTAAGTCGAGTTCGCCGACATTAATGGATATTGCACCATACTTTGCTGCTGTTTTGCTGCCAAGTCAAGTTTTTAAAGTTTCTTTGTGTTGGTAATATTGTGATTTAATTATTGCTGTTTATTATGTTTATCTTGTAGATGACTTAGACATCTAAATTAGTTAGTAACTGGATTTTATTGGGTTGTTGCCCTTGGTGTTAAGATATTGTGCCGTACATTTGTTACTGTAAAGAAAGTGTGCTGATGTTTCCAGAATGTATTATGCAATGATTTTTGGGTAAGAATGCTAGTATTTTAAGTTGCATAATTTGATGTTCACTGATGTATGTGTATTAAATATTGTCATTGTTAACAGATTGTGAAGTATTCTCGTGGATTCGCAAAGTTTTCCTACCCGGTGTCATAAATATTATCGGTATGTTATTTATATTTGGATCATTGCTGAATTTGGTATTATTCAGTTTTATAAGTGTTCTAAAACCTGTTATTTTGTTTTAGAAAACCGTCTTCCATCTTTCATTTCCGTCTATTGTGATGTTTGTGTATTGCTGAGCATTTCATGTTATGCTATCAATTCTCCGAATTACCATTTCATTACAAGTTTTCAACAATTGGTTGTGTTTGGACAAGGATTTGGGAGATGCGCTTTCGATTTGTTAGTTTTCTCTATGTGACACCTTGTGCTACCGGGTCACGTTGAAAAGTAGGTTACACTGGGTAAGGTTTGTTTCTGATACGATTAATCTCCAAAGTTAGGGGGACTCATGAGGGTAAATGTACTCCTGAAGTATGCGTACCATGATGGCGGACGCCGGTACGTAGTATGTGTACCATGTTAGGGGCAGGCCATAATTTTATTCCAATTTTCCTTATTTTATTTTTTTTACGGGTTCGGAGACTAGCCAAGTGACTACAATGGTGTTTGTATCTGAAAGTGTGGCCTAAGCTTAACCAAGCACACATACTACTTTTGGTGTCCGCTATCTTGGCTTGGCTTACCACGTGAGTACCAGGGAAACGGCCAACCGCTGAAACGCCAAGAGATACATAAACTATATAAAATTATTGTGGTGCATTACACGCACTATTTCAGTAGTAGGGAAGACTCATCTTTGAGTAAAGTTTTTTTTTTTCTGGGTCATATGAGACTTTCAACTATAATTCATCATGTCGAATTTATGGAAACACCTTCATATGACATCGGAAATAATCTTATGCGCATACGTTCATCTGACATCGGGAAAAATTCTTTCAACATTCGGCCAAATTTTTATTTATATTTAGCGAATTCGTTATTAGATCTTCGAAGCCATATACTAGTTTTTTTTTATTCAATTATTCCTCGAGTCTTATGGAGCGCAATATTTCACCCAGCCACGAGTCACGGGTTACCCGAATCTTGAATCAAGTACGAGTCAGCTATCACTGAGTCAAGTTTAACAGGCGGTTGAGTGAGTCGTGTCAATCCATCCATACACAAACCCGAAGTCGAGTCACGCATGATCTCGAGACAAGTTTTAGTCCGTAATCGAGTCAATTACTAAATTACGTCTTATTGCAGTTGGCTGAGTACTAGTCATTTCAACCAGCATACTCGAGTTCTTTCGAGCCTCAAATAAATTGTTAGTCGAGTCTTGCAGAATATCAAAGTCGAGTTACGCACGATTTCGAGTCACACAGGAACTCAAGTCAAATTCGAGTAGTGTATGATCTCGAGTCAAGTCCGAAGTCGAGTCAATCACTTAATTGGGTCAGAGTTCGAGTCATTCTATTTAGATTACTCGAGTTCTTCTAGAGACGATGTCATGACTCGTGTTTCCCCAATGCTGACGTGTCCTTGTATTTTGACATTTCTCTCTTGTTTTCAGATGAATGTAGTATCACATACATTCCTCCTACCAAATGCTTCCGAGAAGTTGTGTGCAAATAATGCCACTTTCAGCGATGCAGAATCAATCTGCAAATCAATGAAAGGAAAACCGGCAAATATTTACGACCTCGATCATTATCAAAAGTTGTAGTCTCATATTCGCTCACTCATACCTGCTGGTCGATCATTCTTTTCCGTCTGGACAGGCATGAAGTATAAGGTCAGTTATCAAGCAATCTTGGATCCTGCCATACTTTGTCAATGATTACTACCTCTACTATAAAGCCCATTAATACTAGTAAATATTTTCGTTTTTATCTGAAACCACCTTTATTTTTTGAAACTCTTTATTCCTCCTTTCCCATGCATAACTTCGTTATTTGTTCAATTGTTAATGGATTCTTTGCTAGTGTTGTTCGTCACACTCCCGTTTTTGTACAGTCTAAGACAGGGGTCTCCGACTCAAAATATGTCGCGTGCCACTTTTAAAAATTTATTGATCATTAAAAAAATTTATTAGGTACACAATTGATATTTAAGACAGCATATAAACTCTCGTCCGTTAGTCGTGTGCGAAAAGCTGATTTGTTACCCTTCATTGTTAAAAAAATTGCTGCTAATTACTTCACAAACCTTCAACATTTAATAAAGCTTACTTCAACGAAATGACGCGACAATTTTGTAATCATCTCACTTATGGCAAAGCCTGCTTTCAACAAATCTTTACAAGTTTTGTTTACATCTGAGAAAAAAAAATTTCAGTTTCATCAGTGAAAATTTTAATGGCGATACCTTTTCGTGACGAATTGTTTTAGTATATCACGGTATTTTTTTCCTGTGTAATGAGCCGTAATACCGTCGGATTTTATATCATTTTCGAACAGTGATAATTGCGCAACATTTGAAACACTGAACCTTGTTATTATAATTCCACACAAAATACAGATCCTCCCAATTCTCATAAAATATTCTGTGCTGTTCCGAACATTCACGCTCCTTGAATAAAGCGCATTGGGGTACTACTTTATAAAAAGTTTATAATAATCTAGTTTTGCGTTAACTACACATATGCAGAATTAATGATTCATAATTGCAAGCTTCTATGATCTGACCGAAACTTGTTTATTTCGTCACAATGAGAACGAAATGAAAATTATTGAATTTACGGTTTTAATTAACTATCAATAAAATATGAACACGATCAAACTCTTAGTTGACATCGTACATGTTTATAAAACAATCTTACCACGTCTGGTTTTTAGTGCCAGCAATAAATCACTGCCTGATTTTATTTTCTTGTTTTTATTACTCATTCAATCGCCTTTTATGCTCATTATGGAGTCGAAATAAACTTATCTTATCTGATCTATACATAAGGCGCACCTGATTGTGAGACACACGGTCAATTTTTAATTCAAAATGTTCTTTACGATCCGTAAAATACGGTAATTTTATTATTTCTTTACTATCATTAACCGTATAACCCTATACTTGTATTGATCGCCATGTCTATTGAAATTTTTGTTCAAAAAGAAAATCCATACCTGTCTCCTTGCGATTTCTTTATATAACCAAACACGATAATAAACAGTGATTCGATCATGCGTGAGTTTCTTTGTTATTGCACTTTCAGTTTATGGAAATCAGACAGAATAGGCAGTCAATCGTGAAATAGAAATTATTCATGCGTGAAAGTGACCACGCCTACCATATGTATTATCTCGGCCTAGGGCTGGTATATTACTGGGAGAATCTCAAATTTCACATTTTTGTCTTAGTGACAGAGGATTTATTTCTTTGTTGTTTGTAGATTGTGATTCCATCCACGTATTTTCAACGTATTTTTTGAATAAGTTATTATGTGTTATTTGTAGATTGTTGTTAGCGAGTTAGTCTTAATAGGTGGAGCTCGAGACTTGACAAATTCTAAAAGGGGGCACGGCATCAAAAGTTTGAGAACGTTTGGATTTTTATTGTTACAGAACAAACTGCTCTCGCTGTCAAGTGGAGAAACTACAACAATGAAGATGAGGCGTGGTTGTCTGGTTTTCGTCAAAACACCGAATTGTACACAAATGATGCTCTACGTGCCTCCGATTTATTACTTTTCTATGCAGTATAAAAGCTGCTGGGTAACCAGCTTTGGTTTTTCGCGGGTCTCTTCCCCAGTTGAAATGTGTGACTATGGTTATCTTTTCACTTCGTATTTTGTGTAAAATTTATCTTTTTTACTAGCCGGAAAAAATAAATTTGACTTGGAGATCTCGAGAAAGAACCTAAGAGATTATTCAATCTGTGTCACTTGTGAAATATAAAACCAGCTCAAAACCCAACAGAACTTCGTTAACGGACTGAATAATATAAATGGCAAAGGGTTGAACTTTTACTTTATTACTTAAATTATCTATTTATTATCATATAATTCATACCTTGGATTGGTCGCCTTGTCTATTAAAACTTTTGCTCAGTAAATCAAATCCATAGCTGTTACCATGTGATTTCTGTATATAACGGAACATAACGATAAATATTGATTTGGTCATTTAAGGGTTTTCTTTGTTTTGAACACGAAATGTTATTTTTATGTTGTTGTTATTTTTTTTAAGATATGAAATGTTTTTTGCTGTAATTACTGAACCAACTGCTTTAAAATTTACAGTAGTTAAAGATTGTATTTGCTAGAAAGCTGTTTCTTTTCTTCTTTCATAAATTGGGATCCATGACATTTTTTTGTTTTGTTTAATGACGTCATCAGAATTAAAACTTGCGCATTTTGTCCCAGTTCACATTCGCAATCTAGTGGCCAGAATTAGTTGTGTGCTGTCTAATGCAAAATATTAGATACTCGTACTACTTCGCTTTTGCTTTCGTGTTTATATATTTGTTCATCGCTCTAAAAGTAATCAATCGTATATATCAAATTACTCATGCGTGAAAGCAAACACGCCTACTATAATTATGAGCATCTTGGGTAGGAAAAAGACCAGCCAACAAAAAATATGGCGCAAAATAAAGACGCACTCACTCAAATGTAAAGAAGACTCGTCACTCGCTCGCTCGCTCAGAAGTAAAAAAAAATCTTCTCTGAGCTAGGTTTCGGGCACTCACTCAGAAGTAAAGGAGACTCATCACTGAGCAAAGGTATGGCACTTACTCAGAAATAAAGGTGACTCATCTCTGAGCAAAGTTACGGGCACTCTCTCAGAATTAAAGGAGACTCATCTCTGAGCAAACTGACGGGCACTTGCTCAGAAGTAAAAAAAGTCTCATCTCTGAGCTAAGTTTCGGGCACTCACTCAGAAGTAAAGGAGACTCATCACTGAGCAAAGTTGGGGCACATACTCAGAAGTAAAGATGACTCATCTCTTAGCAATGTTATGCGCACTCACTCGGAAGTAGAAAAGACTCGTGTCTGACAGATTGACGGACACTCACACAGAAGTAAAGAAAACTTAATTGTGAAAAAAGTTAGAGGCACACACTCATAATAACGCATCAACTACTTTATTAGAGACATTTCCACCCACTTGGAATAACCCAGCGATATCTAACAGAATAACGCTCATACATTACGTCATCATGCATTAAAAATATATATATTGGCCTTCCCAACGTTTGGGCTGGCTACGATCTTCAATACTAACTCTATCGTAATACAGTAAACTCAATGTCAATTATTTGTTTGCCATCACAACTTCATCCAGGCTGTAATAAAATACTCACAAAGAGCTTTTGTATAATTTTCAACAATACGTAACTAAGTACGCTCTATGCGTAGTTGCATTGCTACCTTCCCGTCTGTACTGAAATAAATATTACTGACAGCTTGGTTTGCTAGTGAGTATTTACCCATATGAGTATGTGGAGTGTCTGAAGTAGCATCCAATACTCATAGCACAAAGAGTAACCTTGACTAAATCAGTTTATTTTGAACGTCTTCATACATATGTTAAGGTTATTTCAAAATACCGATACGCGCCATCTTTGAATATCAAACAACGATAATTTGTGAAATATTCTTCGAATGCGTGACGGAAGGCATCGCCCCACTAATTATTTTTTGCTGGCTGAGTTACACACATCACGATTTTTGCACGATCTTGGTAAAATATTGACTTTGTGTTTTCTGTCATGTATTAATTAGTCCCATGTTTTTACGCTTCAACTAATTGGCGCAATTAAAACCATGTGTTGCAATGGTGAACTGTTCCATTAGTTCTCTATGTATGGTACGTTTGGTGATATAAGTTTGGATCTGTCACACTTATTTCCATCTATTAAAACTAAATTTTTATTGTTCTCCCGTTTCAACTTTCTTTTATCATAGTTGGTGTGCTTGTTGACGTTCTGTATACGTTTTCGCGAGGAAATTAAAATAGATTTTAAATATTATCCGAGATAATGACTGAAAATGCGAAACCATATTTATCATTTTCGTGACTCCAGTCATTAGCGCTCGGTATAACGGTCATCAATCAGTGGTAATTTTCTTTACAGTAAACGGTTTGACAAGCTTCTGAAAAACTTTAACACTGGCCATGTGTAAATGTAATAGTATAGCGTGTAACTGTCTGTAGTCGGTTGCATGACCATGCTTGATCGTGTATAATTGGACCAATAATGCGTATTCAATGAAAGTATCAGATTTCATTACCTCCCTGACAATTTCCGTTTGGACGAATATTCGGGTGCAGTACAGCATGATTGATGGCAGCGATCGTGTATAGTGACACACAGCAAGAATTTCGTCTGCAGTTGTATAGTTTTTGTTTCAGATGTTTCGCGAGTTTAATTAAAAATTATGGTTGAATTGTTAGCGAGACATGTTTTAGCAGATTAAGGGCAAATTCGGGCGTAACTTTCGACACAACCTCGTTAAAATGTCTAAAGTTTGTGGTGACAATAATTGGGATTATATGAACATATAGAGCTTAAAATGTATAAAATATAATTTACATTTCATGTATCTGTTTACGAAAACGATAGATTTGGAATTACTTTTTGACGTAACTTAAAATTTTAGATGTTTTAGAGACGTATGCAATCGTAAATATTTGTATTTTAATGGCAGGACTGAACCTATGGATTATTATCATGTTATTGAAACGTTCATGTTGTTGGGATAAATATCACTTCACTCTGTATCTATACTTGAATAAATGCGCCAAATTTTTGTAGTCAGAAGCATCTTCTTTGGGTCGCCCGTAGACTTTGCTTTGCCCCATTTTTTGGTGATATAAAAAACTTCTGCGGAAACTGCTGGCCTACTGTCATTGAATTATAGCATAACTCTATTGTAAGTGTTTCAAGTATCGTCTTGTGGTAATTTCTAGCAAAAGGAAGCCCCAACAACGCCTTCAACTGTCTTCATTATTTAATTCACGGTATTAAGGCTGTCTGCAATTCTAGCGATACTTTTAGGATAGGACAGGATTTACATATTTATCCCTGGGGGAGGAAAGCCGAAAGGACGGCTAGCAACCGACGGCTTCTCGTCAGGTTACCAGTTCATATGCTAATATTTAACCAGTTATCTATTTTAGATGCTTTGACGTGATGTTGGAGAAAGCAGTAACAGACCAGCGGTTTCGTGAACCACCCTACGGGGGCGAGGAGTCCAGCAATTCTCTTGCACGCAAATATCCCCCTCTGGATAAAATGATTGCGACTGTCAGTGGCATTTAGAGCAATTTGTTGAACGCGCTGCGTTAAAATTTGAATAAGATATCCTGACATATTATTGGTTATCATAGAAATCTTGGCTTCCGTCATATCTCAACTCTATTTCCTCATTAAAGTTGAGTCATTCCCTACGTCATAGCAAGGAACAACGCCCGTGCTTACTTCAGGTTGTGGCAGGCAGTGGAATAGATAAATGTTAGGTTATTCGAACTTGCGTAGTTACAATCTCCGAGGTTTGGGCTTTATCGGCACGGGTTAAGAATTAGGGTTGAAGGTGAAATACGTCTAGCACTAAAGCTATAATGATCTTGCAGCAATGCGAGAGGCAAGGTGGTTGGTTTATGTAATTTTTAGTTTTTGAAATATCGATTTATAAGAATATGGCAGCGAGCTTAGAAACCGTCTGTCCTGTGCAATTGGTGCAAACGTAACTAAATGAAATTAATGGTTTAATTTGGAATGGATATTTTATGGTAAATCTCAAGTGCATTGTAGTAGCTACAATCTCCCTTAATCTACTTATGATAATCAGCAATGTAACAATGTTTTCTCACAGTCATAATTCTATAATCTGATGACAAATAATAACAATTCTAGCGATACTTTTAGGATAGGACAGGATTTACATATTTATCCCTGGGGGAGGAAAGCCGAAAGGACGGCTAGCAACCGACGGCTTCTCGTCAGGTTACCAGTCCATATGCTAATATTTAACCAGTTATCTATTTTAGATGCTTTGACGTGATGTTGGAGAAAGCAGTAACAGACCAGCGGTTTCGTGAACCACCCTACGGGGGCGAGGAGTCCAGCAATTCTCTTGCACGCAAATATCCCCCTCTGGATAAAATGATTGCGACTGTCAGTGGCATTTAGAGCAATTTGTTGAACGCGCTGCGTTAAAATTTGAATAAGATATCCTGACATATTATTGGTTATCATAGAAATCTTGGCTTCCGTAATATCTCAACTCTATTTCCTCATTAAAGTTGAGTCATTCCCTACGTCATAGCAAGGAACAACGCCCGTGCTTACTTCAGGCTGTGGCAGGCAGTGGAATAGATAAATGTTAGGTTATTCGAACTTGCGTAGTTACAATCTCCGAGGTTTGGGCTTTTTCGGCACGGGTTAAGAATTAGGGTTGAAGGTGAAATACGTCTAGCACTAAAGCTATAATGATCTTGCAGCAATGCGAGAGGCAAGGTGGTTGGTGTATGTAATTTTTAGTTTTTGAAATATCGATTTATAAGAATATGGCAGCGAGCTTAGAAACCGTCTGTCCTGTGCAATTGGTGCAAACGTAACTAAATGAAATTAATGGTTTAATTTGGAATGGATATTTTATGGTAAATCTCAAGTGCATTGTAGTAGCTACAATCTCCCTTAATCTACTTATGATAATCAGCAATGTAACAATGTTTTTTCACAGTCATAATTCTATAATCTGATGACAAATAATAACAATTCTAGCGATACTTTTAGGATAGGACAGAATTTACATATTTATCCCTGGGGGAGGAAAGCCGAAAGGACGGCTAGCAACCGACGGCTTCTCGTCAGGTTACCAGTCCATATGCTAATATTTAACCAGTTATCTATTTTAGATGCTTTGACGTGATGTTGGAGAAAGCAGTAACAGACCAGCGGTTTCGTGAACCACCCTACGGGGGCGAGGAGTCCAGCAATTCTCTTGCACGCAAATATCCCCCTCTGGATAAAATGATTGCGACTGTCAGTGGCATTTAGAGCAATTTGTTGAACGCGCTGCGTTAAAATTTGAATAAGATATCCTGACATATTATTGGTTATCATAGAAATCTTGGCTTCCGTAATATCTCAACTCTATTTCCTCATTAAAGTTGAGTCATTCCCTACGTCATAGCAAGGAACAACGCCCGTGCTTACTTCAGGCTGTGGCAGGCAGTGGAATAGATAAATGTTAGGTTATTCGAACTTGCGTAGTTACAATCTCCGAGGTTTGGGCTTTTTCGGCACGGGTTAAGAATTAGGGTTGAAGGTGAAATACGTCTAGCACTAAAGCTATAATGATCTTGCAGCAATGCGAGAGGCAAGGTGGTTGGTGTATGTAATTTTTAGTTTTTGAAATATCGATTTATAAAAATATGGCAGCGAGCTTAGAAACCGTCTGTCCTGTGCAATTGGTGCAAACGTAACTAAATGAAATTAATGGTTTAATTTGGAATGGATATTTTATGGTAAATCTCAAGTGCATTGTAGTAGCTACAATCTCCCTTAATCTACTTATGATAATCAGCAATGTAACAATGTTTTTTCACAGTCATAATTCTATAATCTGATGACAAATAATAACAATTCTAGCGATACTTTTAGGATAGGACAGGATTTACATATTTATCCCTGGGGGAGGAAAGCCGAAAGGACGGCTAGCAACCGACGGCTTCTCGTCAGGTTACCAGTCCATATGCTAATATTTAACCAGTTATCTATTTTAGATGCTTTGACGTGATGTTGGAGAAAGCAGTAACAGACCAGCGGTTTCGTGAACCACCCTACGGGGGCGAGGAGTCCAGCAATTCTCTTGCACGCAAATATCCCCCTCTGGATAAAATGATTGCGACTGTCAGTGGCATTTAGAGCAATTTGTTGAACGCGCTGCGTTAAAATTTGAATAAGATATCCTGACATATTATTGGTTATCATAGAAATCTTGGCTTCCGTCATATCTCAACTCTATTTCCTCATTAAAGTTGAGTCATTCCCTACGTCATAGCAAGGAACAACGCCCGTGCTTACTTCAGGCTGTGGCAGGCAGTTTAATAGATAAATGTTAGGTTATTCGAACTTGCGTAGTTACAATCCCCGAGGTTTGGGCTTTTTCGGCACGGGTTAAGAATTAGGGTTGAAGGTGAAATACGTCTAGCACAAAAGCTATAATGATCTTGCAGCAATGCGAGAGGCAAGGTGGTTGGTGTATGTAATTTTTAGTTTTTGAAATATCGATTTATAAGAATATGGCAGCGAGCTTAGAAACCGTCTGTCCTGTGCAATTGGTGCAAACGTAACTAAATGAAATTAATGGTTTAATTTGGAATGGATATTTTATGGTAAATCTCAAGTGCATTGTAGTAGCTACAATCTCCCTTAATCTACTTATGATAATCAGCAATGTAACAATGTTTTTTCACAGACATAATTCTATAATCTGATGACAAATAATGATTTAAATGGCGGATCAGTGTCAAGATCAACCATCGGTTCCAAGCAATACGGGTGAGATATCTTGAATTTTAGATGAAATTTCTAGCGTTCAGTATGTGAGAGCATTCGTAAATGTTCCATAAATAAATCAGTGTCAACACAAACAAGGCCCAATTTCAATCCCAATCCCAGCCGATGCAATCAAAATATCGTGATCAGCGACTCAGAAATAGGGACGAAATTTGGAATCTAAACCGGAATTGAGTCGTCAATTTTGAAACTCTAATTCGATGTCTAATCTACACCATTTTGTTTATTCACTAAAATAGAGGTGTGCAACCGGTGGACCGCGGGAGAAATGCGGTCGCCCAAAAAATTTGTGCGGTCCTCGAAGTGACAATTTTAAATGACTTGCCTTTGAAACTAGTTTTCTTCAATTTAGTTTAATCTAGTATGCGCGAATGATTCCAATGCCTTCGCGCTTCAACAGCGAAATGCGCTTCAGAATGTGTAACAAAACAACACTGCGCGCTCTTCCGCGTAAATCTTATTTCGTTTTTTCTTGCAAAGCGGTGTGGCAAGTAGTTGTTAATTTATTTTAGGAAGCTCGTTTCTATATTTCTTTCCATGCTTTGTGGCCATGATGCATAGAAAAAAGCCGCTTTCCTTATGAGGTCGATTTTCAGTCTACGGTCTTCGGATTTTTATCACGGCTAAGCTTTCGTAGCCGTCCGAACCAGATAACATCGACATTATTATATGTCAATCTCAAGAAAATTATTTTTGGTTTCGATACGTCTCCGTGATTGGAGGGAACTATAGCGGTAGGGTTGCAATATCTGCGAAATGGCATATTTGCTCGCTCATATAATGTCGTGCATCTGCTTTCAATTTAATAGCTCACGTAAAGCTGTGTAACCCTTTGCTGGGTTTGCTTGCCTTTGAGTCAGTCTCTGCATTTGCTCTGATTTAAACTGCTTTCAGTCAAATTTTTTGATTGAATTTTGAGCGGTTAAGTGGGGTCGAATTTTTAGTGTGAAAATAATTCTCACGGAAAAACAAAATATTCATTTTTTTAAAGAACATTCATTTCATTAAGTATGCATGTTAACATGAGTCTTATGAGACCGATCACATAATTTGAACTGATTAGTGTTTGTCCTGAGCTTTTTAGAGGTGAACGTACATTTCGAAGAAGCAGAATGTTAAGAGTCAGAGATTTGCTCAATGAACTTTGGTTATTCGGAATGTAATTAGGAATTATATCCATTTAGTATTGACACATACGGATCCACACTGCTTAGCCAATAATTATAGCACACATTATAATCATGTGACAGATATCGTGTCTTTATTAACGCAATTAGGTATTCTCGTTCCATGAAGTTAGCTGAAGTGGTTTCATTTAACGAAGATCTCGCGTGTATTTTATTTTGATAGTTATTAATAACCTTCCATGGATGCGTAAATAGTAAAGTTGAACAATTCAGAATCCCAAAGTATTGGAATTCAAAAGGATTCGATAACAGGGTTCGGTTTAAGAGTCTTCGATAGAGTGCGGCAATTTTCGAATTTCGAGTATTTTCTTTATTAATTATTATAAATTGGAATAGCATAATCTTTTTACAAGGAATAACAAGAATATATGTAAGCTTTCGTTAGATCATAGTCTATTCTTATGCTATTCGTATTTATCTTTATAATACTATTTCGTTCAAGCATCCTAGTGGGAACGGACACATACCGATCCGAAGCATGGAGTGAACAAGAAAAAGGGCTTGCAGTTCATTCAGTACACAATATCCAATACCGTATGTGTTATAAGTCAAAGAGCAAAATTTTGTTTTGCGGCGCGCACACGCAGAGATCTCTCGCGCATGATGTTTAACATTTGCACGACGCACACACAGATGCGATAGACATTCAATACAGTCATCACAGAGGGTTCGACGACGGAGAGTGTTGCATGCTTTTCGCGTTTTCCTTACAACTTGCGTATTATTATTGATGTCGATTAACGGATTAATGTCCGTTTCACCATTACCGTATTGCAACAATCTTAATTCTTTACGAACACGTCTTGTTTCTTTTTACATCGAATGAGTTTTGGGCGTCCAAATTGTAAAAATAAAGATGTGGACTAGAACCAGACAGTAATTGTTCCAGAAATATATTAGCAAATAATTTAATATCAGCATGTCAAACAAAATGCTTCATTGGGGCATTAACTTAGCTCACTTGTTTTAACCTGAAATAATCTGACACATCTTAGTGGTGGGAAATAACTCAACCCAACCTTGGATAATCAGAACTATTTAATAAACAGAAATAAAGAATCAACATTAAATTAAAAAGGTTTTTATTATTCAATCAATCCAATGAACTTCAATTGATCAAATACTAACTCAATTATAATATAAAAAATTTAATTTCAAATATTTTTCTGTCACCACTACTTTACTCAGGGTATAAGAGAAAGCTGAGTGGCGAAGGTTCTGGCTTTTCCAATTCACATAGTAGCTATTTACATACTGGTTTTTCTATAAAGCTTAAGTAGAGAGAGAGAGGCCTTAAAGCTCTCCCCACTTAGTGGTTACTGTCAAGTCTATGACATTTTTGTGTGTATGTTGTCTGGTTGGCAAGCCCCCTTCGATTTTCTTTTTCGTGCAATATTACTATCATTTAAAGCTAATGCTGAATTTGAAATACCAATATTTCTTATACAAATATTTATTTTTTACAGAGACGAACATAACTGACTCTCTCATTCAAGAAGTTCGAGCTGAGCAGATTCGTGAAGTTCATGCTGAGAAGGTCGAGCAGAATGTAACAAACATTGATGGTAGGTTTGATTCCCCAAGATTTCCAGAGTAGAAAAATTCTTAAGTAAAACTATTACCCTAATTCTTTTCAGCCAATTGTTTGATATAAAACATAAATTTGAACCACACTTTGAATTAATGCTTGGTTCTTATTGCAGGTCACTATGTCACTTATGTAATGTTATCAACATTCACATTTATTTGGTAGATAGGGCTGGGCATTAAGAGTCGAATAGTTAATTATTCGAATCGGTTCGGAGCAAAATTTCGATTTACAGCCATTTTTTTTGCGTCAATGGTCGAGTTAAATTTCTCAATTTTTTTCATCTTATTTTTTATCTTATTTTATCCTATTTTTTTCTCTTATCTTATTACCTTCACCAACTTTCCCAAGATAAGATCATAAGTTTGATATTGAGGCTTTAACTTATCCAACTTTCCCAAGATAAGCGTTAATGAGAGTTAAATTTCTCAATTTTTTTCATCTTATTTTTTATCTTATTTTATCTTATTTTTTTTTTCTTATTTTATTACCTTCACCAACTTTCCCAAGATAAGATCATAAGTTTGATATTGAGGCTTTAACTTATCCAACTTTCCCAAGATAAGCGTTAATAAAAGTTAAATTTCTCAATTTTTTTCATCTTATTTTTTATCTTATTTTATCTTATTTTTTTTTTCTTATTTTATTACCTTCACCAACTTTCCCAAGATAAGCTCATAAGTTTGATGGTGAGGCTTTAACTTATCTAATTTGCCCAGGATAAGCACATAAGTTTGATGGCGAGGCTTTAACTTATCTAACTTGCCCAGGATAAGCACATAAGTTTAATGGTGAGGCTTTAACTTATTTAACTTGCTCAGGACAAGCACATGGACTTGCTCAGGACATGCATAGTTCTTATCGCAAGGATCTCTGCTACTTGCGTTATGTTTTTATGATTCACCGTTTCTCTCGGCAAATGAGTCTACTCGGCAAGCCAGACGAGGCTTGTTTTTAAGTCTAAAAAAAGTTTTTTTTGCATATAGCCCCCTAATAAGACGGGGCAGGAAAATCGCAAGTCTGCGGTGCAAAATCGGAATCGGAAATTTCTATGGCTTGTGAGCGGTCGCCGCGTTTGTACATTCGTTAAAATAGCCCATAGTGACTTTTCTGTCGCGTAATATTCAATCCATGACAACTACGGAAATTTTAACTGTCTTTCTACTTTAATTGAATTGTGTTCAACGTAACTCGCGATTGCTTTGACTTACGACCAAATAAATGCATTACTAATCTGAAATAACACAGCAATCTGCGGACATAATAGTATGAGATGAACTGCCTAATTATATTAAGTTATGATAAATATGTTTGCGCTCTTGCGGATTAGTTATCGTCGTTATAAAAATCCCAAGATTTGCTGAAGTAGTATCACTACTCCAAAATACTCGGCAATCCATGGTCATAAAAATCTGGTGATCGCGAGAACGCCGATTCATTTAAATCGACCTGACAGGGATACATGTTATCGCCCCCGAGGTTTTTGATTAGATATTAAAGACAACCCCGGGAAATGTGAATTACCATACCCACCCAATAGGACGTTTCCCCCCAAATAAAATAAAAAATCAGGCCAACACTTTGGGTCTAGAAAAGCGACTACATCTCGGGAAATACTGTACATTTATTTGGTAATTTGGAATAATTGACATATTGCCATAACATTTGGATTGAAAATTTTCGAATATTTTTTGTAAAATTCTTTTGTCTGTGAGTGAAATTTTTAATTGGTCATAATCATACTTAACCAATGATAATTGAGTGTCAATATTTTCTGCAATATAAGCTGTGCATATTTTAATACCACCTTTTTATTAGGAACCACTAGGATGGCATTCTTTGAGCAGTACCCTGGGAACTGTTCTAACATTGTCTCACTATTCTTTATACAATCTGTTTTTTTTAACTCCGATTATATTATAGAAGGTTAGAACATTTTGATGATGAAGCCTTAACTTATCTAAATTGCACATGATGAGCACATAAGTTTTATTGTGAGGCCTTAACTTATCCAACTTTCTCAGGATGAGCACATAAGATTTGATGGTGAGGTCTTAACTTATCTAACTTGCCCAGGATAAGCACATAAGTTTGATGGTAAGGCTTTAACTTATCTAACTTGCCCAGGACAAGAACATAAGTTTGATGTCTAGGCTTTATTTTACGGTATCTAAATTGCCTAAACCCAAGATAAAGCACAATCAGGTCCAATTGGTTGTTGAAAAGTAACCTAATCTAAGACAAACAGAATTATATAACATAAACCAAAAACTGTCTTTAAATTATATAAGGATTTTACTACCTATATATATCAACTAGTTTGTAACATGAACCTTTTTCTTTAATTTTGTGAGATATTTCGCGTATGTTTTCTGTTTGATAACCCATATAACCTCTCCCCCCTGCACATTTTTGGGCATTAAAAATAGCTAGGCTTCAAGAAGAGTATCTATTCATCTAAGTTAATTACGGGAACAGCCATGGTGGTTGAGTGTCCAATAAACATCAGTTTCAGTGCATTAACATACTGATAATCTGAGGCTTTCTTTATATTCCATCAAGATATTTATATCTGTAGCCGATTCGGTATTGTGATCTTAAAGAACTATAAATTGTCGTTCATACAGATGACGACATATTTCATATACACATTGTATTATATTTACAGAGACAAGCATAACTGACTCTCAGATCCAAGAAATTCGAGCTGAGCAGATTCATGAAGTTCATGCTGAGAAGGTCGTGCAAAATGTAACAAACATTGATGGTAGGTTTGATTCCACAGGATTTCCATGTGAAATAAATCAAAACATTAAATATTAACCAAAACTTGTTTTAGCAAATTATTCATTATAAAACCCAATCTAGCTAAAACTTGAATTATTCTTATTTTGCTTCCATCGCATATTTTCTTTTGTCACTGATATGGCATTGTGAGATTAAAGAATTAGGAACTCTGTCACGCCAAGTTTTTTAGGTGTTTCCAGTTAACAAATATCATGTGCCTTTATTTTATTATTTTACCAAATGAGCATTGTAAAAATAGCAGAATTTTTTTTACGCTCTGATTTCAAATTTGAAAACTCAATATTTTATATAAAAACTATTTCTTTCTTACAGAGACAAGCATAACCGACTCTCACATTCAAGAAGTTCGAGCAGAGCAGATTCATGAAGTCCATGCCAAGAAGATCGTGCAGAATGTTACGAACATTGATGGTGGGTTCGATTCCACAGGATTTGCAGAGTAGCAATATTATGTATATTGACTATGAACCAAATCAATGTCTAATTCCTATTGCAGGACATTTTTGCCACTTTCCCTTTAAATTCAACTTGAAATATGTCAGTATGGTAGTTTGGAATGTGTCGCCACACCTTCCAACTTAACTCTTTAAATATTAGTGTCTTTAGAGAGTTTTGGGATGTCATATTTTTAAAATTTGTTCAAAGTGGTGTACTGACTTAGAGTGGCAATGAAAGTTTTAAATATATTTTGCTACATTCACAAATGTGAGTGGAAATTCTCAATTGATAAAAATATTAATACTCATTGATAATGTAAGATGCAAAAAGAGTCAATATTTAAATGCTTATATTTTTATACCCACTTTTAATATGGCCCTCTAGGTTATCTTTTGGCGCTCAAGAAGTGTGTGTACCTAGTTGTTCTTTTTGGTGATACGCCTCAAAATAGGGTACATACACAAAGACACATCACACTCTGCAAAATAGTATCTGGTTTCTTTACGCAGTTTCTTGCCACCTTTGTCGCAGTGTGAACAGCAGACCTTGCAGCGTCTTGTAGATGCTTCTTTGCCGCCATCAGGTGGAATACAATAAACGATTTATTCCATCTATTGTCACACCATGCTTTCGACTGACCATTTTCATTTTTGGGTTGCCCGCTGCACGACCCACGTAGCCTCGCCCACCTCTGGGTCAGTACGAACAGCCGCCCACCGAACGGCAACGACTTAATTATTGATTTTCCAGCCTACGACGAGTGTACGCGGGCGTAACGGTTTACTAGCAGCTTGTAATTGTGTGTGCCGAGAATGCTCGGAGGTAACTCGGTACGTATGGTCTGTGCTTGGCGAATATTCTCAGGAACAACGGTAATAGAGTTAAAGGGATGTACTGACTGACTAGGAATAAAAGTTTTATTCATTTTTTGCTACATTCACAAACCAATCAGTTGAAAGTCCTAGTTAATCAATATCATACTCGTTGATATTGTAAGATATTGAGCATCAATATTTTAATGCCTATATTTTTATATATCCTTTTATTATGGCCCTTTAGGAAGGTTATCAATGCCCTCGAATGCCCAATTTTGAAATCTATGTTTTCTGGTTAGCAAAACCCCCTTTCAATTTTATTTTTAGTGCAATAATGCCATCTTTTAAAATTTAATGCTCAATTTGAAATAACAATATTTTTTCATACAAATTATTAATTTATTACAGAGACAAACATAACTGACTCTTACATTCAAGAAGTTCGAACAGAGCAGATTCACGAAGTTCATGCTGAGAAGGTCGTGCAGAATGTAACAAATATTGATGGTAGGTTTGATTCCACAGGATTTCCAGTTGAAAAATCTATACATTACATATAAACTAAAACATTTTCATCAAATAGTTTGTTGTAAAACCCAAATTTGAAATACTTTTCAAATCAATGCATAGTTTTCATCGCTAGGATCACTGCTACTTGCGATATAGTTTTATGATTTACCGTATTTCTCGGCAAATAAGTCTACCCGGCAAATAGGACGAAGCTTGTTTTAGGCCTGAAAAAGAAGTTCTTGCATATAGCCCCCCAATAAGACTGGGCTTGAAAATCGCAAGTCTGCGGTTCAAAATCGGAATTAAAAATTTCCATGCAACAGCTTGTGAGCGGTCGCCGCATCTGCGCAATCGTTAAAAAAGGCCCATAATGACTTTTTCTGTCTCGTAATATACAATCCATGACAACTACGGGAATTTTAACTGTTTTTTTTATTTTAATTTAATTGTATTCAACGTAACTCGCGATTGCGTCGACTCACGACCAAAAAATTGCTTTTCTAATCTAAAATAACACAGCAATCTGCAGACATACTAGTATAAGATGAACTGCCCGATTATATGTAGTATTGATACATATTTTTCCGCTTTTGCGGATTTATGCTAACTTATCTAACTTTCCCAGGATAAGCACATAAGTTTGATGGTTAGGCCTTAACTTATCTCTCATGCCCGGGATAAGCAAATCAGTTCGATTGTGAGGCCTTCCTTATCTAACTTGCCCAGAATAAGCAGATAAGTTTGATGGGAAGGCTTTACTTACCTAAATTTACCAGGATAAGCACATACTTTTGATGGTGATCCCTTAACTTATCTAATATGCCCAGGATAAGCACTTTAGTTTGATGGTGAGGCTTTACCTTATATAAATTTCCCAGTATAAGCACATCAGTTTGATGATGAGGCTTTCTTGCCCAGGATAAGCACGCACACAAGTTTGATTGTGAGGCCTTAAATTATCTAACTTGCCCAGGATAAGCACATACGTTTGATGGTGAGCCCTTAACTTATCTAAATTGCCCAGGATGAGCACTTTAATTTGTGGGCTTTACCTTATCTAAATTTCCCAAGATAAGCACAAGTACAATTGCAACACAATCTACCCAAGTGACGTATTTTATGCCTTCAGTAATTCATTTGTTGAGAGAACCAATTACAATAAAAAAAAGTCGCTTACAATTACATATTTCCAAGAATTCGAAATTCGATTAGATTCGAAAAAAATATTCGATTCGATTCTGATATCACAAGGTATTCGAAAATGCCCAGCCCTAGTTACAGCGAAGAATATATTGCAAACAATACCAGTACGGTATCCTATTATACGTGTATAAAACTTGCAGTAAGGGGAATGAAATATGATGAAAAAAAAACGGTCAAAAAATTTGTAAATAACAGTAAACATAGATTAATTCACTGAGTCATTCAGAGTTACCAGATTTAATGCGGCGGTTATTCTAGAATTGGATTCCTTGCACATGTAATTGTTTGCCCGACTTGCTTACAGCGAGCAATTTGATAGGCGTATCAAATGTTTCGTACATGTTTGATAAACCCCTGCTGTACATTTCTGAGTGTTATGAAAAGCTAAGTTCCCAGACAGCTATTTCCTCATCTAAATTAAATTAATGGAACAGGTATGGGGGTTGGGTAATGGAGGATTACTTTACAATATTTAGATAAAAACGGGGATGTGTCAATGACACAATTTTCTACTTCATAAAAATCTGATTGATTGTATACAAACTATATTCTTTTACAGAGACAAACATAACTGACTCTCAGATTCAAGAAGTTTAATAGAGTTTAATAAATCTAAATGTTACATATAGCCCAAAACTTGTTTCTAGCTAGTTACTTATCAAAAAACTCAATCTAGAACTTAAATTAAATTCATTTCGCTTCTAACACGTATTTGCTTTTGTCACTAATATGGTATTGTGAGATGGAAGAATTATCTATATTTTTCACTTCAATTTAGTTTGTCGACTAAAGATTATAATGTATCTCATTTTATTATTTAACCAAATGTGCAATGTGAGAATAGCACAGTTTTTTTTACGCTCCAACGCCCAATATGAAAACCTATTTTTATAAATAGAATATTTCTTTTGTACAGAGACAAGCATAACTGACTCCCATATTCAAGAAGTTCGAGCTGAGCAGATTCATGAAGTTCATGCTGACAAAGTCGTGCAGAATGTTACGAACATTGATGGTAGGTCGAATTTATCAGAATTTCCAGAGTTGAAATAATATGAATATTGACTATGAACCTACACTTGATTTGAGCAAAGTGTGTAAAGAAAACAACCTCTTAACATTACTCTTGGAACTGTCTTGATATTGCCCCAATTTTAATCTTAAGGATGATTAATATAAGTTTTAAGTACCCTAACTCGTAATAGTACTGAAATAAGAAAAATCAAATTTAAAATTATGGCCTAACCCTAACCTGGTACACATGCTACGTTCCAGTGTCTAACTTGCCCAGGATAAGCACATAAGTTTGATGGTGAGGCTTTACCTTGCCTAACTTGCCCAGGATAAGCACATAAATTTGATGGCGATGCCTTAACTTATCTAACTTGTCCAGGATAACCACCTAAGTTTGATGTTGAGGCCTTTACTTATCTAACTTCCCCAGAATAAGCACAGAAATTTTAATGGTGCGGCCTTATCTTATCTAACTTGCCAAGAATAAGCACATAAGTTTGATGGGAAGGCTTCAACTTATCTAACTTGCCCAGGATAAGTACATAAGTTTGATGGTGAAGCTTTAACTTATCTAACTTTCCCAGGATACTCACCTAAGTTTGATGGTGCGGCCTTTGCTTATCTAATTTTCCCAGAATAAGCACGTAAGTGTGATGGTGCGACCTTATCTTATCTAACTTGACAAGAATAAGCACGTAAGTTTGATGGGAAGGCTTTAACTTACCTAACTTGCCCAGGATAAGCACATAAATTTGATGGTGATGCCTTAACTTATCTAACTTCCCCAGAATAAGCACAGAAATTTTAATGGTGCGGCCTTATCTTATCTAACTTGCCAAGAATAAGCACATAAGTTTGATGGGAAGGCTTTAACTTATCTAACTTGCCCAGGATAAGTACATAAGTTTGATGGTGAAGCCTTATCTTATCTATTTTGCCCAGAAAAAGGGAAAAAGTTTGATAGCGAGGCTTTACTTATCTAACTTTCCCGGATAAGCACATAAGTTTGATTGTTAGGCCTTAATTTATCTAACTTTCCCAGGATAATCACCTAAGTTTGATGGTGCGGCCTTATCTTATCTAACTTGCCATGAATAAGCACATAAATTTGATGGGAAGGCTCTAACTTGCCCGGGACAAGTACATAAGTTTGATGGTGAAGCCTTATCTTATCTAACCTGCCCAGAATAAGCAAATAAGTTTGATAGTGAGGCTTTAACTTATATAATTTGCCCGGAATAAGCACATAAGTTTGATGGGATGACTTTACTTATCTAACTTTACCAGGATAAGCACAAACTTTTGATGATGAGCCCTTAACTTATCTAATATGCCCAAGATAAGCACTTTAGTTTGATGGTGAGGCTTTAACTTATATAAATTTCCCAGTATAAGCACATCAGTTTAATGATGAGACTTTACCATATCTGAATTTCCCAGGATAGGCACATAAGTTTGATGGTGAGGCTTTCCTGCCCAGGATAAGCACGCACACAAGTTTGATTGCGAGGCCTTAAATTATCTAACTTGCCCAGAATAAGCACATAACTTTGATGGTGAGGCTTTATCGTATCTAACTTGCCCATGATAAGCACATACGTGTGATGGTGAGCCCTTAACTCATCTAAATTGCCCAGGATGAGCACTTTAATTTGTGGGCTTTACCTCATCTAAATTTCCCAAGATAACCACAAGTACAATTGCAACACAATCTACCTGAGTGACGTATTCTATGCCTTCAGTAATTCATTTGTTGAGAGAACCAATTACAATAAAAAAAAGTCGCTTACCATTACATATTTCCAAGTATTCGAAATTCGATTCGAAAAAAATATTCGATTTGATTCTGATATCACAAGGTATTCGAAAATGCCCAGCCCTAGTTACAGCGAAGAATATATTGCAAACAATACCAGTACGGTATCCTATTATACGTGTATAAAACTTGCAGTAAGGGGGATGAAATATGATGAAAAAAAATGGTCAATAAATTTGTAAATAACAGTAATTATAGATTAATTCACTGAGTCATTCAGAGTTACCAGATTTAATGCGGCGGTTATTCTAGAATTGGATTCGTTGAACATGTAATTGTTTGCCCGACTTGCTTACAGCGAGCAATTTGATAGGCGTATCAAATGTTTCGTACATGTTTGATAAACCCCTGCTGTACATTTCTGAGTGTTATGAAAAGCTAAGTTTCCAGACAGCTATTTCCTCATCTAAATTAAATTAATGGAACAGGTATGGGGTTTGGGTAATGGAGGATTACTTTACAGTATTTCAATATTTAGATAAAAACGGGGATGTGTCGATGACACAATTTTCTACTTCATAAAAATCTGATTGATTGTATACAAACTATATTCTTTTACAGAGACAAACATACCTGACTCTCAGATTCAAGAAGTTTAATAAATTCAAACATTACATATAAACCAAAACTTGTTTCTAGCTAGTTACTTATCAAAAAACTCAATCTAGAACTTGAATTAAATTCATTTCGCTTCCAACACGTATTTGCTTTTGTCACTAATAAAGTATTGTGAGATGGAAGAACTATCTATATTTGTCACTTCAATTTAGTTTGTCGACTAAATATTATAATGTATCTCATTTTAATATTTAACCAAATGTGCAATGTGAAAATAGCACAGTTTTTTTTACGCTCCAATGCCCAATTTGAAAACTTATTTTTATATTTAAAATATTTCTTTCGTACAGAGACAAGCATAACTGGCTCCCATATTCAAGAAGTTCGAGCTGAGCAGATTCATGAGGTTCATGCTGACAAGGTCGTGCAGAATGTTACGAACATTGATGGTAGGTCGGATTTATCAGAATTTCCAGAGTTGATATTATCTGAATATTGACTATGAACCTACACTTGATTTTAGCAAAGTGTGTAAAGAAAGCAATCTCTTAACATTACTCTTGGAACTGTCTTGATATTGCCCCAATTTTAATCTTAATGATGATTAATATAAGTTTTAAGTACCCAACTCGTAATAGTACTGAAATAAGAAAAATCGAATTTAAAATTATGGCCTAACCCTAACCTGGTACACATGCTACGTTCCAGTGTCTAACTTGCCCAGGATAAGCACATAAGTTTGATGGTGAGGCTTTAACTTACCTTAGTTTCCCAGGATACTCACCTAAGTTTGATGGTGCGGCCTTTACTTATCTAACTTTCCCAGAATAAGCACATAAGTGTGATGGTGCGACCTTATCTTATCTAACTTGCCAAGGATAAGCACGTAAGTTTGATGGGAAGGCTTCAACTTACCTAACTTGCCCATGATATGCACATAAATTTGATGGTGATGCCTTAACTTATCTAACTTGTCCAGGATAAGCACCTAAGTTTGATGTTGAGGCCTTTACTTATCTAACTTCCCCAGAATAAGCACAGAAATTTTAATGGTGCGGCCTTATCTTATCTAACTTGCCAAGAATAAGCACATGAGTTTGATGGGAAGGCTTTACCTTATCTAACTTGCCCAGGATAAGTACATAACTTTGATGGTGAAGCCTTATCTTATCTATTTTGCCCAGAAAAAAGGAAAAAGTTTGATAGCGAGACTTTACTTATCTAACTTTCCCGGATAAGCACATAAGTTTGATTGTTAGGCCTTAATTTATCTAACTTTACCAGGATACTCACCTAAGTTTGATGGTGCGGCCTTTACTTATCTAACTTGCCAAGAATAAGCACATAAGTTTGATGGTGCGGCCTTATCTTATCTAACTTGCCATGAATAAGCACATAAATTTGATGGGAAGGCTCTAACTTGCCCGGGACAAGTACATAAGTTTGATGGTGAAGCCTTATCTTATCTAACCTGCCCAGAATAAGCAAATAAGTTTGATAGTGAGGCTTTAACTTATATAATTTGCCCGGAATAAGCACATAAGTTTGATGGGAAGACTTTACTTATCTAACTTTACCAGGATAAGCACAAACTTTTGATGATGAGCCCTTAACTTATCTAATATGCCCAAGATAAGCACTTTAGTTTGATGGTGAGGCTTTAACTTATATAAATTTCCCAGTATAAGCACATCAGTTTGATGATGAGGCTTTACCTTATCTGAATTTCCCAGGATAGGCACATAAGTTTGATGGTGAGGCTTTCCTGCCCAGGATAAGCACGCACACAAGTTTGATTGTGAGGCCTTAAATTATCTAACTTGCCCAGAATAAGCACATAACTTTGATGGTGAGGCTTTATCGTATCTAACTTGCCCATGATAAGCACATACGTGTGATGGTGAGCCCTTAACTCATCTAAATTGCCCAGGATGAGCACTTTAATTTGTGGGCTTTACCTCATCTAAATTTCCCAAGATAACCACAAGTACAATTGCAACACAATCTACCTGAGTGACGTATTCTATGCCTTCAGTAATTCATTTGTTGAGAGAACCAATTACAATAAAAAAAAGTCGCTTACCATTACATATTTCCAAGTATTCGAAATTCGATTCGAAAAAAATATTCGATTCGATTCTGATATCACAAGGTATTCGAAAATGCCCAGCCCTAGTTACAGCGAAGAATATATTGCAAACAATACCAGTACGGTATCCTATTATACGTGTATAAAACTTGCAGTAAGGGGGATGAAATATGATGAAAAAAAACGGTCAATAAATTTCTAAATAACAGTAAACACAGATTAATTCACTGAGTCATTCAGAGTTACCAGATTTAATGCGGCGGTTATTCTAGAATTGGATTCCTTGCACATGTAATTGTTTGCCCGACTTGCTTACAGCGAGCAATTTGATAGGCGTATCAAATGTTTCGTACATGTTGATTTAACCCCTGCTGTACATTTCTGAGTGTTATGAAAAGCTAAGTTTCCAGACAGCTATTTCCTCATCTAAATTAAATTAATGAAACAGGTATGGGGGTTGGGTAATGGAGGATTACTTTACAGTATTTCGATATTTAGATAAAAACGGGGATGTGTCGATGACACAATTTTCTACTTCATAAAAATCTGATTGATTGTATACAAACTATATTCTTTTACAGTGACAAACATAACTGACTCTCAGATTCAAGAAGTTTAATAAATTCAAACATTACATATAGACCAAAACTTGTTTCTAGCTAGTTACTTATCAAAAAACTCAATCTAGAACTTGAATTAAATTCATTTCGCTTCCAACACGTATTTGCTTTTGTCACTAATAAAGTATTGTGAGATGGAAGAACTATCTATATTTGTCACTTCAATTTAGTTTGTCGACAAAAGATTATAATGTATCTCATTTTAATAATTAACCAAATGTGCAATGTGAGAATAGCATAGTTTTTTTTTACGCTCCAATGCCCAAATTGAAAACTTATTTTTATAAATAAAAATTTCTTTCGTACAGAGACAAGCATAACTGACTCCCATATTCAAGAAGTTCGAGCTGAGCAAATTCATGAAGTTCATGCTGACAAGGTCGTGCAGAATGTTACGAACATTGATGGTAGGTCGGATTTATCAGAATTTCCAAAGTTGATATTATATGAATATTGACTATGAACCTACACTTGATTTTAGCGAAGTGTGTAAAGAAAGCAATCTCTTAACATTACTCTTGAAACTGTCTTGATATTGCCCCACTTTTAATCTTAAGGAAGATTAGTATAAGTTTTAAGTACCCTAACTCGTAATAGTACTGAAATAAGCAAAATCGAATTTAAATTATGGCCTAACCCTAACTTGGTACACATGCTACGTTCCAGTGTCTAACTTGCCCAGGATAAGCACATAAGTTTGATGGTGAGGCTTTAACTTACCTACGTTTCCCAGGATACGAACCTAAGTTCGATGGCGAGGCTTTAATTTATCTAACTTTCCCTGGATACTCACCTAAGTTTGATGATGCGGTCTTTACTTATCTAACTTGCCACGAATAAGCACATAAGTTTGATGGTGCGGCCTTATCTTATCTAACTTGCCAAGAATAAGCACATAACTTTGTTGGGGAGGCTTTAACTTACCTAACTTGCCCAGGATAAGCACATAAGTTTGATGGTGATGCCTTAACTTATCTAACTTATCCAGGATAAGCACCTAAGTTTGATGTTTAGGCTTTTAAATATCTAACTTTCCCACAATAAGCACATAAATTTTAATGGTGCGGCCTTATCTTGTCTAACTTGCCATGAATAAGCACATATATTCGATGGGAAGGCTTCAACTTACCTAATTTGCCCAGGATAAGTACATAAGTTTGATGGTGAAGCCATATCCCATCTAACCTGCCCAGGATAAGCACATACTTTTGATGGTGAGCACTTAACTTATTTTTTATGCCCAGGATAAGCACTTTAGTTTGATGGTGAGGCTTTACCCCTATATACATTTCCCAGTATAAGCACATCAGTTTGATGATGAGGCTCTACCTTATCTGAATTTCCCAGGATAGGCACATAAGTTTGATGGTGAGGCTTTCTTGCCCAGGATAAGCACGCACACAAGTTTGATTGTGAGGCCTTAAATTACCTAACTTTCCCAGAATAAGCACATAACTTTGATGGTGAGGCTTTGTCTTATCTATCTTGCCCAGGATAAGCACATACGTTTGATGGTGAGCCTTTCACTGATCTAAACTTCCCAGGATGAGCACTTTAATTTGTGGGCTTTACCTTATCTAAATTTCTTAAGATAAGCACAAGTACAATTGCAACACAATCTACCTGAGTGACGTATTTTATGCCTTCAGTAATTCATTTGTTGAGAGAACCAATTACAATGAAAAAAAAGTCGCTTACAATTACATATTTCCAAGTGTTCGAAATTCGATTCGATTCGAAAAAAATATTCGATTCGATTCTGATATCACAAGGTATTCGAAAATGCCCAGCCCTAGTTACAGCGAAGAATATATTGCAAACAATACCAGTGCGGTATCCTATTATACGTGTATAAAACTTGCAGTAAGGGGGATGAAATATGATGAAAAAAAACGGTCAATAAATTTGTAAATAACAGTAAACATAGATTAATTCACTGAGTCATTCAGAGTTACCAGATTTAATGCGGCGGTTATTCTAGAATTGGATTCCTTGCTCAAGTAATTGTTTGCCCGACTTGCTTACAGCGAGCAATTTGATAGGTGTATCAAATGTTTCGTACATGTTTGATAAACCCCTGCTGTACATTTCTGAGTGTTATGAAAAGCTAAGTTTCCAGACAGCTATTTCCTCATCTAAATTAAATTAATGGAACAGGTATGGGGGTTGGGTAATGGAGGATTACTTTACGGTATTTCGATATTTAGATAAAAACGGGGATGTGTCGATGACACAATTTTCTACTTCATAAAAATCTGATTGATTGTATACAAACTATATTCTTTTACAGAGACAAACATACCTGACTCTCAGATTCAAGAAGTTTAATAGAGTTATAAAACTAAACATTACATATAAACCAAAACTTGTTTCTAGCTAGTTACTTATCAAAAAACTCAATCTAGAACTTGAATTAAATTCATTTCGCTTCCAACACGTATTTGCTTTTGTCACTAATAAAGTATTGTGAGATGGAAGAACTATCTATATTTGTCACTTCAATTTAGTTTGTCGACTAAAGATTATAATGTATCTCATTTTAATATTTAACCAAATGTGCAATGTGAGAATAGCACAGTTTTTTTTACGCTCCAACGCCCAATTTAAAAACCTATTTTTATAAATAGAATATTTCTTTTGGACAGAGACAAGCATAACTGACTCCCATATTCAAGAAGTTCGAGCTGAGCAGATTCATGAAGTTCATGCTGACAAGGTCGTGCAGAATGTTACGAACATTGATGGTAGGTCGGATTTATCAGAATTTCCAGAGTTGAAATAATCTGAATATTGACTATGAACCTACACTTGATTTTAGCAAAGTGTGTAAAGAAAACAATCTCTTAACATTACTCTTGGAACTGTCTTGTTATTGCCCCACTTTTAATCCTAAGGAAGATTAGTATAAGTTTTAAGTACCCTAACTCGTAATAGTACTGAAATAGGCAAAATCGAATTTAAAATTATGGCCTAACCCTAACCTGGTACACATGCTACGTTCCAGTGTCTAACTTGCCCAGGATAAGCACATAAGTTTGATGGTGAGGCTTTAACTTACCTACATTTCCCAGGAAACGAACCTAAGTTCGATGGCGAGGCTTTAATTTATCTAACTTTCCCAGGATACTCACCTAAGTTTGATGGTGCGGCCTTTACTTATGTAACTTGCCAAGAATAAGCACATAAGTTTGATGGTGCGGCCTTATCTTATCTAACTTGCCAAGAATAAGCACATAACTTTGATGGGAAGGCTTTAACTTACCTAACTTGCCCAGGATAAGCACATAAGTTTGATGGTGATGCCTTAACTTATCTAACTTGTCTAGGATAAGCACCTAAGTTCGATGTTGAGGCCTTTACTTATCTAACTTCCCCAGAATAAGCACATAAATTTTAATGGTGCATCCTTATTTTATCTAACTTGCCAAGAATAAGCACATAAGTTTGATGGTGCGGCCTTATCTTATCTAACTTGCCATGAATGAGTTCATAAGTTTGATGGTGAAGCCTTATCTTATCTAACCTGCCCAGAATGAGCAAATAAGTTTGATAGTGAGGCTTTAACTTATATAATTTGCCCGGAATAAGCACATAAGTTTGATGGGAAGGCTTTACTTATCTAACTTTTCCAGAATAAGCACATAAGTTTGATGGGAAAGCTTTAACTTACCTAACTTGCCCAGGATAAGCACATAAGTTTGATGGTGATGCCTTAACTTATCTAACTCATCCAGGATAAGCACCTAAGTTTGATGTTGAGGCTTTTAAATATCTAACTTTCCCACAATAAGCACATAAATTTTAATGGTGCGGCCCTATCTTATCTAACTTGCCATGAATAAGCACATATATTCGATGGGAAGGCTTTAACTTACCTAATTTGCCCAGGATAAGTACATAATTTTGATGGTGAAGCCTTATCCCATCTAACCTGCCCAGGATAAGCACATAATTTTGATGGTGAGCACTTAACTTATTTTTTATGCCCAGGATAAGCACTTTAGTTTGATGGTGAGGCTTTTTCCCTATATGAATTTCCCAGTATAAGCACTTCAGTTTGATGATGAGGCTTTACCTTATCTGAATTTCCCAGGATAGGCACATAAGTTTGATGGTGACGCTTTCTTGCCCAGGATAAGCACGCACACAAGTCTGATTGTGAGGCCTTAAATTACCTAACTTACCCATAATAATCACATAACTTTGATGGTGGGGCTTTGTCTTATCTATCTTGCCCAGGATGAGCACATACGTTTGATGGTGAGCCTTTAACTGATCTAAATTTCCCAGGATGAGCACTTTAATTTGTGGGCTATACCTTATCTAAATTTCCCAAGATAAGCACAAGTACAATTGCAACACAATCTACCTGAGTGACGTATTTTATGCCTTCAGTAATCCATTTGTTGAGAGAACCAATTACAATAAAAAAAAAGTCGCTTACAATTACATATTTCCAAGTGTTCGAAATTCGATTCGATTCGAAAAAAATATTCGATTCGATTCTGATATCACAAGGTATTCGAAAATGCCAGCCCTAGTTACAGCGAAGAATATATTGCAAACAATACCAGTACGGTATCCTATTATACGTGTATAAAACTTGCAGTAAGGGGGATGAAATATGATGAAAAAAAAACGGTCAATAAATTTGTAAATAACAGTAAACACAGATTAATTCACTGAGTCATTCAGAGTTACCAGATTTAATGCGGCGGTTATTCTAGAATTGGATTCCTTGCACATGTAATTGTTTGCCCGACTTGCTTACAGCGAGCAATTTGATAGGCGTATCAAATGTTTCGTACATGTTGATTTAACCCCTGCTGTACATTTCTGAGTGTTATGAAAAGCTAAGTTTCCAGACAGCTATTTCCTCATCTAAATTAAATTAATGAAACAGGTATGGGGGTTGGGTAATAGAGGATTACTTTACAGTATTTCGATATTTAGATAAAAACGGGGATGTGTCGATGACACAATTTTCTACTTCATAAAAATCTGATTGATTGTATACAAACTATATTCTTTTACAGTGACAAACATAACTGACTCTCAGATTCAAGAAGTTTAATAAATTCAAACATTACATATAGACCAAAACTTGTTTCTAGCTAGTTACTTATCAAAAAACTCAATCTAGAACTTGAATTAAATTCATTTCGCTTCCAACACGTATTTGCTTTTGTCACTAATAAAGTATTGTGAGATGGAAGAACTATCTATATTTGTCACTTCAATTTAGTTTGTCGACAAAAGATTATAATGTATCTCATTTTAATAATTAACCAAATGTGCAATGTGAGAATAGCATAGTTTTTTTTTACGCTCCAATGCCCAAATTGAAAACTTATTTTTATAAATAAAAATTTCTTTCGTACAGAGACAAGCATAACTGACTCCCATATTCAAGAAGTTCGAGCTGAGCAAATTCATGAAGTTCATGCTGACAAGGTCGTGCAGAATGTTACGAACATTGATGGTAGGTCGGATTTATCAGAATTTCCAAAGTTGATATTATATGAATATTGACTATGAACCTACACTTGATTTTAGCGAAGTGTGTAAAGAAAGCAATCTCTTAACATTACTCTTGAAACTGTCTTGATATTGCCCCACTTTTAATCTTAAGGAAGATTAGTATAAGTTTCAAGTACCCTAACTCGTAATAGTACTGAAATAAGCAAAATCGAATTTAAATTATGGCCTAACCCTAACCTGGTACACATGCTACGTTCCAGTGTCTAACTTGCCCAGGATAAGCACATAAGTTTGATGGTGAGGCTTTAACTTACCTACGTTTCCCAGGATACGAACCTAAGTTCGATGGCGAGGCTTTAATTTATCTAACTTTCCCAGGATACTCACCTAAGTTTGATGGTGCGGTCTTTACTTATCTAACTTGCCACGAATAAGCACATAAGTTTGATGGTGCGGCCTTATCTTATCTAACTTGCCAAGAATAAGCACATAACTTTGTTGGGAAGGCTTTAATTTACCTAACTTGCCCAGGATAAGCACATAAGTTTGATGGTGATGCCTTATATTGCAAACAATACCAGTACGGTATCCTATTATACGTGTATAAAACTTGCAGTAAGGGGGATGAAATATGATGAAAAAAAACGGTCAATAAATTTCTAAATAACAGTAAACACAGATTAATTCACTGAGTCATTCAGAGTTACCAGATTTAATGCGGCGGTTATTCTAGAATTGGATTCCTTGCACATGTAATTGTTTGCCCGACTTGCTTACAGCGAGCAATTTGATAGGCGTATCAAATGTTTCGTACATGTTGATTTAACCCCTGCTGTACATTTCTGAGTGTTATGAAAAGCTAAGTTTCCAGACAGCTATTTCCTCATCTAAATTAAATTAATGAAACAGGTATGGGGGTTGGGTAATGGAGGATTACTTTACAGTATTTCGATATTTAGATAAAAACGGGGATGTGTCGATGACACAATTTTCTACTTCATAAAAATCTGATTGATTGTATACAAACTATATTCTTTTACAGTGACAAACATAACTGACTCTCAGATTCAAGAAGTTTAATAAATTCAAACATTACATATAGACCAAAACTTGTTTCTAGCTAGTTACTTATCAAAAAACTCAATCTAGAACTTGAATTAAATTCATTTCGCTTCCAACACGTATTTGCTTTTGTCACTAATAAAGTATTGTGAGATGGAAGAACTATCTATATTTGTCACTTCAATTTAGTTTGTCGACAAAAGATTATAATGTATCTCATTTTAATAATTAACCAAATGTGCAATGTGAGAATAGCATAGTTTTTTTTTACGCTCCAATGCCCAAATTGAAAACTTATTTTTATAAATAAAAATTTCTTTCGTACAGAGACAAGCATAACTGACTCCCATATTCAAGAAGTTCGAGCTGAGCAAATTCATGAAGTTCATGCTGACAAGGTCGTGCAGAATGTTACGAACATTGATGGTAGGTCGGATTTATCAGAATTTCCAAAGTTGATATTATATGAATATTGACTATGAACCTACACTTGATTTTAGCGAAGTGTGTAAAGAAAGCAATCTCTTAACATTACTCTTGAAACTGTCTTGATATTGCCCCACTTTTAATCTTAAGGAAGATTAGTATAAGTTTTAAGTACCCTAACTCGTAATAGTACTGAAATAAGCAAAATCGAATTTAAATTATGGCCTAACCCTAACTTGGTACACATGCTACGTTCCAGTGTCTAACTTGCCCAGGATAAGCACATAAGTTTGATGGTGAGGCTTTAACTTACCTACGTTTCCCAGGATACGAACCTAAGTTCGATGGCGAGGCTTTAATTTATCTAACTTTCCCTGGATACTCACCTAAGTTTGATGATGCGGTCTTTACTTATCTAACTTGCCACGAATAAGCACATAAGTTTGATGGTGCGGCCTTATCTTATCTAACTTGCCAAGAATAAGCACATAACTTTGTTGGGGAGGCTTTAACTTACCTAACTTGCCCAGGATAAGCACATAAGTTTGATGGTGATGCCTTAACTTATCTAACTTATCCAGGATAAGCACCTAAGTTTGATGTTTAGGCTTTTAAATATCTAACTTTCCCACAATAAGCACATAAATTTTAATGGTGCGGCCTTATCTTGTCTAACTTGCCATGAATAAGCACATATATTCGATGGGAAGGCTTCAACTTACCTAATTTGCCCAGGATAAGTACATAAGTTTGATGGTGAAGCCATATCCCATCTAACCTGCCCAGGATAAGCACATACTTTTGATGGTGAGCACTTAACTTATTTTTTATGCCCAGGATAAGCACTTTAGTTTGATGGTGAGGCTTTACCCCTATATACATTTCCCAGTATAAGCACATCAGTTTGATGATGAGGCTCTACCTTATCTGAATTTCCCAGGATAGGCACATAAGTTTGATGGTGAGGCTTTCTTGCCCAGGATAAGCACGCACACAAGTTTGATTGTGAGGCCTTAAATTACCTAACTTTCCCAGAATAAGCACATAACTTTGATGGTGAGGCTTTGTCTTATCTATCTTGCCCAGGATAAGCACATACGTTTGATGGTGAGCCTTTCACTGATCTAAACTTCCCAGGATGAGCACTTTAATTTGTGGGCTTTACCTTATCTAAATTTCTTAAGATAAGCACAAGTACAATTGCAACACAATCTACCTGAGTGACGTATTTTATGCCTTCAGTAATTCATTTGTTGAGAGAACCAATTACAATGAAAAAAAAGTCGCTTACAATTACATATTTCCAAGTGTTCGAAATTCGATTCGATTCGAAAAAAATATTCGATTCGATTCTGATATCACAAGGTATTCGAAAATGCCCAGCCCTAGTTACAGCGAAGAATATATTGCAAACAATACCAGTGCGGTATCCTATTATACGTGTATAAAACTTGCAGTAAGGGGGATGAAATATGATGAAAAAAAACGGTCAATAAATTTGTAAATAACAGTAAACATAGATTAATTCACTGAGTCATTCAGAGTTACCAGATTTAATGCGGCGGTTATTCTAGAATTGGATTCCTTGCTCAAGTAATTGTTTGCCCGACTTGCTTACAGCGAGCAATTTGATAGGTGTATCAAATGTTTCGTACATGTTTGATAAACCCCTGCTGTACATTTCTGAGTGTTATGAAAAGCTAAGTTTCCAGACAGCTATTTCCTCATCTAAATTAAATTAATGGAACAGGTATGGGGGTTGGGTAATGGAGGATTACTTTACGGTATTTCGATATTTAGATAAAAACGGGGATGTGTCGATGACACAATTTTCTACTTCATAAAAATCTGATTGATTGTATACAAACTATATTCTTTTACAGAGACAAACATACCTGACTCTCAGATTCAAGAAGTTTAATAGAGTTATAAAACTAAACATTACATATAAACCAAAACTTGTTTCTAGCTAGTTACTTATCAAAAAACTCAATCTAGAACTTGAATTAAATTCATTTCGCTTCCAACACGTATTTGCTTTTGTCACTAATAAAGTATTGTGAGATGGAAGAACTATCTATATTTGTCACTTCAATTTAGTTTGTCGACTAAAGATTATAATGTATCTCATTTTAATATTTAACCAAATGTGCAATGTGAGAATAGCACAGTTTTTTTTACGCTCCAACGCCCAATTTAAAAACCTATTTTTATAAATAGAATATTTCTTTTGGACAGAGACAAGCATAACTGACTCCCATATTCAAGAAGTTCGAGCTGAGCAGATTCATGAAGTTCATGCTGACAAGGTCGTGCAGAATGTTACGAACATTGATGGTAGGTCGGATTTATCAGAATTTCCAGAGTTGAAATAATCTGAATATTGACTATGAACCTACACTTGATTTTAGCAAAGTGTGTAAAGAAAACAATCTCTTAACATTACTCTTGGAACTGTCTTGTTATTGCCCCACTTTTAATCCTAAGGAAGATTAGTATAAGTTTTAAGTACCCTAACTCGTAATAGTACTGAAATAGGCAAAATCGAATTTAAAATTATGGCCTAACCCTAACCTGGTACACATGCTACGTTCCAGTGTCTAACTTGCCCAGGATAAGCACATAAGTTTGATGGTGAGGCTTTAACTTACCTACGTTTCCCAGGAAACGAACCTAAGTTCGATGGCGAGGCTTTAATTTATCTAACTTTCCCAGGATACTCACCTAAGTTTGATGGTGCGGCCTTTACTTATGTAACTTGCCAAGAATAAGCACATAAGTTTGATGGTGCGGCCTTATCTTATCTAACTTGCCAAGAATAAGCACATAACTTTGATGGGAAGGCTTTAACTTACCTAACTTGCCCAGGATAAGCACATAAGTTTGATGGTGATGCCTTAACTTATCTAACTTGTCTAGGATAAGCACCTAAGTTCGATGTTGAGGCCTTTACTTATCTAACTTCCCCAGAATAAGCACATAAATTTTAATGGTGCATCCTTATTTTATCTAACTTGCCAAGAATAAGCACATAAGTTTGATGGTGCGGCCTTATCTTATCTAACTTGCCATGAATGAGTTCATAAGTTTGATGGTGAAGCCTTATCTTATCTAACCTGCCCAGAATGAGCAAATAAGTTTGATAGTGAGGCTTTAACTTATATAATTTGCCCGGAATAAGCACATAAGTTTGATGGGAAGGCTTTACTTATCTAACTTTTCCAGAATAAGCACATAAGTTTGATGGGAAAGCTTTAACTTACCTAACTTGCCCAGGATAAGCACATAAGTTTGATGGTGATGCCTTAACTTATCTAACTCATCCAGGATAAGCACCTAAGTTTGATGTTGAGGCTTTTAAATATCTAACTTTCCCACAATAAGCACATAAATTTTAATGGTGCGGCCCTATCTTATCTAACTTGCCATGAATAAGCACATATATTCGATGGGAAGGCTTTAACTTACCTAATTTGCCCAGGATAAGTACATAATTTTGATGGTGAAGCCTTATCCCATCTAACCTGCCCAGGATAAGCACATAATTTTGATGGTGAGCACTTAACTTATTTTTTATGCCCAGGATAAGCACTTTAGTTTGATGGTGAGGCTTTTTCCCTATATGAATTTCCCAGTATAAGCACTTCAGTTTGATGATGAGGCTTTACCTTATCTGAATTTCCCAGGATAGGCACATAAGTTTGATGGTGACGCTTTCTTGCCCAGGATAAGCACGCACACAAGTCTGATTGTGAGGCCTTAAATTACCTAACTTACCCATAATAATCACATAACTTTGATGGTGGGGCTTTGTCTTATCTATCTTGCCCAGGATGAGCACATACGTTTGATGGTGAGCCTTTAACTGATCTAAATTTCCCAGGATGAGCACTTTAATTTGTGGGCTATACCTTATCTAAATTTCCCAAGATAAGCACAAGTACAATTGCAACACAATCTACCTGAGTGACGTATTTTATGCCTTCAGTAATCCATTTGTTGAGAGAACCAATTACAATAAAAAAAAAGTCGCTTACAATTACATATTTCCAAGTGTTCGAAATTCGATTCGATTCGAAAAAAATATTCGATTCGATTCTGATATCACAAGGTATTCGAAAATGCCAGCCCTAGTTACAGCGAAGAATATATTGCAAACAATACCAGTACGGTATCCTATTATACGTGTATAAAACTTGCAGTAAGGGGGATGAAATATGATGAAAAAAAAACGGTCAATAAATTTGTAAATAACAGTAAACACAGATTAATTCACTGAGTCATTCAGAGTTACCAGATTTAATGCGGCGGTTATTCTAGAATTGGATTCCTTGCACATGTAATTGTTTGCCCGACTTGCTTACAGCGAGCAATTTGATAGGCGTATCAAATGTTTCGTACATGTTGATTTAACCCCTGCTGTACATTTCTGAGTGTTATGAAAAGCTAAGTTTCCAGACAGCTATTTCCTCATCTAAATTAAATTAATGAAACAGGTATGGGGGTTGGGTAATAGAGGATTACTTTACAGTATTTCGATATTTAGATAAAAACGGGGATGTGTCGATGACACAATTTTCTACTTCATAAAAATCTGATTGATTGTATACAAACTATATTCTTTTACAGTGACAAACATAACTGACTCTCAGATTCAAGAAGTTTAATAAATTCAAACATTACATATAGACCAAAACTTGTTTCTAGCTAGTTACTTATCAAAAAACTCAATCTAGAACTTGAATTAAATTCATTTCGCTTCCAACACGTATTTGCTTTTGTCACTAATAAAGTATTGTGAGATGGAAGAACTATCTATATTTGTCACTTCAATTTAGTTTGTCGACAAAAGATTATAATGTATCTCATTTTAATAATTAACCAAATGTGCAATGTGAGAATAGCATAGTTTTTTTTTACGCTCCAATGCCCAAATTGAAAACTTATTTTTATAAATAAAAATTTCTTTCGTACAGAGACAAGCATAACTGACTCCCATATTCAAGAAGTTCGAGCTGAGCAAATTCATGAAGTTCATGCTGACAAGGTCGTGCAGAATGTTACGAACATTGATGGTAGGTCGGATTTATCAGAATTTCCAAAGTTGATATTATATGAATATTGACTATGAACCTACACTTGATTTTAGCGAAGTGTGTAAAGAAAGCAATCTCTTAACATTACTCTTGAAACTGTCTTGATATTGCCCCACTTTTAATCTTAAGGAAGATTAGTATAAGTTTCAAGTACCCTAACTCGTAATAGTACTGAAATAAGCAAAATCGAATTTAAATTATGGCCTAACCCTAACCTGGTACACATGCTACGTTCCAGTGTCTAACTTGCCCAGGATAAGCACATAAGTTTGATGGTGAGGCTTTAACTTACCTACGTTTCCCAGGATACGAACCTAAGTTCGATGGCGAGGCTTTAATTTATCTAACTTTCCCAGGATACTCACCTAAGTTTGATGGTGCGGTCTTTACTTATCTAACTTGCCACGAATAAGCACATAAGTTTGATGGTGCGGCCTTATCTTATCTAACTTGCCAAGAATAAGCACATAACTTTGTTGGGAAGGCTTTAATTTACCTAACTTGCCCAGGATAAGCACATAAGTTTGATGGTGATGCCTTAACTTATCTAACTTATCCAGGATAAGCACCTAAGTTTGATGTTGAGGCTTTTAAATATCTAACTTTCCCACAATAAGCACATAAATTTTAATGGTGCGGCCTTATCTTATCTAACTTGCCATGAATAAGCACATATATTCGTTGGGAAGGCTTTAACTTACCTAATTTGCCCAGGATAAGTACATAAGGTTGATGGTGAAGCCTTATCCCATCTAACCTGCCCAGGATAAGCACATACTTTTGATGGTGAGCACTTAACTTATTTTTTATGCCCAGGATAAGCACTTTAGTTTGATGGTGAGGCTTTACCCCTATATAAATTTCCCAGTATAAGCACATCAGTTTGATGATGAGGCTTTACCTTATCTGAATTTCCCAGGATAGGCACATAAGTTTGATGGTGAGGCTTTCTTGCCCAGGATAAGCACGCACACAAGTTTGATTGTGAGGCCTTAAATTACCTAACTTGCCCAGAATAAGCACATAACTTTGATGGTGAGGCTTTAACTGATCTAAATTTCCCAGGATGAGCACTTTAATTTGTGGGCTTTACCTTATCTAAATTTCTTAAGATAAGCACAAGTACAATTGCAACACAATCTACCTGAGTGACGTATTTTATGCCTTCAGTAATTCATTTGTTGAGAGAACCAATTACAATAAAAAAAAAATCGCTTACAATTACATATTTCCAAGTGTTCGAAATTCGAGTCGATTTGAAAAAAATATTCGATTCGATTCTGATATCACAAGGTATTCGAAAATGCCCAGCCCTAGTTACAGCGAAGAATATATTGCAAACAATACCAGTACGGTATCCTATTATATGTGTATAAAACTTGCAGTAAGGGGGATGAAATATGATGAAAAAAAAACGGTCAATAAATTTGTAAATAACAGTAAACATAGATTAATTCACTGAGTCATTCAGACTTCGGACACGTATTTGCTTTTGTCACTAATATGGTATTGTGTGATGGAAGAATTATCTATATTTGTCACTTCAATTTAGTTTGTCGACTAAATATTATAATGTATCTCATTTTAATAATTAACCAAATGTGCAATGTGAGAATAGCATAGTTTTTTTTTACGCTCCAATGCCCAATTTGAAAACTTATTTTTATAAATAAAAATTTCTTTCGTACAGAGACAAGCATAACTGACTCCCATATTCAAGAAGTTCGAGCTGAGCAAATTCATGAAGTTCATGCTGACAAGGTCGTGCAGAATGTTACGAACATTGATGGTAGGTCGGATTTATCAGAATTTCCAAAGTTGATATTATATGAATATTGACTATGAACCTACACTTGATTTTAGCAAAGTGTGTAAAGAAAGCAATCTCTTAACATTACTCCTGAAATCTTCTTGATATTGCCCCACTTTTAATCTTAAGGAAGATCAGTATAAGTTTTAAGAACCCTAACTCGTAATAGTACTGAAATAAGCAAAATCGAATTTAAAATTATGGCCTAACCCTAACCTGGTACACATGCTACGTTCCAGTGTCTAACTTGCCCAGGATAAGCACATAAGTTTGATGGTGAGGCTTTAACTTACCTACGTTTCCCAGGAAACGAACCTAAGTTCGAGGCGAGGCTTTAATTTATCTAACTTTCCCAGGATACTCACCTAAGTTTGATGGTGCGGCCTTTACTTATGTAACTTGCCAAGAATAAGCACATAAGTTTGATGGTGCGGCCTTATCTTATCTAACTTGCCAAGAATAAGCACATAACTTTGATGGGAAGGCTTTAACTTACCTAACTTGCCCAGGATAAGCACATAAGTTTGATGGTGATGCCTTAACTTATCTAACTTGTCTAGGATAAGCACCTAAGTTTGATGTTGAGGCCTTTACTTATCTAACTTCCCCAGAATAAGCACATAAATTTTAATGGTGCATCCTTATTTTATCTAACTTGCCAAGAATAAGCACATAAGTTTGGTGGTGCGGCCTTATCTTATCTAACTTGCCATGAATGAGTTCATAAGTTTGATGGTGAAGCCTTATCTTATCTAACCTGCCCAGGATGAGCAAATAAGTTTGATAGTGAGGCTTTAACTTATATAATTTGCCCGGAATAAGCTCATAAGTTTGATGGGAAGGCTTTACTTATCTAACTTTTCCAGAATAAGCACATAAGTTTGATGGGAAAGCTTTAACTTACCTAACTTGCCCAGGATAAGCACATAAGTTTGATGGTGATGCCTTAACTTATCTAACTCATCCAGGATAAGCACCTAAGTTTGATGTTGAGGCTTTTAAATATCTAACTTTTCCACAATAAGCACATAAATTTTAATGGTGCGGCCCTATCTTATCTAACTTGCCATGAATAAGCACATATATTCGATGGGAAGGCTTTAACTTACCTAATTTGCCCAGGGTAAGTACATAATTTTGATGGTGAAGCCTTATCCCATCTAACCTGCCCAGGATAAGCACATACTTTTGATGGTGAGCACTTAACTTATTTTTTATGCCCAGGATAAGCACTTTAGTTTGATGGTGAGGCTTTACCCCTATATAAATTTCCCAGTATAAGCACTTCAGTTTGATGATGAGGCATTTACCGTATCTGAATTTCCCGGGATAGGCACATAAGTTTGATGGTGACGCTTTCTTGCCCAGGATAAGCACGCACACAAGTCTGATTGTGAGGCCTTAAATTACCTAACTTACCCAGAATAATCACATAACTTTGATGGTGGGGCTTTGTCTTATCTATCTTGCCAGGATAAGCACATACGTTTGATGGTGAGCCTTTAACTGATCTAAATTTCCCAGGATGAGCACTTTAATTTGTGGGCTATACCTTATCTAAATTTCCCAAGATAAGCACAAGTACAATTGCAACACAATCTACCTGAGTGACGTATTTTATGCCTTCAGTAATCCATTTGTTGAGAGAACCAATTTCAATAAAAAAAAAGTCGCTTACAATTACATATTTCCAAGTGTTCGAAATTCGATTCAATTCGAAAAAAATATTCGATTCGATTCTGATATCACAAGGTATTCGAAAATGCCAGCCCTAGTTACCGCGAAGAATATATTGCAAACAATACCAGTACGGTATCCTATTATACGTGTATAAAACTTGCATTAAGGGGGATGAAATATGATGAAAAAAAACGGTCAATAAATTTGTAAATAACAGTAAACATAGATTAATTCACTGAGTCATTCAGAGTTACCAGATTTAATGCGGCGGTTATTCTAGCATTGGATTCCTTGCACATGTAATTGTTTGCCCGACTTGCTTACAGCGAGCAATTTGATAGGCGTATCAAATGTTTCGTACATGTTGATTTAACCCCTGCTGTACATTTCTGAGTGTTATGAAAAGCTAAGTTTCCAGACAGCTATTTCCTCATCTAAATTAAATTAATGAAACAGGTATGGGGGTTGGGTAATGGAGGATTACTTTACAGTATTTCGATATTTAGATAAAAACGGGGATGTGTCGATGACACAATTTTCTACTTCATAAAAATCTGATTGATTGTATACAAACTATATTCTTTTAAAGTGACAAACATAACTGACTCTCAGATTCAAGAAGTTTAATAAATTCAAACATTACATATAGACCAAAACTTGTTTCTAGCTAGTTACTTATCAAAAAACTCAATCTAGAACTTGAATTAAATTCATTTCGCTTCCAACACGTATTTGCTTTTGTCACTAATAAAGTATTGTGAGATGGAAGAACTATCTATATTTGTCACTTCAATTTAGTTTGTCGACAAAAGATTATAATGTATCTCATTTTAATAATTAACCAAATGTGCAATGTGAGAATAGCATAGTTTTTTTTTACGCTCCAATGCCCAAATTGAAAACTTATTTTTATAAATAAAAATTTCTTTTGTACAGAGACAAGCATAACTGACTCCCATATTCAAGAAGTTCGAGCTGAGCAAATTCATGAAGTTCATGCTGACAAGGTCGTGCAGAATGTTACGAACATTGATGGTAGGTCGAATTTATCAGAATTTCCAAAGTTGATATTATATGAATATTGACTATGAACCTACACTTGATTTTAGCGAAGTGTGTAAAGAAAGCAATCTCTTAACATTACTCTTGAAACTGTCTTGATATTGCCCCACTTTTAATCTTAAGGAAGATTAGTATAAGTTTTAAGTACCCTAACTCGTAATAGTACTGAAATAAGCAAAATCGAATTTAAATTATGGCCTAACCCTAACCTGGTACACATGCTACGTTCCAGTGTCTAACTTGCCCAGGATAAGCACATAAGTTTGATGGTGAGGCTTTAACTTACCTACGTTTCCCAGGATACGAACCTAAGTTCGATGGCGAGGCTTTAATTTATCTAACTTTCCCAGGATACTCACCTAAGTTTGATGGTGCGGTCTTTACTTATGTAACTTGCCAAGAATAAGCACATAAGTTTGATGGTGCGGCCTTATCTTATCTAACTTGCCAAGAATAAGCACATAACTTTGATGGGAAGGCTTTAACTTACCTAACTTGCCCAGGATAAGCACATAAGTTTGATGGTGATGCCTTAACTTATCTAACTTGTCTAGGATAAGCACCTAAGTTTGATGTTGAGGCCTTTACTTATCTAACTTCCCCAGAATAAGCACATAAATTTTAATGGTGCATCCTTATTTTATCTAACTTGCCAAGAATAAGCACATAAGTTTGATGGTGCGGCCTTATCTTATCTAACTTGCCATGAATGAGTTCATAAGTTTGATGGTGAAGCCTTATCTTATCTAACCTGCCCAGAATGAGCAAATAAGTTTGATAGTGAGGCTTTAACTTATATAATTTGCCCGGAATAAGCTCATAAGTTTGATGGGAAGGCTTTACTTATCTAACTTTTCCAGAATAAGCACATAAGTTTGATGGGAAAGCTTTAACTTACCTAACTTGCCCAGGATAAGCACATAAGTTTGATGGTGATGCCTTAACTTATCTAACTCATCCAGGATAAGCACCTAAGTTTGATGTTGAGGCTTTTAAATATCTAACTTTCCCACAATAAGCACATAAATTTTAATGGTGCGGCCCTATCTTATCTAACTTGCCATGAATAAGCACATATATTCGATGGGAAGGCTTTAACTTACCTAATTTGCCCAGGGTAAGTACATAATTTTGATGGTGAAGCCTTATCCCATCTAACCTGCCCAGGATAAGCACATACTTTTGATGGTGAGCACTTAACTTATTTTTTATGCCCAGGATAAGCACTTTAGTTTGATGGTGAGGCTTTACCCCTATATAAATTTCCCAGTATAAGCACTTCAGTTTGATGATGAGGCATTTACCTTATCTGAATTTCCCGGGATAGGCACATAAGTTTGATGGTGACGCTTTCTTGCCCAGGATAAGCACGCACACAAGTCTGATTGTGAGGCCTTAAATTACCTAACTTACCCAGAATAATCACATAACTTTGATGGTGGGGCTTTGTCTTATCTATCTTGCCAGGATAAGCACATACGTTTGATGGTGAGCCTTTAACTGATCTAAATTTCCCAGGATGAGCACTTTAATTTGTGGGCTATACCTTATCTAAATTTCCCAAGATAAGCACAAGTACAATTGCAACACAATCTACCTGAGTGACGTATTTTATGCCTTCAGTAATCCATTTGTTGAGAGAACCAATTTCAATAAAAAAAAAGTCGCTTACAATTACATATTTCCAAGTGTTCGAAATTCGATTCGATTCGAAAAAAATATTCGATTCGATTCTGATATCACAAGGTATTCGAAAATGCCAGCCCTAGTTGCCGCGAAGAATATATTGCAAACAATACCAGTACGGTATCCTATTATACGTGTATAAAACTTGCAGTAAGGGGGATGAAATATGATGAAAAAAAACGGTCAATAAATTTGTAAATAACAGTAAACATAGATTAATTCACTGAGTCATTCAGAGTTACCAGATTTAATGCGGCGGTTATTCTAGAATTGGATTCCTTGCACATGTAATTGTTTGCCCGACTTGCTTACAGCGAGCAGTTTGATGGGCGTATCAAATGTTTCGTACATGTTGATTTAACCCCTGCTGTACATTTCTGAGTGTTATGAAAAGCTAAGTTTCCAGACAGCTATTTCCTCATCTAAATTAAATTAATGAAACAGGTATGGGGGTTGGGTAATGAAGGATTACTTTACAGTATTTCGATATTTAGATAAAAACGGGGATGTGTCGATGACACAATTTTCTACTTCATAAAAATCTGATTGATTGTATACAAACTATATTCTTTTACAGTGACAAACATAACTGACTCTCAGATTCAAGAAGTTTAATAAATTCAAACATTACATATAAACCAAAACTTGTTTCTAGCTAGTTACTTATCAAAAAACTCAATCTAGAACTTGAATCAAATTCATTTCGCTTCCAACACGTATTTGCTTTTGTCACTAATAAAGTATTGTGAGATGGAAGAACTATCTACATTTGTCACTTCAATTTAGTTTGTCGACAAAAGATTATAATGTATCTCATTTTAATAATTAACCAAATGTGCAATGTGAGAATAGCATAGTTTTTTTTTACGCTCCAATGCCCAAATTGAAAACTTATTTTTATAAATAAAAATTTCTTTCGTACAGAGACAAGCATAACTGACTCCCATATTCAAGAAGTTCGAGCTGAGCAAATTCATGAAGTTCATGCTGACAAGGTCGTGCAGAATGTTACGAACATTGATGGTAGGTCGGATTTATCAGAATTTCCAAAGTTGATATTATATGAATATTGACTATGAACCTACACTTGATTTTAGCGAAGTGTGTAAAGAAAGCAATCTCTTAACATTACTCTTGAAACTGTCTTGATATTGCCCCACTTTTAATCTTAAGGAAGATTAGTATAAGTTTTAAGTACCCTAACTCGTAATAGTACTGAAATAAGCAAAATCGAATTTAAATTATGACCTAACCCTAACCTGGTACACATGCTACGTTCCAGTGTCTAACTTGCCCAGGATAAGCACATAAGTTTGATGGTGAGGCTTTAACTTACCTACGTTTCCCAGGATACGAACCTAAGTTCGATGGCAAGGCTTTAATTTATCTAACTTTCCCAGGATACTCACCTAAGTTTGATGGTGCGGTCTTTACTTATCTAACTTGCCACGAATAAGCACATAAGTTTGATGGTGCGGCCTTATCTTATCTAACTTGCCAAGAATAAGCACATAACTTTCTTGGGAAGGCTTTAACTTACCTAACTTGCCCAGGATAAGCACATAAGTTTGATGGTGATGCCTTAACTTATCTAACTTATCCAGGATAAGCACCTAAGTTTGATGTTGAGGCTTTTAAATATCTAACTTTCCCACAATAAGCACATAAATTTTAATGGTGCGGCCTTATCTTATCTAACTTGCCATGAATAAGCACATATATTCGTTGGGAAGGCTTTAACTTACCTAATTTGCCCAGGATAAGTACATAAGGTTGATGGTGAAGCCTTATCCCATCTAACCTGCCCAGGATAAGCACATACTTTTGATGGTGAGCACTTAACTTATTTTTTATGCCCAGGATAAGCACTTTAGTTTGATGGTGAGGCTTTACCCCTATATAAATTTCCCAGTATAAGCACATCAGTTTGATGATGAGCACTTAACTTATTTTTTATGCCCAGAATAGGCACATAAGTTTGATGGTGAGGCTTTCTTGCCCAGGATAAGCACGCACACAAGTTTGATTGTGAGGCCTTAAATTACCTAACTTGCCCAGAATAAGCACATAACTTTGATGGTGAGGCTTTAACTGATCTAAATTTCCCAGGATGAGCACTTTAATTTGTGGGCTTTACCTTATCTAAATTTCCCAAGATAAGCACAAGTACAAATGCAACACAATCTACCTGAGTGACGTATTTTATGCCTTCAGTAATTCATTTGTTGAGAGAACCAATTACAATAAAAAAATAATCGCTTACAGTTACATATTTCCAAGTGTTCGAAATTCGAGTCGACTTGAAAAAAATATTCGATTCGATTCTGATATCACAAGGTATTCGAAAATGCCCAGCCCTAGTTACAGCGAAGAATATATTGCAAACAATACCAGTACGGTATCCTATTATATGTGTATAAAACTTGCAGTAAGGGGGATGAAATATGATGAAAAAAAAACGGTCAATAAATTTGTAAATAACAGTAAACATAGATTAATTCACTGAGTCATTCAGACTTCAGACACGTATTTGCTTTTGTCACTAATATGGTATTGTGTGATGGAAGAATTATCTATATTTGTCACTTCAATTTAGTTTGTCGACTAAATATTATAATGTATCTCATTTTAATAATTAACCAAATGTGCAATGTGAGAATAGCATAGTTTTTTTTTACGCTCCAATGCCCAATTTGAAAACTTATTTTTATAAATAAAAATTTCTTTCGTACAGAGACAAGCATAACTGACTCCCATATTCAAGAAGTTCGAGCTGAGCAAATTCATGAAGTTCATGCTGACAAGGTCGTGCAGAATGTTACGAACATTGATGGTAGGTCGGATTTATCAGAATTTCCAAAGTTGATATTATATGAATATTGACTATGAACCTACACTTGATTTTAGCGAAGTGTGTAAAGAAAGCAATCTCTTAACATTACTCTTGAAACCTTCTTGATATTGCCCCACTTTTAATCTTAAGGAAGATTAGTATAAGTTTTAAGTACCCTAACTCGTAATAGTACTGAAATAAGCAAAATCGAATTTAAAATTATGGCCTAACCCTAACCTGGTACACATGCTACGTTCCAGTGTCTAACTTGCCCAGGATAAGCACATAAGTTTGATGGTGAGGCTTTAACTTACCTACGTTTCCCAGGAAACGAACCTAAGTTCGATGGCGAGGCTTTAATTTATCTAACTTTCCCAGGATACTCACCTAAGTTTGATGGTGCGGTCTTTACTTATGTAACTTGCCAAGAATAAGCACATAAGTTTGATGGTGCGGCCTTATCTTATCTAACTTGCCAAGAATAAGCACATAACTTTGATGGGAAGGCTTTAACTTACCTAACTTGCCCAGGATAAGCACATAAGTTTGATGGTGATGCCTTAACTTATCTAACTTGTCTAGGATAAGCACCTAAGTTTGATGTTGAGGCCTTTACTTATCTAACTTCCCCAGAATAAGCACATAAATTTTAATGGTGCATCCTTATTTTATCTAACTTGCCAAGAATAAGCACATAAGTTTGATGGTGCGGCCTTATCTTATCTAACTTGCCATGAATGAGTTCATAAGTTTGATGGTGAAGTCTTATCTTATCTAACCTGCCCAGAATGAGCAAATAAGTTTGATAGTGAGGCTTTAACTTATATAATTTGCCCGGAATAAGCACATAAGTTTGATGGGAAGGCTTTACTTATCTAACTTTTCCAGAATAAGCACATAAGTTTGATGGGAAAGCTTTAACTTACCTAACTTGCCCAGGATAAGCACATAAGTTTGATGGTGATGCCTTAACTTATCTAACTCATCCAGGATAAGCACCTAAGTTTGATGTTGAGGCTTTTAAATATCTAACTTTTCCACAATAAGCACATAAATTTTAATGGTGCGGCCCTATCTTATCTAACTTGCCATGAATAAGCACATATATTCGATGGGAAGGCTTTAACTTACCTAATTTGCCCAGAATAGGTACATAATTTTGATGGTGAAGCCTTATCCCATCTAACCTGCCTAGGATAAGCACATACTTTTGATGGTGAGCACTTAACTTATTTTTTATGCCCAGGATAAGCACTTTAGTTTGATGGTAAGGCTTTACCCCTATATAAATTTCCCAGTATAAGCACATCAGTTTGATGATGAGGCTCTACCTTATCTGAATTTCCCAGAATAGGCACATGAGTTTGATGGTGAGGCTTTCTTGCCCAGGATAAGCACGCACACAAGTTTGATTGTGAGGCCTTAAATTACCTAACTTTCCCAGAATAAGCACATAACTTTGATGGTGAGGCTTTGTCTTATCTATCTTGCCCAGGATAAGCACATACGTTTGATGGTGAGCCTTTCACTGATCTAAATTTCCCAGGATGAGCACTTTAATTTGTGGGCTTTACCTTACCTAAATTTCCCAAGATAAGCACAAGTACAATTGCAACACAATCTACCTGAGTGACGTATTTTATGCCTTCAGTAATTCATTTGTTGAGAGAACCAATTACAATAAAAAAAAAGTCGCTTACAATTACATATTTCCAAGTGTTCGAAATTCGATTCGATTCGAAAAAAATATTCGATTCGATTCTGATATCACAAGGTATTCGAAAATGCCCAGCCCTAGTTACAGCGAAGAATATATTGCAAACAATACCAGTCCGTGTCCTATTATACGTGTATAAAACTTGCAGGAAGGGGGATGAAATATGATGAAAAAAAAACGGTCAATAAATTTGTAAATAACAGTAAACATAGATTAATTCACTGAGTCATTCAGAGTCACCAGATTTAATGCGGCGGTTATTCTAGAATTGGATTCCTTGCTCATGTAATTGTTTGCCCGACTTGCTTACAGCGAGCAATTTGATAGGCGTATCAAATGTTTCGTACATGTTGATTTAACCCCTTCTGTACATTTCTGAGTGTTATGAAAAGCTAAGTTTCCAGACAGCTATTTCCTCATCTAAATTAAATTAATGGAACAGGTTTGGGGGTTGGGTAATGGAGGATTACTTTACGGTATTTCGATATTTAGATAAAAACGGGGATGCGTCGATGACACAATTTTCTACTTCATAAAAATCTGATTGATTGTATACAAACTATATTCTTTTACAGAGACAAACATACCTGACTCTCAGATTCAAGAAGTTTAATAAATTCAAACATTACATATAAACCAAAACTTGTTTCTAGCTAGTTACTTATCAAAAAACTCAATCTAGAACTTGAATTAAATTCATTTCGCTTCCAACACGTATTTGCTTTTGTCACTAATAAAGTATTGTGAGATGGAAGAACTATCTATATTTGTCACTTCAATTTAGTTTGTCGACTAAAGATTATAATGTATCTCATTTTAATATTTAACCAAATGTGCAATGTGAGAATAGCACAGTTTTTTTTACGCTCCAACGCCCAATTTGAAAACCTATTTTTATAAATAGAATATTTCTTTTGGACAGAGACAAGCATAACTGACTCCCATATTCAAGAAGTTCGAGCTGAACAGATTCATGAAGTTCATGCTGACAAGGTCGTGCAGAATGTTACGAACATTGATGGTAGGTCGGATTTATCAGAATTTCCAGAGTTTAAATAATCTAAATATTGACTATGAAGCTACACTTGATTTTAGCAAAGTGTGTAAAGAAAACAATCTCTTAACATTACTCTTGGAACTGTCTTGATATTGCCCCACTTTTAATCCTAAGGAAGATTAGTATAAGTTTTAAGTACCCTAACTCGTAATAGTACTGAAATAAGCAAAATCGAATTTAAAATTATGGCCTAACCCTAACCTGGTACACATGCTACGTTCCAGTGTCTAACTTGCCCAGGATAAGCACATAAGTTTGATGGTGAGTCTTTAACTTACCTACGTTTCCCAGGAAACGAACCTAAGTTCGATGGCGAGGCTTTAATTTATCTAACTTTCCCAGGATACTCACCTAAGTTTGATGGTGCGGCCTTTACTTATCTAACTCATCCAGGATAAGCACCTAAGTTTGATGTTGAGGCTTTTAAATATCTAACTTTCCCACAATAAGCACATAAATTTTAATGGTGCGGCCCTATCTTATCTAACTTGCCATGAATAAGCACATATATTCGATGGGAAGGCTTTAACTTACCTAATTTGCCCAGGGTAAGTACATAATTTTGATGGTGAAGCCTTATCCCATCTAACCTGCCCAGGATAAGCACATACTTTTGATGGTGAGCACTTAACTTATTTTTTATGCCCAGGATAAGCACTTTAGTTTGATGGTGAGGCTTTACCCCTATATAAATTTCCCAGTATAAGCACTTCAGTTTGATGATGAGGCATTTACCTTATCTGAATTTCCCGGGATAGGCACATAAGTTTGATGGTGACGCTTTCTTGCCCAGGATAAGCACGCACACAAGTCTGATTGTGAGGCCTTAAATTACCTAACTTACCCAGAATAATCACATAACTTTGATGGTGGGGCTTTGTCTTATCTATCTTGCCAGGATAAGCACATACGTTTGATGGTGAGCCTTTAACTGATCTAAATTTCCCAGGATGAGCACTTTAATTTGTGGGCTATACCTTATCTAAATTTCCCAAGATAAGCACAAGTACAATTGCAACACAATCTACCTGAGTGACGTATTTTATGCCTTCAGTAATCCATTTGTTGAGAGAACCAATTTCAATAAAAAAAAAGTCGCTTACAATTACATATTTCCAAGTGTTCGAAATTCGATTCGATTCGAAAAAAATATTCGATTCGATTCTGATATCACAAGGTATTCGAAAATGCCAGCCCTAGTTGCCGCGAAGAATATATTGCAAACAATACCAGTACGGTATCCTATTATACGTGTATAAAACTTGCAGTAAGGGGGATGAAATATGATGAAAAAAAACGGTCAATAAATTTGTAAATAACAGTAAACATAGATTAATTCACTGAGTCATTCAGAGTTACCAGATTTAATGCGGCGGTTATTCTAGAATTGGATTCCTTGCACATGTAATTGTTTGCCCGACTTGCTTACAGCGAGCAGTTTGATGGGCGTATCAAATGTTTCGTACATGTTGATTTAACCCCTGCTGTACATTTCTGAGTGTTATGAAAAGCTAAGTTTCCAGACAGCTATTTCCTCATCTAAATTAAATTAATGAAACAGGTATGGGGGTTGGGTAATGAAGGATTACTTTACAGTATTTCGATATTTAGATAAAAACGGGGATGTGTCGATGACACAATTTTCTACTTCATAAAAATCTGATTGATTGTATACAAACTATATTCTTTTACAGTGACAAACATAACTGACTCTCAGATTCAAGAAGTTTAATAAATTCAAACATTACATATAGACCAAAACTTGTTTCTAGCTAGTTACTTATCAAAAAACTCAATCTAGAACTTGAATTAAATTCATTTCGCTTCCAACACGTATTTGCTTTTGTCACTAATAAAGTATTGTGAGATGGAAGAACTATCTATATTTGTCACTTCAATTTAGTTTGTCGACAAAAGATTATAATGTATCTCATTTTAATATTTAACCAAATGTGCAATGTGAGAATAGCACAGTTTTTTTTACGCTCCAACGCCCAATTTGAAAACCTATTTTTATAAATAGAATATTTCTTTTGGACAGAGACAAGCATAACTGACTCCCATATTCAAGAAGTTCGAGCTGAACAGATTCATGAAGTTCATGCTGACAAGGTCGTGCAGAATGTTACGAACATTGATGGTAGGTCGGATTTATCAGAATTTCCAGAGTTTAAATAATCTAAATATTGACTATGAAGCTACACTTGATTTTAGCAAAGTGTGTAAAGAAAACAATCTCTTAACATTACTCTTGGAACTGTCTTGATATTGCCCCACTTTTAATCCTAAGGAAGATTAGTATAAGTTTTAAGTACCCTAACTCGTAATAGTACTGAAATAAGCAAAATCGAATTTAAAATTATGGCCTAACCCTAACCTGGTACACATGCTACGTTCCAGTGTCTAACTTGCCCAGGATAAGCACATAAGTTTGATGGTGAGTCTTTAACTTACCTACGTTTCCCAGGAAACGAACCTAAGTTCGATGGCGAGGCTTTAATTTATCTAACTTTCCCAGGATACTCACCTAAGTTTGATGGTGCGGCCTTTACTTATCTAACTCATCCAGGATAAGCACCTAAGTTTGATGTTGAGGCTTTTAAATATCTAACTTTCCCACAATAAGCACATAAATTTTAATGGTGCGGCCCTATCTTATCTAACTTGCCATGAATAAGCACATATATTCGATGGGAAGGCTTTAACTTACCTAATTTGCCCAGGGTAAGTACATAATTTTGATGGTGAAGCCTTATCCCATCTAACCTGCCCAGGATAAGCACATACTTTTGATGGTGAGCACTTAACTTATTTTTTATGCCCAGGATAAGCACTTTAGTTTGATGGTGAGGCTTTACCCCTATATAAATTTCCCAGTATAAGCACTTCAGTTTGATGATGAGGCATTTACCTTATCTGAATTTCCCGGGATAGGCACATAAGTTTGATGGTGACGCTTTCTTGCCCAGGATAAGCACGCACACAAGTCTGATTGTGAGGCCTTAAATTACCTAACTTACCCAGAATAATCACATAACTTTGATGGTGGGGCTTTGTCTTATCTATCTTGCCAGGATAAGCACATACGTTTGATGGTGAGCCTTTAACTGATCTAAATTTCCCAGGATGAGCACTTTAATTTGTGGGCTATACCTTATCTAAATTTCCCAAGATAAGCACAAGTACAATTGCAACACAATCTACCTGAGTGACGTATTTTATGCCTTCAGTAATCCATTTGTTGAGAGAACCAATTTCAATAAAAAAAAAGTCGCTTACAATTACATATTTCCAAGTGTTCGAAATTCGATTCGATTCGAAAAAAATATTCGATTCGATTCTGATATCACAAGGTATTCGAAAATGCCAGCCCTAGTTGCCGCGAAGAATATATTGCAAACAATACCAGTACGGTATCCTATTATACGTGTATAAAACTTGCAGTAAGGGGGATGAAATATGATGAAAAAAAACGGTCAATAAATTTGTAAATAACAGTAAACATAGATTAATTCACTGAGTCATTCAGAGTTACCAGATTTAATGCGGCGGTTATTCTAGAATTGGATTCCTTGCACATGTAATTGTTTGCCCGACTTGCTTACAGCGAGCAGTTTGATGGGCGTATCAAATGTTTCGTACATGTTGATTTAACCCCTGCTGTACATTTCTGAGTGTTATGAAAAGCTAAGTTTCCAGACAGCTATTTCCTCATCTAAATTAAATTAATGAAACAGGTATGGGGGTTGGGTAATGAAGGATTACTTTACAGTATTTCGATATTTAGATAAAAACGGGGATGTGTCGATGACACAATTTTCTACTTCATAAAAATCTGATTGATTGTATACAAACTATATTCTTTTACAGTGACAAACATAACTGACTCTCAGATTCAAGAAGTTTAATAAATTCAAACATTACATATAAACCAAAACTTGTTTCTAGCTAGTTACTTATCAAAAAACTCAATCTAGAACTTGAATCAAATTCATTTCGCTTCCAACACGTATTTGCTTTTGTCACTAATAAAGTATTGTGAGATGGAAGAACTATCTACATTTGTCACTTCAATTTAGTTTGTCGACAAAAGATTATAATGTATCTCATTTTAATAATTAACCAAATGTGCAATGTGAGAATAGCATAGTTTTTTTTTACGCTCCAATGCCCAAATTGAAAACTTATTTTTATAAATAAAAATTTCTTTCGTACAGAGACAAGCATAACTGACTCCCATATTCAAGAAGTTCGAGCTGAGCAAATTCATGAAGTTCATGCTGACAAGGTCGTGCAGAATGTTACGAACATTGATGGTAGGTCGGATTTATCAGAATTTCCAAAGTTGATATTATATGAATATTGACTATGAACCTACACTTGATTTTAGCGAAGTGTGTAAAGAAAGCAATCTCTTAACATTACTCTTGAAACTGTCTTGATATTGCCCCACTTTTAATCTTAAGGAAGATTAGTATAAGTTTTAAGTACCCTAACTCGTAATAGTACTGAAATAAGCAAAATCGAATTTAAATTATGACCTAACCCTAACCTGGTACACATGCTACGTTCCAGTGTCTAACTTGCCCAGGATAAGCACATAAGTTTGATGGTGAGGCTTTAACTTACCTACGTTTCCCAGGATACGAACCTAAGTTCGATGGCAAGGCTTTAATTTATCTAACTTTCCCAGGATACTCACCTAAGTTTGATGGTGCGGTCTTTACTTATCTAACTTGCCACGAATAAGCACATAAGTTTGATGGTGCGGCCTTATCTTATCTAACTTGCCAAGAATAAGCACATAACTTTCTTGGGAAGGCTTTAACTTACCTAACTTGCCCAGGATAAGCACATAAGTTTGATGGTGATGCCTTAACTTATCTAACTTATCCAGGATAAGCACCTAAGTTTGATGTTGAGGCTTTTAAATATCTAACTTTCCCACAATAAGCACATAAATTTTAATGGTGCGGCCTTATCTTATCTAACTTGCCATGAATAAGCACATATATTCGTTGGGAAGGCTTTAACTTACCTAATTTGCCCAGGATAAGTACATAAGGTTGATGGTGAAGCCTTATCCCATCTAACCTGCCCAGGATAAGCACATACTTTTGATGGTGAGCACTTAACTTATTTTTTATGCCCAGGATAAGCACTTTAGTTTGATGGTGAGGCTTTACCCCTATATAAATTTCCCAGTATAAGCACATCAGTTTGATGATGAGCACTTAACTTATTTTTTATGCCCAGAATAGGCACATAAGTTTGATGGTGAGGCTTTCTTGCCCAGGATAAGCACGCACACAAGTTTGATTGTGAGGCCTTAAATTACCTAACTTGCCCAGAATAAGCACATAACTTTGATGGTGAGGCTTTAACTGATCTAAATTTCCCAGGATGAGCACTTTAATTTGTGGGCTTTACCTTATCTAAATTTCCCAAGATAAGCACAAGTACAAATGCAACACAATCTACCTGAGTGACGTATTTTATGCCTTCAGTAATTCATTTGTTGAGAGAACCAATTACAATAAAAAAATAATCGCTTACAGTTACATATTTCCAAGTGTTCGAAATTCGAGTCGACTTGAAAAAAATATTCGATTCGATTCTGATATCACAAGGTATTCGAAAATGCCCAGCCCTAGTTACAGCGAAGAATATATTGCAAACAATACCAGTACGGTATCCTATTATATGTGTATAAAACTTGCAGTAAGGGGGATGAAATATGATGAAAAAAAAACGGTCAATAAATTTGTAAATAACAGTAAACATAGATTAATTCACTGAGTCATTCAGACTTCAGACACGTATTTGCTTTTGTCACTAATATGGTATTGTGTGATGGAAGAATTATCTATATTTGTCACTTCAATTTAGTTTGTCGACTAAATATTATAATGTATCTCATTTTAATAATTAACCAAATGTGCAATGTGAGAATAGCATAGTTTTTTTTTACGCTCCAATGCCCAATTTGAAAACTTATTTTTATAAATAAAAATTTCTTTCGTACAGAGACAAGCATAACTGACTCCCATATTCAAGAAGTTCGAGCTGAGCAAATTCATGAAGTTCATGCTGACAAGGTCGTGCAGAATGTTACGAACATTGATGGTAGGTCGGATTTATCAGAATTTCCAAAGTTGATATTATATGAATATTGACTATGAACCTACACTTGATTTTAGCGAAGTGTGTAAAGAAAGCAATCTCTTAACATTACTCTTGAAACCTTCTTGATATTGCCCCACTTTTAATCTTAAGGAAGATTAGTATAAGTTTTAAGTACCCTAACTCGTAATAGTACTGAAATAAGCAAAATCGAATTTAAAATTATGGCCTAACCCTAACCTGGTACACATGCTACGTTCCAGTGTCTAACTTGCCCAGGATAAGCACATAAGTTTGACGGTGAGGCTTTAACTTACCTACGCTTCCCAGGAAACGAACCTAAGTTCGATGGCGAGGCTTTAATTTATCTAACTTTCCCAGGATACTCACCTAAGTTTGATGGTGCGGTCTTTACTTATGTAACTTGCCAAGAATAAGCACATAAGTTTGATGGTGCGGCCTTATCTTATCTAACTTGCCAAGAATAAGCACATAACTTTGATGGGAAGGCTTTAACTTACCTAACTTGCCCAGGATAAGCACATAAGTTTGATGGTGATGCCTTAACTTATCTAACTTGTCTAGGATAAGCACCTAAGTTTGATGTTGAGGCCTTTACTTATCTAACTTCCCCAGAATAAGCACATAAATTTTAATGGTGCATCCTTATTTTATCTAACTTGCCAAGAATAAGCACATAAGTTTGATGGTGCGGCCTTATCTTATCTAACTTGCCATGAATGAGTTCATAAGTTTGATGGTGAAGTCTTATCTTATCTAACCTGCCCAGAATGAGCAAATAAGTTTGATAGTGAGGCTTTAACTTATATAATTTGCCCGGAATAAGCACATAAGTTTGATGGGAAGGCTTTACTTATCTAACTTTTCCAGAATAAGCACATAAGTTTGATGGGAAAGCTTTAACTTACCTAACTTGCCCAGGATAAGCACATAAGTTTGATGGTGATGCCTTAACTTATCTAACTCATCCAGGATAAGCACCTAAGTTTGATGTTGAGGCTTTTAAATATCTAACTTTTCCACAATAAGCACATAAATTTTAATGGTGCGGCCCTATCTTATCTAACTTGCCATGAATAAGCACATATATTCGATGGGAAGGCTTTAACTTACCTAATTTGCCCAGAATAGGTACATAATTTTGATGGTGAAGCCTTATCCCATCTAACCTGCCTAGGATAAGCACATACTTTTGATGGTGAGCACTTAACTTATTTTTTATGCCCAGGATAAGCACTTTAGTTTGATGGTAAGGCTTTACCCCTATATAAATTTCCCAGTATAAGCACATCAGTTTGATGATGAGGCTCTACCTTATCTGAATTTCCCAGAATAGGCACATGAGTTTGATGGTGAGGCTTTCTTGCCCAGGATAAGCACGCACACAAGTTTGATTGTGAGGCCTTAAATTACCTAACTTTCCCAGAATAAGCACATAACTTTGATGGTGAGGCTTTGTCTTATCTATCTTGCCCAGGATAAGCACATACGTTTGATGGTGAGCCTTTCACTGATCTAAATTTCCCAGGATGAGCACTTTAATTTGTGGGCTTTACCTTACCTAAATTTCCCAAGATAAGCACAAGTACAATTGCAACACAATCTACCTGAGTGACGTATTTTATGCCTTCAGTAATTCATTTGTTGAGAGAACCAATTACAATAAAAAAAAAGTCGCTTACAATTACATATTTCCAAGTGTTCGAAATTCGATTCGATTCGAAAAAAATATTCGATTCGATTCTGATATCACAAGGTATTCGAAAATGCCCAGCCCTAGTTACAGCGAAGAATATATTGCAAACAATACCAGTCCGTGTCCTATTATACGTGTATAAAACTTGCAGGAAGGGGGATGAAATATGATGAAAAAAAAACGGTCAATAAATTTGTAAATAACAGTAAACATAGATTAATTCACTGAGTCATTCAGAGTCACCAGATTTAATGCGGCGGTTATTCTAGAATTGGATTCCTTGCTCATGTAATTGTTTGCCCGACTTGCTTACAGCGAGCAATTTGATAGGCGTATCAAATGTTTCGTACATGTTGATTTAACCCCTTCTGTACATTTCTGAGTGTTATGAAAAGCTAAGTTTCCAGACAGCTATTTCCTCATCTAAATTAAATTAATGGAACAGGTTTGGGGGTTGGGTAATGGAGGATTACTTTACGGTATTTCGATATTTAGATAAAAACGGGGATGCGTCGATGACACAATTTTCTACTTCATAAAAATCTGATTGATTGTATACAAACTATATTCTTTTACAGAGACAAACATACCTGACTCTCAGATTCAAGAAGTTTAATAAATTCAAACATTACATATAAACCAAAACTTGTTTCTAGCTAGTTACTTATCAAAAAACTCAATCTAGAACTTGAATTAAATTCATTTCGCTTCCAACACGTATTTGCTTTTGTCACTAATAAAGTATTGTGAGATGGAAGAACTATCTATATTTGTCACTTCAATTTAGTTTGTCGACTAAAGATTATAATGTATCTCATTTTAATATTTAACCAAATGTGCAATGTGAGAATAGCACAGTTTTTTTTACGCTCCAACGCCCAATTTGAAAACCTATTTTTATAAATAGAATATTTCTTTTGGACAGAGACAAGCATAACTGACTCCCATATTCAAGAAGTTCGAGCTGAACAGATTCATGAAGTTCATGCTGACAAGGTCGTGCAGAATGTTACGAACATTGATGGTAGGTCGGATTTATCAGAATTTCCAGAGTTTAAATAATCTAAATATTGACTATGAAGCTACACTTGATTTTAGCAAAGTGTGTAAAGAAAACAATCTCTTAACATTACTCTTGGAACTGTCTTGATATTGCCCCACTTTTAATCCTAAGGAAGATTAGTATAAGTTTTAAGTACCCTAACTCGTAATAGTACTGAAATAAGCAAAATCGAATTTAAAATTATGGCCTAACCCTAACCTGGTACACATGCTACGTTCCAGTGTCTAACTTGCCCAGGATAAGCACATAAGTTTGATGGTGAGTCTTTAACTTACCTACGTTTCCCAGGAAACGAACCTAAGTTCGATGGCGAGGCTTTAATTTATCTAACTTTCCCAGGATACTCACCTAAGTTTGATGGTGCGGCCTTTACTTATGTAACTTGCCAAGAATAAGCACATAAGTTTGGTGGTGCGGCCTTATCTTATCTAACTTGCCAAGAATAAGCACATAATTTTGATGGGAAGGCTTTAACTTACCTAACTTGCCCAGGATAAGCACATAAGTTTGATGGTGATGCCTTAACTTATCTAACTTGTCTAGGATAAGCACCTAAGTTTGATGTTGAGGCCTTTACTTATCTAACTTCCCCAGAATAAGCACATAAATTTTAATGGTGCATCCTTATTTTATCTAACTTGCCAAGAATAAGCACATAAGTTTGATGGTGCGGCCTTATCTTATCTAACCTGCCCAGAATGAGCAAATAAGTTTGATAGTGAGGCTTTAACTTATATAATTTGCCCGGAATAAGCACATAAGTTTGATGGGAAGGCTTTACTTATCTAACTTTTCCAGAATAAGCACATAAGTTTGATGGGAAAGCTTTAACTTACCTAACTTGCCCAGGATAAGCACATAAGTTTGATGGTGATGCCTTAACTTATCTAACTTATCCAGGATAAGCACCTAAGTTTGATGTTGAGGCTTTTAAATATCTAACTTTCCCACAATAAGCACATAAATTTTAATGGTGCGGCCTTATCTTATCTAACTTGCCATGAATAAGCACATATATTCGATGGGAAGGCTTTAACTTACCTAATTTGCCCAGGATAAGTACATAATTTTGATGGTGAAGCCTTATCCCATCTAACCTGCCCAGGATAAGCACATACTTTTGATGGGGAGCACTTAACTTATTTTTTATGCCCAGGATAAGCACTTTAGTTTGATGGTGAGGCTTTACCCCTATATAAATTTCCCAGTATAAGCACATCAGTTTGATGATGAGGCTTTACCTTATCTGAATTTCCCAGGATAGGCACATAAGTTTGATGGTGACGCTTTCTTGCCCAGGATAAGCACGCACACAAGTCTGATTGTGAGGCCTTAAATTACCTAACTTACCCAGAATAATCACATAACTTTGATGGTGGGGCTTTGTCTTATCTATCTTGCCCAGGATAAGCACATACGTTTGATGGTGAGCCTTTAACTGATCTAAATTTCCCAGGATGAGCACTTTAATTTGTGGGCTATACCTTATCTAAATTTCCCAAGATAAGCACAAGTACAATTGCAACACAATCTACCTGAGTGACGTATTTTATGCCTTCAGTAATCCATTTGTTGAGAGAACCAATTACAATAAAAAAAAAGTCGCTTACAATTACATATTTCCAAGTGTTCGAAATTCGATTCGATTCGAAAAAAATATTCGATTCGATTCTGATATCACAAGGTATTCGAAAATGCCAGCCCTAGTTACAGCGAAGAATATATTGCAAACAATACCAGTACGGTATCCTATTATACGTGTATAAAACTTGCAGTAAGGGGGATGAAATATAATGAAAAAAAAACGGTCAATAAATTTGTAAATAACAGTAAACATAGATTAATTCACTGAGTTATCAGAGTTACCAGATTTAATGCGGCGGTTATTCTAGAATTGGATTCCTTGCACATGTAATTGTTTGCCCGACTTGCTTACAGCGAGCAATTTGATAGGCGTATCAAATGTTTCGTACATGTTGATTTAACCCCTGCTGTACATTTCTGAGTGTTATGAAAAGCTAAGTTTCCAGACAGCTATTTCCTCATCTAAATTAAATTAATGAAACAGGTATGGGGGTTGGGTAATGGATGATTACTTTACAGTATTTCGATATTTAGATAAAAACGGGGATGTGTCGATGACACAATTTTCTACTTCATAAAAATCTGATTGATTGTATACAAACTATATTCTTTTACAGTGACAAACATAACTGACTCTCAGATTCAAGAAGTTTAATAAATTCAAACATTACATATAGACCAAAACTTGTTCCTAGCTAGTTACTTATCAAAAAACTCAATCTAGAACTTGAATTAAATTCATTTCGCTTCCAACACGTATTTGCTTTTGTCACTAATAAAGTATTGTGAGATGGAAGAACTATCTATATTTGTCACTTCAATTTAGTTTGTCGACTAAAGATTATAATGTATCTCATTTTAATATTTAACCAAATGTGCAATGTGAAAATAGCACAGTTTTTTTTTACGCTCCAATGCCCAATTTGAAAACTTATTTTTATATTTAAAATATTTCTTTCGTACAGAGACAAGCATAACTGGCTCCCATATTCAAGAAGTTCGAGCTGAGCAGATTCATGAGGTTCATGCTGACAAGGTCGTGCAGAATGTTACGAACATTGATGGTAGGTCGGATTTATCAGAATTTCCAGAGTTGATATTATATGAATATTGACTATGAACCTACACTTGATTTTAGCAAAGTGTGTAAAGAAAACAATCTCTTAACATTACTCTTGGAACTGTCTTAATATTGCCCCACTTTTAATCTTAAGGAAGATTAGTATAAGTTTTAAGTACCCTAACTCGTAATAGTACTGAAATAAGCGAAATCGAATATAAAATTATGGCCTAACCCTAACCTGGTACACATGCTACGTTCCAGTGTCTAACTTGCCCAGGATAAGCACATAAGTTTGATGGTGAGGCTTTAACTTGCCTAACTTGCCCAGGATAAGCACATAAATTTGATGGTGATGCCTTAACTTATCTAACTTGTCCAGGATAAGCACCTAAGTTTGATGTTGAGGCCTTTACTTATCTAACTTCCCCAGAATAAGCACAGAAATTTTAATGGTGCGGCCTTATCTTATCTAACTTGCCAAGAATAAGCACATAAGTTTGATGGGAAGGCTTTAACTTATCTAACTTGCCCAGGATAAGTACATAAGTTTGATGGTGAAGCATTATCTTTTCTAACTTGCCAAGAATAAGCACATACCTTTGATGGTGAGGCTTTAACTTATATAGTTTGCCCGGAATAAGCACATTAGTTTGATGGGGAGGCTTTACTTATCTAACTTTCCCGGGATAAGCACATAAGTTTGATTGCGAGGCCTTAATTTATCTAACTTGCCCAGGATAAGTAACTTAACCTAAGACAAACAGAATTATCAAACAAAAATTAAAAACTGTCATTAAATTGTACAAGGACTTTATTTATATATATACATCCACCAGTTTGTAACGTAAACGTTCTTTAATTTTGTGACATGTTTCATATATTTTTTTTTGGTTGACAACACCTGTCTCTGTTCATTGTTGGACATTAAGAAAGGCTAGGTTTCCAGAATGGAATTGCTTCATCTAAATTTATTAAAGGAACAGTTATGGTGGTTGAGTGTCCACTAAACAATAGTTTCAGCGCATTCACTTACTAATAATCTAAGGCTTTCTTTATCTTCCAGCAAGCCATTTATATCTGTATCTGATTTGGTATTTTGATCTTAAAGAACTATAAATTGTCCTCCATACAGTTGGTGCTATATTTTATATACACATTATAATATATTTACAGAGACGAGCATAACTGACTCTAACATTCAAAAAGTTCGAGCTGAGAAGATTCATGAAGTTCATGCTGAAAAGGTCGTGCAGAATGTAACAAATGGTGGGTTGGATTCCAGATGAATGTTATAAATATTTTAATCATTACTGCAAAGAAAATTACGTTTTTAAACTAACACTTGTAAATTATTGTTAGTGAAATTTTTCAGGAAAAGACTAATAATCTAAAATAAAATATTATGTGACAATAGATGACTGGTTGACCTTTTCAAGTGCATGAATATAGATGATGGAGGAGGCCAAATAAGTGAATCAGCTGCGTTGATGAGGAGTCCAATAATTCTTTTTCAAATAATTTTTTCAATATGGAACCTATTCAAATACAGCAGTGCTTTTATGACAAGAAAACTTTCAATATTTTAAAGTCTAATATTTTTTATTTATTGTAACAATTTCTTTTGCAGAAACATTCATCAACAAGCCCAAGGAAGTGTATGTAAAGCATAAAGTTGTTAAAAATGTATACATTTTCCAAGCTCATGGTAAGAAAACTTATTCTCATAAATTCCAAAATTCGTAAAACTCTACATATATGGGTCAGAATTAAATCAAATGAAAAGTAGTCAAAAACTGATTCAAAAGCGAGTAAATTAGATTAATAATTTTGTTTAAAATAGAGAACAATTTTGAGATATTTTTCAAGCTGATGCTTAGGGTAGTGTGACACCCAATGTGAGTTGGCTGTTATCTTTGCAAAACTAATTCTTATCTTCATTGCATAGTTAAAGTCAATGGTATCGAGAACAGAATGCTAAAATAACAGTTTCTTCTTCTCTCATCTCATCTTTCGATATGCACCACTTTATGATGTTTGAGAAATATTAATCTTGGAAATATTGGAAAATGGTTTTTAAAAGATCTCTTGTATCCACTCTGATATTTCCACACTTCCGTTTCCAGCTTCTCATCAATAACAATTTTTTTATTCTCTTCTTAAGAACTAGTTGCAGCCTCCCCATGCCTATACACTAAACTAGTCGATCTGTGACTAGTACTGTAAATGAATTTCTCTGAGTGGTAGGCATCTTTCTAGGCACTTTATTGCGTAGCGTTCAAGAAAATATCACATAGTAAGTTTGTGAAATATATGATCCTACTTGACTCTATTATTCTGTTTTCTGTTTTGCATCCTTGCTTTAGCTGACCTCGACTTCTCTTTATGTTTTGTTACACACTGAACCAATAAATCTAAGTTGGTGTGTCGAATAAGAGATCTCAAGCCCAAACCAATGACTCAGAATTTGAGTAGGCTTAAAGCAAATCTGGTTATTCAATTAGGTGACCGTACATTTGAACCCATTCATTTGCACCGAAATATCCGCGAGTTCAATCTATATGAGGGTGCTAAAATCCATGGGTTAGGGTTAGTATGGATTCAAATATCTATAAAAAAAAATTTCCTTAGATGCAATAGTATGCAGATGCAATTGTCGTGGGTTCAAATTACGGGTTCAAATGTCCGTGGATTCAAATGTAATGGAACCATTCAATTACATACATTGTTTAAACACAAATTTATGTTTGACCGAACTTATCAAAAATAATCATGATTCTGTTAAATATCAATTGTTTTTTTAATCTAATTTCAGACATTTGCAGATCTATTTGATAGATTTTCGAGGACTACTTGTAACACGTTTTAGTTATCGTAAACTAGGCCATTTATAAAGTATAACATGGTTAAGGCTATGAATATTTTATAATATATAGCATAGGCAGGGCGAAACAAGATTCAATTAATGTGCACCAAAATTTTGACTAATTGTGTCTTTTAGATTGTTGTGACTTAAACATAAGTTGAGAGTAGGGGATAGTTATCGTATTATTTAATATAGAAGAGAAGAAAGTCAATAAGAAGGCTTAATCGTATGGTTTACAACGACCTCTCCTACGGTTACCAGTGCATGTCGGGTAGGGGATTACTTAGCCAGGTATTCCTTTTCAAATGCATTGACCTGACAGATTTTTATTCAATAATAGCGAAACCCAATTAATTGTTAGCCCATGCGCACTGAACGATACTGATATAGACCTGATAAATAACGAGTCATAAATTCAACCTAGTTTGCATTAAATTTTCACCCGTTTAATTTAGACCAACCATGTTCAAGTCTCTCATCGCCCACACAGCAAAGGCCGACTGAAGCAGGTGCTCAACCAAATAAAGCTCCTGACCCTGCATATAAAGGAGATTCATTGCCCTCTCCATCAGGTATGTCATAAATAAAATTCAGGTGACTTACACTTCCAGTCCCACATATACAGAGTGTCTCAAAAGTAAGTATACACATTTTAATTTTGATTTTGCTTGGTACTCATCATAGAGCGTTCATTTCTTCAGAAAACATAGTATGGATCAACTACAGATCCAGTTTTCATTATTTTGCGATGAATTGCATAAATTGTTCGTCGTGTAAGAGCCGAATTAATTCCAAATTCTGTTAAAGAGGCGCTGACACTGCCTTACTGATTTACATGCTTCTTGCTAAACAGCAATTTTGCACCTCATTTCTTGGGTTAATCTCGTTGTCATTCTGTGGGTTGATAAAAAATGCAAGCAATACTTAAATTTTACTACTTATCCATACTATGTTTTCTGAAGTAATGAACGCTCTATGATGAATACCTAAAAAGCAAATAAAAATTGAAAATGTTAAAATTAGTTTGAGTGGTTTTATTATTATATTTGAATGAATATCCTACCCTAAGGAAGCAAAACTTCAAGCTGATTGTTGTTGTCAACATCATCCAATCCCATGGTAAGGAAACTTGGAAATATTGATCCCATAAATAATTTCTATGTTCTAAATATTGTCCTGGGGCACATTGGTGGCTTTGATAGAAAAAACTATTCAAAAATTGATTATTGATATAAAAACAAGTTATTTATGATTAAAATTGCTCGTAATTTGAGTTTACCTTATCGATAGATTTTTTATGCGGATGTTTAGATAGTGTCATTCATAATGTAAGTTTGCTTTTATCCATGCAAGACACACTATTATCTGTATTGCATATTTGATTTATTTTGCATTCAATGACATTTAAAACAGACAATTCATGTTTACAGAACCTGCTTTAGAGCTGGCCCCAGCTTGCCAGGTTTGCCTATACACTGAGCAAGTGAAAGAATGTCTCTGAGTGATAGGCTGTGCATGACGCATCTTTTTAGGTGTTTTTTAGGCTTTCGGGAAATTATCCCATCAAAGATATGGGAAAGATATGATCCTAATTGACTTCATTATTCTGTTTTCTCTTCTGCATCTCTGCTTTATAACTGGCTCCCTGAGTTGGTTTGATACACACTGAATTGGTATATCGATGTTGGTGCGTTAAATAGAAGATCTGAAGCCCAAACCAAAGATTCTGAATTTGAGTTGGCTTGAGCAAATCTTGTTATTTAATTACAAACATTTGGTTTGTAATTAACTTGATTGAACAGAAATAATCATAATTTAGTTAATGTTCCAATGTCCAATTTTGGACTTTTTCATGCCTATTTAATTGATTTTTGAAGATTACTCGCCACACTTGTTAGTTACCGTAACCTAAGCTTTGTGTCTAGTCCTCTGGTTCTCAACCAGTGGGCCATGGCTTACTTTGGGCCACAGCGGCATTTTCAGGTGGGCCACAAACCTATTGAAAATAGCTAGCGGTATTGATGAATTAGATGAACTTTGATTGTAATAGAAACGAATATTGATGCTGTTTCTGCTGCTGAGTGGTAATTATCAGTTCAATTATTAAAGTAGAAGGGTCTATCTTTGCGAAAACAAATTTGTTATTTTTCTATTAGTTTTTTCTTTGCATGAGACAGTTATTGGGCCAGAGAATATTTTGTGCAACAAAATTGGGCCACTAGAGAAAAAAGGCTGAGAACCACTAGACTAGACTATATTTTCAAGGAAGGGCGAAACAAGACGTGAAATAAAAATTAATATCATTTAAAGGTACACCACAATCTCTATTCTGGTTACCAATCCATGACTGGTATGGGATTGGTTAGGGAGTCATTTTTTTCCTATGGCATGGACTTTGACAGATTTTAAACAACAATAGCGGAATCCTGTGCAAAATTTCCATAAGGTGCCAATCTCAGATGACCGAGAATGATCGGTCCAAAATGTCGTACACTGTCTGAGCGTTGCCTTGGTGGAGTTTTATGTCCGATTTGACTTCTTCCAGCACACGCTCCCCAGAAGCAATCTAAACAATGTTCTTTTACGCAGACTGTATTCAGACTTCTGTGCCGCTGCTAGGCTGTTACCCATGGTTACTTTAACGGTTCTCGCTGGTGACCAGAGTCTCCCTTTTTGTAATGGATTAGGTTTTTTGACATAAAATTTTTTATTTAAATATTGTTTGACTTTTTTCTATTCCACCTGTATCAAAGTCAGACATTGGTTATGGGTGTCGCTGCTCGATAACCAGCATTAGTTTTTCACGTCTCCCTTCACTGTGAAATGCAAATTTCATGTTTCTTCCTATTTTTAGTTCGCATCAAGTGTATTTCCAGTTTGTTGAAAAAATAACTATTCACTGACTTAATCACTAAACAGTACTTATATAATAGACCTGATGAATCATAAATTGATTGTAGTTTGCATTACACCTTCACCCATTGTATTTAGACCAACCAACTTCAAGTCTCTCATCACCCGCACAGCAAAGGCCGACTGAATCTGGTGCTCAAGCAAATACAGCTCATGACCCTGTATATAAAGGTGATCGCACATCATCAGGTATGTCATAAATAAAATTCAGCTGACTTACGCTTCCAGTGCCACAGATATATATGTCATTTTGTTCCTTTTATGCAACGTCGATGTTTCTAAGCACATGACAGGGTCATAAAATGATCAGTTGAAATAAAAAAATGATTCCCTGAAATGAACATACCGTATTTTGAGGACCATATGACACACCGGGTTATAGGGTTCATCAGGCTATAAGACGCAAAGGCTTCCAAGAAGTCACAAGTGGGACACAGGAAACAAGTGGGACACATGGCGCACGAGAGACACATGGGGCACATGAAACACATAGGACGCGTGGGACACGGCATTTTTGAGACACCCCTTTTCTAAAATGCAATTCAGCAAAGATTTGAAATGATACATATATGATTACAAATCATTATAAATAAATTATTTAAATCAGTCTCTTGATCTATGTTAATTAAAATATGGAAGATTGAAGTTTTATAATCAATTTCTCTTATCAACTTATAGTAAGATTGGAAATATATTATTGCCATTTTTTCTTTAGGAGTTCTCGAGAAAGTCTCTCGCAAAATACATAAAGGTAAATATTCGTTGTGTTGTATTTTATTCACATTTATATATGGGAATTCCTAGATAATCACATTGATATAATAATCTACATATATTTCCAAGTTACTCACCTTTAAAATGACCAAGTTTTGCAATAGTGGTCTGTTGCTACGAACCTTGTTGTAACTACACTCATAACTGGTGATAAGAGAGTGATACCTATTTTGGCAAACGCACTTCATTAGATTGTTAAGACAAATTTCATTAAGACAATTAATTGAAACAAAAATTCACAATATGACATACAATTGGATGCCCTACCACAACATGTAAAATGTAGCTACTCAATCGAGTACTTATCGACACTTATCTACAAGATGTCTACAACTTATCGGTGCCGGCGATATGACTCACCGTGCTAAGCGTTAGGACTACGCTCGCCACAGCACCTCTGAGGTTCGAATCCCATGCAGGGATGGTTATGTGCGAGCGGATTACTGGACTCTTCACGCCGTAGGGTGGTTCACGTAACCGCTGGTCGGTTACGGCTTCCTCCACCATCACATGCTTCCGAAAAACAAATAACTAACTAATCCCATACCCGACATGGAATGGTAACCGGACGAGAGGCCGTGGTTCGCCATATCATTAAGCCGTTTTATCGGCTTTCCTTTCCCCCGGGATAAATATGCAAATCCTATCCTATCCTAAGATGTATCCAGACAAACTCTCTTGCTACCATGAATAATGAGAAATGAAAAATAACAAATATTCAGGTCCGCGTGTAAAAAAGTTCATTGATTATTTCAACATGAGGACATGGAAAGAAACTGAAGTCAAAGTTACAGAAAGCTACAGAGAGCAAGATCTCAATGAGCCTGATTTCGAGGTCCATCCTAAATTAAAGAAAGTTCCAAACTTCTATAGAGGCCAAATGGCAGCAGAGTACAAAAAAGAAAAGGGATTTGCTGTAACAGAGGGATCTGAAGAAATTGGTCAGTTGATCACTATGAACAAACTTAGCGAACAGCTTAGTGATGAAAGCTGTAATTACATTGCAATTACTGGTCAGGCTGGAAGTGGCAAAACGACAATTATGAAACGATTGACTAGAAGCGTTGTTGTTGCAAATGAATTGGTGAAGAAAGCTAGGAAAGCAAAAGGAACATTTAGTAAATTGTTGCGCAAGAACAAACGTCAATTTAGATTCGTTCATCATTTCGGTTTTAAAGATATGCCGGTTTCCAATGCTACAAGACCAGAAGAAGCACTGAGCCCTTGCGATTTGCTTTTTGGAAAGATTGCACCTGGGTTCAAAAATCTAGAGGTAGAAGAAGGATATGAATGGGTTATTGAGCATGATTACGAGTGTATTTTCTTCTTTGATGGTTTAGATCAAGCTATGTGGGATCTTCATGGAAACCATAACAAGATGAATTACTTTGACAAGTCAAGTACCGCTACAATTATGTACAATATTTTAACAAGAAATCTTTTCCCCAGAGCCAAAATTGTTATTTCATCACGTGAACACAAAATTGCCTCCTTGCCTTTGGAATTACGGCCGCCATTCATAACCGCTCTCGCTGGTCTAGATCCTGAGGACATTAAAAAGTTATTCATTTCAGTTTTAGGTGAGTCAGGTGAAGAATCCTGGAATAGGTTGACAGTTCAATCACCATCACTCATCCAGTTCTCGAGCGTACCATTATTCTTGCTTCTTAATGCGATAGTTCACAAGTTCAACCCTGCAAATCCACCCGATACCATGACAGATGTGATGATACAATTACTCCATATTTTTATGCGATCCGATCATGCTCAGGAAAGAGGAAACATAAAGCAAAATATTCGTAAATTAATGAAAATGTCATTCGAAGGCACAAAAGAAAAGCGAGTCATTTTTACTATCGATGATCTCAAAAAGGTAGGCCTTCATTCAGACGACGTCCGCGATCTTATCATAAAAGTGCCTGGAAATAACATGCTAAGCCAACATCTCATGGAAGGCGACAATTTGATGTTCTTCAGTCACCAAATCCTTCAAGAAATTCTAGCCAGTCTTTACATCGCCAACATGGATCTTGCCACTTTCCAATCATTTATCACTGAAGAGATTCACGACGATCACTGGTCAGTTGTTCTGCGTCTCCTGTGTGGAATTATTTTCAATCAAGATATCAAAACTGAATTTCTGAAAGATCTTACAACTGGTAAGTGTGTTCCCAAGTTGAACTACAATAATATACAATTAAATGTTAATTAAATTTATGGATTTTTCAACAGTGAAAGATCGAGAAGCGAAGAAAGCATTACTTAGAGAAAGCCTCAAGAATAAAATGAGTCAATGTACGAGATCCTATCAAAAGTTAGAGTTGTTCGGTGCCTTGTATGAGGCCAATCATGCCGAACTCATTCAATCCCATGTGCGAGAAATCAACTTCGAAAATGAGTCATTCAATGCTGCGGGAATGTACGCAATGTCATCGGTTATGCGACGTTGTGGTCACCTTGAGCAGTTTCGTCTTGTTAAATGTGACCTCAATGCCGAGTTGATGAAATGCTTGGAGTTGAATTTGAAAGGGTCTGGAGTGAAGGCAAGAGTTCTGCAGTCTTTTCTAATATTGCAGCAAAATGAGAATATAACCAACCCATTCTTATATATGCAAATATAAATGCATCAATTTTTTTTTGTAGTTATGTTATCAATAACATGCCCACCCCTAGTATAAGCAAACCATTCAATGAAGTAATTTATTTATAATTAAATAAAACAAATCTTGTTTTATGGTGAAATTTATGTTTATGACTTAGTACGACCTCTTCTAATTGTATGCTAATTCCGCTGTTTCATCTATTCAGGTATCTAAGATAGATATCAGTGACAATCAAATGAATGAAGAAGCTTTCAAAAGTCTTGGTTCTGCTTTGGCAAGTATTGATGGAAATGAAATGGAGCTCAAACTTCAAATGTGCGAACTCACCAAAGAGAAAATTGATGCACTGGGGAGGAATTCGGGATTAAAGGTTGGTCAGCCTCAAAAAATCATGCCTGTTAGAAAAAGCTATACATTTTTCAATTTTTGTTTTTTCAGTCTAAATGCAACATTTATTTACAATGATCATTAAAATTTCTTATAAAAGCATAAATAACAGATATTAGTTCAATACTTTTTAATATGATGCCTTTTCACTTTACACAAGACCCAGTATATTGATTTAACATTGGAGTTGTATTGGGTATTAAACTGAGATATGTAACCAAGTATCGGTGAGTAAACATTTTAACGCTATTTCTCTTAAAAATTCAAACAAATTGATCATCTGGTTCTACTTGGGGGGTAAATTTTAAAATCCTATGCATTTATGAGATTTTTGTTAATTTTAAATGTTTTAAAAAAGTTTTTATCTCCCACTCATTGAAAAGTTTGTAGTTTCCGTTCTCTTGGTTTCACATTGTACTGTTCGAAAATTGATATTGATCTCTGATCTATCTAAAATAAAATATGAATTTAGTAAAATCTCGTGCTCTATGAATATGATCTAATATCAAATTCAAGTAGCACATCACTATCCGCAAAATTAAAAAACCTAATATGAAAGAAATAATTTGTCAGTGAAGTTAAATAAAATTATTTACTTAATATGAAGGCAATAATTTTTCAGTGAAATTGATATAGCCAGGAATTACTTTATAGCTGTGTTTGTTTACATTCGTGAATTTTGAAAATTGTGGAATGGCTTTACTTGAGCATAATGGCAAGTAAAGTTGAATAGTAATGCAACTTTTCATAAACATAGCTACAATCGTCAGTACATAGCAGCAAGCTGCAATATTATATATACAGCTTCATTAATCAGAGCTCAAGTAACTAATTGTAATATCATGCACTTAAGATAGATGCTGCTAAGTTTGGTTCACAACTCATACGTTGGGAAGACCTCAATATTCCAACCTCATTCTTCTTCAAAAATTATTACATAAATATAATTTATTTTACGATGTTCAAGTACTTTGTCTCAGCATATGCAATTTTCTTTTGTCAAACACTATCTAAATCACACAGATTCACACTCTCGATGTTCGAAACAACTCAAAGATCACTTTCGATCTATTTCTTGCAATAGCTAAATTTGCAACTAGAAGTGAAGTCAAGCATCTTCTGACAGATTTATGTGAAGCGTTACATCTAACTACAGAGCAGCTGATGGAATTGAGCAAATGGAAAACTTGTGGAAAGGTTTGGAATTTTAGAATTTAAATTTGTATCATTGAATCTTCATGAGGTGTTTGTCTTTGTTCTATTATATATCATTATACATACATGTGGATACAGAGTTTCTTGGCTTTCGAAGATCATCCAGAGTTGTCCCTTTGTCTCTTTTGTCTTAATTTTGTTTGCCCAGGGTTAGTTTTGATATAAGTTTTTCGGATAAAGTTATATTTAGGAATTTTTTAATCGCCTTTGGAAAAGGGAAGATTACTTCAAATTATAAATAATTTTGCCTGGTTAATAGTTTAGGTATCCTGATATAATTGGTGGCATCTTTCAAAACTTTGTGAAATTCGATTATTGCTAATATTGTAAAACTTATTATTATCTACATTATAATTGAATTATTTCGTGGTGGAAATAGATCTTGACTCGAGATTTTGGGAAAGTGAATAAATATGAAAAAAAACAGCAAGCTTCACTGAGGCCTTTCGTCTCTAAATTCCAATGAATTCTGGTCACATAATTTTCAGATGATATCATGATTGGTTTTCTTATCACATTTATTTCAGTTGGATAAACTAGACGTCAGTGGAAGCACGGATCTTGGACCTGCTGGTTGGGGTGAAGTTGGAATAGTTGTTACACAATGTCAGGTGAACACATTGGTGGCTTGGGATTGCAATCTGACAGCAGAAGGAATGAAAGCATTCAAGGAAAACACTTGCAATGCAAAGGTAGGAAGCAAATCATTTAGTTTTGTCTTATTGGGGAGAAACTAAAAATGCATTTAAGTTGGATTGAGGGAGTAATATATATAGTCAAGTATGGACCAAACAGTACCATTGTGATTTTCAGAATTTATCATTGTCGCATACTCGATATTTTATATTAACAAACACATTCTGAGTTTTTCACACTCAGACTGTATGATCACACTGCAAAAAATAGGACAAATTTACTATATTCCAATTTATCCGAATATTTGAATTTACTAAACATTTTTGCCAAAATCATAATCTGAAGGAAACCAACCTTATAGCACTGCTATGAACAACCATCGATGTAGCAAAAGCCTAATTTTTTTTCGTCATTTTCTGCAAGTAAATTTGTTTGATATTCTTGAATTCTATTGTGTATCCCAGCTGATCTTATTTAACGTGCTCTGCAGCAAAACCAATGCATTCTATCTCAGGATACCACCGGACGTCATGTCCTTGGTTTATGTCACTGTAATGCTATCTCTGCCATATAAAAAGGAATGCACAAATTCAGGTTTTCTTGGTAATATTATTAAAAGAAATGCTTGATACCAGTTAGATAATTGATTGAACCAATTTTCAGTCAGTTTTAGTTCCAAATCTCTGATCTTATTCGTTTCAGTTAGATTATCTAAATGTTAGTCACAACGAGGATCTTGGAACTGCTGGCTTTAGTGAAGTTGGATTAGTTGTTACACAATGTCAGGTAAAGACATTGGTGGCTTGGTATTGCAATCTGACAGCAGAAGAAGTGAAAGCATTCAAGGAAAACTCTCGCAATGCAAAGGTAGGAAGCAAATCATTTGGTTTTGTCTTATTGGAGAGAAAAATAAAAGTGCATCCAAGATGGATTGAGAGAGTAAGATACATAGTCAACTATGGACCAAACAGTATCATCCTCAATGTTAGATGTTATCAACGGCCCATACTCGTTCTTTTATAAACAAACACCTTCTGTATTTTTCTCATTCAAACTGTATGCTCAAACTGCAAAAAATAGTGCAAATTTACTAGTATTTCATTGTATCTGAATATTGGCATTTACTTACAAAAAACGTTTTTTCCAAAAATCATAATCTAATGGAAACTAACTTCATAGCACTGCTACGAACCAACATCGACTTCAAGAAGAAAAGTTCGTTATTCTCGAATTCTCTTGTGTATCCCAACTGATCTAAATTAATCTGTTCTGCAGCAAAACTAATGCATTCTATCTCAGGATCACACCCGACGTCACGTCTTTTGGTTTAAGTCACTGTAAAGCTCTCTTTGACATATGAAAAGAAATGCACAAAGTTTATGGAAATGCTTGATACTAGTTACATTATTGTTTGATCTAAGTTTTCAGTCAGTTTTAGTCCGGAATCTCTGATCTTAATTTCAGTTGGATGAACTAGATGTCAGTAACAACAAGGATCTTGGAACTGCTGGTTGGGGAGGAGTTGGATTAGTTGTTTCACAACGTCAGGTGAAGGCATTGGTGGCTCGGTATTGCAATCTGACAGCAGAAGGAATGAAAGCATTTAAGGAAAACACTCGCAATGCAAACGTAGGGAGCAAATCATTTGGTTTTGTCTTATTGGGGAAGAAACTAAAATGCATTTAAGTTTGATTGAGAGAGTAATATATAGACTCAAGTATGGACCAAACAGTATCATTTCGAATGTCAGTATTTATCAATGCCCATACTCGATCTATTATAAACAAACACATTCTGAATTTTCCTCACTCAAACTGTATGATCCCACTGCGAAGAAAAATAGGGAAATTCACTTACTAAACCTAAAACCTATTTTGCCATAATTGAGAATTTGACGAAAAAAAAATTCATAGCACTATTACAATTATTTTTTTTTTAAATTCTTCAATTCTCTCAAGTATCCCAGATGATCTTAATTAATCTGTTCTGCAACAAAATCAATGCATTCTATCTCAGGATCCCACCAGACGTCATGTCTTTGGTCTAATTCATTGTAATGCCATCACTCCCTAATAAAAAGAAATGCACAAATTCTGGTAAATACATTGCTGTATTTCTTGTTAGAATTATTATTGGAAATGCTTGATACCGGATACATAATTGTTTGATCCAAGTTTCCAGTTTTATTTTCAAATCTCTGATCTTATTCATTTCAGTTGGATTATCTAGATGTCCATGGCAACAAGTACCTTGGCACTGCTGGATTTGGTGAAGTTGGATTAGTTGTTGCACAATGTCAGGTGAAGGAATTCAAGGCTGAGTATTGCAATCTGACACTAGAAGAAATGGAAGCATTTAAGGAAAACACTCGCAATGCAAAGGTAGGGAGCAAATCATTTGGTTTTTTTTTTATTGGGGAAGAAACTAAAATGCATTTAAGTTGGATTAAGAAGGTTGTATATATAGTCAAGCTTAAGCCAAACAATACATTCTCCACTCCACATTGGATGAACAAACAGATTACAAGTTTTCCTGGCAAAACATACTGTGAAGAAAAAAGCAAATTTACTGTCATTTCCTGCTATCTTAATGTAGGAGTTTAATAAACATAAACCTATTTTGCCTTAATTAGGAATCAGATGAAATTTCTCTTCATTTCTTTTATTTTTACTCGTTTAACATTGTCTAAATCACACAGATTCACACTCTTGATGTTCGAAACAACTCCAAGATCACTTACGATCTTTTTCTTGCAATCACAAAAGTTGCAACTCAGAGTGAAGTCAAGAATCTTCTGACAGATCCATGTGAAGTGTTACATCTAACTACACAGCAGCTGATGGAACTGGGCAAATGGAAAACTTGTGGAAAGGTTTGAATTTCAGACTGTAATTTAATTTTTTTTCATGGGGTGTTTGTCTGTAAACTATTATTTACCGACTTTTCTCAAGTCTTTTTAAATTTGTGAAAAACATGAAAGTTTGTTCAGCATACTAAGATATATTGATGCAAATGTAAACATGAGTATGATCTCCTCAGTGGTCATTCCCATCTATTTTGTCAAGTGATACAAGTTCTTCATAAAAATAAAATATAAATTTAGTAAAATCCCGTCACCTGAGAATATGATCAAATATCAAATTGCAATTAGCGCTTCTATAGCCACAATATTAAAAATCTAATATGAAGTCAATAATTTTTCAGTAAAATTATATAGCTAGGAATTACTTTAAAGCTGCGCTTGTTTACGTCAGTAACTTTTGGAATGGTTTTACTTGAGCATAATGACAAGTAAAGTTGAACTGCAATGGAACTTTTCATAAACAAAACTACAATCGTCAGTACATAGCTGCAAGATGCGGTATTATATGTACAGCTTCATTAATCATAGCTCAAGTAACTAATTGTAATATCATGAAGTTAAGAAAGATGCTGCTAAGCTTGCATCACAACTCAGACGCTGGGACACATTCAATAATCTGACCTAATTCTTCTTCAAAACATATTACATAAATATAAGTTATTTTACGATGTTCAAGTGCATTTTCGTCAGCATATCCAATTTTCTTTTGTCTAACATTATCAAAATCACACAGATTCACACTCTCAATGTTCGAAATAACTCTGGAATCACATTTGATTTATTTCTTGCAATTGCTAAAGTTGCAACTCGGGGTAAAGTCTTCGTATACCTTTGCATATAAGCCGACCTTCAAAAACGGCCATAAAAAGGTGAAATTATAAAAATTAGCCTATAATCCAACCCTAACAAATTGTAACACTTATTACCAGCACACATACTTTTTGGCCGTCTAATTTTTACTATAAGTTCTGATTGTTTATCGTCGGCGCCAGTGTCATTTAGTTCATCCACATCGTCAAGCTAAATTCCGCCACAATTATACCTCTGCACGGGTATTACGGTAGGTGTTGTGCTACCACGTGGATAGCGGCGCTAGGATGTGTGCGTGGTATTTGATATTCTTTTTACACTAAAAACGATATTCGAAAGAAGCGATATTCGACATCTGTGGATTGGGCCTTTAGTGAGATCAGACCTATGCGTGTATAAGCGAAATTTTTAGTGCGATCAGAGTTATGCACGTATCAGCCGACTCCTTAATTTAGCAACTTTATTTTGTAGTTTTAAAATGGCTTTTATGCGAGAATATACGATACTTTTAAAATTTGCTGAACCTGAAACCTTTTTTGCCATGTCTTTTGTCCTTTCAAGACTTTCAGAATGTTTATAACAGTATTGAAAACAAATATATTTAACGAATAACTGACTCTTGATTTTCATCAAATCCAAGTTCTGTTGACTCACCATCACATGACCGAGAATAATTCTCAAACCAAGTATCTGGTGGATTAAGAGAGTTTTATATATAGTCAAGCTTGGACCAAACAATACAGTCTCCACTTGACCTTGTATGAACATACAGATTACAAGTTTTTCTCACAAAAACATACTGTGAAGAAAAAAAAGCAAATTTACTGTCATTCCATGCTATTTCAACGTAGGAGTTTACTAAACATAAATCTATTTTGCTTTAATTAAGAATCTGATGAAATTTCTTATTATCCTAGCACTACGAACCACCACTGATGTAACAAAAGCTGATTTTTTAAACATTTTACAAGCAGAATAATTTAATATTTTCGAATTCTGTGGTGTATCCCAGCTGATCTTAATTAATCTGTTCTGCAGCAAAACCAATGCATTCTATCTCGGGGTCCCGCCAGACGTCATATATTTGGTTCAAGTCAGTGTAATGCTATCTCTGCCATATAGAAAGTAATGCACAAATCCAGGAAAATCCAGATTGCCGGGTTTCTTAGTACAATTATTAATGGAATTGCTGGATACCTGTTACATAATTGTTTGATTCAAGTTTTCAGTCAGCTAAATTTCTGGTCTTATTCATTTTAGTTGGATAAACTAGATGTCAGTGGAAACAAGGATCTTGGCACTGCTGGTTGGGGTGAAGTTGGATTAGTTGTTACACAATGCCAGGTGAAGGCATTGGAGGCTCGGTATTGCAATATGAAAGCAGAAGGAATAAAAGCATTTAGGGGAAACACTCGCAATACAAAGGTAGGAAGCAAATCATTTGGTTTTGTCTTATTGGAAAAGAAACTAAAAATGCATTTTAGTCGGGCTGAGAGAGTAATATATATAGTCAAGCATGGACCAAACAGTACTATTGTGGATGTCAGGATTTATCATTGATCCATACTCGATATATTATTATAAACAAACAAATTCTGCATTTTCCTCACTCAAACTGTATGATCACAGCGTGAAGAAAAATCGGCCAAATTTACTGTTATTTCATGTCAAAAATTAGTTAGGTTCTCTTCGTGGTTGACTTTGACCACATTTTGTGGATTGACCCGCAGATAGCCATAGAATTAGCAAACGGACTTATTAGCAATTACTTTCAAAATTTACTGAACATAAAACCTTTTTGGCCATAATTGAGAATCTGATCAAAATAAGCTTAGCACTACTACGGGTATGGCAATCAATATCTGATTATTTTTCTATAATTTGCTGTAAGAAGAATAGTTTGATATTATTGACTATTCTGGTGTATTTCGGCTGATCCAAATTAACCTGTTCTACAGCAAAACCATCACATTTTAATTGTGGTACCCAGATTTGTATTAGCAACGTACCAAGCAAACTTGAATTTCTATCTAAATACAAAAAAGGCAAATTGAATTCAAGCTGTGTCGCATGATTATTTGGCAACACGATAGTTCTGGTTCATTTTGCATGCTTACAGCAAAGCCAAATCTAATTCAGTCTAAATCCAATTATTCTTGCTCAAGTAGGGGCATTGGAGCAATGGTTCGAAATCTTTTGATTTTACAGAACATAGGAGCTCTGTGTTGAAGGCTTGGTTAACCTAGTTGGGCAAAGAGTGATTATTTTAGTAGATTCATCTTGAAGTAACTCCTAATATAAATAATAAGTCTGGAATCCACAACATGTGGTCGGAATCAACCATGAAGAAAAACTAACTAATTTTATATTACAAAACTTGTCATTGAGTCCTTAACCAGTGTTTCATGAAATGTCTTTCAAATCTCTCTGAACAAGGTTTGCATAAGCAGATACTTCATCATAGATTGCCCAACATTGATGTAGGTGGAAGACTTCATAAATGTTTATAACAGTAATGAAAACAAATATAATTATTTAACGAATTACTGACTGTCATTTTCCACCGAATCCAAGTTCTGTAGACTCGCCATCACATGGCCAAGAATATTTCTCAAACAAAATGATATTAAACATTGTTTCTGATTACATTCAATGTAATTCATACCCAAATAACTAGTTTTTCTGATTTCTGCTTACAGTAAAGCCAAATTTACATTTAAACTATACCTAATTATTCTTGCTGAAGTAGGGGCATTGGAGCAATGGCATAGCGGTTAAAACATTAGAATTAACTGTGATGGCAATGCATGTGACACATCCCAGGTTCCAATCCCATGCCCATCACCTCACATCCGGTATTAAATTGAGTAGACCATGCCGAACTGGAAATATTCTAGACCTTCCAAATAATAGTGGTTTCTTACGAATCGTTAGATATCAATAGCCGCTTGTACTTGGCCTTGACTTTATTTTATACTTACAGCTTTGCGAAAACATAAACCAATTACTGATAATCCTCCCAATGGTTTTAATTGATGCTGAAATAACCAGAATTTGAAACATATTGACATATTCATAAAATTCAATCTATGTTGTTACTTGGGATACATTACATTCTCATATTCATTCACAGTCTATGAGATTGCGCAATCACATGATCCTGGGCCCTCATCAGTTACCAGTCCTGATTAGGTATGGAATAATCAATCATTCAATGGTTCCAGATATATACTTAAACGACGAACGAAATGGCAATCGGCCTGCGATTATGTGAACTCCAAATCCTCTCATTCATCAGGGCTGTGAAGCCAAGAAAGGCTTACAACTGACTATAAGCTCTGAGCTATATATAAAAAAAATTCGGTGCTCCCGAGGTATGTGCACCAAGATGGCTCACAACCTCAACATGGTATGTGTTAGGGTTATCAGGTGCGCCATCTTGGCGCACATACTTCGGGAGAACAAAAAAATCTGTCTATTTTGTGTAATAAGAACTTTACCCCATTTATTCAAAGTTTCAGCATTGACTTATTCAGTAACGATGACAAACCTCCAAATACAAAATCAACTTGTTTTGCAGATTGAATTCTTGGATCTGAGTTGGAACGATGCCAGCAAATTTGGAGGTGAAGGATTATCTACAATCAGTGAAATTGTTCATCAATGTCAGGTTGAAACATTGAGGATGCAACATTGCTACTTCAGCAATGATCAGTTGGAAAGATTCAAAGCATTGATTGCTGATACCGGAGTTCAGTTCACAGACAGTGAATGTGACAATCAGGCTTGAAATCAGTGGGAACAATTCAAATCATTTGATAGCAAGGCTGATTTAAGTTTTTAAGGTTTTTTATAATATGAGAGGGAAAGCTGATGAGGTGGTTTAATTTATTATATGAAGTAACCAGAGATGACAGTAAGGAATCCAGCAATACTCTCGCATATAATTACCTAACGAGTGATTCGAATTTGCGAACGAGCAGGGTAATTAAATGTGCAATGTCAAGTAACACTTGAGACAGCGGTTACCAACTGGTGGGGGGGGGGGGGGGGGGCGTGGCCCCTTGAGGGGGCCACAGAGTAGTTAGAAGGGGGCCAGAATGTTAGGCGCTAAACTGATTTTCCTTTTACAATTAGAAAACTCATCGTTTTTCCCAGTTTCATGTTTTCACTTTGTTGACCATGAAATGTCAATGAAATGAAGCTAATGGGATTCGGAATCTGCCAATAAAAGTAATGCTATTAATACTACTATAAAGACATACAGAGGGCCACGAGTGCTGAAAGCCTCCGGAAGGGGGCCACGAGCCATGAAAGGTGGGGAAGCACTGGCTTAGGACAATAAGCCATACCGTCGAGCATAATGATACTTTCTCTATTTAACGCATATGCGAGAGAAGTTGTTGAGGTGGCTCAATGATATGATGAACCTCAAAGTCCATTCAGTTACTATTCCACACTTTGTATGGGGATGACAGTTTCAGATACATGGGCTTGGATAAGAACGTCTAAACCAACCAGAGGTGACATCCCACATCCTGCGACAACAAGGAGTCTAGTGATTCTCTCACACATGGTTGTACCTCGCCGGATTCAAACTTGTGAACCCTGCACAAACAATGAAGATTAATAATAAATAATCATCAAAGTGGGCTGATTCTTGGCTTAATTTTCATATCTGTATTATTAGGATACTCATACTTTAATTAGGTCATTTCTGGCGTCCTTGTACTCTTCTTTACATATAATATTACCCCATTACATAAACTTTAAAAGTATGATTATTTTTGTATATTTTAGTTATTATGCAATATTATGTATATTTTGGATTTTCATTTATTGGAGTAAAGTTTTTTCTGCCCTATTTCTGATATTGAATTATTTTATAAGTTATTCTATTAATTTTGGAATTGCCTGACTTCAGTATGAAATAGTATTTTCATATTTATTACGGGGTAGAGGAAAGCCGATAAGACGGCTTAATCATATGGTGAACCACGGCCTCTTGTTCGGTTATCAGTCCATGTCGGATATACAGGCCCGGATCATGCCTTTTAAATACCCTAAGCACTTCCGATTTTGGTGCCCTATGTATAAAATATTATAACAATGAAACTGGTGTTATATGTTATTTGAATGTTTAAGTTTCAATTCAATATAATCATTACTAAGTGAGAGCAAGTCACGAATAATTTACAACAGTTCTCATACTTACAAACATGGATAGAGGTTTAAGATGAGACTTGAGAACATCATTTTAACTGGGCAAATATTGAGGTCTTCGTTTCATTGAGCGCCATAGCACAATTGAAAAATTGTTTACGGAAATATCTGTGGTGTCCCATTTCCCTTGGTTCCGTAAGCACGTGCTTATTTTGCCTAATGGCTAATCTAGCACTGCGGATATGTTATTTTTTTCTTTTCATTCAATTATTCAAGCTGTGTGGGATGGATTATCATTGTTTTAATGTTTTTTAGTTGATAATGCATTTTTATTCGGAAAGTGTGCACACCATGTTTATTCAATGTATATAAGATTCCATATAGTAGTTTTTGGTAAACTTTTATTGCAATAAACCTAGAGTTGGAAAACTTGCCTTGTATGGAGTTTATCATGTTGGTTGTCTTGCTATATGATTAGCGTTTTCAGATGGAAAAGGATAGGATTTACATATTTATCGCGGGGGATAGGAAGGCCGATAAGACGGCTAAATCATATGGCGAACCACGGCCCCTCGTCCGGTAAGCCGTCCATGTCGTCTCCCTCTGGATAAATTTTGAACCACCATCCTAATTACGTAAAATTTAAACAAGCTACCCATGTCAGCCGGCTTAGACGATTATTTTAGTGAGATTCTGGGACTCCTCGTACAGCTAGGATAGTTATTCCACATATTACTCTGCTAGACTCTTTGGGGGGGAGACAATATTCAAGCTAAGCATTATCGACAGACAGAAAAGGCTTACATAGTGAAGGCTTCATTCAAAGAGAATAAAAGGTTTTTTAAAAACTCATATTTTCAATCGTAAAATATTTTAAATTCTTTATTGAAATTCTTTCCTTCGAGCCTAGAAAACCAAAAACCAGCTTAAAAAGCAATTATTTCCTTGTAATTTATTGTTTTTTATCAAAATTCAGTTTTTCCAATTCTAAACTTTTCTCAATCTGGAGAGTTTTTTTATTAAACAGGTTGGTTTTCAAGACTGGAGTGAAATTTTCTAGAATCAACAGTGTTCCCCCCTCCTCGGACCAAAGTCATGCCCAGATTGGAAGTATGCTTCTTTAACCGAGGTTCCACAACCTATGACGCTTTTTTTTATCAGTATTACGTTTGCATTTATATATATCTATAGTTTATACAATTCTTTTTAGTCTTACAAGCAAGCATTGCAAAAGGGGGTTCCTAATTCTCTGGAATGTTTCTTAGGGATTCGCGCCCCAAAAAGATTCGTAAACTAATGGGATAGAGCAGGGGTGGCCAACCTGTTTTCTATCACGACCTACTAAAATCTTCAAAATAGCTCGTGACCGACTGATCGGCAACAAGGTCACACTCAAAAACGATTTGGAACAACTGGTCTATATTATTACTATATATATATACCCATTAGATTTGCAATCATTAATAAACTGGCAACATATAATTGATCATTTTTTTGCCAGTATTACCGGTAGGTTTGCTTTTGTAAGCATTTATAGTTTATACAATTTCCTTTTTATCAATCAAATGTTTTTTTGCACAAGACAAATAAACAATTGCACTGGGGTTTATTGAAACCCGAAAATGTTTTATTTGGGATCCACCAAGAAAGTTGAAAACCAATGCACTATATTAGTTAATGAGAATGCAATATTGCAATGATGAAATATAATAAATAAACAAACAATTGCATAATAATGAAGAAGTTTAGCGACCTATAACATTTTATGATCATGGAAGCATACCTAGCAGCCAGAAATTTCAATGTAAATTTCAATTCAAATCGTGTATGGCAGCTTATACAAAATTCTGCCAAATCTGAGACAAGTATACAATTGTTCATTAAAGCATATCTAGCAGCCAGAATTTTCAATAAAATTTCAATTTGATTTGTGTATGGTTACTCATAGAGGATTCTGCCAGATATCTGATGATTTTGTTACATGCACAGCTCTAAGGAATCACTGAAATAGACGATAGCATCAGAAATTCTTTCAATTTGATATCAGAACCTTGGGTACTCCCGTAGTATGTGTACCAGGTTAGGGTTAAGCCAATATTTTATTCCAGTTTACCTTATTTTAGTTCTATTAAGAATCGAGGACTGTCTGTGTTAGTCAATAGAATATACTCCATGTACATAGGTCTCGGTCCCTTTACACATCTCGATGTAAAGTAAACAAACAAAACTAGTTACCTTCATATTGGTACACATACTTCTGGAGCTGCTCAATAACCAGCTTTGGTTCCCTTCATATCTTAGATCAGGGGTGCACAACCTTTTTGCTAATGGCGCAAACATCGCATTTATTTGTATTTAATACGGTCTCCAGAGGGCTGACGAGCGCGCCGAAGGCTCGCAATTTTTTTTCTTTTTATGACGTCATAACCGCGTATTTAACCCATGCGAGGTGCAGTCTGCCCAATTATGAAGTATGTAGGACAACTTGGAAGTATAATATTCGCATTTCAAACGGATTTTTCTTTTCGGTTGACCTATTCTTGAGCTATATTGCAGCAAGTTGCATAATGGTTGAACAATTTTGAAAAAAATCGAAAGTCGGGGAGGGGGCAGGGGCGGTCGCCCCCATTTTTTTGTCCCCAAAAGTATAATAAAATGCCAAACATTTTAATAAATTTATTCTATAAAACTTTGCAAAGCGTAGCCGCCAAATCCTATATTTTGAGCTTTTTTTGTTTATAGGATTTTTTATGTGGACGGCCGCATTATTTTCAAAACGGCGGCAGGTTGTGCACCGTTGTCTGAGATAAATGATGACAGGTGTCCCACTCTAGTCTAGTCTCACCCACATTGCATCCTCTAGCACAGGGATGGGCAACTTCTCTGGCCAGCGGGCCTGATGTGGGAAAATGAAGTCTTCGCTGGGCCGAATTATCACAAAAAATACTTCGGTATCCAATCTTTGTTAAATGCTCGACGCTCTATTAACTTTATGTTTCTTGGGATATTCCATGATTAATAAAACTTAATATGAAATCTAATTTCTAAAATCTATTTATATTTAGAAAAACTGATACCAGTAGTGGGGAATGTTTACAACGCTCTGTGCTTTGACCTTATATTGTTTGTTTAACAAGTGTGCTAACGCAATTGTTTGTTCACTAAGGCAACTGTTTATTTCACCAGCTCGCACTGACAGTGCGGTGTGAGTAGGGCGATTGGCAACTTTCATGAATGATGCGTCGGACCACATAACAGAGTGTGGTTAGATGCAGTCAACGGGCCGCTCAAGATTCCGGGACCAGCCCGCGGGCCGTATGTTGCCCACCCCTGCTCTAGCACCTCTATTGCACAGAAATTTTTTTTACGACACCCACTATTATAATAAAGAAGTCTCTTCAAATTCCAAGTTACTTTCATCGTTATTGGGATTATTCAAGGGCGTGTAACCTTCTTTCGAATGCGACTGCTTGTTCTTGAAAGTTTGAACTAAATTTTTTAATGAAGGCATTTTCGATTTCCTCTTGGTTTTAATTCTGTTATTTCCCATTGAAAAAGGCTTAGTTTTGCGCTTAGGACTGGAACGGATGCCTTTTAATGCAATTTTATTGGCATCTGCTTCAGTAGTTTGATGATTACTGAGAGAGATGCCTTGTAGTGGTATAAAATTTGCATCCGCCTCAGTATCTTCTTCTTGATCGAGAGGGATGCTATCCAATGGAACATTTTTTGCTTTCTTGTGATTGTCATGGTGATCGTAGCCTCCAGTACAGCCAGATTTTAGTAATAATAAATAAACGTTGAAAGCGAGACTCAATACAAGAGCTCCAACTGTTGTACACATGATCGCCATCCAGTGGCTGAACAATAAAAAAAAACATTTGAATATCTAAATAATTTTATCGTTTCAGCTTCATTAAATAAATAATTTAAATCTTAGTAGAAAATACGAAGAGATGGCAAAAATTGCATTCAAGAAATCGAAAAAGAGGTTTTAAATGAAAAATGAAACAAAATATTGGAATGAGGAGCAAATGAGAGTTGTGGATGAAAATTTCTTGTATCCAAAGCAAATAACAGACTAATCCCATATCTGACATGGACTGGTAATTGCACGAAAGACCATGGTCTTATTGACTCCTCTTCTAAGCGTTGAAGACATTTTAGTTACCTTGTGCAATTCAATTCAGCATGTCATTGAAATGGCCTAGAGCAGTGGTTCCCAACCTTTTATGGCTCGTGACCCCCCCCCCCCCTCCCAGAGGCTTTTCGCACCCATAATTCCAGTGGTGTTTAGAGTGTTATTTTGATTGGTAGATTTCAAATCTCATTATGTTCAATTGATTTATGCTCAACCAAGCAAAAACAGCCTGTGAAATAACCTTATCAAGCAAATAGGATGAGTGAGGAGTCTTTTAGTAAAGTGGGAGATAAAATCAGTTTTGCGTTTAGCATTGTGGCCCTCTTCAACTGATGTGTGGCCCACTTCGGGAGGGGGGAAACCGGGGCTTCGGTTAGGAACCGTTGGCCCAGAGTGTATTTTCAAATTATGCAATGGCTGTTGCAGAACTGTGGATTTGGGCAAGCTTTAGACTGAAACCATATTTTCAAACAAAGGTGAAATTATCAAAGCCGTTGAATTCGGGATTCCTGAATTTCATAGCAGAAAATAAAAAAAAAATTATATTAAAACTCAAATGGCAAATCTCTAGGCCATTTCTATTCTATAGCATTCTATCAAAGAAGTCTTGAGCATGGCAAAGTTTTTGTATTACAATTTGTCAAAAGTTCTCTGAACCTTCTTTGGGAGCTGAATATATAGGGTGTCCATAAAGTCTTTTGTTTTGGCCCTCACAGATGTATTAAATGAAGTAAAAATATTGATTGGAAAACAAAAAACCTGGTTAAGATATATTGAGAACTGACTTAATACCAAAATTGAAATTGTGAAAGGACTTTATGGACACCCTGTATGTTTTTTCAGACTCGAAAAGCCTGTACAGGGCCTTGTTCAGAGTACACAGCATCAAATTTCTACAAATTACTCACAATTCCATGAAATCTTTTGTTTTCTGAATCTTTTCTGATTTTCTTTGTTGCTTTTTGATCAGACATTGAGCAACTGTGAAATCATGTGTTTATGAGTTTTTTAACAGCAAACAAGACGCTGCACAGAAAGTCTTGGCAGAAAAGAAACTGCTATTCTTCGATGCCTGAGGTTGAGTTGAGCTGTTTACATTTCAGTGGCTGCTTACACAGAGTTCTGTCATAACCAAAAACGGAACCGGGTGTCGGAACATTGTCGCACAATGCTGCTTTTCCAGACCCTTTTTCATTGCAAAACGTAGAAAATAAGAAAACACAACAAATTATATAAATAAACTTTCTTTGTATGTAAGTGTATAAATATGTAGGTGTGTGTATGTGTGGTGTGTGTATGTGTATGGATATGTAGGTGTATGTATGTGTGTAAATATGTGGTGTGTGTATGTGTATCAATATGTAGGTGTGTGTATTTGTGTAAATATGTGGTGTGTGTATGTGTATCAATATGTAGGTGTGTGTATTTGTGTAAATATGTGGTGTGTGTATGTGTATCAATATGTAGGTGTGTGTATGTGTGAAAATATGTGGTGTGTGTATGTGTATAAATATGTAGGTGTGTGTATGTGTGTAAATATGTGGTGTGTGTATGTGTATCAATATGTAGGTGTGTGTATGTGTGTAAATATGTGGTGTGTGTATGTGTATCAATATGTAGGTGTGTGTATGTGTATATGCTGTAGTAAAAATAAAAAAAATCGACTTCACAACTTATTTATGAGGGTAAAAAAAGTCCTTAAGTATCCATAAAACAATATGATGAATGATGATAAAAAACGGTGCATTATGTGGAACTATTACCAACCAAAGTTAAGTCCAACTAACGTCTAAGGTTTCCCGAATACAGAACAACAGTGGCCCCTGAATATTTCCGATCCTGAATTTACAAAAAAAAAAAGAATTTCTTCCATCAATTCGGCGCTCCAGAAGTATGTGTACCAATAGTAACAGTAACTAATAGGCAGTAACTAATTTTGTTTGCCTACTTTACATCAAGTTGTGTGGAGGGACTGAAACCTATGGGCAGAGGAATGTTCACTTGGCTAACACAAACAGTTCCCAAACTTGGATACTCTCGAAGTATGTGAACCAAAATGGCGGACACCAGAACGAACATAGTATGTATACCAGATTAGGGTTAGGCCATATTTTTTCCAATTTCCTCCTATCACAAGTTCGGTGACTAGCCAGGTGACTCCCATAGTATTTGTACCTGAAATTATGGCCTAACCCCAACTTGGTACGTACACATACAACATTCCGGTGTCTGCCATCTTAGTGCCATACTTCTGGAGTACCCTAAATTATTATAAATCCTCCCAGTTTGCCATTCCGGCCTTGAAATGTCACAATAAAAACACAGAACACTCATATTAGATATTTCACCTCATCTAATGTATTGTTCCCCTGCCTTAAACACTCGAAATATAATATCTAAACTTACCATTAATGCTAGCATACTTTTCTAGATTATAAGATGTGTCATTCCTGCAAACACCTGATGCAGGGTCACACGTACATGTATTGGCACAGTGGCACGTATACTGACAATTGCTGCCATAGGTACCGGGCTCACAACCTAAAAATATATAGAAAAAGGGTGTTAGAGGTAGCCAGTCACTTAAAATATAAATTTTGTACCTTTTTTATACAATGTCTCTGTTCGCTAGGCACGAGGCCCTATATACAAGCAGCCAATGATGTGCAAAGATCTTACTGTTAAGAATAAGCGGGAATCATTCTGGCTCTGTATTGCTACCCCAGGGGTGCGCAAATTGAGGCCAACAAAGAAAATTTTTAATTTAGTTTAATCTGATATGTTCGAGTAATTTCAATCCCTTTGTGTTGCAAAGCCTATACCTGCGTCCAATTTACTACCTATGGCGAAACAATAACAGCTAGCTAACAACGCAATTCAAAGCAATTGGTCCCGTACTAATGGAGAAAAGCGCTTGTTTCAATACAACAAGAATTCTAATAACAACAAAAGAATACTAAAACGATCCATAGGTTCAGTTCGTGCCTAAAAATACCTTTTTCACATAACGCTCCTCCAAATCCTGGACGGCAAGTGCAGATCCCTGTGACGCTGTTGCAAGTTCCATTATTTCTACATCGGCACTCCTGAGAGCAATTCTTTCCAAAGTGAGTCGGACCGCAGGGGATGGTGCAGTCAGTACCATGCCACCCAGGAGAGCAGTCACAGCCTTCTAAAATCAGGAAATAAAAAATACTAAAATTGAGTCAAGCTAAGCTCGGCAGTGCGGCGCTAAGTGTTAAAATTACGCTTTCCACCGCACCCTGATTACCCTGCATGCTTTCGCAGATTTCAATCCTGTGGGGCCATTGAGTCACAAATCAGAAAAAAAATAATAATTGCCCACCCATGAGCGCAGTCGCAGCCATCTGGGATAAGAATGCAGGGGGAAATGATGAACTGAAGTCAATTTAATTAAATTCTCTTTCCTCTAGAACAGTGCTCTCACATATTTTTGACTTGCCGCATGCGGCTCTTATACTAAAAAATTGGGGCTCCCAAAGTATGCGAACCAAGATGGCGGACATCGGAATGTAATATGTGTACTAGGTTAGGGTTAGGCCATAATTTTAGGTATAAATACTACGGGAGGCTCTTGGCTAGTCTTCGAACTGATAATAGGACTAAAATAAGGAAAATTGGAAAAAAATTATCGCCTAACCCTAACCTGTTCCCCATGTTACGTTTCGATGTCCGCCATCTTGGTTCGCATACTTCGGGAGCACCAAAAAATTTTGCCCCACCCCTGCTGTATAGGATACAATTTATATATTTATCTCGGGGGAGCAGACAAGAACTTAATCATATGGCGAACCCCGACAACTCGTCTGGTTACCAGTCAATGTCGGGTATGAGATTAGTTAGCCAGTTATTTGTTGTCAGAAACATGGACTTCATGGTGGAGGAAGCCGTAATCGACCAGGGGTCATGTGAACGCAAATAACTAACCCCGCATGGGATTCGAACCTGCAAACCCACGTAGCCTAATCAGAGGTGGAGAGCATATTCCTAGCATGATGTGCCACACCACTGAGTTATTGTAAAAAAGCTGTAGAAAAGTTTGTAAAAAAGTACCTGGCTGGCACGATCCATGTGAAGAACAGTTATGGTGGCCGCAATACAACTTTTCACATGACTCGCCTCTGTAGTTCACAGAACAAGAACATCTTGAAAAAGGAGTTAAATTCTATTAAACAGTTTTATGTCTTTGTTTACAACAAAGCCATAGACTAGTGGTTCTCAACTGCGAGGTGTACCCCACAAGAGGGCTAAAGACAATTTTGCCGAGATGATAATTGAAATGAAAATATTTGGATTTTTATTATTATTATACTTATTTTGAATATTTATATTCCATCCTCTTATTTTAAACAGATTTTTTCAATAAAACATACTTTCGCCTTACTATCTGCTGTCTGTGGCTTATTATTAGCTAGTTATTTTTGAAGTGGGGTGCAAGACTTGAAAAAATATGGAAAAGCTTAATAAGTTTAACAACCACTGCTCTAGTCAATATTGTATATATGTAAGGAGCTATGGTATTTCAAAAGGTTTCAAACTAGCCATTGATATATAATCCTGTGGGGAATAATTATGTGCGAGAGGATTCGATTACCACTATGTGCCACTGTTACCGCTTCCTCCACTATCAAGTCCATGCATCTGAAACAGCTGGCCAACTAGGCGGCTCAACTAAACTGGTAAGAAGATGAGAAATCTTCTTATTGGCTTTCTTCTCCCTGGCATGAATATGAAAGTTCTATACTATTCAGCTAAGGAATGGAATTAATCGCAAAAATATTCAAGTGCAGACTCACTTTCCATGGATACACTCCCCATGCACACACTCTGTTTCACAATCGGGATCGTGAGCGCAGACAATAGTTGTAACTGCTCGAGCGCATCGCCACTCGGGGTCACTCTTGCAATGATCGGATGGATAACTCGCCAATGAACCATTGAGAACCAACGTTGCAGAACCGCCTCCATCCAAATTAATTGCATTCACAAGATGGAATTCTTTGATCAGCAATCTAGAAGAAAAAGTGGTTACTAACAATTTTCACTCATTCAGTATTGCAGTAATACATATTTATGCAAACATTTTAAACTAAATATTTCAACTGTACGGAGGATTTCAAATTTTGATGATTTGACTGAAAAATACTTCAAGAAAGTTGTTGAGATTATGATTAAATTTAGTTTTTGCACGAGTCCTATTATTTTCCTACTTTTGATTTTGTAACACTGTAATTATTGTTCATTAAATGTAACATTTTACACCACCGTCACATGACCCGCCCCTCTAGGTGCCCTAATTTTTTGGCCCCTGGTTCTAGTGCAGGGGTAGGCACGGATTTTGCAACAGGGGGCAAAACTTTTTCCCACCTAGACTGGCCGGCCATGTAAGTGCGACGTAAAAAAATATAATATATGAACAATATTTACAGTGTTACAAAGCAAAAGTGATAAACAATATGTCTTGCCAAAACTGAATTTACCGCAATCTGAACAAATTCCTTGCGATATTTTTAGCTGAAACATCAAAACTTGATTTGAGTTTGGCTGTGGCAGCATCAAGCGGGCAAGATTGAATTACCAAACGGGCCAGACTTGGCCCGCGGGCCGTACTTTGCCCATGCCTGTTCTAGAGTATCGTTAGTTGACAGGGTTGTGAGTAATTCTAGCTTAAGATTTGCTAAAATTGAACAAATGGTAACGCAGAGTTTTTATGTTGAGAAGGAATGAAGAGTTTCAAAATAAGCAAAAAGAGAAATGCATCGAAAAAGTTGGGGAATCACTTCAAGGCAGTGATTATTAACCTCAGCTCTCAGAGCCGCATGTGGCTCTGAACTATTCTTCCTGCGGCTCTCATTATCCTTTAGAACTTATTCATTTTTAGTGACAAATTTTCATTGAAAATTAATCTAGGGCATAAAATTGAAAGACTGAACTCCGGTAGTTGAACCGTTTGAATTTTTGTCCTGAAATTCAGTACATTAAATTTACGGAATTTTAACACATCAGCAAACCGGTTAGCATTACTGAAAAAAACATGACTTTTTGTAACAGAGCCAGCTGAAAAACATGACTTTTTGTAACAGAGCCAGCTGAAAACATGAGTTTTGTGATGAAACCTGCTGACAAAAAATTTGAATCCCACAATTGGACACATGGTGTCACTATTGAGTCAAAGCGAAGGAAAAAACACCGCTAGATCAATAAGTTGGCGTTCTCTGATCGCTATCTCGTTATTTTATTTTGCGTTATTTTTTCTGCGGTTCCTTACAACTTTAAAAGTTTGAGATACGGCTCTGACACTGAAAAAGGTTGAGATCCACTGCTTTGGGGTTTCGCTTGTTCAAAGCAACAAAGCATAGATCGCCGTTACCTTGCAAATTGATTAAGGTTGAGACCTCTGACTTTGGTTTGACCTTCAGTATTGACGAAAACAACTCTTCCTAAAGCATCGTGTCCGATCGCTGTCCGTGCTGATTGAACATCAATGAAAGTTCTAAAATCAAAAGGAACGATTGCGACTTAATTAATAAGAACGAATCTTTAAGAAGCTGCTTCAAGAAATTTTTTTAATTCTTACTTTCGGTTTCTATTTTTGAAATAATTTGGTATAGTTTGCTTCAAAGTATAATCATTTATAGACCAGCCAAAAAACTATTTCTGTGTAATATTTGAAAAAAAATTTATGACAACAGCCACTCATGTATCTGGGGCTATTCAAGAAGAGCACATGTGGTGATTTACTTTCCTGAATGGGCTCGTTCTAGATAAGACTTGCTCACAAGGTTGTAAGCGCAATATGACACTATAAATGAAAAATGGTTATTGACAAAAAAACTAGAGTAACAACTAATGTACAACGACATGTATTGCACCAAGTGACAGATTGATTGAAGGGTTTGACATCGCCCACTCCATGCATCCAAAAGCTTGTCAGGCTCAAAGCTGCTTGTGCTGATTTCTCAGATGGCTCGGAGGTTTGAATACTTTGGGGAGATCTGTTTTTGCTTTTGTTAATAATTTTCATGTCTCAGGATATTAATTCTGATGGGTGACTTTGAGGTATATGTGGCTCGTAAAAACTATGGTCGTAATTTCAGAAGGCACAAGTGGGCCGGATGAAATACTTAAATGGGCTGTAATTTGCCAATCCTAATATCTAACCTGAGGGTACCAGTCTCCTGTACGTCAGCACTTTCACATTTGAATGATTCTTCTACATACGGTGAACCTGGGATAAATGAAAAGATAAGATCAATCATGCCTCATAGCCATAGCTAGATAACTAGGATAACATATAAGATAACATATAACTCATATATATAGCTAAGTAGATAAGAACGATAAGATAACACAAATATACTGGATATATTTCAGTTATGATAAAATTTGTTTTATATTCATAACTAGGTATATTTCAGATAAGGAAGCTAAGACAACATGAGTGCCATCGAATAAAAAAGTCTCTAGCATAATTTGGTTCTCTCCGAGTTCAGAGCTGGAGTCAAGTTCATATCTTCCTCAAGTCAAAAGCTGAAATCGGAATTTTTGTCAACTGGGGTAAAGAGCCGTAATTCAAATGATTTTATGAGTTTGAGTTCTGAGTTTGAATTATTTCAGACTCCAGCCTGATTAGCAAAGAAAAGTCGATTTTTAAAAAATGCGTGACCAAATAAACTCGACTAGACGCATGGTGCTCAGGTGCACCTCTGATTACTCTGTCCGGATTCGCTAGTCGAAACTTGTGGGAAATTGCGGATAATGCGAGGGGGCTGCTGAACTCTTCTGCGATATTTGAAATTTTATAAGCTAATTCCTACCATTTCTCACAAGCCAAACAGCTCCACCAATCAGTTGCTTGAAATCCATTTTTTCAATATCTTCAGAAGTTATGTATCTAAAAAAATATACATGTTATAATTGAACAAAGGCATAAAGAATTTTTTTTGATCTTAATAACAACGATGGGTGGGTATTCCCTTAACCAGTGGTCCATAAACAGTGGGGTGCATCCCACTATGGGAGCAAAGCCATTTTTGAGGGGGGTGGAAGTAATTAAAAATAAAACAAATTGTTAGCTTTGATCTTGCCTGCCTTATTTTGAATAATTACATTTCTTTATTATATAGCCTACACATAATTTCAACATGCTTTTAAATAAAACATACTTTCGCCTTTTTTGTAGAATATTTTTAGCTAGTTATTCTTGAGGTGGGGTGCGAAATTTTACAAAATCTGAAAAAGGGAACAGCCTAAAAAGTTTGAGAACTACTGCTCTAACCCCATGTTGCAAGTCGAGCCAAGTGTTAGCTCAGTGTCTACTTGGGTCCGAAGTCAAGTAAAATTTTACTGCGATTAGTTGCTGATTAATTTTATTTAAAATTCCCAGCCAACTTTTTCAGCAGATAATTATTTTCATCCATGGCTATTCACAAGGTTTAAGAATATAAAATATAAGTTTTACTCATTTTTCCAAACAGGTAAATCATCGCATTTAATTTCTGGTCACTTAACGAGCCCTCACATTGAATTTAAAAAACCTGGAGACATAAATTGGCCCTAGAACCGATGACCATATTCTGCCGAGTTCCTGACAACAGCCCCAAAACAGTAAATTTATAAGAATTTGCATAAAAGCCACCCTTGTACCTACGTGTATGACAACCAATTACAGACCAAGTGCTGCTTCGAGTGTGTGCTTGCTCTTATCATAAGAACTTGGCAGGGTTCGAGTTGTAGCTGTTGGAATCAAGTTAGCATAATGTCATTACGTTTGAGTGTGATCAGTGTGCGAATAAGCCTAATTTTAGTGAGATGGAGTTATGTATGTAATGACCCCTTAGTTTGGCAATTTTTTTTTTGATTTTCAATACGGCTTATATGTGAGATATACATTGGGTACTTTTTTAAATAGTATACTCACCCAACAACAATTGTTCCATTCTTAGTAATCCCGAAGTTAGCATTCTGTATGTTCCCATGGTCTATCACAAGCCTACCATCACTCACTAGATTACCCAGACAGCTGCCATACTTAATACTGAAGAATCCTCCATTCTGGGCCACCCTGCATTTCCTGAAAATGCAAAGTTTTTTAGTCAAGTATAGGCTTTTTATATTATTTCTGGAAGAAAAAATAAAGCCAATAAAATGGCTTAATCATGATAGATTTTCCATATTTAACCAAGGGGAGAAGAAAGTTAATAACATGGCCTAACCATATAATACAAGGAGATAGATAAAAGCCATTACAGGATAAAGTGGCTTATCATATGGTGTACCACGACCTCTAGTCCGGTTACCAGTCCAAGTCGGGTATGGGATTAGTTACTTGATTCAGATGCATTGACTTGGAGGAAACCACTGTGTAATGACGAAGAGAATAAAGCAACTTTACCACATAGTTTCATATTTATTCCGAAAAGAGGAAAATTGATAAGATGGGTTAATCGTATTGCTAGCCCATCGCCTCTTGCTGTAACCGACCAGCAGTCGGGTGAACCATAGGCTATGGCAAAGAGTCAAGCAATCTTCTTGCAAATGATTACCCCTAACGAATCAAACCAAGATAGGTGTGATGGCTAGCGTGTTCCTGATGCTTAACAAATACGCCAAACGTCAAGCTGATATAGATCATGGCTACTCGACTCACGGAGCGTGGTCCGAATTCGAACGTCTTTTTCCACAGCTAATATATTCCAAATTTTCAGTCTCAAAGACAATTTGAGTTGCTAGGAAGCATTATTTTTTCAAATGTCCTAGGTCCTATGGGACCGAATAATTCACATTTTCCCAGTAAAGTCAGCTGTCGTTACCAATACATGATATTGATCACTTCTCCATTTTTTTAAACGACAAATTTTAAATTTTGTTTGATTAGTTGAAATATAATTTTTAGAATGAACGGACCGCGATAATTTTCAAGTTTTGTAAACAGACTTTTAGTGAAAATATTTGAGTAGCCCTGATAGAGAGTACCTAATCAAAAGATCAATAATCCTCATAACAACTTATAATAGATGATAAATTAATCCATGCATGTGTGGCATGATATTTAATAGGAAGTGCTGTCAGAAAACATGATGTTATAAGCTATTGGTTCGGACTACCTAATTATATCTATTTTTGCTGGCGGATCAATATACAGGGTGTCCACAAAGTTCCTTTACAATTTTAATTTTCTTCTGAAGTCAGTTCTCAATATATCCTAATCAGGTTTGTTGTTTTCTAATCATTAATTGTTCGAATATGTTTACTTTATTTAATACATCTGTGAGGAGCAAAAATATATATGGTATCGATACATTTCCCTTTGAAATTTCAAAATTCTCCAAGACTTTATGGACACCCTGTATATATAAAAAGCAAGGATACTGTAACAAGAGTGAGGACTCTTCTGCTAATTACTTATCCTTTCTAAATATCTTTCTATTTAACATCTGATAGTCAGAACAAAAATATTCATCATCTATATATAGGGATGGGCAACTCAGAATACTGAATGCGGAGGATCCGATAACATTATTCAGTTTTCACCTGTTAATATTCGTATTTCCGGTTTCTAAATTATTAATCAATGACTTTTGAGTATATTCTCCCACCCGAGTTTGGTTTTACTTGCGCTCACAGAGAACCAATAAAATCGGCAGACATCAAACTTGGCAACCTAGATGGTAAATTATTCTACATTGGCTATTCCATCTATATAATCTTTTCACAATCTAAATCCATGAAATCGCATGGCTTTGCACAATCAATCATTCGATTAGCAGATCTATTAATACCTAGAAATGCCATTAATTTGCTCATTTTCGGCCTAAATTTGATGAATAATTTGAAAATTCAAAAAAATGTTAGAACACAAAGAAGTACCGGTAGGTGCTTTTTGAGATGGTCATATTTTGAAGCAACATTTACCAAAGTTTTTTCAATAAAAAGTGAAACACGCTCAAAAATCAAAAATATAATTTCACTAATTTCTCAATCAGCGTTTACAAGTTTCACACTACTGAGTTAAAAGCCCTCAGCACTTGGAATAGAAAATATTTCTGCCACAGCCACCCACAATCTTACCTTTGCTTTGACGTGTTCTCCACTGTATCAGTGATATTATTTGAGCAGCCGCCTTGAGAGTGGGGTTCCAAGACGCTGAACGATCGCAGAGGGTTTGTAACTGTCGTTATGTGGCCGTACGCTTTCACAGTGATGTAGGAATAATACTCGTTAGACGGCACGTCAGATACAAAATATCTGAAAATATGAAACCATGAATTAGATCCGACGAGGTAGTGTGACAGGAGTGTGAAAGATTCCTGATCAACGGAGCTGACCGAAGTGAGTTTGACCACTTTGAAGAGAGTCAGAATGTCAACGCTAAGAATAGGATTCACATATTTATCCAGGGAGAGGAGGGGCGATAGGCAGGGATGGCCATTTCCGAATACTAAACTATTCCGAATACATTCTAAAATAATGTTTTCGAATCTGGAATTCCGAATACATTCTAAAATCGAAAATAAAACATTTTTGTTTCATTTCATTAAAACCCAGTAAATTAGGAAATAAGCTTCAAAAGGAATATCAGAATGAAGCCACAGACCAACAGTACATTACACAAAGTAATTGATAGTTTATAGTTATCAATAAAAAATAATAGCAACTTGCGACACAGTCAGTTTATTAAAATTATTCACTTTGTACAAATGACCATATGAAAAGATAGCCAAAGAGTTGGGGTGACGCTTTCTATTATTGGTACCATGATATTACGATAATAGTCAAGTCTATTGACAAAAATACAACTTGTATTCAGATAATTGTGTATATTTTCTGTGAGTAATCAAATTTATTGGCAATACAGGCAACTGAAACAAGCCACAACAATCGAAAATCCATTATGTCTTTAAAAATTCTAATATTTAAGCTTGGAGTATTCTACTACCTACCAGTATATTTGTATATTAATTTATGTTAACCATAATGTTAATATGTGTAACATATTGTTGTGTTTGAAATTAGAAATAAATTAACAGAGAATAGATGACCACCACTGCCAGCCGTGCAGCCAGGATTTTCGAAATCGGAAATTCCCATTGCCGCCTGTAACACCCACCGCGATTCCGCGCTCGTTAAAAGAGCCGTCTTTTCAGCGTATAATGATCATCCTGTTACATAAAATATTCAATCCATGACAACTACGAGATTCTAAAATATCTTTATATATTAATTTAATGTGTCCAACGTAACTCGCGGTTGCTTCTTCTTACGTCAAAAAAAAAACATTATTATTCGGTCCACAGCGATCTGTGACCTAAAAGTACGAGATAAACCGCCTGATATATTTAATTTTAATACGTATTTTTGCAAACTTGCCAACTCGGTATCGCCGTTAGAAAAATCTCAAATAATGATATAAAATCCTGTTAAGTGTAGTGTATAATTCATTTCATACAATGAATATACATACAAAGTTGAGCAGTAAATTAAAAATACATATTTATTGCCGCGATTATGCCACCTGTTAAAAGAGTCGACTTTTACAACAAATAATATAACAACGAATATATATTTTTCTGTTGTGCAAAGTGATGGTTCGTGACCGATACGGGCCTATTTAAAATGTCTTGTTTTATTAATTTAATTGTCTCCAATTTAACCTTCGGTTGCGTCGACAAAATAAAATCCTCACCACTCTTATATACCATTGCAATCCGCGATCATAAGAATAAAAACGCGTGGTAAACTGCCCGATTAAATAATGTTCAGATCCGTATTTTGCGAATTCGGCAAATATTTAGATGTAGGCCTACTTGTTAACAGTGACTCCACTCCGCTCAATCGAAATGCTGACACTCTGATTATTTTTAGATAAAACCGTTCGAAAAATCCATAAATCTGCTGTAACATCTCAGAGTAAAATTTATTTCATCACAATAAAATTGATTGAATATACTTTAGATTAATTATATTAAATACATCCTCACAACCCGGGAAAAAGTCGCGTTTCGAATATTCGACGGCAATTCAAAGTAATGAATAATCAGGCAAATCCCGCCCTCAATTCGTGACGATATGTTTCTAAACGCCCGACCAAACATAATATGTACGGTAGGCCCACGAAATTTTGCGATTTTCACTGCCTAGAAAAGCATTTTATAAATTTTCACGGGTTTCAATAAAACTTATATTGTTTGCGGTTTTATTTTCAGTATTTTAAATTGCCGCTTTTCAATCAAAAAGTTGCGTTGTCTTCAGAAACTCGCCGCCGATGATTGTATTTACCAGATTCACAATTCTGTGCGCGTACGTTATCGTGGAACAAATTTGTTTAAAATTTTCGTTTTAGAGAAAATAACACAAACGTAAAAGCGTTTACGGCCCAAATAACACGTTACGCTGATGAGTGATGAAAACAATCACGCGCAAGTTTCTATCGAGAATGTTTTCATTCAACGGAAACGTCTTGGAAGCGGCGTCGAAAATGTGTGACGTCACACAAATATTCGATATTCTTATGAACGCTAATTCCGATATTCGAATGACGAGATATTCGAATACATTCGAATACTTTATTCGAATTGGCCATCCCTGGCGATAGGACTGCTTAATCATATGGTGAACCACGGTCTCTCGTCCGGTTACCAGTCCGTGTCAGGTATGAAATTAGTTAGACAGTTATTTTTTTTCGGAAGGATAGACTTGATGGTGGAGGAAGCCGTAACCCACCGGCGGTTACGTGAACCACCCTACGATGACGAGGAGTCCAGCAAATACCTATCTTCACATTGAATTCGAACGCGGATCCGTGTTGATTGCTGGACTACTCGCCATTTTGGATGGTTCACCTAACTGCTGATTGGTTACAGCGAAAGGCTGGTCATACGATGCCTGTACAGGGACTTGTTCGCAGCAAAAGTCGTGAAAGATTGTCATACAAAATATTGATTAGATTACTGACCTGGTATTAGCTGCTGGGACAAGTTGGTCGGTTACATTGGCAGTAAATGTCTCGTATGTTTGGTTATAACCTGGATTTTTCATGGTTGATCGAGCGTGACGACGATGCAATGAACCATGACGAGGTTGAGCATAAGGAAAGATAACATCATCAACTAATGACCTTTGAAAACAAAAATACATTTTCATATAAATATATTCAAAATGGTGAACGATGATCCTCTCAGTCAGTTAAACCGGTGACCAATTAATTGTTTCAAACAAATGCTGTTAGGACAGTAACAGTAATCAAAGAGAGCATAACTGAACATGCAATAATATCAGAATATCAAGAGATAAAGCAATTCTCTTACGCTTAACTATCCCAATTTCTGAATTCTGGAATGTACCAGGAGCGAATACCAGAAATAGACCAGCAGACACATTATGCTGTTCTGTCTTTACATTTCTGAGTGATGGTTCGGAACTTTTCTAAGAGATGGGTCTCCTTAAACTTCTGACCTTTGACAATTTGAGTGGATAGGATAGGATTTACATATTTATCCCGGGGGAGAGGAAAGCCGATGAGACGGCTTATCCATATGGCAAACCACGGCCTCTCGTCCGGTTACCATTCCAAGTCGGGTATGGGTTTAGTTATATTGTTTGTTTTCGGAAGCATGGACTTGGTGGTGGAGAAAGCCGTAACCAACCAACGGTTACGTGAACCACTCAACGACGGCTAGAAGTCCAGCAATCCTCTCGCACGTAACCATCCCTGCATGGCATTCAAACCTGCGAACCCATGCAGAGTAATTAGAGGTGCGGTGGCGAGCGTATTCCTAACGCCTAGCCCGTTGAGCAGAACCGCCGCGCCGAGTGAACACTCGTGACTTTGCTGAAAGGTCTGAAGGTCAGGAAAGTGAGTCTACTTTACTTCCAAGTGAGTACCTACAACTCTTCACGGAGATGAGTCTGCTCGTGTGAGTGAGATGATCTTGCTTTGACTCCACAAAAAAGTCTGTTTTAAAAAAATTAACTTACGGGCTTTTATCTCTTGCGTTCATTCCTGTGATCTCTAAGAACGAAATGATTTGAACAATAAAACACCATTTTCGTAACATATCCTTTCAAATACTATCATGCCATAATCCAAAACTCCAAGACTCCAACTTTTTACATTCGGCGCAGAATTGTAAAAACCTGCAATTTGAAATTATCAACACTGCAACAGGAGGCAATGCAGAAATAAAATGCCGAATTGCAAAACGAAATACAAGTGGTGAACGGAGTATAACTTATCGCATAATTATCCGCATACGGTCCTCAGTGACATATAAATTATCAATTTATATATTTATTGTCGAATAAATAGGTCGTTTACGGCTTCCTCCACCATCCAGGCTCTACTTTCAATCCAATCATCAGAGAACAAATAACTGAATAACAAAATAATCAAAATAATCGACTTAGCTGCCGGCTTCCAATTTATACGAATTCGAACTAATTTTGTGACAGAAGAAGCAACGCCCGAAACTAGTTTTGTGTTTTTATGTTTGTTGTTTACTTTTTAGCTTTATTTGTTTACAAAAAACAGCAGCTAATCAATTAATTGTTATTATCGGTATTCGCATTTCGGCACAAGCACCGTCACATAGCTTTTAAATGTTTTTGTATTCTTCACGGCTTTCACTCATCAAAATTATTTACAACATTACAAGTAAGCTTCGACCGTGAAATTTATTTTCTTGTGATCATGTACTCTGTTCATTAATTTATTTTAGTATACGGCGCGGGGTGTGGCTCAACGGGCTAAGCGTTAGGAATACGCTCGCCACCGCACCTCTAATTACTCTGCGTGGGTTCGCAGGTTCGAATCCCACGCAGGGATGGTTATGTGTGAGAGGATTGCTGGACTCCTCGCCGTCGTTGGGTGGTTCACGTAACCTCTGGTCGGTTACGGCTTCCTCCACCATCAAGTTCATGCTTCCGAAAAACAAACAATATATAACTAATCCCATACCCGAATTGGAATGGTAACCGGACGAGAGGCCGTGGTTCGCCATATGGATAAGCCGTCCTATCGGCTTTCCTCTCCCCCGGGATAAATATGTAAATCCTATCCTATCCTATGATTATCGTGATGTGTTTTCACTTGTGTGAGTGTGGGTTAATGGGCGCAAGCGCTGTTTACAGCGTTCGTTATAAACCTTCATATATTTTTTGTCCATTTTCCCGATCTTTCGGTAGCCCTTGTCTGTATTTTTTATTTATTTGTGTTTTGTGTTGTAGACGAAAGATCGAAATAAATTGTATTGTATTCAATGTATTGTATCAACAGGAGGCAATTCAGAAATAATATGCCGAATTGCAAAACGAAATACAAGTGTTGAACGGAGTATAATTTATTCTGTTCGGAGTATCCAGTAAAGTCCGAGATATAAATTATCAATTTCTATAATTATTGTAGAGTAAATTAGTCGTTTACGGCTTCCTCCGGCATTCAGGCTACCAATCCATTCTTCTGGAAACAAATGACTGGCTAACTAATTCTATACCCGACGTGGACTGGTAACCGGACTAGAGGCCATGGTTCTCCACATAATCAAGCCGTCCTATCGAATTTACTGCAATATGCAAATATGAGGCGGCGGTGTGGCTCATCGTGCTAAGGAATACGCTCGCCACCGCACCTCTAATTACTCTGGGTGGGTTCGCAGGTTCGAATCCCGTGCGAGGGTTATTATGTGCGAGAGGATTGCTGGACTCCTCGTCGCCTTAGGGTCGTTCACGTGACCGCTGGTCGGTTATGGCTTCCTCCACCATCAAGTCCATGCTCATCGGCTTCCCTGAAACAGGGATAAATATGTAAATCATATACTATCCTATGGCTGTTGGTAAATAGCACTGAGCATTAGCAATACGCTGGCAGACTGATTCAGACTGGGACTCTGATTCACCTGGAAGTTTTCGAATCACGTGGGAAAAAAATTATGCGCGAGAGTGGCCATGGTGTGTCATAGGATTAAGTCGTCGTATAAGGGTTGATTTCTTTCTGATTTAAACACACAGTATTGATTCGAGCTGTGATAAAAGTTATATTACTTTAAACTTAATTTCCATATATTTTCAAGCTTGTGACGGGAAAAAAATTACATTTTATCTACCTCAAATTATGAAATACTTGATATGATATTTTAACGCTTGATAAAAAGGGTATTTGAGCTTTCTGTCGTAAACAATAACCATAATATTACAGATGAATGTCCGATGTAGCCACTTGTGCTTCATTCTCCACATCAACCCTAACATTTTATTATTATTTTGTGTCAGAGTTCTGAATGCAGACGTGTAAAAATAATATTCGGAGAATAGGTTGTTATTGTTTTCAAAATTATCTTGCGTCGCAGATAATAGCGAATGGGGGAGTTTGACAAAATAACTTGGCTATCCCTAAACGAGGGAATTGCTGAAACACACTGGTAAATAACCACTGTATTTTATCTTGAACAGGAGGCCGTTAAGACGTTTTAATTGTAGATAAATTGGGAATTTTTTTATCTATCCAGAAAGAAAAGAAAACAGAAAATATGTTTCCATCAGTTGAGAAATCACGAACTTCTGTAAGCTTTGATTTCCTAGAAACCCCTTCCCTAAAAGAGATACACCCTACCGGTACCTAATGTCAAATACTGTACTCCTAACTTTGAGTACTAAATACTCCCACTTTCTTACTTACTTCATTATATGGCGTACCACGGCCCCTCGCCCGGTTACCGGTCTGTGTTGGGTATGGGATTTGATTTCTCAGTCACTTATTTCCAGGTGCACAGACTTGGTGGTGGAGAGAGCCGTGACTGATCAGCGGTTACGTGAACGGCGACGCGCAGTCCATAAATCCTGTCGTACGTAATTATCGAGGGATATACGAACCTGCGAACCCAGGGATCGTAATTTTTCGGATACAGTATTCGGATTTTCGTTATCGACTCCTACAGCCAAATTGAGAAAATACAAAAGCGGATATGAGACTTTAGTATCGCGATGCCAGAATGTCGCAATGACGAATAATACTTTTATTTCTGTGGCTATGACACCTTTAAATATGGATCAAATCATAAAAAAAACTTAACTGCGTTAAATGAAAACTATAATGAAACTGTTGTCGACACTATTGCTGTCTCAACAAGCGACAAACATCACGATACAGGTACAGGCAGACAAGTACTCCAGTACTGTATTCCTGTTGTGAATTCTGCAATTTTTATTTCATTTCTGAATTTTTTTTCTGATTTTATTCTGATCTGTTGTATTTAGAGTTTCTGAATGAATGTAGCCTACTACCTGTACCGGTAATTCATGTTGATGCTATTTACTAAAAATTCTGTTTTTATGAATAAAATTATAAAAAATAACATGAACAAAGAACTGAAAAAAGATTTAAATACAGAAGAGACTGACAGACTCAATGTCTACCTGAAATAGGGCAACATTGTAACTGCTGCAAGGTTCATTCCAATCCATGCATCTGAGTACCGTACGGTATGGCCATACCGGTACGCCCCCCATGAACCCACCACCGCACCTCTAATTACTCTGCGTGCTGGCGTGGGTTTGCAGGTTCGAATCCCATGCAGGGATGGTTATGTGCGAGAGGATTGCTGGACTCCTCGTCGTCGTTGGGTGGTTCACGTCGGTTACGGCTTCCTCCACCACCATGTCGATGCTTCCGAAAACAAACAATATACCTAATCCCATACCCGACTTGGAATGGTAACCGGACGAGAGGCCGTGGTTTGCCATATGGATAAGCCGTCTTATCGGCTTTTCTCTCCCCCGGGATAAATATGTAAATCCTATCAATATATATTGTTTTAGTAGGTAGACATAGATAGAGAGATGATACATTTCGAAAAAATGGAATATCTAAATATTGAACAAAAAAGAAAAATAACTAAATTGAAAAAAAGACAATCATTTCTGAATTTCATTGCAATTTAGGAGGAGTCGTAAAAAAACTATCCAGTCAAACTGTCAGTGACACCATGTGCAGGTGTTTGCTGCAAATGACATCGAATAATATTAAAAGACCTAATATGTATTAAATTACAAAATATCCTTCATTGAACTGTTTTATTTATTCCCGTACCTGAGCCAAGCCAAATACTTGGACTTTCTCATAATATCCTTGACTGTCAATAGCAGCTTTCTATATTTGGGATGAACTGGCCTCCATATTGGCACTAATCCTCCATATTGACACAATAAACCCAAAATGGAGCTCAATCTGAAAATATGAAGGAGTCCTCGAAATAAAAATAATAAAGTGTTTCAAGCAAAAAAAAACGCAATTTTGGTCATGTGACGCTCTACGCACGTTGCAATTAATCTAAACTATAATTGAGATAAGCATGTCACAATCTGCCGGCGTGCCAGACACCCTCGTTTGGAAGACAAATAAAGTTTATTGAACCAAAGGCCGGAACATAGTGGGATCAGAGAACTGTGCACTACTGTATTTAGGATTATTGCAATACATATATTGTAAGCATTATAAATTAATCAAACTTTGCAAAAACCTGAGTGTATATCACCAGATGATGATCCATTAATGATTTAACAATAAGTAAAAAAAAACTTCTCAATTTAGAAATGGCCACAGTTTAATTATATTGCGACTTTTGAGCTTGAGCCATTTTTATTTCAAATCAGCTTTCCAGCCCCGAAAAATATTCATAAAAATTACTTCTTATTCATGCAGGAATAGGCTAATGCTCATAGTAGGGTTCAATGATAATCATCAATGACTCATTCGTTCTTCTAAATTTTGACCTTCGACATGGCTTCCGGAGGTAAAACAACCAAAGATATTCAGAACGATGACCCGAGCATTATTGAAACGTCGAAAGGAGGAAGACAAACTAACAGGTGACCTAATTTAATACTCATTGGGGCATGAATGGCCAGAATTTTGTTATGCTGAAAGAATATTGCATGTTCTGCTATTTTTACTTTCCTAATGATGTTAAATATATTCTAAATTGGGCCATGTTTACCATATAAATTAGCAATAATTATTGTTATCCAGTCTTTGAGTTATTGTTGAGTGTTTGAGTTATTTTCATTTAGGTCAAAGAAGAGTCGAGAGTTGAAACGTTTGATTTGTCACAGTTTCACTGTTTTATTGATGATAAGATGAAATTCTCTTCGGCAGTACGTATGTACGTACGTAAAAGCATCAAGTTTTTTGCAGTCTTAACAACAAAGATTTTAATATCAAGATCTTATTCTCTCGGAATTCAGGGTTGCACACAGAGCAAAAATATTCCTGAAACCTGGAGCCACCTAAATTCCCATCAACCCTATGTTGCCTTTCAGAGTCATCATTTTTTACTCAGAGACGAGAGATTCCTGTTTTCAATATTATTTTTTTCTTCTATAACTTCTATCTAGTGCTTGGTGCATTTTATTTAGTTTAATTTTTTTTTTCAGCCAACATGGGTCTCGCTCGGCTGGCAACATCAATTCGAAACAAAATTCAACTCCGCACAATTCATCAAGAAAGCAACAGCACCCACAACGTTCCCAAACTCCAAATTCTAATGAAAAACGTCGACAGGAACACTGGAAAGTTCCGCATGGGAATAACAGACATAGCCCTCTTGCCAGAGACTTGTTTGGAGCCGAAAGTAACCCCCCTTTCAAATTCGATTTTCAGGTAAACAATGGGGAATATCAAGGGGGTTACCCTCGCCGTAACCATGGATACCCAAATGATCATTATTCCGGTGGGTATTATTCCCGAAATAATCAAAACCGACCAAAAAAAAACAATTATCAACAAAGACAAAATCAAGATGCTGGTAGGGTCGAAAGTCAAAGTTCAAAGGGTTATTACCAGCACCAAAATGGCGGAACCCCTCAAACTAAGGGGCAAAAAGGGGAGGCCACTCCGAAATTGTCAAATTCAGCTCCAAATATGACAGAATCTGATCGAAAAGTTCAATTTCTGGAAACTTTAATGAAAAATGGTGAAAAGGCGAAAAATCTCACTGTTACCGTGACAACAGGAAAAACAGAAAAAGAGGAAAAACAAATCGGACAGAGTAAGTGTGTGTTTGGTATTTCAAGAGTTTATTAGATACCAATTAGGTACTCTCACTCTAGTAATCAATGAAGCGTGACTGGCCAGAATAATCTTATTGTTACAAGGATGTGGCGGTGCTGTCATTTTACACTTAATTGATTTTTGAGTTGATTAAATCAAATAGTACCAAGGATATCAGGCTGCATTTTTTAGGTGAATTTACCCAAAATTAGGTCTGAATCGGAAATATTGGGGATAAGACCACTGCAGGCAAGCTTAACTGTCATAATTTGAGCAAAATATTCTGTACTTACGTAGTATGTGCACCAGGTTAGGGTTAGGCCATAATTTTATTCCGATCCACCTTATTTTGGTTTATTATGATTTCAGGGACTGTCAGTGTTAGCAGAGTGAATCCCCCTGCCCAAAGGTTTCAGTCCCTTTACACAACTTGATGTAAAGTAAGCGAACAAAATTAGTTACCTCCATCTTGGTACACACACTTCTAGAGCGCAAAATACTCAACTTTTCTCTACTTTATATTCAGGCTCATTTCTTAGTGATGCAATCGGTGGTGGAAAGAGTCAAACCCAAAACAGTGCTCCATCTACCTCTTCTAGCACAACTAAACCTTCACCGAATAAAAGTCCAGCCGACAAATTTGTGAACCCTTTAATTTCCAACGACTTGGAGGAGATCAAATCTGACACCAGAAAAAAAGAGAGAAAGTATGTTATGTTTGGATTGTTGAAAGACTTTTTATTCAGAGTTTCTAGTCTTGTGTGATTCTTGTTGTCTTGCTACACTCTAACAAGAATACAATAATTATATGGATAGGATATGATTTTAATATTTAACCCAGGAGAGAGGAATGTCGATAAGACTACTTAGTGGTGTTCCATGGCCTCTCGTCCGGCCGCCAGTCTATTTTTGGCATGGGATTGTTTAGTGAGATACATGGACTTGATGCTGGACGAAGCCATAACTGACAAACGGTTACATAAACCACTTTACGGTAGTGAGAAGTCCAGTAATCCTCTGGCACATAATTATTCTTGAAGTAATTTGTACCTGCCAACCTGCACAGTGTTATAAGAGGTACGATGGCGAGACCATGGTATTTGCTGGAGTAAATTATCTATCCTTCTATGCTTTTGTGTTGGTGCAATTGTACTGATATAATGCAGTGGTTCCAAAACATTTCACTATTGTTGCCCATAAATCATCAATTACCCCTTGCAAAAAATAAAATTGACATCGTGCAATTTGTCGCATTACCTAAAAAATTTCCAATATTCACCAATGCAAGGTCAATTTTGTGACGAGAATTGTGATGGCAAAATTAACTTATAGAACATGCTTCAATACTATTCCCTTTTCCACTTACTAATCCAACTTTAAGATGGATGAGCTTTATGAAAGCTTGGGCGGGGATTACAAAAGAAATTGTCTAGGTCGTGGATGACTGAATTACCCCCTAAATATTGTTAAATTACCTCTTGGGGGTGATTACCTCCAGTTTGGGAACGACTGATATAATGCAAGGATGCTGTAGTAAGGAAACAGTGATTCGGGAGTTTTGTCAGTCAATCGAAATGCTACAGAAACGCAATGAATCACTGGTATATAAGGGACACCATGTTACTAATAACAGCATATTCAGAAGCGAATGCTAGAGACACACATGAAGTCAATGATATGCAGTGAGCTACTACCATATTACAAAAAATGAGGGCACATTTTAAAAATGATTATTTTCTATTTAGACAAGCAGAAGATAAATTTGTTGTGAACAATGCAAATGTGAATAACAAAGAAACAACGGCTGATACAGGTAAGAGGATTAACATGCAGGGAGGTCCCCTGTGTCTAATTTTGACATATTTTGGGTTTAAGTATTGTTTACGTTTTGTTGGTAATCTGCAAGTGTTTTCAAGACTAGAGCGATTAGGTATTACGCTTGACACAACAACTGTTTTTCCCTATTTGGCTTTAATTATGCCGATCTAGACATAGGATTGTGGTCCATGATAGACAATCTAATCAACTGTCCTTATTTTGATGTTTTAGCATAAAAATAGCTCAGGGAATTCGTTGAGAATGCAATTAAATTGAGTAATAGCAAGTACCATTTTTGGGGGGGGGGGACTCAAAAATGACTCAAATTTATTATTAACTAACCAACAGTAATCTTCGGTAATTTACTCGAAAGAGAGAGAGATTTTATTTCCACAAAACAATGGCAAAAAAGAACAATAGGATAGATTATTATAGAAATACAGTGCTGTGAGTATTCAAACGCTGTGATCAAACTGTCAGTATGGTTATCACAATATGAAATTATAAAATAAAGACAGAAAATGAGTCGGCTGATAAAAAAAATTTTTTTTTTTCTATTATTCGACACTTACATCGGATTTATTGTATAGTTCAAAGGGCATGTGTAAATATTGAATGTATATTATACTACACTTTCATAGTACAATACTGATCCCGAAAGTCTTATAAAAAATTTTATAAAAAAAATAATGATGAATAAAAAGAGGAAAAACAGTTCTGCGTATTTCACTTTCTTCACTTTTTCTTAGAATTCAACGAGAATCCGACTGAAATTGATAAAGCTGAAAATACTGAGAAAAAGAAGAAAAGACGCAGAAATAGGGAAAAGAAGAAAAAACGAGATAAAGCATCAGGTATGTTGAAATAGGAGAGAGGAAAGTTTTTCCAAGTTTTGAATTCGACTTATAAGCTGAAGGATATACAGTATATGATAAACTGTGGTATTTGATCAGTTCAGATGTTTAACATTAAAATAAGGAAGATTTAAATAGGAAAGCTCTGAAGATCAGATATCCTAACATGATGAGACCAATTCTTCTGAATGAAGATCAAACAGATGTAGTGTGAATCAAATTCTTGAAGTCCTGGATTCGACCCGCGATTTATCAGTTTACTAGCCGTAATATAAGTGAGCCCATTCCCAGTGGTTCGCAAACATTTTGAGACTTTGTTGAGGCTTGCGTCCCATCTCAAAAATAAGAATAAGCTACAAATAACAGATAGTAAGGTGGAATATGTTTTGTTGGAAAAACACATTTAAAATATGTGGAAGAAGGAACGAACGTAAGTGCTGAAATAAATGTCAAGTTTTGAAATGAAAATATCCAAAAAAAGGCTGGCAAGATCAAATCAAATTTAACAAATATTTTTATTTTTAATTAGCTTCACGCCCCCTCAAAAAGTTGTCTATGCCTACATTGCTCATTCCCAATTATGTTTTTGCAGACAAGCAGCAGCAAGACAAAATCGAGAAACTAGATTCCAAAGTGGCCAGCCCTACCGATGATACGAACAAATCTGAAAGTAAGAATAGGATTTTTATGCAAGTTTATAAAATCTATTTCAGAAATTTGCCACTGTACCACCGATTACCCAGCGTGAGTTTGCAGGTTCGTCTCCGAGGGGGGATAATTTTGTGCGAGATGATTGCTGGGCTCCTCGCTGCCATAGGATCTATGCATCTGAAACAGATAACTGGTTAACTAATCCCATACCTGGCACGGACTGGTAACCGGAAAAAAGTTCACCAGAGAATTTAGTCGTCTTATCGCCTTCCCTTTTCCTGTGATAAGTTGGTAAATCCCATCCTATATTACCGTTTGTACTCCTTTTCATGACATTCAGTACATTTTTTTAACATTTGTCTAAAATTTCACTGACAATGCAGTGTCCGTATTAGTCAGTTGGCCTTGTTTCAATATATTTAAACTTTGCAACAATTTCCTTTCTTTCAGAATAAATGTCTTTTTACATAATACTGACTGTTTGTACAGTGTTTTGATCAAAACGAAATCACTGAAACTTTGTATGAAATTGGCCCTAAAATGGAATATTTATTTCCTTAAAATAATCATTTTAGCTGAGATCGCTGACGAAATATCAGACACACTTGTTGATTCTACAACGAAAAATGAAATGAACGAAACACTCGAAGAAAAAGAGTCTTCCATTCAGAAAAATAAAGAAATATCTAGGAAAGATGGAAATGTGGAAAAGCCTGAAAATGAACAAAAGCCTGCAACGCCATGTAAGGAGTTGCTTATTAATTCTACATTTGGGTGTTTTACATGCAGCTGTGGTGTAGGAGCATAATATTTACACTCGCGGAAATCAGGATTTTAAATCTGATTTTCATGGAGTTGAAATTGAAATTGCACACAATTAATTAAGGAAGGATATTAATATCAAAATTTGATTTTCGTGGCTGGAGTTCTGTCGCCACATCGACGTCCCTACATGTGGGAGGTCAGTGCCCAAATTTTTTCAACTGGGGTTGGAGAGCCAGCGATCACCTGTTCGACCAGGGTCTCAAACAGGCCTCCTGCCTCTTCTAGGGGCCCCCAGGTTGGTTTTCTTTTGGAGGGCTATCAGTTATGGCCTCCACTATGAGCTATTCGCAATAACTGTAATGCATTCTTCATTCTACTTTCGTTTGTTGACTTTTCGTTATTAAACACGAAGGAAAAAATATGACTCATAGAAACCTTTTAACCCTTTATATGCGTTGGTCCCAATCGACTTTTATACCCATTTTATAATATGACATAAATAGTTAATCAAACACGCTAGTACATTACGCTAGTACACTATTATTGACTTTTCGTTATTAAACACGAAGGCAAAAATGTGACTCATAGACCCCTTTTGAAAGCAAAAGTAGGCATTTTCATACAAGAGCAGTTGGCCACAGGTGTTTGGAGTGTTTTGAAGGTGGAATAGATTGTGAGAGTTCCTTAACCAATGGGATAGACTAGGGGTTTCCTCGGCCCAATGGGCCACAGCCCAAATTTGGGTTGCTTAGAAATTTTCTTGGGTCGCCTATTTTTTTCATCGAAAATATAAATGTTACGGCTTTTTCTTTAGTATATTTTATTGTTTGTTTCATATTTGTATTGAAGTGTTGCTCAATAGTGTTTGTATATGTAGGATGTATCACAGCGTAAAAACATGATATATGTTGTTATTAGTCAGTCAGTTGATTTAGTGATCATTTGGGGACATGAGAATTACCTACCTGCTACAATTTTACAAAATTTATTTTTAAAAAACTTGTGGTTGCTTGAAAAAAAAAGGTTGGGAAAACTCTTAGTTAGACCGGTTTTTACCAGTTTCATCTTTATCATTCCTATTTCTTCTGCTTCAGCTCTGACTACTGAAAAGGATGAAAAGCAGAAAGTGGAAGAATTGGGACTGTTACAGGCTGAATCCAGATTGGAAAAAGACCTGATTTTTAGACTGAAAAAGGTAGGAAAGCAATGTATCAATTTTTTAAATATGCAGTCCCCGAACTCGTAATAAAACTGAAATAAGGAAAATCGGAATAAAATTATGGCCTAACCCTAACCTGGTACACATACTACGGGAGTACCTTTTATATCGCTATTCCAATGGAGTGGTTTTAACCAGTGTTCCGCGAGTTTCCTTTCAAATCCTAAAGTCTATAATAATATTCGGTTTAAATGTAATCAAATACCTTAGGTTTTTCCACTATTATTAAACTTGATACAGATCAAAAATCATTTTGTTTTGCCTGTATTAGGTTTGCTTTTATATATATATATTTATACCATATGCAATTTTGACAATTAAAGACAAACTATTGCACGGTGGTTCTTTGAGCCTCTGGAATGTCTCATTACTTATCGGTCTTTAGATCGGTAATTATGTTGGTAGGTATTTGTCTGTTTGTATGTTAGATGCATGCGATATCTCACCAAGGCGTGGTTGAATCTGCGCCAAATTTTGCATGTGCATTCATCATATCTCGGACCAGAAGCCTATTGATTTTGGATGATTTATGTCCTATAGTTAGCAGTTATTAATTGATTAGTGAGGGGACACGCGGTGTCACTATAGAGTCATGAATCGAAATCGCAGTACCGATCGATAAGTCTTCGGTCTCCGACCGATATTCTCGTTCTAGTGCTTGTGGCCATTTACAGTTAGAGCTAGGATCTGAAGCCAGACCCAACCCGAAATTCGACCCGGGTCGAGCCTGAAATGTCAATCATTACGTTCGGGTCAGGTCGGGCTTCTCTATCGCTGACTTTTTTTAAATGAGGCGTTTCGGCCATGTTTTAGCCACAAGAGATTGTGGTCTGCAAAAAAACAGATGTTGCCTCGTCAACACGACACATACTGTACTAAACTCTTGCAAAGACAATTCAATGAACTCATGAATAAAATATGAAAATTTCGGGTTTGCTTCGAGCTCGGGTCTGCATATCCAGTTAATTAGTCGAGCTCGCGTCGGGTTTATTGCCCACGGGCCTGGGTCGAGCTGGATTTTTTGGGCCTGATCTTATCTCTATTTACAGTTGCTGATTAAGATCATTATAGGAGCAAAATAACCCATAAATATAAAAAAATATTTGTTTTTAGAAATCAGCAACTTTCCCAGATGCCAAGTATTTCTGTAGACTTTGCTCCCACCATCTGAACACTATACAGCTTGCACATAAGCATATCAAGGATAAAAGACATAAGAAAGAGGGGAAAGCCAAGCAACAGGTATTTTCTTCAATATATGATGTTTTTGTGCTCTGAACAAGGCTGTTGAACTGAAATTGGCAAAATATGGCCCCCAAGCTAAACCCGGTCCGTCGGGTAATTCAATCTGACCCGCCCGATGCTGCTACAACCAAAGTAAAACCAAATTTTGGTGTTTCAGCTGAGAAATAGCTCAAGTAAGACTGTGATTAAATTTAGTTTTGGCGCAAGGTCTATTGTTCTCCATTTTTGCTTTTTGTAACACTGTAAATATCGTTCATAAAATGTAACCTTACATGGCCAGCCAGTCTAGGTGGGCGTTTGGCACGTCCTTCAAAAACCTTACCTACCTCTGCTCTAGAAATTGGCCGTAATATGTTACTATGTTTCGGAAGGAATCTGCCTGGTTCTGCATTTCCTACCTAAATTCATTGCATTGGGTGCGATCCGGCCATGGACAAAGTCCTGGATTGGCAGCTAAACAGCACAAAAAGGGGTAGCAAAACAGAATTTTTGGTACTCCTGAAGTATGTGAACTAAGATGGTGGACACCGGACCGTAGTATGTGTACCAGGTTAGGGTTAGGTTATAATTTCACATACGAATACTTGTAATGGAACTAAAAGGAGAAAAATTGGAATAAAATTAGGCCTAACCCTAACCTGGTACACGTATTACGTTCCGATGTCCGCCATCTTGGGTCACATACTTCAGGAGCAGTGTGGGATGTATCTGAAAATCATTATTTACAAAACAACTATTAGGATTCTGTCTTTATTATGCATTTGGGAGAGTAAAGTATTAAGACGGGTAATTTATATGACTAACACCCACCTTCTTTTTCGATGTTTTAGGATGAACTATTACGACAACTGAAAACTCCTCCCAAAGCAGCCCTCAAAGTGCTAGATCGTCTTCTAGTGTCAGTCGTTGAAAAGAATATGATGTCACTAGAGGACGCTGAAGAGAGGATGAACGTTGTTACCAGACTTGATGAAATTGTTCAGGAAAAACTGCCAGGTGATGAAAATTTCTGACTGAAGCCGGTTTATTTGAATTCTTGTGAATATACTTGTGCCTAAACTGCGGAAATGGCGTAACAATTGGCGGTACCTAGAACGCAGAAAACTAAAAATATAAAGTGTTAAACTATACCACTTGAGTTCAGGGGACATAGTACATCATTAGGCGGGCCTTAATTGGCTCACAGGCTGCGATTTGGGAACCCCTGCTGTAGAGAAACATTTCCAAACTGGCGAGTAATACCTTCCAGTGAGTAATTTTGTCGTTCTTGGGGAGAAATTTTACTTTATATTTTCTGTAATGTTGCTACTTCAGTTCTTTATTATCACTGTTATACTTATTCATAGACACATCAACTACTTGAACTGTACAAAAATGTGTAAGCCTACTACCGTAGTATGTGTACCAGGATAGGGTTAGGCTATAATTTTATACCGATTTTACCTATTATAGTTCGGGGACTGTCTGTCCTAGTGGATATACACCCTGCCCATAGGTTTCAGTCTCTTTATACAACTTGATGTAAAGTAGAGGAACAAAATTAGTTACCTCCATATTGGTACACATACTTGAGGAGCGCCCATAACAAAATATTTTAACGGGAATAATTTTTCTTAAGATTTTTAACATAAATCCCGGCCATTTCCTTTACAATATTGTCTCAACTTGCATCAAGTCTTACAATAAGCAGAAATCAAGGACCTTTTCCATTTCGTCTACTAATATATGAATACTCATTATATTTTGTTTATGGGGCCCGTTCATCTTTTGGGTTTACGTTTGGTGTTATAAATACTTTTATGAATATTTTTTGCTAATTATGAGTCATAATATTAGTGGCAGGGGATAACTTGAAAAGGCCTGAAATCGTAACTGTTTTTTTTAAAAGGTTGTCGAGTTGTTCCGTACGGATCATCAGTAACAAAGATTGGTCTGAAAACCAGCGATATAAACGTTGATATTCAATACGCTGGAACGCTAAGTACTCCTGCTGTCTTGCTTTCCTTGCTGAAGATATTGAAAGAGTGTGGTAGGTTGTGCGACTTTAAATTGTATTAGTTTTGTTTTTTATATCATGTATATTTTGGTTCAGGATTGGTTTGTCAGCTGGTCCGGTACTTTTGGGTAAGCTGCATAGAATTCAATCATTTATTCAGGCAAAACTCCCAATTGTAAAATATATCAGCAAATCAGGCAATGTGAAATTTCAGGCTCTCTGGGAACATTCTGAACATTTCTCAATTTTCTTAATTAGCACCAAAAAAAACCCAAATATGCACATTTTGGTTTATGTGACCTTATTTGCTTCATTGAGATTGTGGATGAATTGAATTTAGTGCTCTGGGTCATGATAAAGTGTAGAACTTCAAGTAATTGTTTGGGGAAAGCTTGAATACGCAAAAAAAAAATTATGGCATAACACTGGTTATAGAACTTGATTTTTCAAAATTATAAGAAATAGAAAACCATTCAAATCATTGTTTAACGCAACCATCCTGCATTTTTAAGTTGCAACTCGTTGAAACACATTGACTTCTATGTTGAACCCATTCTGTATTTTGTCCTCGGAAATACTATTCAAGCAATATATTATTCGATTGATTGATTTTTGTTTGACAACAGAATTAGAGATATTGTATTGATTTGATCATTAAAATCAACCATCCATGACATTACAGCACTTATATATCTACTTATATTTCAATTTGTTCTGCTTGCTTACAGTGTAGTTGACTTTTAATTAACTTAATTTTTGAAAAATATTTTCAGATTCATTCATCGACATTCAAGAGGAATTTACGGCGAAAGTACCAAGAATTGAGATAACAGACAAACAGACGAATGTCCGTTGCAGTTTAAGCCACAACAACTCAAAAGCTCTTCAGACGACACGATTGTTGAAGATTTATGGACATATAGAACCAACTGTGATTAAGGTAGGAAATTCATGGACAAATAGAACTGTGATAAGGTAGGAAGTCTACGGACCGGACGTATTTCCTCGAGTAGTATTTCGACGACGACGTGGGGAGTTGGCTATTGTTTCCTACATTTTTGATATTGACTGAAAACTAATCGAAACAATCCAGTTCAGGTTTGCAGAATTTTTTAAATCGAAATCGCAGTTTCTGTTTTGGGGGATTCCCTAACTTTCGATCGATAAGTCTTCGGTCTCTGACCCATATTCTCGTCTCCACTCTTGTTACAGCATTCTTGCATTATACGGTTCCACCTGCGCAAAAGCATAGAAGAAGTTTAAGTAGTTAGTCTAGTAGAAACCAAATCATTGGCACAAGTCACAAATATAGTTCCCAAAAATGGAGATTCCAGTTTGAAAAAATCTGAAAGTTTTATTTTATATTTTCAGCTTGCGATGTTGCTTCGATTGTGGGGTCGTTTATGTCAAGTCGATTGCCAACAAGAAGGCTCTCTGGCGCCACATTCGTTTTTGTTGATGACGATATATTATCTGCAACAGAATTATGGGTTGCCAGTTTTACATGAAGTAAGTATGTTTTGGTTCGGTTATTTTAGTTTTACCTATTTTAGTTCTATCACGCGTTCGGGGACTGCCTGTATGTAAAGTGACTGTGATGTAAAGTAGCCAAAAAAAATTAGTTACCCCCATATTGGTACACATACTTCTGGAGCGCCATTTAAACATTTCCATAATGTGAGAATGCGTATCTATTCACTATATCTGCAAAATTTAAGATAATGAAATTCAATTTTTTAGATAATGGCGAGTCACGATATAGACTCTCTTCTTGGGGGCTCAGGATATAATGAGGATATTTTAGTTCAAAATGGGGAGGGAGAATGGTGTTATAACCCGACAGTGCCACCTTCTGGAAAAGAAGAACAGAAAACACCTGAAGTTGAGGAGGAAATTGATGACATAGCTGAATATACAGGTGAAACATTACTAATGAGTTTTCAATCAGGGATCGCCGAATACCGTGAGATAAATAAATCCTGTAAAGGGGATGTGGCTTAAAAAGTTTGAGGACCACTGTCTTACATTGTTGGTAAGTTAAAACAGTGAAACTCTCCCTTAGGTGACCTTGAGGCTGTTTATTCAACTCATTATGAGAAAATACTCGTCTGCAAGCCTAACTGTTTGTAATAATCGAAGGGGCTCCCGAAGTATGCGAACCAAGATGGCGGACATCGGAACGTAACATGGGTAACAGATTAGGGTTAGGCGATAATTTTTTTCCAATTTTCCCTATTTTAGTCCTATTATCAGTTCGAAGCCTAGCCAAGAGGCTCCCGTAGTATTTATACCTAAAATTATGGCCTAACCCTAACCTAGTATACATATTACATTCCGATGAACGCCATCTTGGCTCGCATACTTCGGGAGCCCCTAATCGAAAATGTACAGAGGGAGATGTTGTCAACCAGAACACATGCACACAAACATGACATAGAATTTACGCAGAAAGTATGTGTTACAGACTTGGGTACTCCTGTAGTATGCAAACTAAGATGGCGGATATCGGAACGTAGTATGTGTACCAGGTTAGGGTTAGGCCCGAATTTTAGGTATGAATACTACGGGAGTCACTCACGGCTAGTCCCCGAACTCGTAATAGAACTAAAATAAGAAAAATTGGAATAAAATTATGGCATAACCCTAACCTGCTACACATACCACGTTCCGGTGTCCGCCATCTTGGATAACATACTACAGGAGTACCCAGACTTGGAGGTTAATGCTACGCACATGATAGAGAATCGCACAAATATGGAAAAAGCTAACCGAGTTTTATTCCTTTCCACCAGACTCTGATGAAGATATTGGAATCACATTCAGTGAATCTCCAAAGAAAGGAGCGACGTTTCTCGGCTTCGAAAACAGCCTTGAAAGTGATGCAGGAAAAAATATTAATCCTCTTGTACCGGTCACGCTTGGGAGATGTTTCGACGGCAAAGCTCCGCCTTCTCTTGCAGAGTTATGGCTTGGGATTTTGAAGTTTTATTCCGCTCAATATGATATGGAAAATTTGGTAATTTTTTTTTTTTGGACTATAATTCACTTTCTGAGATGTCTTGTGTGCTTGGAAACTTTGGTGAAAGTTTACTCAGAATACTTTGAAATGAATCTTCGAGAAACTAAAACACACCTCAACCTAAACAGAGGAACATTCAAAATTGAACTTAATTGCACCAACGTCTGATACATAACAGCTAGTAACAAATGCAGCGAGACAGACTTGACAATAATCAGTAATTATATAACACACAGAACAATAATGTAATGTTTAGAAAAAATAGAACTCTCGTAGTGTGTGTACCAGGTTAGGGCATAATTTTATTCCAATTTTTCATGTTTTAGTTCTATTGCGGATTCGGGGACTGTCTGTGTTAGCCAACTGAATATACCCCCTGCTCATAGGTTTCAGTCACTTTACACAACTTGATGTGAATTAGGCGAACAAAATTAGTTACCCCCCTATTGGTACACACACTTCTGGCGCCAAAAAAAATAAGTAATCTTGGAATTGCCATATCCAAAAAAGATTTTCTGAACTGGACTAGGCGCTAACAGAGAAATCTTGTTTTTAGATTATAACCATCAGAAAGTCTGGCAGAGTGACTCGATCGGAGAGAGGGTGGTCACATCGACGAATCGCTATTGAAGACCCGTGCTCACCCAAGTGGAACATGTGTAAACCAATGAACAGCCAGGTTAGAAATTCATATTTAGAATTGATTGAACAGTCAGATAAAAAAAATTGGGTTGGATGCTCCCGAAGTATGTGCACCAAGATGACCCACAACCTGAACATAGTATGTGTACCAGGTTAAGGTTATCAGGTTGTGCGCCATCTAGGTGCACATACTTCCAGAGCGCCAAAAGTTGTTGTTAACTTGTGCCTTAGGACAGGTGGTTCATGAACCGCTGGCCGGTTATGACCTCCTCCACCATCAAGTCAAAGCATCTGAAATAAATAACTGGTTAACTTATCACTAGGGCTGGGCATTTCTAATCGAATATTCGAATCGAATAGTAAATTATTCGAATCGGATCAGAGCTAAATTTCGAATCGCCGCCATCTTGTTTTCATCTTTCCGCTAATTGTCGAGGTGAATTCCCCAATTTTTTTTTATTGGAGTCATATTTTTTCAACGGAATTCTAACATATGACTATTTTCTGTAGTGAGTTATTGATAAAACGTGTTTGTTATTCTGTGTGAAAGCTCAGTAATCTATCTGGGTGATTTATTCTATGTCTTCGGTAATTCATTTGTTGAGAGGACCAATTACTATAATAAAGTCGCTTACAATTATATATTTTCAAGTATTCGAGATTCGATTCGAAAAATATTATTCGATTTGATTCTGAAATCACAAGGTATTCAAAAATGCCCAGCCCTACTTATCACATACACGACATGAACTATTAACGGCATGGGGGTCGTGGTTCGCCATTATGATTATGCCGTTTTATCTCTTTTTTTCTTCCTGGAATTGAATATGAAAATCCTATTTTACGATTGAGCCATCAGCTTTACTCTCCCCATGATAAAAATGAAAAATAACATCCCATCCTGTTTTTGAACGATGCTCCCGAAGCACCAAGATGGCGCATAATCTGAACATAGTATGTGTACTAGGTTAGGGTTCAGGTTGTGCGTCATCTTGGTACACAGACTTCCAGAGCGCTTTTTGAACTGTCTCTAAGCCTTATCAACGTTCCTCTCTGAAGTGATGTAACATTTTACTTTATTTGTTTTTCCACAGACTTTGTTCTCGTATTTTCAAACCTGCTTGAAACACTGTGTATTTTATTTCCACACGGCACATAATTCTGCCAAAACAAGGAATAAGAAAATTCCGCCAGAAGGTGTAGCAAAAAATCAGCAAAGTGCGATGAAAAATTCCATAAAGACGACGGAAGAGTTTGCAGATAAAATAATAAAATCAGCTTTTGATGAGGTTAAAGTTCAAATGTCACGCATGGATAAAGATAGTTCGCAATCAACAAGTGCAATGAGGGATAAAGGTCATTTGTCACAGTTGAGTAAACAACAAAGCAAGAATGATTCAACGATATCGAAATATGCTGATGTAATGATTGATGACATGATCAATAATTTGAAGGAATTGAACGTCAAAACAAGAAATTCCTCTGCACCAGAGTTGAAGTGAGATTTGGTTTTTATTTAATTATGGTTTTGTGTGCCAGAGTGCCGAAGAAACTCGATACGACAGCTTAATCATATTTTGAACCACAGCCTCTCGTCCAGTTTCCTATTTCGGCGGTGGGGCGCATCGTGCTAAGCGTTAAGGAATACGCTCGTCACTGCATCTCTGATTACCCTTCGTGGGATTGCAGGTTCGAATCCCATGCAGGGATGATCATGTGCGAGAGGATTGCTGGACTCCTCGCGCCGTAGGGTGGTTCACGTAACCGCTGGTCGGTTGCGGCTTCCTCCACCATCAAGTTCATGCTTCTGAAAGCAAATAACTGGCTAACTAATCCCATACCCGACCTGGACTGGTAACCGGACTGTGGTTTGCCTTATGATTAAGTCGTCTTATCGGCTTTCCTCTCCCCCGGGATAAATATGTAAATCCTATCCCATCCTAGTTACCTTTCCATGTCTGGTATGGGATCAGTTAGCCAGTTATTTCTTTTTGGAAGCATGGACTTGGTGGTGGGGGAAGCCATAACTGACCAGCAGTTACGTTACCTACCCTACGGTCGTGAGGTGCTCAGCAATCCTTTTGCACGTAACTGTTAATCAGAGGTATGTAGCGCTTTGCCACACCTCTGTTTTCACAGGAGTTTGTTTTGTATTCTCAAGTCATAGTCAAAATAATCAATTCTGTGCCCTGTGCCATTTTCAGTCCTTTAATGATAATAGAAGGAGTTGAAGTCTTACAAAAACTCGAAAAAAGTTAGGTTCACTAAAGGCCTTGGGTGAGCAAACACGCTCCACTTCTTTTGACAACACATCTGTACGTTTCAAACCTTACTCAGGGTTTTGTTGGCTTTCCAGATTCTGTAATCAGTTTTATTTATTTTGTTTTCATTAATTATTTTATCGTCTTTTAAGCTGATTATGGAGTCAAAATAAACTTATACTCATAGTTTATCAAAAATTACGCTATGTATACGCCAAAGCTTTTCGTAGTCGAATGTCTGAGTCAAATTTTTATTTTTACAGCTACGAATCTTGCTACAAATTTACAAAGTCCTCCCTCACGGATGGGAAATCCCCTGTTTTAATATGTGGATCTTGTAAGAAGGAGGGACACAGGAAAGCAAAATGTCCAGACGAAGTAAAAATTAAGATTAACCCCCTGCCTGCCTTCACAGAGAGATTGAAGTTCATGCTAGACACTGTTTGTAAGGACATGTATGGTAAGAGGGTTAACATTTATAAAAATTGTGAAAATTTTGGGTTCTATATGATTTAAGATAATAATAGTTTTTATGTTTTATTTGCTTTTGATTTTGTTCTCAAACTTTTAAAAAATTTTCCTCTGGCCTGTGATTTAACCCCCCCTCCCTTTCCCCTCCCTGACAAAAATTAAAAACTAAAATTTCGAATTCTAGTTCTTACAATTTCAAAATTAATTTACCAGATTACTATGTTCCACTACAAGACGAAGTCTCGATGCGCGAGAGGGTTTGCTCCGATCTACATGAATTTCTACGGAAAAACTACAGCGAGTACGTGAAAATGTGTTTGTTTGGATCCTCTCGTAATCGTTTCACTTTTCGAGGAAGTGACCTTGATATTTGCATGACTTTTACAGATAACGTTACTGGGGAGGTACGTTAGAAAAAAAATTTTAAATCTCTTTTCTAGATTAGATTAATTTAGAGAAGAATCTTCAAAATTCAAAAAAATTACAATTAAAATATGGATTTTAGCGATATAATTGAATTGAAAGCACGATGCAAATATGCGGATAGAACATAAATATTGTAAATGGAGAAATGTGAATATCCAATATAAGTCGGGTGAGATCGAAAATTTTTATTTTAGCATTAGAGTTATGTGTCCCCATGGTCACCAGACTTATTGGTGCTCCTGAAGTATGTGCACGAGGATGGCACACAACTTGAACCATAGCCTGGTACACATACTATGTTCAGGTTGTGCGGCATCTTGGTGCACATACTTCGGGAGCTTCGACTTATTTGGGGAAAGCGAACCATAATACTCATGGAATTTTTGTTCATATTTCAGCACCTAGACTTTGCAAGTATTATTGAAGATCTTGCGAAAGTCTTGCGGAAAAATCCAGATCTTCGTAATATAATACCAATCACGACAGCTAAAGTGCCGATTGTTAAGTTTTATCATCCGAGTGCTGGACTGGAGGGAGATATCAGCTTATATAATTTACTGGTGAGTACTTGTAAGGGCGCTCCCGTAGTATGTGAACCAAGATGGCGAACACAGTGGAGCGTAGTATGCATACCAGGTTAGGGTCAGGCCATAATTTTGTTCCAATTTTCCTTATTTTATTTCTATTACAAGTTCGGGAACTAGCCACTGCCATAGTTTTTGTGCCTAAAATTATAGCCTAACCCTAACCTGGTACACATACTATGTTCCAGTGTCTGCCATCTTGGTTCACATACTTCGGGAGTACCCTTCTAAGAAGTGTTCTCACACTCATTCTGTACAAGGTTATAAATCGCAAAAAGTAGGAACAAAGTGTTTAACACAATTCACACACAATATGGAACGTGCTTTATCAATTACTCACTAGGACGAAAAGAACCATATGTCCGGATTGCATATTAAAATATTGCTTCAATGAAAAATTTCAAAAATTTCACTTTGGCCTATGGCACACAGAAATAAAACATGATGGCCACATTTTGGAATTTTTGTCTGTACCAATTCAAATATTTCACTATTTAATTCGAATATTTGATTCTAAATGCCCAACCCTGTCCGATCCATTATTTCTGACATCCCTTTAAGCTTTTTTAACACTTTGTCTATTTCCACCCAGGCGCAGCGAAACACATCAATGTTAGCTTTATATGCCAGCATCGACGAAAGATGTCGAGTACTTGGCTATGCTATGAAGGCCTTCGTTAAACGATGCTGCATTGGAGACGCTTCACGTGGGTCGCTATCTTCCTACGCCTACACCTTACTCGTCATTTATTTTCTTCAACAGAGGGATCCACCTGTGTTGCCAGTATTACAAGAGGTAAGTCATTTACCTATCTTTGCTCTATTCCATTGGTTTTCAACCTTTTTTAGAGGCGCGGAATTCCTCGGACTAATGTTCCCTCTAGTTTTTTGTAGTATGTGTGCGCAGAAATTTTGGTGTGTGCGCACTTTTTTGGAAATGACTAATATTTTTGCAAAAACCCATGAAGAATTTTTGGCGTTCTAACCAGGTAATAAGTGGGCCAACAACAACCTTTCTCAACCTGCCAACTAGGCACATTGTTACATTACATCGAAATACGTCTGTGTGCAGTAAATCTATGCGTGTGCGCAGCCTCTGAAAGCTGTGTGCGCGCGCACACTTTAGAGGGAACACTGCCTCGGACCCTTGTGCAAGCAACCTTGAATGAGCCATTTTGCATTCTTTCAATCAAACCGTAACCTACTCTAATGTCAGTGCCTATTAAAACTCTTGGAAAACCACTTATGATGCAATAATCTAGTTCTTACTAAGAAGAAGTAAAATGAAATATGAATGATGCAATAAATCAGCTTATTGCGAAATGAAAAAAACTTTGAAAATGAAAAGTAAAAGTTTGCTGTGACAGATTTGTATCACAGCCTATTCGGCCCATTTTTATCACTCTCTGGAACAGGGGGCCACGAGTGCTAAAAGGCCCCAGTATGGGGTACAAGCCATAAAAGGTTTGGAACCACCGATATTTCAAATTTGAATTCAAAGTTTCTTAACCCCAGTACTGTACTGGTGAAACCATAGTTAAAAGTGCTCCAGAAGTGTGTGTACCAATATGGAGGTAACTAATTTTGTTCGCCTACTTTACATCAAGTCGTGTAAAGGAATTTAAACCTATGGGTAGGGGGTATATTCACTTTGCTAACACAGACAGTCTCCGAACTCGTGATAGAACTAGGGAAATCAGAATAAAAATATGGCCTAACTCTAACCTGGTACACACATTATGGGGGTACCGTTATTAAGAACAACTTGTCAGGCAGTGCAATGGCCACCATGATTTTGTTCTGTTTGGCATTGCCTACCCAATTACATTCATATAAAAGTATTCAATTCTGTTTTTCAGCTTTACACTGGAGATAAATCCCCAGAGTGCATTGTTGATGGCTGGAACTCCTGGTTTTATGACAGCATTGGAAATTTAGTAAGTATGGATGAGTTGAAATGCTTGTCTGGAGACATCTGACTTTGGTTTAGTGAAACATTACAAAAGAAATTTTGGGGGCTCCCGAAGTATGCGAACCAAGATGGCGGACATCGGAATGTAATAAGTGTACTAGGTTAGGGTTAGGCCATAATTTTAGGTATAAATACTACGGGAGGCTCTTGGCCAGTCTTCGAACTGATAATAGGACTAAAATAAAGAAAATTGGAAAAAAATTATCCCCTAACCCTAACTCGTTACCCATGTTACGTTCCGATGTCCGCCATCTTGGTTCGCATACTTCGGGAGCACCAAATTTTGTGTTAGCATGATGAACTTCTTAGTGTTATATTAATATATTCTGTTCCGTGAACGTACATTTGAACCCACGTACATTTGAACTCATGTGTATATCCGCGGGTTCAATCTATATGCGGGTGCTAAAACCAATGGGTTAGGGTTAGTATGGGTTAAAATATCCGTGAAACAAAAAATTTCTATATGTTTAATAGCATGCAGGTGCAATTGTCATGGGTTCAAATGTAATGAAACCATTCTGTTCGTGTTATGTTTATGCGGACTACAAAAATATACAGGGTTTTCATAAAGTCCCTTTACAATTTCAAATCAACTAGGTTTTTGGTTTATTAATCAGTAATTGTTTAAGTATTTTTAGTTCATTTAATATATCTTTGAGGGCCAAAACAATATGTGGTATTGATAAATTCCCTTTGCAATTTCAAAAATTGCTAAGACACTCTTTGTAATGTAATATTGTCTCACAATAGGGTTTCTCAAAACAAACTGGTTATGAAATTCCATGGTGTGCTATATGATTAGGTTGTATTATCAGCTTTCCCCCCTTGGGGTAATTATGTAAATCCCATCCTAACCCTAACATATGGTTAGATATCAGCCTTACACAGTGCTTTAGTCTGAGCAAAATATGGAAATAAAAAAATGTAATATTTTATGCAGGATAAGGTATGGTTTGACTTTGGTAAAAACAATGAATCGTTGGGGGAACTCTGGCTTGGATTGCTACGATTTTACACGGAGAAATTTGACTTCAGCCATCATGTCGCCAGTATTAGACAGAAAAAACTGCTCACTGCTTTTGAGAAGGTTGGTATTTGAATGGTAACGAATGGTTGATACCATGCTGTGTTGGTTATTTGATTGATGAAGAATGGCTGGTACCTAGCTGTGTTTGTATTTGAATGGTAAATAATGGTTGGTACCCTGCTGTGTTGTTTGATTGGTAAAGTATGCTAATACTAGACCACGCTGTTCTGCTTTTTGACTGTTTGGGTATTTGATTGGTAAGGTATGGTTGATACTAGAACATGCTGTTCTGTTTTTTGACTGTTTGGGTATTTGATTGGTAAGGTATGGTTAATACTAGACCACGCTGTTCTGCTTTTTGACTGTTTGGGTATTTGATTGGTAAGGTATGGTTAATACTACAACATGCTGTTCTGTTTTTTGATTATTTGATTGGTAAGGTATGGTATAACTTGTCATTTGACTGGTAGAGTATAGTATTTTATTAGTTAAGTATGGCATGGTAAATGACCAGTATTTTGGGATTGTAGAAGTGTAGGATAGGGTTGTTTGAATGGTGGATAATAGTAAAATCGACTGTATGGATGTTTCCCTGACCTTTGATCCCAGAAAACAGGGCCTGGCCGATGAGATTTTTGTCATGCTTTCCATCTCAATTTTATCTGGAGAACATTTTGAGCCTTTATATAAATAAACAACACATCTCTATTTCCAAACTTGGACTATGTGGTAACTTTGCAGTGTTTTGGTCATTTTAGGTGTTTCTGTCGCCCTGCAACCTTCAAGCTGATATAAATATTCAACTTTTTTGCAATTGCAGGAATGGACATCGAAGTGCATCTGCATTGAGGACCCTTTTGATTTGAATCATAATCTTGGAGCAGGAGTTTCACGGAAAATGACGAATTTTATCATGAAGGTTTTTGTAAAAGCAAGAGAGAGATTTGGGACAGATCCTGGGAACTTGCTGAATGGTGTGAGAGATGTAAGTGTGTGATAAGGTGTTCATATTGCAGGCTGTGGGGGGGGGGGGTAGATGCATCATTCGTCATTTCGGAGGTGCGGCTCATCGTGCTAAGCGTTAGGAATATGCTTGTCACTGCACCTCTGATTACTCTGCATGGGTTCGCAGTTTCGAATCTCATGCAGGGATAGTTACGTGTGAGAGCGGATTGCTGGACTCCTCGTTGTCGTAGAGTGTTTTATGTAATCGCTGGTCGGTTACGTCTTCCGCCATCATTAGATCCATATTTCCGAAAACAAATCACTAGCTAACTAATTCTGTTCCCGACATGGGATAGTAACCGGAAGACAGGCCGTGGTTAGGCTGTCTTAACAGCTTTTATCTTCCCCGGGATAAATATGTAAATCCTATTCCATATGAAAGACGATGGTTTGCCATGTGATTAAGCCATTTTATCGAGATATCTTTATTTTGAATAAATGGGGAAACCCCACTCTCGGTATGACTGTTCCTTCACCATCAAGTCCGAGCATCTGGAAAATTCTCATAACCGACATGGACTGGTAACTGGACGAGAGGCCGTGGTTTGTCAAATGATTAATCCACCTAATGGCCATTCTTCTCCCCCGGGATAAATATATAAATCATATCTTAATCTCATACCAGACATTGATGTGTAATCAAACGAGATGCCATGGTTCGCCATATGGTGAAGCCGTTTTATTGATTTTCCTTTTTACTGGGATAAATATAAAAATGCTATCCTATGATCAATGTCGTCTTATTGGCTTTCCTCTCCTCCAGAATAAGTGTTACAAACCCATTTAATATATCTTTTCCTTTATTTTTCCTTCCAGATTCAGCGATATTTTTTCAACGCTGAATTCTTGATGGACGGGGAGGAAGTCCCAAATGACAGATGTTGCAGAATTTGTGGCAAGATCGGACATTTTGTCAAAGATTGTCCGAAAAGAAGAAATGGGCGCGGGAAAAAGGGAGATGGTGAGTCTCTTAGAGTGGACCAGGGGATTCCAACCTGTTAAATCTTGCGAAAAAAGGATAGACTCAGAAAAAAAAGCTTAGGCTCAAATACATCTTGCATATATTTTATTATTAAAATTTAATCTCCAAAGAGTTCGAAAATTTTTCAAAAAGTAAGACTAACACTCCAGATTGTAAATTTTTTTTAACACCTTTGCTGTGCTTAAGAGTAGCAGCCATTCATGGGTTTGAGAATCAGAACCACACCATTTTGAAATATGGAAAAAAAAAATAATAATTCTGTACCCCATTTTGTAGCTTCAAATCCTTTTAAACCAGGGGTTCCTAAGCTTTATTTAGGACGACCCCAAAAACAACTTTTATGTGTCCAGTGCAAACCCAGGTCAATATATATATTTTTCATAAAACTTTGGAGCTTTTTTCACTGGACTTTTGTGTTTGGTCGTGTGGTGATATTAAGTGAAATTAGCTAAAACCAAACAAACAGTGATGTCACGATAAGCACGTACATTTTCTATAGCATAAGCATAGAGCGATGCCTATAGGCCTGTTCTACAGTAAGCCATGGTACAAACTGCTGTATTTAACTTAATTTATCAAATTTTGGAAGTTATGTACATTCATCCTCAACCATACCTCAGCGACCCCATGACCTGTTTGCGACCCTACCTGCTTATCACTCCGACCCAATTTGGGGTCGAGACCCCTGGTTTGGGACCCTCTCTCAAGACTCCCGAAAACCCACCTTTCCCGGCCTCCTGGACCCGCTAGATGTTTCAATTAGAAATTTCAGAATTAGGTTCGCTGATAGTTACAACATTCTGAGAATAGATTCACTCAAACACCCTGAACAGACCCATGGGGGGAATTAGAGTCAATTCGGTATCCTACTTTGTCGGATTTATGTTTTAATGTTTTTTTTTATATGTACAATTTTATCAACTTTTTATCTCAATTTTAGATGCTAAAGGACTCAAAAATGTGGAATGTTTTGCTTGCGGAATGAAAGGACATTTCAAGAAAGATTGCCCGGCCCCCAGACAAGGTGATTGTTTGTCAAATTTGATGAAAAGTAGGAAAATAGTTCGAATTGTCCATTTGAACTTTACGCTTTAAACAATTCACGTTCAATTCTTTTGTTCGTTTTATATGTTCTGTTCATCGTCTTTCGTGTGCTACATTTCAGAATGCCAGCACAAACCGACAAACGCATCAGGGCTGGCGTTATTTCATGGTTTCCAGCCCATATTCATTAAATTCTTATATACGCTGGAAATCTCTTCTTTCGTCGTGGTGTTAAAACGTGCTATAAAGCAGGGGTCTCAAACTTTTGGTGTTACATAGCCCATGAAGAGGTCAGCTATCATTTATGGATACCCACAATAATTTATAAAAGTGAAAAAGCACATTGGTGTTTAACGATTTATGTCCCGATTTATGAGCAAATTGAAAAAGAATCGGATGTATTCGCTGCTTTGTATTAGAAAAAATTTCCGTATTCTAATGAGTAAACGAATATCCCGCGGAGCCTTTAGGTTTCTTCCATGGATCCCTGGGACTATGTATGGATCACTTTGGAAACCGATGTAATATGATACAGTCTAGATCTCACATGAGCAAACTACGACCTGCGAGCCAAATCCGACCTGTTTGGTAATTTAATCTGGTCCGTCTGATGCTGCCGCAACCAAACTAAAAACAAATTTTGATGTTTTAGCTAAAAAATAGCTCAGGGAATTTGTTATGATTGCGATTAAATTTAGTTTTGGTGCAGGGCTTATGTTTTTTCTGCATATACTTGTGTACCACTGTAAATATTGTTCATGAAATGTAACTGTTTGCGTCACACTTATATGGCCGGCCAGTCTGGATGGGCAAAATTTTTGGCCCCTGGTTCAAAAACCTTGCTCGCCACTGGTCTAGAGCTATTGACCACCATGTTATGTATTCATTATTTTATCAAGTTGTTTCCTCATTCACAGGTTCACCAATGAAGGATGGTCAGTTTCCTCACCATCCATTGCGTTTGATGATGCCCAAAGTTCCATACATGATGCGACCACCCATGCAGAACATAGGTCAAAGGTCACCTATTATAGTTCAGGCTAAAAGGTGAATCATTTTTCCTATCAATGCACCAGATGATTATACAGTCTAATCAGCTTTCCTTTCCCCCAAAGCACTTGTTGCTTACGGCTCCCTCCGCAATCAATTTCATCTGAAACAAATAACTGTCTGACTAACCGAATACTCGACATGGACTGGTAACAAGACGAGAGGTTCACCATATGGTTAAGCCGTCTTATCGACTTTCTGTTAACTGTATATTTATTGTATTTCTGGCAACTAGCATTTTACCAGATGGCTGAGCATAACTTGTGATGTCATCAGTCACAGATGACTGATCATGACCAACCAGCTGTGAAGGTGAAGTAGCCATGTACTTGAGGGCTTATTTCTGTTAGTGTATCTTGAGAGTTACTTTGGTTATGTTTATGGGCATTTACAAATTATACGTTTATGCTGAGTTAACACTTTCCCCCCCCCCCCAAAGAATATGAAAATCCTAAGATTGCGCCGTCTGAACCCATTTCCTCTCCCCTGGGATAAATATAAATTCCCAACCAGTTTCTTTCATAAAAATTTTATAATTCAGATATGATCCTAACAGCATGAATTTTCACGAATCTCGCATCAGTCTCGGACGACAAAATTCTAATCAAAGAGGGGGGAAAACCCCCCAACGAATGCAGGAAAGTCCGCTTAATAGGGTTGAAAATCCACTGAAAAAGACTGAAAATAGAAGACGACCAATTTCTTCAACCTCTGATCAAAATTTCGAAAGCCAACCCAAAACGCCACAAAGTGGTCACAAGAGGCAGCAGAACAAAAATTCAGCCACTCCCCAAAGTAGTATATCTTCAAAGTCACCGCATCCATCTAGTGGCAGCATGGATCAACAGAATAAACAAGGCAGAAATACTCCAAAAGTCAGCAGGTATATTACTTTATTGTATGTGTTTTTAATTGGTGCAAGCTAGCTCATCAGTAGACCACTCTATTTAAAGCTAAGAATAAGGTTTAATTCTATTCCGAAGTAAAAGGCGGTTCCGAGCTAAGTGACTTACGGGCCACACTAACAATATACTCTCATATTAAGGCGAGGGCCACAAACTATCGTCCTGCGCACCGCAATTGGCTCCCAGGCCGCGAGATTTTGATCCCTGATTTAAATATTTATGCCCATGGACAGCAAAGTCAATAAGACGACTTCATCATCGTCCAGTTACCAGTCCAGGTCGCGCATGGGAATAGTCAGCCAGTTATTTGTTTCAGACGTGTGGACTTGATGATGAAGAAACAACCATACCGGGAATAGGGTTTCCATCTCTATTCCAGGGTAAATGTATGTCGTAAAATGGCTTAATCGCATTAAAAGGGCACTCCTGTAGTATGTGCCATAAGATGGCGGACACTTGAACATGGTATGGGCTGAGGTTAGGCCATAATTTTATTCCAATTAGTTCTCTCACGTGTTCAGGGACTAACCAAGTGACTCTCGTAGTATTTGTACCTGAAATTATGATAACCTGATACATGTACGACATTCAGTTGTCCGCCATCTTGTTGCTCATACTACGGGAGTAACGAGAAATGAGGTTGAATCTTGTGGGGATAATTATGTGCGAGAAAATTGCTGGGCTCTTCGCCATCGTGGGGTGGTTCACGTAACCGCTGGTCGGTTTATATGTTATTATATGTGCATACCTTTGATCACACTAAAAATTCGGCTTATACACGCATGACTCAATATTTTATAAATTAATACTGTAAACCTAAACTAAACGATATTATCATTGATGATGCCAGGCTAACAATAAACTTTACCCCCAGTTTGGGAACCCCTGCTCTATTTGCTTCTAAACAATTTTATTTTTTCGTTTTCAAGAAATCTCGCTGCAGACTTCAAATCTTCAAGAGAAGGAAAACAGAGCAACAACACAAACATCGCGACACCCGATACGCAAGGACATCGCGAAGTTACCCCCCGGAACAATAAAAACTTGAATTTGAAGAAAGAATTGTCAGGGGATTCCCCAGCAACAGGTATTTTCATTTTAGGAGAGAGATGGAAAAGAAAAATTGATCCTTTTATAATGTGAGATCTACTCACTATAGCAGGGCTACACAACTGGTGGACTGGTGTCCGAATCCGGACCTTCCGAGTATTTGATTCGGACCGCACCTAATTATTTATTTTGGATCGTAACCCCCACTTTTGTAGTTTCCTTTTATAAAATGATTTTTATAGTTTTGAATATATATGAAAAGAACTATAACACCATAATAAATAATCTCGATTATCTAATAATCATTAGCCGGTTGAGGAAGTGCGCGTTCAAGGATGCCGAAATATAATTTCTGGAAAGACCGGACCCAAATAATTTTGAAGTTCTGTGTGCGGATCTTCGGTAAAAATAGTTGAGTAGCCCTGGGCTAGTGCATGAAGTGTGCTATTGTAATTTTCCATCTTGAATAAATAACACTTAGTTCTATACGTTTAACTAGATAGCGATCGGAGACTGCCGACTTATCGATCTGCGGTTTTGATTCCTTCGCGCTGACTCAATAGAGAAACCGCGTTTCCCATCACTAAATAATTAATACCTCGCTAAAATACGGTATTCATATTGATATTGCATAAAAAAATCATAAAATTCAACACTAGAAAATGCTGCTCAACCGAAAACTGTGTTGACTGCTAAAATTATTCGTAACACTTGAAACTTACTCAGGATCCATTCAAACTCTACAAGAAGTCGAGACCCAGCTGATAGAGGAAAAGAGAGCTCATGAAAAGAATAGCAGACCAAAACCCGGAGATAATTTGAATCATCTCATACCAAGGCAAAGTACCAGTGCTGAAGGTACGGCATTTTTATATTTATGTATATTCGCTAGAAGTGTGTTAACCACTGAGACTCTATCTAAGCCAGTGGTTCTGAACCTTTTACTGACTGCGTACAACTTTACTGTTTTATACCCTTGCCGCGTACCACCGACAAAGCCCCCTTTTCGAGTTGAGAAACAAGAACACAAAAAACGTGCTATGGGAGTGTTTTATAATGTGGTACGACATTCTTTGTGATGCAACACGCAAAACGAACGAGGGTGATCTGTAAAAATAGGATCGGTAGCGCTATAAACGCCGTTCAGTGAATTCATACAGTATGGAAGCTGAAGAGAAACGTTGACATCATACTTTAGCCAACTCAAAAGTTAATTGTTGCAATAATTCAGAGCTGCTTGCGTACTAATTGTATAGTTTCTGCGTGCCACTAGTAGTGTGTGTACCACAGGTTGAGAACAACTGCTTTAAGATCTGTCATAGGTTGCTCAATTTAAGATCTTCCACTGAGAGTTTAAAAAATTATTGCGGAAGATTTGTAACTTACAACTGACTTGAAAGTAGCCTATAGTGGTTTATCTGCTGGCTTGCTCTAATCAAGATTCCAAATCTAGGATTTTATTCATTTCTCGTTTGACGCCTTTTGTGGAAATCATATTATAAAAAATAAAGTTCTTTAATTTCAATTTATTTTTTTGCAGAAATTCATCAACGCCCCACTGTTCTGCACGGCTACCCTCCTTCTCCTAATGTACCCCCGTTTTCAATGTCCCCCCTATCGCCCCCTAATTTTGGGGGTATGTATAACCACGCCCCTTTTTCTACTTCCCCACGAAACAACAACCAGAATCCTTTTAATTTTGCTCGAACTCCCCCTAACCAGGGGGGTTACAATTACCCCTATTCACGAAGTCCAGGAGATATGAACCCCTTTGCATATGGGGTTTCTCCACCAAGCCCAGGATACGGATTTAACCCCCCATTTGGAAATCACCAAGGTCAAAAAGTCATGACCCATGACCCCAACGGAAGTCACATATCAAGTCAGACGTTCGTGAACACGAATGAGAAAAACACACCACATGGTGGCAGAGAAGTGCACTATAACGCTTCACATAGCGCTCCTCCCTTTTTTGGGGTGAATCCCCATCATTCTTACCCCCCAAATAGGCCCCTCCCTCAACAAGGACATTACTGGACCCCTAATCAGAGAAAATAAGAAAAATGATTCAATTTTAGTTAACTTAGTATTGTTAGTTCTTATACAGTATTTTATGTGTTAACTTGATCGAGATATGGAATTCTAAAACGCTGTGTGAAATTGTAGGAATTTTAGCTGTAACTGGTAAATTTATTTATTAAATTGATTATTATCAAAAAATAAAGGGGGGGATGTAGGATAAAAGATATCATTGTATATCAGATAGAGCCTTGTTCTGATAGAAAATGTAAAAAATATGGGGACTTGGATGTAGCAGAATGTCAAATTTTATTCACTAAATCGATAAATTGTATCACACGATCATGGGTTTGCTAGAAATGAGAAACGCTCTTGAAATGCTGAAATGGTGCTGGGCTGTAGAAATAGAGAGTTTATTCAAAAAGCCATATTTCCAGAGGGGGTGGGGGGCGAACTGAATTTCCTGAAAATAGGTTATCTCTATTTTTTTATCTAAACTTATCTAAAAAATGAAGACTGTAATTTGGTTGCAGATATTTGCATTATGGATGTAAATTCTATTTCTAAACTTTGTTATTGAATATTGGAACTGATAGTGGTATGGTTGTTAATCTGGGTAACTTTTCTTGCATTGTCCCAGTGGTTCTCAAACCTCGAACGGCGTAACAATTTATTATGGCCTGCCGAAGAGTGAAAAAGATTAACACTTTGTTTTTTTGGGGTTCTGTTGTCATTATCACAGATTAGGCATATGTATGTTTGTAGAAATCCGGTACCTTAATTATACATCCGGAAACATACTGCTCATGATGGCACTCTCCAACCAACGTCCTATCTGGGAATTTCATTTGAAAGTAGATTTAAAAAGTAAGGTAGGATTCACATATATCTTGTGGGAGAGGAAAGCCAATAACACTGTATGTTATATAAACAATGCTAAACTCTTATGCCTAAGCAGAATTTAAAATTTCTGATCAGGTTTTTGTTTAATCTAGATCAGACCTTAGACCCTGGGCGTAAGAATTATTTTATGGTCTGGATATATCTTAATTGTGGAGGCGATTGAGTTCCCACAGCCCCAACATTTTTGTGATTCTAATATTTAGCACTGTAATAAGACTGAAAAAAGAAAACAAAGATCAAGCCATTAATAGCTATCTCACTATAATGTTTTATTTTGAGAGAATTCAATTTCCCAAGTTGATATTGCAAACTCCATTTTGACCTTTGACCCCATGCTTAGATTTATTTTATGGTTGAGGATATATTTTAGTTTTGCCATTTGAATGTGAAAATGCGATTTTTTCCTTATTTTATTTTGGTATGTTATTTTAGCAAATCTTAATGTTTTGACTAATTTTTTTCTCAAACAACTTGATTTTAACATTTTAAAATATCAGAAATACAATCCGTGACGTCAATCTTTCTGTTTGTATTTGCATAGATGGAGGTAGTATTTTCATGTTTATCCAGCAGGGAAAAAATTAGTATTGATGCTGAGGTGAATGTTGTCAATACATAGTAAAACCTTGTCTCTATTCTAAACTGACGCTGATAGAGGGGATTGAGATAGAGATAGAGAATTGCATATTTATTCACGGGAGGACAAATTGATAAGACTATCATATTGAGGAGATTTTATCTGTACATTTACCAGTCCAGCTTTGGTTATCGTTATCGTGGGTAACAAGATTGCAAGCGTATTTCTTAGAAGCAAAGAAGAAACAGGGCTATGAACTCTGTGCTCCCGAAGTATGTGTACCAAGAAGGCGCACAACCTGAAGGCGCACAACCTGAACATAGTATATGTACCATGTTAGTTTTCAAGTACGTCATCTTGGTACACATACTTCGGGAGCACCATGAATTCTGCATAGGGATGGGATTTACATTTTATCCCAGGGGTGGTAAAAGACAGCTTAATCATATGGCGAACCACGGCCTCTCATGGTTACACCAGTCCTTGTCTGGGATTAGTTAGCCAGTTATTTGTTCCAGATGGACATGCAGTGGTTTGAACCACTCTGTGGCAACAAGGAGTTCAACAATCCTCTTGCAGAAAATTATCGCCCACATGATCCAAACCTGCGATAGTGTTAAGCTAGCATGATGCGCCATAACGTCGAGCCTGAAACTAAACTGAGCCCTTAATAAAAAAAGCCGATTTAAATCAAGCAACACACGAGTTCAATACACAAATTTCAAGATTGTTTTTCATAATAATAATAATGCAGTTGAAGTGGAACACTAATAGACTTCATATAACCGAATACTACAAGGCTTACCATATCGAACAAAAAAGTGGGACAGTGCAAATTGAAGAAACTTGCGTTAATTCAACTAGTTGAAAAACAGTGATAAATATACACCCCCATTAGCAGAAAAAAACTGTTTATGACTGCCAATGCAGCATGACCAGTACACAGTATTAAAATCGGGACGGTTCCAGCTAAACAGGGATGTATGTTAAGCCTACTTATTCACAGCAAAACATGCACATCTAGTAAGAAGCAAACGAATTATGTCAATAGTACACAGACTGTTCCCACTACAGAGTCGTTCAAGCAATGGTTTGTTTTACATTCATTTAAATATAATGATATAAAGTGTGAATCTATCGGACATTTGTGTATAGTTGGGAATGAATATGGGGGAAAACAATTTGACGCAAAGCACTTAGTCTTTCACGGAACATTAGTGAAACACAATCATCATATGAATATATTAAACCAGTGTTGTATTTGATTACATTTGAACAAAATGCATAAATGATAATATACTCATAATATAATTTAATTTCTGATGTTCATGCCCATCATATTGGAACTTAGGACTATCTTCTTCAATATTTTGGGGTTTTGAGCCATGCTCTACAAGGTGGTGGTCTTGGGATCCTAAATTTCTCAATAATGAAAATTTTAGCTGGACTTAGGGCCATTCTGTTTTTAACTTCTACAAAATATTATAATCCTAAGTCCAGCTAAAATTTTTATTGAGAAATTCAGGATTTCAAGAATACAACCTTGTAGAGCATGGCTAAAAACCACAAAATATTGAAAAAAGTCAATTTTCCAAAAATGTGACTTAGGCCCCTTCTGTTCTCATCCGGCGAATTGTAAGTTTAAATAAATTTTATTGAATGCAAATGAAAACTACAAGCACAATAAGAACTATTAATAAACAAAGAAAAATAAATTTTTAATTGTAATCACAATAAAAGCGAGCGAATTTATTTGAGCATCCTGTATAGAAGCCACTTTATGCAGCAGTGGCTTGGGCGCTCCTAAATTTTGTGCACCAATATGACACACAACCTGAACCTTAACCCAGTACACATACTATGTTCAGGTTATGCGCCATCTTGGTGCACATACTACGGGAGTACCGTGGCTTGTTCTGAGCAAATATGTGAAAAAATAAAAAAAACACAGTAGGGCACAATAATGGAATTCATAATTTTCATTCAACTTGACCTTTCACATATGAACTCTTGACCTCTCAATGAATATTTTTCCCTGGTTAATGCTTCCTTGATACTTCCATTCAACTTGACCTTTCACACATGAACCCTTGACCCCTCAATAACTATTTCTCCTTGATTTATACTACTACACTTGATGCTCAAAAATTTTAAGTTCCGGAGATTTTTCCGTAAAGTTGTGACACCGTTCATCGTAATATCTATCCATTCTTCGATTTCAATCGTCGTTAACTTCGGTAATTTTTCCGCGATTATTGCGCAATCCCTGTCCCCGAGAAATGGGGAACCAATCAGAGCAAGAGTTTTCAAATTCGAAAAATTTTCAGCAATAACTCGGATTGCCGAACTGTCTATGCGATAACACCCATAACACTCCAATCTGAGAATAAAAAGACAAAATATTTTCAAATTTTGTTAGGTGAATGACAAATGGTTGTACACATTGAGCATCGCTCAACTATTTTAGCTGGGCCTACTCCATTTACCCCACCTACCTACTCGATATTTTTTTTCATTTCTATGCTGTAGTTAGCCAACTCTATATTTTAGAGGTATGAAAGGCTATTGCTTCACTTACTAAATTAAATTAATATGAAATACCAGTAAGTGTTAGGATATGAATAAGATTTACATATTTATCCCGGGGGAGAGGAAAGGTGATAAGACGGCTTATCCATATGGCGAACCACGACCTCTCGTCCGGTTACCATTCCAAGTCGGGTATGGGATTAGGTTAACTGTATCTTTATTGCATTTCTGGCAAATAGCATTTCCCAGATGGCTGAGCACCTCTGATTGCTCTGCAGCAGGTTGAATCCTGTGGGTGATAATTATGTACCGAGAGGGTTACTGAACTCCTCGCTGTCGTAGGTTGGTTTACGTACCCACTGTTTCAGTCACAGTTAGGGCTGGGAATTTACAAGGAGAAAACTTTAACCGTTAACCGGGTAGAATTAACCGGTTAAGCGCAGCGTGACGTTTGACGTCATAAGTTACAAACCAATTTCGAGTGATAATATCCCGGTATTGCTCAAAATCATTCACGAATGAAGAGTTTCATGATCGCTCTGCTGAAAGAGATATGCAGCGAGCTTCGGACATATGGAAGTATATTGGTGAAACCCTATTCTGTTATTAAATGTCATTTATGTGACAAATTTTAAGTGTTCGATCAGCAAATTCTACTTCGAGATATCATAAAGAAAAACAGCATCAACTGCGCACTTGTTGGATGACATTGAATATACGATTTTGCAATAAAATCGTGAACAATATATTCTGACCGAAATCTGATTCTGAATTTATCATTGTGAAGTTTCCATAGTCAGTGATATTGGTACTTCAATAATTTTCTACATTTTTGGTGCTCACCAATACAATCAGTGTTATTCTCATGAATTAAATGCCACAGGAGATAAATTTGCGATAAATTAATCATTTTTAAAGAAATTGTACATTATAAAGATGATTTGTACTTGAGATGTCAGTTAAGGGTTGAAATAAATCGTAAACGTTAATCATCTAAAATCGGTTAACCGGTTGGTTATGCATTCCCAGCCCTAGTCACAGTCTTCTTCGTAACCAAGTTCATGCAGCTGAAACAAATAACTGGCCAACTAATCTTTGACTCAACTTGAGGAAGTCACTCTCCATATGCTTGAAGCCTCTTATCACTCCAGGATAAATACCATGAAAAACCAATCTGTGATGGCAGATATATTTGAAAAAAATTCAAAATCCATATTTTTGTCTGCCTCAAATTAGAATTTCAAGTCTGTTTTGTAATTGATGCATAGATTTATACATGCGTATCATTGGATGATACCAAGCTGGGTACTCCAGAAGTATGTGAACAAAGATGGCGAACACCGAAACGTAGTATGTATACCAGGTTAGGGTTAGGCCATATTTTCATGTACAAAAACTACGAGAGTCACTTGGCTAGTCCCCGAACTCGTAATAGCAGTAAAATAAGGAAAATTGAAATGAAATTATGGCCTAACCCTAACCCTATGGAGAAACCAAATCTGAATATATGTGATAATCCGTGACTGACCTTTCTAAATTTTCCAATTTCCCAAATAAAGCAAGATGTCCATCTTGTAATATCGGGCATCTTCGAAAGAGTAACGAATGTAACTCCGGAAACTTTTTATCAACGTTGACGAGACAATCTGTCGGAATCTCACAATTTGTGAAAGACAATCGTTGGACACTACTGGGCAGCAGACTCAAATCAATATCCTTTAAGTTGTCCTCCTCAATCTGAGATGATTTAAATTTAATTAAACATGGTAATACAGAAAAATTATGACCAGTATTTGCAACGTGACGCATCTGGCTAAAAGTTAGGATTACGCTTGCCACCGCACCCCTGATTATCCCGCGTTTATGGGGTCTCCCCCCCTCTTTTAAGATGTAAAAAAAAAACATTGAAATTCTGTTTGCCAAGTTGGGTTGAACCTCGGGTCCGGCCGAACACCGGAATAAGTGTGTTTTGATGCTATGTATGATATAGTAAGAAGCTTTTTATTTTTTTTTTCATTTCAGGGGGGGTTTCGACCCCCAAAACCACCCCGCCTGGCTTCAGGTCCTGCGCCCATCGGTATATACTAGCTCCTAATGAACCTCCATAATTCTATATAGTTTCAGTAACTCTCGGCACTTTAGTGGTCGCCTCTGACTTTACTGAGAGTTGGAGTCTCCTCCACCTACGAGTGAGTGCATGTAACTTTGCTCTGAGATGAGTCTCCTTTATTTCTGAGTGAGTGCCGATAACTTTGCTCTGAGATGAGTGTCCTTTACTTCTGAGTGAATGCCCATGAATTTGCTTGGAAATGAGTCCCCTTTATTTTTGAGTGAGTGCCGATAATTTTGCTCTGAGATGAGTCTGCATTATTTCTTAGCGAGTGCCTGTAACTTTGCTCAGAGATGAGTTTCCATTATTTCTTAGCGAGAGCGTCAGCAAATTTTTATATGGTTTCAGTAGCCAACAGAACAAATGAGAAAACAAACCATAAATTCTCGTAGCTTTGGTGACATTTTCCCAATCAAAGACAAAACATTATTGGATAACGAAACCGTGCTGCTCATATGCCGTCGCCGCCTCCAAACACCACCACAAACGTCGAGTGATGTTGTAGACTCCGTGAAATATCGACGGACTATTTTCGCAAGCGTGGTTTTTAAAATTGGATGAGGGGTTATTTTAACCTTCTTCCATAACCAATAATCGCATGCTACACGTTGCCACCTTTTGCTGACCCTGCAAAAAAGAATCTGGTCAGTGTGGAGCAGAGACAGAGAGAGAGATTTTATTTGCACTAAACAATGTCAAAAAAGGACAATAGTACAGATTTCAATTAAACTACAGTGCAGTGAATATTTAAACATTGAATCGTGATGGTCAGTATGCAAGACCTTTGCAGGTCACCTAGGCTCCTGACCATTTTATTTACGCTGTGGTCAAACTGTCAGTATGAATTATCACAATATGAAACTATAAAATAAAGACATAAAATGAGTCCACTGATAAAAATAATTTTTTCTACTATACAACAGTTTACATCAGATTTATTGTAAAGTTCAGAGTGCACTGTGATTAGTCATGTCTGAGTTTGACTCTCCTGATTCAAATGAACTGGAAAATGAAAAGTCTTTGAAAAAGCTAAATCGTGTCTTTAAAATTGAAGATGGAACCACTGCGCCTGTTGGAATGGTGGTCGTTTGTGGAAATTCCATATTGATGTTGGAAGCATTGGAACGGATACAATGATTTTAAATTGAACTAATTGAAAACAACAAAAGAACCCGATACCCCAATCCATGACTTGTGCATAGACTGCTATAGAACATTCAATCTATTTACCAAGCTTGTTTTTTATGTAACAATTTTTTGTCACTGTGTTGTTTTGCAATGAAATTGAACTAGGCCTACAGCATCACCGTTTTGCGTCAGGGAGTATTTTTTTGTTCCATGTTTTTGTAGGAAAAGCAGTGTTGTATTACACATACACGTCTCTCATTTTGATTTGAAAGGTAGAAGTTTATTGCATTCAATTATTTGCTTCAATTTGCTGTTTTTGTTAAATTGCTTCCAAAGTACCGGTACTGCCCGATTGTAAATCGCGTTTTTCTGTGTTTTGTTCATTCTTCTTTGGTGGGAAGGCACGTACATTGTACGCTTTTTAATTTTTTTTAGGTTATGCCCGTCTCCCAGGTATCTCTGCATTTTGTTTGTCTGTTTACTTTTTGTACTGTTTATGTCAGAAGACCAAAATAAATGATTGATTGAATCGACTCAATCCCATACTGTTTGTACTGTTAACCGGACAGCCGGACGAGAGTATTAGTTCACCACACGGTTAAGCCATATTATCTCCCTTTCCTCTCCCTCGGGATAAATATGGGGTCTCATGTAGTTTCGCCATCCAAGACGTGCAAATGAGCACCCGAAATCGAACAGTTATTTATCTTGTTTTCTCGTCGCAACGATTCCAATAGGAGAGACATCAATAACGTCAGTCAGGTCCTTATCGTCGGCGCCAATGCCATTTCGGTCGATCGTGCGTATATTTGGCAAGCTCTATAACATGATTGTGATGTCGTAGTGTTTTAATTTTTGGATGGCGTAGTCAGATGGGGGTTAGGATTACCATATCAAAAAATTGTTATGCTACGCCCACTAGAAGTACGTTAGGTACGAAACTACACGAGACCCTAAATAGGTACCTAATTTCTATCTTACCTTTGCAAATTCAGCAAGTCCGTGCTCGAAGGCAAATATTGAAAAATTTCGAGATACAGGTTATCAGGCAAATCATCGAAAGTCAGAGTCGATTCCTCTGTCATAATTTTTCTGAATATATCACTTCGCTAAATGTTGGCATTAGGTTAATATTCAAACTGTTCTCTCTTTAACTAAAACCAAACAAAAGCAGAGTAGTTTGGTGAAAATGCGTCTGTTAAAATCAAGTTTGCCTGCGACCATAAGATATAGTAATCTGAGTGAATACCGGAGTCAAATTTTGTCATCCGTCACGTCACGAAAAAAATATCTCTTTTATTTATTACGTTTCGTTTTGTGTTTTATCACTTGAATATATATCCTGATCTATATATTTGAATTTATTTGTATAAAAATATAATAAAAACATGAACAAAACATAGCCTAAGTGATGAAGTCACACAAGGTTTTGGGCCTAGTTAAAGCGAGTTGGAGTTTTGCAAGAAAAGTTTACGCGCGAGCTCTAAATCCGACCGCTAGAGCCTTATTCCAAGTTCACCTCGATCTAAATCAATGACATAATGAAAGAGTAAAACCTGCTTTTGTACAGTAAATGTAATAAATCCAAGTCTATGCAAATAAAAAGATTAACAGGTCATGTGTCTCCATGCTTGACATAGGCTGGTAACTGGAGGGTAGCTTTTGCTCGAAAACGGAAGAGGAATTTCATTTTTATCCCGAGAAAAGAATATACTACATTTGAGGTGAAGAATACAATTCTATAGCATGACTCATGGGCTGGTAATTAACACTATATTGCCATATGATTTAGGGGTTTATTCGGCTTTTATGCTCTCCGAAATGAGTATGAAAATTATGCCCCAATCATTCTCAGCCCATACCTGGAGAGTGGAGATCGTGACCAGGGTCCTGACTTGCTATATAGGATTTACATATTTATCCCGGTGGAGAGAAAAGTTGATAAGACGGCCTATCCATATGGCGAACCACGGCCTCTCGCCCAGTTACCATTCTATGTCGGGTATGGTATTAGTTAGTTACTTGTTTTTCGGAAGCATGGACTTGATGGTGGAGGAAACCGTAACCGACCAGCGGTTACGTGAGCCACCCTACGGCGGCGAGGACTCCAGCAATCCTCTCGCACATAACCATCTCTCATGGGATTCAAACCTGCGAACCCACGCAGAGTAATTAGAGGTGCGGTGGCGAGCGTATTCCCGACGCTTGACACGATGAGCCACACCGCCGCGCCTATATTACCGAATCAATTTTTCGTTTTTTTTCTCCCACTGTACCGGTACAGAATAAAAATCCTATCCTGATCTTACTCTATTGATGAGATTCTTCTGTATTACCAAATCAAATTTTCGTTTTTTTTCTCCCACTGTACCTGTACCGAATAAAAATTCTATCCTAATCTTACTGTATTGATGAGATTTTCACACTCAAAGCGAAAAATACCGTTTGCGAAAACGACTCCGAGCAGCTCTACTATACGTTGCTCGACATCATTTGTTTATTTTTGTCGTTTTTTGTTTCGTCGCGTGAGTGAGGGTTACTATCGGTCATATTTAGCGCTTGATGAAAACAAGTTTTTGTGTTGCGATTTTTTTTATTTTTAACTTGTTGTGGCTTTTAAGGAGAACCAGAAAGTAAAATTGGTTTGTAAATTGTCAATTTTTAGCACCTTGGGATAATTTTTGCTAATTTTGTAAAAAACCGTACCATATTTTTGTGGGGATTTTCGAGCTCATGAATGCAATTTTACCAGCAAGGCTAGTTCAGTCGTTTGGATTGATGATGAAGTTTTTAAATATTTTTTGACGCGATCATCCATTTAGTCAAATTTTATAAACGACCAGTTTATTTTGGGAATTATGATAAAGTACCATACCGGTACGGCACCGAAGTAAGAAAGTGTCTATAATTACAAATTCTGTTAATTGATGAGTAAGGCAAGAATATTTTTTCTATGCCAGTTATATTGATATTAATCGTACATAGATTCAGAATTCTGGAATTATTAGAAAATCATATTTTCGCAATTTTAGTGGGAAATGAAACTGAAGCTGGTTGTGGAGTATCGAATATTCTGATACAGTACCGGTACCATAATACAGTAATTTTTGTTTGAAGCAAGGACACTTGAGTAAATGAGATTTCACTTTGAGCAAAGTTGCGAATGAACACCAGAACATTGAAATGCCAATATTTATCAAAATTAATTTTTTACTGTTAATTTAGAAATTAATACCATAATGTCAACAGCAACAAATCCATCTGGTAGAAACAAACCTTCCCAAAACCAGGAATCTGGCATGGGTGACTCGTGGGTGACATACAATTTAGACTCGTTGAACAGCATGCAAGGATTGAGCCAGAACGAGATGGAAAAATTACTTCGAGAAGCGCAAAGAGAAAGTGGGCAATCTTCTTTAGCTGGATCTGTAAAAGTTGGCTCCTCACCCCCAAATACACCGTGCAACAGTCTCCAAAGCACACCAGGGAGGAGCGGGGAAGCGTCACCAAAAAACCCGGCAAATTTACAAACTATTCCAGAACTTTTGTCGAAAACGAAAGACAATGCAGACTGGGTATGGGATTGGTCGAGTACCCCTGAAACTCGACCCCCTAAAAATACTCAATTCAGACGCCCGAAACCTCGTCCAATGAACTTGAGCATTCGTAAAACTTCAGCGATGAAATCTGGATATTTTTCGTGGGATTTTCTGCAAGTTTTCATTCCCTCCATGATTATCACAAACCTTGTTGCATTCGGGTTCGGCGTTTACATCGGAAAAAGAGTTGCCATCAACAAAACTATGTGAACAGTAATGAACAGAACTTTTTTTTGTGGGGAGGGGGAATACCATATAAGATGCCTTTTTCAAACAGCCTGATAATGGGTCTAATTCACTTTGGTACAATTCTCATCAACAAAACTATTTGAATTTTAATGTACGTTTTATCCCATGTAAAAACATTTCAATATCAGAAACAGATTGTAATGTGATACAATTCAAAGGACATTGGCAGAATATTCTCATTTTATCCAGAGGGTGGCAGTTCTGCCAGTTATGCTTCATTGCTTTTTCTCAATGACTTTGTATAGAAAAACTTTAAGGTGCTAATTGCTTTGAACAAAAATGTAAATTTCTAATTATCACCGGGGCTGTAAAGATGGCAAAAATCCATGGCTATGCTTTTTATAGAAGGTCGTATTTTAATAAGATGTCTTCATGAAATTGTTGGCTGGAAGTCCCCAAACTTTGATTTGCAGAACAAGTCATGTCACAGTGGTCCTAAGCCCTGGTCTTGAGTCGAAAGTAGAGTCTTGCTGCTTGCAATCAGTCGATGACGAGTCACTTAGGGTTTCTCAACCTAAGGGTCGCGACCCAAAACTGGGTCATCTAAAAAAAGTTTTTGGTCGCTTGTTATTTCAACAAAAATTTAAAAGTTATATTGTTTTCTAGTAAATTTTATAGTTTATGGTATTGAAGTGTTGCTCATTAGTAACTGTATATATATGGGAAGTATCACAGCGTAAAAACTTGGCATCTGCTGTTATTAGTCAGACAGTTAATTTTGTGAACAAAAGATATATAAGCATTACATACATATTTGAGCATATCCTTTTCGCTTGAAAAAAAAGGTTGGGAAACAGCTTACAGACTTTGAGTAATGGTTACAAGTCAATGGCAACGGTACTCACAGAAATTGAAAAGATTCATGATGTTTGTCATGTATAAAGTCCCACTTTGAATATATTTTTTTGCGAAACAAATTCCAAATCAAAATATTCTGACTAAATTTTTTCATTCCTGGCCGAGCTCAAAAATCTTCATATGGGGAGTGCATTCTGCTCTTCAGCAGGTAAACAGTTCAATAATGACAACTTTTTTTAAAATCTTACCATACGTACACCTTATCGTGATTTTATTTGAAAATTTAGCAAAAAATGCCTAATTGTCGTGTTATCTGTATTTCCATAATTTTGTGTTTATAAATTTCAATTTTTTTTTATTGTTGAAAAATTATGAAAAGACTTATTTTTATCGTTATTTTCATGAATTTTTTTAATGTTGTTTTCACGCTTTTGCCTAATTAAGGCTTTAAGATGCAAATGTAGATACATACAGAGATATTGTTTTGAAATTTGGGTTGTCTTAGAGGAATCAAATATTTGAATACATTCAAAAATCATTATATTGGATATAGTAAATTTTTAAGTAATTTATACCGCAGTTCTCAAACCATGGGGGGTGTAGAAGCTAATTAGAAATGAAAGTGATTGTTAGGTTTGATCTTGCCCGCCTTAGTTTTGAATATTTTATGTAAAACATATTTTCGCCTTACTATCTGTTATTAGTACCGGTAGCTTATTGTTAGCCATTGTTATTTTCTGAGGTGGAACGCGAGACTTGATAAATTCTAAAAAGAGGATGCCGCCTAAACAGATTAAGAACTATTAATTTAGAATATTTTAATCGAAAATCTGGAATTTTAAGCCTTCAGACAAGCAGATCAAAATGTACAATATTTCAACAGGTATCAAACAACACAGAGAAAACAATGAGCTCTATATTTGTGTTGTTTTAGATGTGATCAACATGAAGATTTAGTGATTTTTATAATTTTCCACATGAACTTGCCCTCAATTTAGAATGTATTCCAATTTTTATATGTGAAAATTTTTTTCTCAGAATGTATTTGGAACAGTGAAATTAAGTCAACATGTTGAAATCTGGATTCTATACATCTGTATGTATTGTTCTGAAAATTTATAAAATATTTCAAATTAAAAAACTGACACTCTGGTACATATCCTATTTTTTACACTTTCAAGCGTTCATCAAAGCTTGGTTTTGTAGATTTTTCTGGAATTTTAGTTTTAAGCGACAACAGACTCAGGCGCTCCAGAAGTATGTGTACCAATATGGAGGTAACTAATTTTGTTCTAGGAAACCTATGGGCAGGGGGATATTCACTTGGCCAAAACAGACAGTCCCCGAACTTGTAATAGAACTAAAAAAAGAAAATCGGGAATAAAATTATGGCCTAACCTGGTACATACACTACGGGAGTACCGACTCAAAATATTTCTTGTCCATCATTTTATTTTGTTTTTCTATTTAATCAAGATAGTTACACAGACTAGAGGTTTCAGGGAATAAGAATCGATAAGTAACATTTTGAATAATTTTTTTATGTGCATTTCATATTTTTGCCCCACTTCTGATTAGCTCAGGTTATTGCCTCACTATTCTCTGCCTGTTTTAGAGACAGGAGGGGATAATAACTTATCCTAATCTAGTATTGAGGTGCAAAAAAGCATATGTCATTTTTATTTTAAAGTACTCAACTCTGAGTCAAGGTCGTATATTATGTCTCAAGGTCAAATATACCAGTTTCGAATACTCAGAATAAATGTGAAAATCATCCTCTCCCCCAGGATAAATATGAAGATCCTATCACATCATTAAGCTATCTCACCATCACCCAGTTATTCAAGGTTAAAAATGAATAGTATGATCATTTCATCCACCCTCAAACATATAAATATGAACATCCGGTCCTAGGTCACCATATTTCAAAAAGCAAAATTCCGGACAGTGCATGACTATCTTCATGACCTCGTAGTGAAAAATATGCGCACGGTACGAAATAACAATGTTCTGTATTAGCAGTGTGCACAGTACGATTGCAGATGCAGTAAAATTCCGGATTCCGGACATTCAAGCATTTTTTAAATATTTCCTGGATGCAAAATTTAACCCTAAATTCGGACATGTCCGGAATTTTCTGGTCGGTATGGCAACCCTATACTAATCTATCCTGGGTGTGGAAATGCTTGGCTATGGATGTTATCAGTATATATATCAACATTAAATTTTGCTTTATTTTTCTTACAAAATACTCCTGAACGTATGTGTGCAATTTTATTAGATGTGTTCTATTGGAAATAATAATTCCTTACAGAATTATGTGTCCTGACTTTACATTATTCGAGACGAGAGAGTCGATATAACTCTTAAATTGTAGGATGAATCATCAGTAGGGCTGGGTATTTCGAATAGAATAGTGAATTATTTGAAACGTTTCGACTGAAGATTTCTAAATCCGCCATCTTGTTTTTTGTCCACGAAATATTGGTGATTCCCTCACTTTTATTATTGAAGCCATATTTTCACAATGCAATTTCTGATATATATATATATGTGTAAGTATTTGAGATTCGATATAAAGAAAAATATTTGATCCGATTATGGAATCACTGAGTATTCGAAAATGCCCAGTCGTGATTATCGGACCAAGGCGTTCTATCTGATTGAATCTCATAGCATACACTGGAACGTAGTATGTGTACCAAGTTAGGGTTAGGCCATCATTTTATTTCAATTTTTCTTGTCTTAGTTCTATTACGAGTTCGGGGACTAGCCAAGTGACTCCCGTAGTATTTGTACCTGAAATTATGGCCTAACATGGCACACATACTACGTTCCGGTGTCCGCCATCTGGGTTCAGGTACTTCGGGAGTACCCTGTTTTCAATATTATTCGTATCAGTATCTTGCGGACGATGGGCCAGCGATTAAAGCGTTAGACTAAACTGTGGTGGCCTTGTAAATCACTCATCTCTGCCTCAAATCTTGTGACCTCACCTAGGGTGTGATTAATTGGGTAGACACAGTGATTTCCCTACACCCCCTAAAATTTCACCCCTGCCCATATTTTGAGGTGTGATACTGCACTTTAATACCCAATCTGGGTATGATTGTATTTGAATATACAGGAAGTAGAATATTTATCAGTGCAGACAATCTGTAATTTACATAATACATTTTTATATGTTACAAATAGTTTTATTGCTAATAGCAAAACATTTACCACCCTCTAAACTTTGACCCCCCATGCCCAACCAAAATGAATAGCTAGGGAACTCACTGGGTAGGTCAGGGTGGTCCAAGGTTGTCAGTTCCGCGGGCCACATAATTATTTTTGCATTGTTCGCGGGCCACAATAGCGCCAAGGATAGGTAAACAGTACAATACAAAACAAACTCTTTTATTGCGTAAACACATGGTTATCAGCCATAGCGATCCCAGGCTGATAGAATCCGCATTTGATTCTTAGTTTTCTATGATGCCTATATTGTTATCATATATTCCCAACCAAAAAGATAGAAAGTCCTATAAGAAATTATACTGCAAGCACACATCATTCAACTTCGCCAGTTGCCTCAACCATAGCCATAACACTAGTCAATTCAGTGACATGATGTAACAATATGTCAAAAGATTTTTCTGAATAATTTTATGACGAAACAACACGAAATGCGATTTTTTGATTACTCTCCGAATGTGACGCGGGCCACAGATAATGAAGCGGCGGGCCACATGTGGCCCGCGGGCCTGGGTTTGGACCATCCTGGTGTAGGTAATGCTGAACTTTAAAGATTCCGATTCCTCCATATATCACTATCATATTAGATATCATTAAATATCATGGGTCTATTCGGCGTGCAAAAGCGGAGATAAATATATAGTATAAAATTAAGTCTCCCTCTCCTTTTCAACAAAACCTTCACATTCATAGAAAATGATTTGGTAAAAATTGCAAGCTGAATATTTTGTTGGATATAATAATAAATATAAACATTCACAAAATTTACTAAAATTGACAATATATATTTATATAACAATTTTCTATTACATGTGACGTCACGAAATGTAGCCATAGAAACGGCATCAATGGCAAAATGTTAATTATGTGACGTTGCCATAGAAACGATGGCAATAACGTCATCGAATCGCGAGATTCAATAAGCCATTTAATTAAGAATCGTCACTAAGATTAGGTAACTATAGAAACGAAGTTTGACGTAGTATACAGACAGATAAATCTTTTACGTCATTCGAACTGATTGTTCAACGACGTTTTTGCGTCATAACATCTGTGATGTCAGTGTCTCAGTGATACCGAAGTTCAGTTATTATAAATAAATAAATATGAAGAAAAATGTAGGAAATTTTTCATGTCGACGTCATAGGCTCGATGGCGTCATCCTTCAGTGTCGTCATAATCGTGGTAGGAGGATTCTTCAGTGCCACACTGAGTAAACCGAACTTCTTTCCCGGAACGAAGTTTTCGACGACTCGAGCAGAAGTTCGTTCTGGAATTAGAATAGGATTAGTAATTGGGGAGAGAAAAGCGATGAGTCGGCGCAGTTATATAACGAACCACGTTATTTTAAAAATTTAATAGGCGTTGCATGAGGATAGATGTCCAGTTTACCGCATTGTCTTAATTAACCTTCTAATGAATTAATCGAAGCTTATTGACAATACATAACTAGAAGTTCCAAGTTTAGATTATTTCAGGCACATCATTTTGGGCATGTCAATCAATCATTTATTTCGGTACTCTGATATAAAAACAAAATGCAGAGATACCTGGGAAAAAGGTATTTCAAAATATAAGAACGGGTTCTTTTTTGGGTGCTCCCGAAATATGTGTACCAAGATGGCGCGCAACCTGAACATAGTCTGTGCACCAGGTTAGGGTTAAGGTTGTGCATCATCTTGGTGCACATACTTACAGAGCGACCTTTTTTGTATTGCACTCACTAACAAAGGATTCAGCAAATGTATGTATGTCACTACGTAAGCTACATCATTATGACAAGCCTCCTAAACGCCAAATATAAATTAGGCCGACAGCTACGCTGTAAATTCCATTTACTTGGAGTGATAAATTGGGCAGGCAAAGTCGAGGCGGAAAAAATTTGCTCTTCCCAACAAATGTAAAACATGCGACCTTCATATGTTTTTATAACGTTTTCAAGGTGCTCCCGAAGTATTCTTACCAAGATGGCGCACAACCTGAACATAGTATGTGTACCAAATTAGGATTCAGGTTGTGCATTATCTTGGTACAAATACTTCCGGAGCGCTGTTTTATCTGTAAAAATTTTCAGAGTGAAAAATAACTTACATCTCGCTGAGCGGCATCTCTAATACTTTAATATTTTGTAGCGGAAGCCTGAGTTCTCGTCTGCTGTCTGCTCTGTTTGGGGAATGGCCCACGATGTCTGTGAAAAATATGAAGTGTATGTAGGATAGAATAAAAGGATTTTTATATTTATAACTTTGAAGGCAAACATAAACGACGGCTCAGTTATGTGACAAACCACGCCCTTCTGATTATCATTCAAAGTCGGGTATGAAAAAAAACTGACCAGTTATTTGTTTCAAAAGTATAACCGTCTAACCGTTTAGTGGTTAACGGAAGGAGTACTTATACCGCGAGATTAGAAACCAAAATCGTGTTCCTAATTAACCGTTCATACTCTGTTCACGGTATTGCCGATAATAGCACGTTTACAATGAAAGGGAATTCGTTAGAAACCTTTATAATAAAAAAAGCGGTGAAACGATTCACATTCGGTTTTTCTCGCAGTTCATTTGGAAAAGAAAAATTTAAAACCTGTCGAGGGATCATTGTGCCTCATAAATTGTTTTAAAAGAATTTACTCAAAGCAAGGTAACATGCACTCACTGAAATGTAAAGTGGACTGATGTCTGAGCACAGTTACTGGCACTCACTCAGAAGTAAAGAAGACTCATCTCTGAGCACAGTTACGGGCACTCACGCAGAGGTAAAGGAGACTCATCTCTGAGCACAATTACGGGCACTCACGCAGAGGTAAAGGAGACTCATCCCTGAGCACAGTTACGGGCACTCACGCAGAGGTAAAGGAGACTCATCTCTGAGCACAGTTACGGGCACTCACTCAGAAGTGAAGGAGACTAATTCATGAACAAATATCAAAAGTGTGTTTTAATATCGCTTGTCTAATGCTTTATTCGGGGCTGCAACCAGATAAAAAGTAAACCTACTTGGCCACCATGACGTCATTGATGCCGCGCCAATCTGCCATAGAACAGTGACGTCATGAAGTCTCCCGAATTCACTCGGCACTGTCACAAGATAAGTTGGATTGTCCGTACTTCCCCAGTTGCTTATCCTAATCATCAAAAATAGAAATATTGATAAATTGTTTTTCGCTCTTCTCACTTTGAACAAGGAGATATTGAACAGAAAAAAAATTTTGAGTCACAATGTATTAGATCAAGAGTGTGAAGCATGTTTTGTCGTTGAGCCATATAACTAACCAACTTCAGACATCTAACTGGGCCACACAAAAAAATTAGCCTGAAATACAAGAGAAGAGAATACGGCTAGCTATTAAAGTGAAAATGGCTATGTTTGAAAATAAATATTTTTTTTGTAGTTTTCCCCTTTCATGAGAAATTAACGGGCCAAATAATTTTTGTGCCACGAAAATGGGCCTCAAAAGTAGAGAGGTTGAAAACAACTGGTATAGTGAACTGGTCTAGTTAAAACATTGACGTTATCCATACTATGCAATTCAAGAGTCCTGCTAACACAAATGTATTTCTGTAACGTTTCGTCTCTCGACTTCCCTAGACAAGCAGTTTACAACAATGGCCTCTACCAATAGAAGTTAACCATGTCCGCATCACAAGATAAAGTATCGGGTACAAATTCCACCCCTTCACCGGGAGTGAAATAAAATTAAGTTGGCGATGTCGTACCGGCGAATGTCCCAATACATAACAGTGACTGCTTATGTAAAACCGTGTTCGGGGTGACAAAAAATTACAGGGTGTCCATGAAGCTCAATTTCAATTTTGTTATGAAGTCAGTTCTCAATATATCTTAACCAGGTTTGTTCTTTTTAATCAGTAATTGCTTAAGTATTTTTACTTTATTTAATACATATGTTAAGGCCAAAACAATATATGATATTGATGAATTCTCTTTTAAATTTTAAAGAATTAGGACTTTATGGGCATCCTATATAATAACTACGATAGTTACTAGATTATAACAAATCTCACATATGGCTTATTTGTACTGCATTTCCCAATTCAATAAATCCATATGTATAAAGTTGTCGCATAAATTAGTGCATACCTGCCAACTGGGATCATATCTGTCTTATGATTGGTGTGATCAGCGAGGCGAAACGACAAAATTCCCTCCGAAACAGGCTCTGATAGTTCAAGCTCAATTTTGATGTATTTCACTGAAAAATAATATGATAGGTTATTTTGGGTGAAAAAAAAAACATAAAAATTTTACGTTTTTTTAGCAAAATACTCGTTTGACAATGAATGCTATCTTTAATTCGACTCAGATACATATTTGATAATTGAATCAAACAGCCTATAATGTTATTATTCAAAAATAATACGCAAAAGTACCCCGTTGTTTGATTAAGCCATATCTTGTTTTGTCTGAAGAAGTTAAACTATGATCTAACGGAAGCTCATAAATAAACTTGCTATTTCGTGGAAAGAGATTATGCTATTCCTAATTATCTTCACAAAACTATCTCGTTTAAGGTTGTCGCTGCTAGATAACCAACATTGGTTTTTTCGCGTCACCCTTCACCATGAAATGCCTTTATTTATGTTTTCTCTAATTTTTGTTCGCATTACGTGTATGTTTCATTTTGGTGAAAAATAAACGACTGACTGACTGACTGACTTAAGTATTCTTGTGGCAACTGACACACTCGGATCCGAAGTAGAAAGTAAACAAGGAGAAATGACTTAACGTTCAGTGCACAATCCTAGTACAGGGTGGTCCAAACCCAGGCCCCATTATCTGAGACCCGCGTCGCATTCGCAGAGTATTTAAAAAATCCCAATTGGTGTTGTTTCGTCATAAATTTAACCAGAAAAATATTTTGACATATTGTTACATCACTAATGTCACTCAATGGACTAGTGTTATGGCTAGCTAAGGCAACTAGCGAATTGAAGAATGTGTTTGCACAATAGAAGTATTTTGCATTGCACTATTTACCTAATCTGGGCACTATTGTGGCCCGCGACCAATGCGAAAATAATTTTGTGGCCCCCGGCGTCGACAACTTTGGACCACCACGCCTTAGTTACCTAGTACCTCCTACTAATTAACTTAATTATTTACTTAATTAGCGATACTTACAGCAAAATGGTTCAGTCGACCTGGTTTTCAAAAATGCTTTGATATTTGGGACAAGACTATCCGCCTCTCTTGCTCTTCTTTTGTGTTCCCGCCAAAAAGATGGCACTTCCGGTCCCAGCTCTAGACACTTAGTGGCGCTAGTTCTTCTTTTTCTGAACCCCAAATATGAAAACCACCCCGTCGAACTTCCTGATTCGGGTTCGAAATTGTGGACACACGAAGTGCAGCTTCCGGTTTGAAATTCGCGGTAACTCGAACACGGAAACGAAGTCATATGGCAAGAAGTTGGATCCATTGTTGACAAATAATAAACAATAGAACGGAGATGGTTACAGTCCATTGGTTTTCGTGGACCTGTTAAAAGATTTTAATTAGTTTTTAACTAGCATTTTTTAGTATAGTTTGCCCATGTCTACTGAGATCCGAATCGCAATAAGGAACTATCAGGAAGCTCTTAGCGTGTCAGTACTCAGTGGTAGATTGCAACTATTCTATTAGTACTCCTTTCGCTTAGCTCTAGCGTGTGTCAGTGGGTTGCAACCCTTCCGTCAGTACTCTGTACACTTAAAATTATTACTATTCTCGTTTCATTTGAAATCTCTGTCACATGGTAAATCAATTATATATATATATATATTTATAGAGAGAAGGAGAGAGAACTGTCAAAGAGTCAGTGATTGGTCGTTTACAAAATTTAGGCTCTAAACCCGGCTACCGACTCCGTGAAATAGGAAAATAGGATTCCAACATCGACGTCACTACCAGAAAAACTGCTTATCTAAATATGTTGGCATGGCAAGTGAGAATTTCCAGTCTTATGCAAGGTATATTAGGTTGGCAGGGACGAAACGTAACGATACCGGTCCAACAGTAATTGGGATTGAAATGGGGTTTGAACCTGGAATCTCCAACCCCAGACCCCATCAAAGTTTTGCAAAGGGTAGAATACCCGTACGTATCAGTGGCTGCAGGTACGGAGCTTATCCGGATTAATGGTGTAGGAACGCTACATACCTTCTGATCCTTGATATTCCAAATTTTCAAATCCCGTCTGTTCGTCCGTGCATCCAGGCTGATCATACCCGCCATTTGGATAAAAATCCACGTCTCCTGACGTTCTTGCAATCCCGTGTCCAAAATATGACGTCAATTTCTTGATGACGTCAGTATGTATGACGTCAACAAAAATGGCGTCTGAAGAGTCTAGTCTTGCACCAGACTCAGCGCTTTCGAACCATAAACCAGCGGGGTCCAGACCTGTGATTTGCCCAAGTTGAGGAAGCTTTTCGCATGGTTTGGGTTTTGGTTCCTGAAAGTTAACAATGCAAGAATTTATTAAAAATGAAAAGCAATTTACATCGGTACCCAAGGCCGCATTTACCATTAGGAAAGGGAGGCTGAGCAATCGGGTGTCTAGATGGATTGCAAATGAAACGGCAGCCCAAGCAGCACGTTATAAGGGTGAGTTTGATGATGTATAACAACATCTATAATTTGTTTCACCCTCTGAATCTAGCTATAATAGGCATCATTATCAAAATCTCGCTTCGGACAGCAGAAGAGTTTAACACGCCACTGAGGCTGAGGCCCGGGAACTGCAGTACTCAGGGACCTCGACATTGAATTTTGAACTATTTGTAAAGGCTTGTTCAAAAATGAACCGTTTTAAAAATTCAATTTCCAAATACCGTCGAACAAAAAAAATCCGTTCTATCAATTTTCAAAAAAAATGTCTATTCAAATTAATTGAGCAGTTTTCGCAGTAAAAATGCCTCTATGTTTCGAAAATCATGAGAAAATACTGATATATAGCTATGCTATACCATCAACGATTGATACCACAAAAGCTGCGATATGCCAGCCCAAAATTAACTATCAGTACGTATAAGCAGCACGTGGTTTATTGTTTTGAATAAAAATGACAGTTTTGTATATGTGAGCCAGTTCTTTAGCGCCAACTCTCAAAATCAACATTGAAACATGATGAAATATAGGGAGAACCTTTAGGGGTCAAAGGTCGAGGAAACTTCCATCTAACGTAGCACAATAAGAAAATAACAAACGTCGCGAGGCTTCCCTTAAACGGCATCAGGTAGCGACACCTGCAACGCTTGCTGATTCAGGTTTGTGAGTGGAAAAAGTTGACGAAACACCATAAAACCTCCATTAATATTTTAGGAAAATATATTTTCTATTAGTCCGAATATTTTTTTCTATCGTAGACCCGTTTATTTAAAAGACTGAAATGATAATTTCGTTTATCTCATTAGTGTTTTACATATCGGAATGAATTCTTAAAAGAAGCAGTAGGTCTCGGTATAGCAGTGCCTAGCTTTCCTAGCTAGCGGACATCAGCATGCCTCAGTTGTCAAAATGTCATAGAACCGGGACCGATGGCGTCGCTATGTGAAGAGTTCCATGGCTGGTCAGCAATGACCATCCCGTTCAAGAGAGAGCTTGCCTAAAGCCTTGTTCCGGACAAAAGATGTTGCTCCCTCCCCCTTCCAACAAAAAAAAAAACATACCGTTTGTGTAGGTTCCGAGCTTCTGAGCCAGCTTGGTAGTTGCCACCATCCTGCGTCTTCATCGTCACTTGTGACGTCATCTTCACGTGATTGTTTCGTCAAACATTTGACATCATCAATTTTTAGGATATCACCAACGTAAGATGCTGCGTGCGCACCAATCCCATGGCCAATCAAATGCACGGATTCAAATTCAAATTCGGGTTTCCAGTCCTGTAGATAGTCGAGAGTTTGGCGCGTTTTTACAAGGATAGTAACAGTAGACAAAATTTAAACTATCTGAGATCGGAATCAAAATTTCTTGGCTCCAGTGGTAGTTCGAAACTTTTCTATATGCAGTCTTTTTTCTTAGCTCTAGCGTGATGGTTCCTGAACGGGTGGGGCGTAAACATTTTTTTTTGAGCGCGTGAAGCTAATTATAAATAAAAATGTTTGTTAGAGTTGATCTTACCCTCGTTATTTAGGATATTTAGATTCATTGTATTATTTACATACCATCTACGTATTTTCAACGTGTTTACTGAATAAAAAAAACGTTCAACCTACTAGTATCTGTTATTTGTAGCTTATTGTTAGCTAGGTATGTTTGAGGTCGGAGCAAGATTTGTTGACAAATTCTAAAAAAGGAGGTGCGCGGCCTAAAAAGTTTGAAAACCACTGCTGTCAAGTCTCAGTGCTTTCTTGACAGAGACTCAAAAGATTAATTTTACTAAATATTTCTAATAGTCTATTGAGAAAACCTTGCATACGCTGATGCTTTTGTCGTCAAAATTTTTCTTGGTGTCTCGAGTTCGAAGTATAATTAATCCAACTCACTAATAGGATTTGAATATTTATCCCGGGGGCGAGAGAAGCCAACAAGACTGCTTGATTAATCATGTGGCGAACAACGGCCCCCTCACCCGTCTAGGTCTGGTATCCTATTAGTTAGCCAGTTATTTGTTTTCAAACGCATGGACTGAACTAAATGAACATAGAAAACGGCCACAAAATTAGTGGTGGGGCAATAATAAGACAATGCTCTGTTCTCCGATTAACTATTATATCCCAGTAATATTCCTACTTTTTTTACGTACCTTGATATTTTTCAACATAAGAGCGACTTCTGCACCGACGACCCTTATATTTGCGGCCGCTTGATAATACCCGCCAATTCCATCACGTGATTTCCAATTAACAGTTATGACGTGACAATCATCCCTCTGAAGAAATCGTTCAACCATGGCGAACACCCATTTGTTTAAATCTGTAAAGAAAACAAGATGGCAATGATCAAATTTATGAAAACGATAATCCGATTTCATATAGGAGTGTTCCCATATCTCAGAAGTGTTCCCATTAATTAAATTGACACAGAAAAGTTTTAGGTGAAATACCGAATAAAAGCAACAGCTCTACAAGCGACAACCCTCTTAGCGAAATTTGAAAATTACTGGTCAATTTATTGCGAGAAAATCAATTTTTTTCTCAAGAAAACATATGAAAAGAACAGTTCAGTACACTGACCAACGTGTATTATTTTCATGTACAATAAAAATCACCAAACAGAACAGACTTCTAAATCTTGTCGATCAAAATATGAATTTTTGACTTGTTTGTGCAAAATTCATAATTTCCAAATAAAGCTGGATCGAGAGAATTAAGTTTAGTTATTCCTGGCTGTTGCAGTGTGATACATCTTGGACTCCCTTGTTTATATTCTGTCATTATTACATTATTGTTCATCGTGTTGTAATCACTGATTACCGTCAAGCGACAATGGGCTGCTCCCGTCTCACTGCACAAGTTACTAGCTATTACGAGTATTAGACAGTGATTTGAGTAAGTTTGGCCATACTTAGTGACTCACTGTAATTATGTTACTCCCGTAGTATGTGTACCAGGTTAGGGTTAGGCTATAATTTTATTCCGATTTTCCTTATTTTAGTTCTATTGCGAGTTCGGGGACTAGCCAAGTGACTCCCGTAGTATTTGCACCAGAAATTATCGCCTAATCCTCACTTGGTACACATACTATGTTCCTATGTCCGCCATCTTGGTTCACATACTACAGGAGTACCATAATTATGTTGTATGTTCTCGTTAAGATGTGTTTTAGAAAGTTGTAAACCACTCCCTCAAATGTTATCTCTGTAAATACCAATGGCTGCTTGTACAGGGCCTTGTTTGGAGTTGTAGGGAGGGGTAGCAAAAATATTTAATGCCCATTTTGGTGATATATCGACGATATTGGACTAACAAATTTAACTAAAAATCTTCGAGCGACAATTCTATCTTTCGTAAGAATTTGAATTGGAAGATAACCCTTTTCTCAATTTGACTAACTGTCTTCAAGGATCATTTCCATCTTTCGTGAGAATTTGAAATGAAAGGAAACGATTTATTTAATACAAGAACAATACAGTACCTGTGTCGCCATAATCGTGTATTATAATTTTCGTCTGCTTCGTTGTTACTAGCAACTGCCGCCATTTTCTGCTTAACTTTGTATCGCGGGATAATTTATGCGGTCCAGTGACGTTGGCCAATGAAAACGCTGCATTTTTTATCGATCTGACGTCACGAGGTATCTGATGACGTAAGAAGAGTGAATATGTCACGTCGATTGCGTCACGATTCTCTGGCAACAATGGTTCAGTCAAGAGAGCTGATGTAAATGGTGCGTCATTGGTGAAGCAACCGAGAGGGCCGTAGCATACTTTCTGACATTCAGCTCCTGAAATGAAATGTTGAAGTTATTTTTTCATTGAAATATGCTCAAATCAAGACCACGCGCGCGCACTCGGATGTAATGGAGATTCATGTCTGAGCAAAAGTATGGGCACTAACTCAGATAAAGAAGACTCATCTCTGAGCAAAGTTACAGGCACTCGCGCAGAAGTAAAGAGGGCTCATCTCAGAGCGAAGTTACAGGCACTCACTCGAATAGGAATGAGTCTCATCTCTGAGTAAAGTCAGGTAACTCACTCAGACGTAAAAGAGACTCATCTTTGAGCAAAATTACAGGCACTCACTCAGAAGTAAGGGATTTTATCTCGAACCAAAGCAACGGACACTCACTCAGATGTAAAGTGGCCCAGTACTGAGCAAAGGTATGGGCGACCAATGTAATGCCAAGAGCTAGAAATTGTATAAATGTATGTTGCTACATTACGCCACCGTAAATACCGATGCGTGACTTGAAACTTTTCGCATTGACAACCGATCCACTATTGAGAAAGGCTTCATTCAATTTCCAAAAACTATACAAAATGCGGTTCGATCAACTAACAGTTTATTTTAACTTGCATCCCCATACTCAAAACTGAATATACATCGACTTTTACGTGTATTTCGTTGAACCAATTTACAATATATTTCATATTCAGTAATATTATTTTTGGTTCCATTACATTTGAACCCACGTACATTTGAACGCGTAATTTGAACCACCGACAATTGCACCTGCATACCATTGCACCTATGGGAATTTTTACGGATAATTGAACCCATACTAACCCTAACCCATGGATTTTAGCACCTTCATATAAATTGAACCCGCGGATATACGGGTGCAAATGTATGGGTCCAAATGTACGTGGGTTCAAATGTACGGTCACCTTATTTTTGCATGTATAGAGAATAGTAGACTTCTCGGCTTTGACCATTCCTTGGTACCTGTTTCGTATTCAACTTAGACCAGGGGTGGGCAACGTTTTTTTACCGAGGGTAAAATTTTGGCCACCCAGACTGACGGGCCATGTAAGTGTGGCTCAAAAAGTAACATTTAATGAACAATATTTACAGTGTTACAAAAGCCAAAGTGACAAAACTAAATTTAATCGCAATCTCAACAAATTACTTGAGCTATCTTTCAGCTAAAACTTCAAAATTTGGTTTTGTGGCAACATCAGGCAGGTCAGATTAAATAACCAACGGGTTTTCCCATGTCAGACTTAGACCCTTACCTATTGTGAACAGTAGAAGTATGACGATCCCTTCTGTCAGTCTGGACATATCTTTGAATTCGTTAAATAGTTTAATTTAAATATTCTGAAAAATAAAAAATAACGAAAAATAGCGGAGTCCGGATGATATTCAAGAATTCCAGCAGTTGATTTTATGGACATAGAATTTTTATTCTTGCCGCAGTATCCCTGTATTATATGCTAACGGATACACAAGAGCCAAAGCCGCAGAAAAAGAATAATTAGTTGACTCTACAGAAATACATTTGTGTTAGTATGCATCAAGACGTTTAAATTGTTTAGAATAGTTGCCTTCACTCGTGCTACAACATATTAATATTATATGCATACGGACACACCAGCTCAAAAACATAGCAGAAGATAAGTAGTTAGTCCCGCAGAAATAGATTTGTGTTAGTGCAACACTCTTGAATCACTTAGAATAGCGACCATTACTCTTGCTAAAGCATCCTTGTATTATATGCATATACGAATCCACCGCGCGAAAACATAGAAGAAGAATAAGAAGTTAGTCCCACAGGAATATATTTGTGTTAGTGCTCAGCAAGACTCTTAAATCACATAGAATAGTTATCTTTACTCTTGCTACTGCACCCTTACATTATTGTTAATTTAATCCGGGTTCTAACACTTCTAAGATATGGGAACACTTCAACATGACATCGGATATTCGTTCCCATGCCATCTTGCGCAACGGCATCAATGTTACATTTCTTCTACCTGTTTTACAAACTTCCCAGTGAATCTTTCCTACACTACCTATCTTAGTTATATAGGGTGTCCATAAAGTATTCAATTTTTTTTTTTAATTGCGACGGGAAATTTATCGATATCATATATTGTTTTGGCCTTCACAGATGTATTAAATGAAGTAAAAATACTTAAACAATTACTGATCAAGAAACAACAAACCTGGTTACGATATATTGAGAACTGACCTAATAACAAAATTGAAATTGTAAAGGGACTTCAAGGACACCCTGTATCATACTCCTTACTACACGCCTACAGGTGAAGTAAATCGCTGATTATATAATTTGCATTCTTGCTTATCAGTCGCGTTATCGCGGTCGGTCCGCTATGAGACGATGCGGCGCTTGTTTTTCCGAGAATGTGAAAGTCGATTTAAAAATGTGGGAAAGACGATAAAAATTAACTGCTGGAATCTTGGTATACTCCGAACACAGACTCTACTATCTAAAACCTATCTAAACGCCATTTTAGTCCAACCACCCAATGTTACCTTTATCTTAAAATTTGAAATTCTCATCTTCCACCGCCGGCCTTAGCTTTTGCGGGGCGGAATGAATTGCGCGGCCCTTCAAGCCGAAATAGAAATATCGACTGGAAATTTATTCGTCGTACATTTTATCGAAGTACAAAATCACGATCAAGATAACTAACTTACTTTGCGAGCCTTTCGCGCGGTAAAGTCATTTTACACAATTTTATACAAAGTTACTATTTATATCGGGTAAGTTTAATATTATTTCCCTGAAGTTAGCGATGGCCTGTAAAATGACAGACCCACTGTGGGTACATAGATTGCGACCCCCCTTCTCCTGCCCCCTTGCTACAGTCTTTCTAGTTTGACATCGAACGACATTTTTGTCAATTTAAATACACTTTATTACGTCATAAATCGTAAGATACTTTCTAAAAAATGGCGTGACAATTGCGAACTTAAAACCGCGAATTTAAATATCAAAAATTCATGATTTTGCCCCAAATCACCATCCATGGCCATACATAATATACCTATTTAGAACGCAATTTCATTCGTATCATACTTGATTTGTGATGATAATAATTTGATATCAAATTCACGCTTCAATTGTGACAGGTGAAATTGGAAACTCCACGCAATGTGACCCTGAATACCCTTTCATAAATGAATCCTAATAACCCCAACACGTGAGGAATAATTTTACTCCATTGTTGATATTAAATGTGACCTACAGTTACCTTTCCATTTGACCGATCGTGACCTATAATTAGTATAACATGGCGTGAGGATGGAAAATTATCTTTAAACCGTAGACGATTCGGAAACGAAAATTTAGGGTTAAATTGGCCAGAAATTTGGTGCTGCGGTTTGCGGCGACAAGCGCAGAGCTTTCGTAACCATTTCTCTTTCCCTCCGCACCCCTTCAATATCGGTCCCTTGTCCTCATTCTAGAATTGCTAAACTTAATAATATTTCATTTGAAATTAGTAAAACCATTAAATAAATTTGTGTATCTGACTCTGAAATAACGCAATGCTGAAAATCAAATTGGTATACATCACCATGTAAAAGTAAATAAGAGCAATGTATTTAGGTGATGTCTCTGACACGATAACTTTATTACTTATAATCTTTCGCGATCAAAGGCGGTCAAAATATTGTATGCCTGTTATTTTTTCTAGACATTTTTGGTACTCCTGAGCAATGTTCCCTCTAATTTTTTGTAGTATGTGTGCGCAGAAATTTTGGTGTGTGCGCAATTTTTTGGAAATGAATAATATTTGTGCAAAAAACAATGAAGAAATTTTGGGTTTTAACCGGCTAATAAGTGGGCCAGCAGCAAACTTTCTCAACCTGCCAACCAAGCACATAGTTACATTACATCGAAATACGTCTGTGCGCAGTAAACCTATGCGTGTGCGCAGCCTCTGAAAGCTGTGTGCGCGCGCACACGCGCACACCTTAGAGGGAACACTGCTCCTGAGGTATGCGCACCAAGATGTCGCATAACCTGAACCCTAAATCGGTGTACACAACCTGAGTTCAGGTTGTGCGCCATCTTGGTGCGCATACATCAGGATGTCCCATTTTTATTATTATAAGAAATACAACACACTTTGCAAAATTGCATTTCGGGCTGAACTAAAAATATGTCACTCAAATGTGATGGAAAAGAAAACTATTTTATTTAAAAAAACATTTCGTTCAATGTTGCAATATTTCATGCACGACGGAAATGAATATCTGAAAATACTTTAGTGTCTTAGTTAAAGCAGAGTGCTCAGATATTATAGTTTAGTGGTTATCAGCCTTTCGTAGCCCATTTTCGTTGCGAAAATTCTGTGGCACATTAACTTTTTTACGCAGGGAGAAAACTACAAAAAACAACAACTAGAAATTCTCTTTGCAAAAATAGACAATTTTACTTTGATAAATTAGAATGAAAATTGCCACCTTGCAACAAAAAAATCAATCATCGCTACTGCTATCTAATTTAACTAAATTTATCAACACAACTCTAGCTATTTTTAACGTTCAAATGTTTCTGTGATCCAGTGGTGGGCTATGGCCTACTGGTTAAAAATCGGTAGATCGCTGTTTTCATTTTTACCGTGGTATGGTTTTGATGGCCGCATAATTTTGACCAAATTAAACGATTCAGCATTAACCTAACCCATGGGTTCTCGCACCGTTTCTTGTGATCTTCAGGATTAGCGGTAACATACCATATTTACCATTTACTTATAAATAACACGTTTAGATCAAAAAGATTTCGCGCTATCGACAAGGTCTTATTTTAAGGATAGGGCTTATAATAATATATTTTTCTAAATTCAGGCTAGGTATTATTTTCGCAGAAACACGGTAACAGGGGACGCAGATCTTACCACTTCATGGCGGCTCCTGTCACAAACGAACTGCGGACAAGGTTTTATGGCGCTATTACTAATATATTCACAAAGTCATGTACCAGATTTTAGTTTATCATGCGTATATCATTTATATATACTTAAACTTGAAACTTAACCCCAAATACATCAAAACTGTATCGATGGGAAAAATTTTCGAACTTACCGAAGTATGTTACCATCAGGGGCAGCCCTGTCACTACAGCCAACAGGCCTTGGCTTGTGGCAGCCAAATTTTACCCGTTATTGGTTTTCAATCTGCTTCCCTACCCGCCTCACGCCATTGGTTTGTGGCAGCTAAAAAGTCAGCCGTCATGGTTTGACGAGACTAGAGAGCAATATTAGTTTGAAATCCAGCCATGGTTTTGTTGCAGCTCAAGACGCCACAAAATACCTAAAACTGCACTTTTGGTAACAGGCGAGGTAAAATTCATGCAGTCGTTCCAGCTTTTTAAATTCATTCTCCACTTTGTCTATTTTAAAACCTTTTTGATCAGTTCGAATAGTCTACGTACAGTATTACAATAAATAATTAAATAACAGATAACAAAATTAGGCAACAAATAATTAAACCCTACTCACATATACACTTTCCCTAAAACAATGAAAATTCGCCCACGGGAAAAAATCTCATCTTGGTATGAAAACGCAGCATTGAAGTATTATCCGATTATGATGCCTAGTCTTTGAAATTTCAAGATATCAAACAATATTTACACACAAATGTCAGTTATATTTCCCTTTTTGTTGTTTACATGCTTTTGTTCTTAAAATAGTTTTCCTTTTGGTTCTGTCTCAGATAACTGAAATATGATACGCGCTTTTCATGCTCTTTCCCATTCACTGCTGGGGTTGAGAATTACGTCATTTCACTATTTCAACCTGAGTGGAAGCGCGTAACGACCCACCATAATTTGGAACTTTCGTAGCACACACCGAATTTGCAGTCACTGATACTCTTGAGTGCTTATAAGTAAACTTACTATGCATTTTTAGGCAGGTCCGAAAAGAAGGTCACGCCTCCACATCAAAGTTGGGTGTTACCGTCGTGTCTGTACCAGGTTGGGGTTAGGCAATAATTTTATTCCGATTTTCTTTATTTTAGTTTACGAGTTCGGGGACTGTCTTTGTTAGCCAAGTAAATATACCCCCTGTCCATAGATTTCAGCCTCTTCACACAACTCAATCTAAAATTGGCAAACAAAGTTAGTTAACTCCATATTGGTACACGTTCTTCTAGAGCGCCCATATTTCTATATCGTTCTGAAAGCCCTTGACATTCCAATACTTCCCCGTAACTAGGTCTTCTTCGCGATTAACCGACTTATCGCATTGATTGACTCAAGACTTGGTCGCTTCCGAATTTCTGGCAACGTTTTGCTTCGGGTTTAAGGAATTCTACTAAACAATTCCCGGCCCGAGTTTTTATAAACTCCCAAATCTACCTAAAATTTTCTAGTTTTTGATCGTTGCTGAAAACACGCTGACGAAAATGACGAGAAATGGTTATTTGAAGAAGAATATTGGTTTGACCTCGTATAAACCATGTGAGAATTATTCATTAATGCGTCATAATAGAAGTATATTTTCTCAATACTGTACTGTTAAGATATTCATCTATATAACCTAACCTTTGCAGTTTTTCTGTTTTTCAGGATGTTTGATATTGTGTAGTGTTGGTCCTGTTGGAGGTCATAAGTCGAGTCCATTATTGAGTCAAATCCCACTGACTGTTAATTGAGTCGAAGTCATTCAATTCTGATTACTCGGGCACAAGGTTCCCTCTGAGGTGCGACCTCGCAATTGCGCAGTAGCACTAAGCCATCTGTGCAGTAAAATCCCATTTTCGCGCACTTGCAACATTACATTTTCATATCGTGGCTCGTTATACTTTCTAACGCCGAACTAGAATGCTCATTCCATATTTTCAAGCTAAATCTGTACTTTGTTCACATTCTGATTATATATTATACTACTGTATTGTGATATTTCGCTACGTCTGTAGACTCTACTCTGTATTAAAATATTCATTCTCGGTAAAACAAACATTTTCTCAGTAGGCTGCAGCATTTTCTTAGAGGCAACACTGAACTCTACCCCACCCTAATCACAAGACCTACACGCCCACCTAGCCCACACGAACTTGCAGCATGTTCAAGGCAGTTTAAGTCATCCAAGTCATGGAAAAAGCACAAGATTGAAAATTCCAACACAACTAAGATTTCAGTCATTCTAGTATGACAGTGGTTAGAGTTGAGCCCAAGATTTAGTTTTAGATTTAATTTTTTATGATTCGATTTTCAAACAAACAAGGCCTTGTCTAAGCCGCCACTGAAAAAAGGGCAACTAGTTATTTTGTAATAATTGTAAATGCTTCAAAACCTTTAGGTCATCGGCTCACAAAGTGTAAACCAATAACATTTTCAGGCGTGTACTTCAAAAATACAAATGATTTTTCGAATTTTTTTCATAATTTTTTTACTATTCAAATGACGCATGAATAGAACACGTGATATCGCGCGACAATCGTTTTTGTCGCGGATAAACTGATGGGTGTGTCTGGGGTGTTAGCAAGTAACGATTCTTCAGACAGAATAGAATAAATCACAAAGCGTATTTAGTTACGCACAACGTACCACCGTAATTCTTTATGGCTTCAGCGGCAAAAATGTAGTATATCTCAGATCCATTGTTGGTCAGTTAAATGAGCAGAGCTATTTATCCATATTTCATTTATTCAATATTTATTTATATTCGGCAAACACTCTCCAGATAATTAAAATTAGCCGATTCTGTTTTTAAGAATTAAACGGTGGCATTTTTTCAAATTTATCCAAAATCATGAAGTTGACCAAGCATAATTAGTTATCTTTTAAATGGTGAATATCTAGGAACCATCGCCGAGTAGGCCACAACCTTGCAAGGTATTCCCGAAGTAAGTGAACCAATATTGCGGACACCGGAACGCAATATGTGTTCCAGTTTAGGGTTAGTCCATAATTTCAGATACAAATACTACGGGAGTCACTTGGCTAGTCCATAAACTTGTGATAGAACTAAAATAAGGAAAATTGGAATAAAATTGTGGCCTAACCCTAACCTGGTACACATACCATGTTCCGGTATACATCATCTTGGTTCACATACTTCTCGGGAGTACCCCTCGCTAAGCTTTTAAGGAAGGAAGGGGGGGGGGGGGGGATTGGCTTATCATATTTATTCAAGTAGAAGAAAGCCAATAAGTTGATTCGATTATACGATACCAGTTGTGTGGTTACCAGTCCGTGAGAGGATTTTTGAATTCCTCATTGTCGCGAGGCTGGTTGTGACTGGTTAAATATAACCGGTAGAGCTGGGCATTTTCGAATACCTTGTGATTTCAGAATCACACACAATAAAAAACACGTTTTATCAATAACTCACTACAGAAAATAGTCATATGTTAGAATTGCGTTGAAAAAATATGACTTCAATGAAAAAAAACTTGGGGAATTCACCTCGACCATTGGCGAAAAGCAAAAAACAAGATGGCGGCGATTCAAAATTTAGCTCTGAACCGATTCGAATAATTTACTGTTCGATTCGAAATGCCCAGCCCTAGTAACCGGATTTAGAGGTTGTGGTACGCCATATAATTAAGCTCAGACAGACGAGCTTGAAATCTCCAACGTTTTTTTTTAATATCTGGAGACAATTTGGTCAGGTACAATGTTATATTACCTCGTTTGCTGCGATTTCTCTGTTTTAATAGTTAAAAACCCTCTTTCTACCAGATAAGGTATAGAAAATGAAATAATCCACGATTCTACTTTAGAAATGAGAGATTCTTGGCTAGATGAGGTGTACAGAAATATAACATAACCATCTGTTGTAGAATTCATTTCGGTTTCTCGATAATTTTGGCTTTTTTTTTATAATGCACCAAGCTCAGTCAGTGAGTAATTTATTGCTTTCAGTGTGAAGAGAGACGCGATAAACCAGTAATGGTTATCGAGCAGCGTCACCCATGAGGTGGTCTAACATTAACTTATATACCGAGGGGAAAAACGAACATAAAATACTAATAAAAACCGGAGATATGATGAATTTCGTTACAATGGAAGTCAACGACCCCATACGCGACAGGCGTGGTAACCATGACAACAGCAGTTCATTAAATAACAAACAAGGGTTGGTTGTTCACCCATGGTTTCGGTACCCGGTACCTCCCTCTACTGCTTTCGAAGAAAATGAAAGATAAATTTATAAATCACGTGACATAGCTACTCTAATTGTTTAAATGGGACTCTGTGGAGAATTTCGAGTGTCTGATAATAGAATTTCATGTGGGCGACAATCTTTCTGCGAGTCATCTTTTCCTACTCGCTGAGCCCTGGTAGTGACAAGTCTGCTAAGGGTCAGGAATTGCAGATTTCATTCATATGGGGAATGAATTATTTCATGTACAGACTCCTCGCTATGACAGGCTTATAACTTCTTTTTTTTTCAAATTAGCCACATCTTCTCTCTGTACGAGCAGATATTGCTATGTCTAAGGAACTATCATTATTGAAAGGATGGTTCGGCATCACCTATCCAATTTAAAAATAGCCTACTTTGAAAAAATTGGTGGCCACGGAGAGATTAAACCAAAGATGTACCAAAGCTCGGCTATGTGGTGCATCGTGCTAAGCATTAGAAATACGCTTGCCATCGCACCTCTGATTATTACTCTTGCATGGGTTCGCATGCCATGCGAACATGGTTATAAGCGAAAGGGTTGTTGGACTTCTCGTCCTCGCAGGGTGGTTGGTTCACGTAACCGCTGGCCAATTACGGCTTCCTCTACTATGGATCTGAATACAAATATCTGGTTAACTTATCTCATACCCGACATAGACTGGTAACCGAACAAGAGGCCGTGGTTCGCCTATGATTAAGCTGTCTTATTGGCTTTCCTACTCAGGATAAATATGTAAATCCTTTTTCAACTGAAAACGCTAATCATATAGCAAGACAATCAACATGATAAACTTCATACAAAGCAAGTTTCCAACTCTAGGTTTATTGAAATAAAAGTTTACACAAAAACTACTATATGGAATCTTATATACATTGATTAAACATGGTGTGCACACTTTCCGAATAAAAATGCATTATCAATTACAAAGCATTAAAACAATGAAAATTCTTCCCACATGGCTCAAATGAATGGATAAAAAAAAAAAATAACACTCCGAAACGAATAACTCACTCAATTAGTAACGAGTATATTAAAACTGCTAATTCAATTTCAGATAACACATAACACCAGTTTCATTATTATTATTCTGCAAACATAGGACACCAAAATCGTAGGTGCTTAGGACTCTAAAAATGATCTGACCCTGCATATCCGACATGGACTGATAACTGGACGTGAAGCCGTGGTTCGCCATATGACTAAGCCTTCTTATTGACTTCCTCTCCCTCAGATTAATATGAAAATCCAAATTTATATTTAGGCCGGGCATAGGTCGGGCAATATAAATCTGCATATATTATCACTGCACTCTTATACTGATCAAACATTATTGAGATTTTTCAGAAAATAAATGAAAATTCATTATCAGAAATATGACAAAAGAAACTTTACTCATATAACTGAAAATCTAAAATATACATAATAATTAATAATAACTAAAATATCCAAGAATAATTATACTTGAATATTTGAATGAAGGATATTACGGGCAAAATTAAATTTTCCATGTAGTTTGTCTTAAAACAAGGTCCAAGCAACAACGGTAAGTGGGGGGTAGTACTGATGAAAGGACTGTAGGCGACTACTTTCACATCGCTTCGATTTATATCTGGTTTAGAAAGCCTAAGTCTGTAAGATACAATTTATTTTGCCTTATTTGCCAACACAAAAGTATATGTAATGGGAAATAATGTATGTAAAGAAGAGTACAAGGACGCTAGAAATGACTTAAAGTATGAGTATTCAAATAATACAGATATGAAAGTTAAGCCAAGAGTCAGCCCACCTTGATAATTATTATCATCCATGTTCCCATCCTATTACGAAAAAACAATTCCGGGATGTGCTAGGGCTTAATAAAGTAACACATAAAGAGAAGCTAACAATAAATCGAATCAAGAAAAATATACGTAAATAATACACTGTACAGAGAGAAAGTACGACTAAAAGGAAGCTCTCGAAGTATGTGAACTGTTAGATCACCTTCATACATAATGTGGAATGGTAACTAGATGGACTTTGGTATGGTTCATCATATCATTGAGCCACCTCAACAACTTCCCTCTCATATGTGTTAAATAGAGAAAGTATCATTACGCTCGGCGGTATGACTTATTGTCCTAGGCCGGTGCTTCCCCATCTTTCATGGCTCGTGGCCCATTCCCGGAGGTTTTTGAACTCATGGCCCTCTCTGTATGTCTTTATAGTAGTATTTATAGCAAAACTTTTATTGGTAGATTTCGACTCACATTAGGTTCATTTCATTGACATTTCATGGTCAACAATGAAAACATGAAACGGGGGAAAACGAGGAGTTTTCTAATTGTAAAAGAAAAATGCAAATCAGTTTAGCTCCTAGCATTCTGACTCCCCTCTAACTGCTTAAGGGGCCATGGGCCCCCAGTTGGGAACCGCTGTCTCAAGTGTTACTTGACATCGCACCTTTGATTACCCTGCGCTTTTTCGCAGATTCGAATCCCAGGGTAATTACATGAGAGAATATTGCTTGATTCCTCACTGTCACCTCTGGTTGCTCATGGTTTATTGTTCTAAGCCAGGGTTCGGCAACCTACGGCCCGCGGGCCGGATTATAGTGCTCCGCGGGCCGTAAGTTGTCGACGCTTCATTAAATTATAGTAACAAAACATCCGTTTTGACGAATATATTCTTTAGACGAAATTATATTATAACCTAACAATTATTTAATTCACAATTACTCGTTTAATGAGCATATAATTTAATTAAAATTAAGCAAATGGCAACAAAACGCAGAAAATTTGATGCTAAGTGCAAAGGGTTCAATGGCGCTGAAAATATTCAAATGGATTTTTATGAGATGCAATGAGGAAATAAATCTATATTCTATTCGAGAGATGTATCACTGCTTGATTTTTATTATAAAAAGTATCATCCGTTAGGTTTTTCAACTTTCTAAAAATATGTGCGGCCCGCCAATGACTTGACCGCGAGCGACAAAAGGTTGCTGACCCCTGTCCTAAGCGTTACTTGACATCGCACCTTTAACTACCCTGCGCGTTCGCAGGTTCGAATCTCACCGTAGGTTATTATATGTGAGAGTATTGCTGGATTCCTCGCTGTCACCTCTGGTTGCTTTGGGTTTCATATAATTAAACCAGCTCATTAACTTTACTTTCATATGGATTTAGTATAGAAAGTCTTAAAAATCAAAATCAGCCTTGCTATCATAATGATTCGAATTGTTCCCACTGATTCCAATGCCTGATTGGCACATTGTTCTGAACTAGTTGCTTGCGAACTCAACCCCGGTATCAGCAATCAATGCTTTGAACCTTTTCAACAGATCCTCATTGAAGCCGCATATCCGCATATGCAATGTTTCAACCTGACATTGAAGAACAATTTCACTGATTGTAAATAATCCTTCATTTCCGAATTTGCTTACTTGGTTCCCACTCAGATCCAAGAATTCAATCTGCAAAACAAGTTGATTTTGATTAGGTTTTTGAAAGTTTGTTCTCATTACTGAGTAGGCAATGCTGGAATTTTGAATAAATGGGTTGATGTTGTTATTAAACAGAACGGGCAGATTTTTTCTTATACGGATCAGAGTTTAGAGACAGTTGTAATATTTCCTTGACTTCCTGATGAAAGGATTGGGAGTTCACATAATTAGAGGGCAATTTTTTCCGTCATTCAAGTATGTAATTGGAACCAGTGAATGGTTGATTATTCCATACCTAATCAGGACTGGTAACCGACGAGAAAGCGGGGCCATGTGATTGCGCACAATCTCATAGACTCTGAATGAATATGAGAATTTAATGTATCCCAAGTAACAACATAAATTTAATAATGGTTTCGCTTGAATTTCATGAATGTGTCAATATTACACAAATGTGTGATGTTTCAATCCCTGGTTATTTCAGCATCAACCAAAACCACTTTGGAGGATTATCTGAAATTGACTTCAGTAAGAATAATTAGATTTAGACTGAATCAGATTTGACTTTGCTGTAAGCATGGGATATGAGGCAGAACTATCATGTTGCCAGATGATCATGCGACACTGCTTGAATTCAATTTGTCTTTTTCGTATTTGATGGAAATTCAAGTTTACTTGCAACCTTGCTAATACAAATCTGGGTACCACTATCAAGCTATTTTGATCACAGCAAATGTTGGAAAAATATCCAGATATTGCCATATCAGTAGTTCCTTGTAGTAGTGATATGAAGTTCTTTTTAATCAATTCACAATTATGGCAAAAAAAGATTTAATGTTTAGAAATTTTTTTGAAGTAACTCCTAACAAGTACTTTTGCTACTGCTAGGGACATATTGGGTGAATTCACGAAATGTGGTCGAAATCAACCACGAAGTGAATCTAACTAATTTTTGACGTGAAATAACAGTGAATTTGGCCTATTTTTCTTTACAGTGTGATCATACAGTTGGTGTGAGGAAAATTCAGGATGTGTTTATTTATAATATATCGAGTATGGACTAATGATAAATCCTGTCATCCACAATGGTACTGTTTGGTCCATGCTTGACTATATACAGGGTGGCCCAAAAGTAGGTGGTGTCCCAAAAGTAAGTATACAGTTAATAAACTATTTTATATGCTTTGAAGCTACTCGCAGTTCAATCTATGTTAGTTGTAAAGTACCACAAAATCTAATGTGAATTTTACATTAGTTTTCTAGCTATTCAGTATTTTACTGTATAATAATTTTAATAACTGTATACCTACTTTTGGGCCACCCTGTATATGACCCTCTAAATCCAACTTGAATGCACTTTTATCACCCCCCCATGTGACAAAACCAAATGATTTGCTTCCTACCTTCGCATTGCGAGTGTTTTCCTTAAATGCTTTTATTACTTCTGCTGTCAGATTGCAATACCGAGCCTCTAATGCCATCACCTGACATTGTGTAACAACTAATCCAACTTCACCCCAACCAGCATTGCCAAGATTCTTGTTTCCACTGACATCTAGTAAATCCAACTGAAATAAATGCGATAAGTGAACCAATCTCAATATCATAAGGAGGGTATTCGTTAAAGACTAAATGCAAGACACAGTCAATGTAAGTAGAAGCATTGTTAAATATTAGATCTAGATAAGCAACTACAGGATTTTTTTTACATAAAATGATGGGCAAATATAAGAGCCACACTTTATGAATCTCTCACTTGTATGAATTTCCTATGTGTATAATTACATTTTCTATGATTGCCATTATGCACTTATCACAGTTTTACATGCTTTAATTTTTGTATTGATTCAATATTAAACAATACAGGATGCCGCTTCAGTATGTGGTATAACTACATACATGTTTCTACTTAAACTGAGAATATACGTTGAAAAAATTCTCCCTATATCGCGTTACATACTTTACTATTAACATTTTTTTTTATTTTTTAAATTTTGAAATCATCGTTTTTATTAAAAAAACAATTTAAACATGTGCGCTTACAGGTGGTTTACCCATAATTAATTCTAGCTTAGTTAATCACATCGTTCGTGAGACTAAATTTTGATTACTGCAACTAAACTGAAGCTCTTCGATAGGCATAATGACAATTAAGTTATACCACTATTTTTAGGAAACCGAACTTGAAACTATTAAGTAACACGCAAAACTATAAAAACGAGGCAATGTTTACAACCCTGCTTGAACATCTGTCTGAGCGGCTGAAGAAACTATAATTGTTACGTCATTGTAGACTTATTTCTGATTGTTTATGGCTAAGCGTTACTTAAGATAATAAACAAGAAAATCGATGCTTGGGGAAATCCAAATGTTAAGTAACTAAGCAAAAGGCTATTATTTCACACAAAATTTTATTTCATATGATTTTAATAATAGACACTACAATAGACTTAAAAAAAGCCAAGAAAAAGCCGAAAAGCCAAATGGAAATTCTGACGCCAAACGTGTTTGAAAAAAGGCCAAAATATCATATTTGGTGTTAAAAAAGCAAATATGCCAACCCTGATCTGGGGGGTGAATCCACAAAATGTGGTCGAAGTCAACCACGAAACGAACCTAACTAATTTTTGACATGAATAACAGTTAATTTGGCAAATTTTTCTTCGCAGTGTGATTATACAGTTGAAGTAAGGAAAATTCAGAATGTGTTTGTTGATAACAGATTGAGTATGGGCCAATGATAAATCCCAACATTGATGATGGCATTGTTTGGTCCATATTTGACTATAGATATTACTCTCTCAACCCATCCTAAATGCATTTATATTTTTGTCCCAAATAAGTCAAAAACAAATAATTTGCTTCGTACCCTTGCATTGCGAGTGTTTTCCTTGAATGCTTTCAATCCTCCTGCTGTCAGATTGCAATACGAAGCCTTGAACACCTTCACCTGACATTGTGTAACAACTAATCCAACTTCACCCCAACAAGCAGTGCCAAGATTACTGTTGTGACTGACAACTAGTTTATCCAACTGAAATAAATGCGATAAGTGAACCAATCTCAATATCATAAGGAGGGTATTCGTTAAAGACTAAATGCAAGACACAGTCAATGTAAGTAGAAGCATTGTCAAATATTTCATCTAGATAAGCAACTACAGGATTTTTTCTTTAGATAAAATGATGGGCAAATATAAGAGCCACACTTTATGAATCTTTCACTTGTATAAATTTCCTATGTGTATAATTACATTTCTTATGATTGCCATTATACACTTATCACAGTTTTCCATGCTTTAATTTTTGTATTGATTCAATATTAAACAATACAGGATGCCGCTTCAGTATGTGGTATAACTACATACATGTTTCTACCCAAACTGAGAATATATGTTGAAAAAATTCTCCCTATATCGCGTTACATACTTTACTATTAACATTTTTTTTTATTTTTTAAATTTTGAAATCATCGTTTTTATCAAAAAAAATATCTAAACATGTGCGATTACAGGTGGTTTACCCATAGCTTATTCTACCGTAGTTAATCACATCATTCGTGAGACTAAATTTTGATTATTGCAACTAAACTGAAGCCCCTGAAAGGCATAATAACAATTAGGTTATACAACTATTTTTAGGAAACCGAACTTAAAACTATCAAGTAACAGGCAAATCTATGAGGCAATGTTTACAACCCTGCTTGAACATCTGTCTGATGGGCTGAAGAAACTATAATTGTTACGTCATTGTTGACTTATTTCTGATTGTTTATGGCTAAGCGTTACTTAAGATAATAAACAAGAAAATCGATGCTCGGGGAAATCCAAATGTTAAGTAACTAAGCAATAGGCTATTATTTCACACAAAATTTTATTTCATATGATTTTAATAATGGACACTACAATAGATTAAAAAAAGCCAAACGGAAACTCTGACGCCAAACGTGTTTGAAAAAAGCTCAAAATATCACATTTGGTGTTAAAAAAGCAAATATGCCAACCCTGATCTGGGGAGTGAATTCACAAAATGTGATCGAAATCAACCACGAAACGAACCTAACTAATTTTTGACGTGAATAACAGTAAATTTGGCAAATTTTTCTTTGCAGTGTGATTATACAGTTCAAGTAAGGAAAATTCAGAATGTGTTTGTTGATAACAGATTGAGTATGGGCCAATGATAAATCCCAACATTGATGATGGCATTGTTTGGTCCATATTTGACTATAGATATTACTCTCTCAACACATCCTAAATGAATTTATATTTTTGTCCCAAATAAGTCAAAAACAAATAATTTGCTTCGTACCCTTGCATTGCGAGTGTTTTCCTTGAATGCTTTCAATCCTCCTGCTGTCAGATTGCAATACGAAGCCTTGAACACCTTCACCTGACATTGTGTAACAACTAATCCAACTTCACCCCAACAAGCAGTGCCAAGATTACTGTTGTGACTGACAACTAGTTTATCCAACTGAAATAAATGCGATACATGAACCAATCTCAATATCATAAGGAGGGAATTCGTTAAAGACTAAATGCAAGACACAGTCAATGTAAGTAGAAGCATTGTCAAATATTCCATCTAGATAAGCAACTACGGGATTTTTCTTTACATAAATGATGGGCAAATATAAGAACCACACTTTATGAATCTCTCACTTGTATGAATTTCCTATGTGTATAATTACATTTTCTATGATTGCCATTATGCACTTATCACAGTTTTCCATGCTTTAATTTTTGTATTGATTCAATATTAAACAATACAGGATGCCGCTTCAGTATGTGATTTAACTACATACATGTTTCTACTTAAACTCAGAATATACGTTGAAAAAATTCTCCCTATATCGCGTTACATACTTTACTATTAACATTTTTTTTTATTTTTTAAATTTTGAAATCATCGTTCTTATTAAAAAAAAATATCTAAACATGTGCGCTTACAGGTGGTTTACCCATAGCTAATTTTAGCTTAGTTAATCACATCGTTCGTGAGACTAAATTTTGATTACTGCAACTAAACTGAAGCTCCTCGAAAGGCATAATGACATTAAGTTATACAACTATAGTTAGGCAACCAAACTTAAAACTATCAAGTAACATGCAAATCTATAAAAAAGAGGCAATGTTTACATGCCTGCTTGAACGTCTGTCTGAGCGGCTTAAGAAACTATAATTGTTACGTCATTGTTGACTTATTTCTGATTGTTTATGGTTAAGCGTTACTTAAAATAATAAACAAGAAAATCAATGCTCGGGTAAATTCAAATGTTAAGTAACTGAGCAATAGGCTATTATGTCACAAATTTTATTTCATATGATTTTAATAATAGACACTACAATAGATTTAAAAAAAGCCAAGAAAAAGCCGAAAAGCCAAATGGAAATTCTGACGCCAAACGTGTTTGAAAAAAGTCCAAAATGTCAATTTTGTCGTTAAAAAAGCCAATATGCCAGCCCTAAATCTGGGGGGTGAATCCCCAAAAAATGTGGTTGAAGTCAACCACGAAGAGAACCTAACTAATTTTTGGCAAGAAATAACAGTAAATTTGGCCTATTTTTCTTTGCAGTGTGATTATACAGTTCAAGTAAGGAAAATTCAGAATGTGATTGTTGATAACAGATCGAGTATGGGCCAATGATAAATCCCAACATTGATGATGGCACTGATTGGTCCATATTTGACTATAGATATTACTCTCTCAATCCAACTAAAATGCATTTTTAGTTTCTTTTCCAATAAGACAAAACCAAACGATTTGCTTTCTACCTTTGCATTGCGAGTGTTTTCCTTAAATGCTTTCATTCCTTCTGCCGTTAGATTGCAATACCGAGCCTCCAATGCCTTCACCTGACATTGTGTAACAACTAATCCAACTTCACTCCAACCAGCAGTGCCAAGATCCTTGTTTTCATTGACAACTAGTTTATCCAACTGAAATAAATGCGATAAGTGAACCAATCACGATATCATGAATAGGGAATTGGTAAAGACTAAAAGCAAAGCACAGTCAATGTAAGTATAAGAAAAGGGTAAATATTAAATCTAGATAAGCAACTACAAGACTTATTTCTTTGCATAGCATGATCGGCAAATATAAGAACCGCACTTTTAAAATCTCTCACTCGTATGAATTTCCTATGTGTATAATTATTTTTTTCATGATTGCCATTATACACTTATGACAGTTTTTCGTGCTTTAATTTTTGTATTGATTCTTGCATGATAGAACCGAAATATTTGAATCTGTATAGTGTTTCGTTTTTACACTGACAACAGCTATGGATGTAGTATTACAAAGCGTATAAAAAATCAGTGAGAGGTGGATTGGTAAAGTACACTACCAGGTTATATATCTTATCAGGTGTTATATTCCTTCACCCAGAGGAGACATTAAACAGGTATAATAAAGGGAATGTATTTTCTGAAACATAGAAATAGATAGTATAGCATAATACCAAAGTATTTCTAGTGGACGTGTCCTAATATTTTTTACATATGTCATTTCTGAACCCCACCTGACAACGCCATCTTAAAATTATGTCACCAGAATTCCACAATGACTTTATAAACTAACTGGAATTTAGAGACGAAAGGCCACAATGAAACTTGCTGGATACAAAAGGCAAACATCTCATGAAAAAAAATTACACAATAAATTTTCAAACCTTTCCACAAGTTTTCCATTTGCCCAATTCCATCAGCTGCTCTGAATTTAGATGTAATTCTTCACATGGATCTGTCAAAAGATTCTCGACTTCACTTCGAGTTGCAACTTTAGCGATTGCAAGAAATAGATCGGAAGTAATCTTTGAGTTGTTTCGAACATCGAGAGTGTGAATCTGTGTGATTTAGATAATGTTAGAAGAAATAAAATTGGATAGGCTGAGGCAAACGTAATTGAACACGGTAAAATAACTTATATTTATAAAAATAAGTTTTGAAGAAGAATGAGGTTGGATTATCATGTGTTTCCCAACGTATGAGTTGTGACCCATACTTGGCGGCATCTATCTTGAGTGCATGATATTACAATTGGTTTCATGAGCTCAGATTAATGAAGCTGTACATATGATAGCGCTGCTTGCACTGACGATTGTAGCTATGTTTATAAAAAGTTCCATTACGGTTCAACATCACTTTCCATTATGCTCAAGTGAAGCCACAATTTCTAAAATTTACTGATGTAAACAAGCTCAGCTTTAAAGTAATTCCTGGCTAAAAGAATTTCACTGAAAAATTATTGCTTTCATATTACGTATTCTATTTTGCGGCTATAGAAGCGCTACTTGCAATTTGATATTAAATCATATCTTAGGTCAGGAGATTTTACTGAATTTATATTTTATTTTCATGAAGGATTTGGATCGCTTGACAAAACGTTTGTGAACGAGATCAAACCACTGGGTTAGATCATACACGTTTACATTTGCATTAATACATCTTAGTGGGCTGAACAAAATAATTCATTTTTTCCACAAATTTAAAAATACTTGAGAAAATTCGGTAAAAGAAAAATTATTTTTATAAATTTACAGTCTAAAATCTCAAACCTTTCCACAAGTTTTCCATTTGCTCAATTCCATCAGCTGATCTGTAGTTAGATGTAACACTTCACATGGATCTGTCAGAAGATTCTTGACTTCACTTCGAGTTGCAACTTTAGCAATTGCAAGGAATAAATCGGATGTGATCTCGGAGTTGTTTCGAACATCGAGAGTGTAAATCTGTGTGATTTAGATAATGTTAGACAAAATAAAATTGGATATGCTGATGCAAACATACTTGAACATTGTAAAATAACTTATAGTTATGTAATAAGTTTTGAATAAGAATGAGGTCAGATTATCGAGTGTTTCCCAACGTATGAGTTGTGACCCAAACTTAGCAGCATCTATCTTGAGTTCACGATATTACAATTGGTTACTTGAGCCCTGATTAATGAGGCTGTTCATATAATAACGCAACTTGCTGCTATGTATTGACGATTGTAGATATGTTTATGAAAAGTTCCATTCCAGTTCAAATTTTCTTGCCATTATGCTCAAGTTAAAGCCATTCCACAATTTCTAAAATTTACTGATGTAAACAAGCTCAGCTTTAAAGTAATTCCTGGCTAAATAAATTTCGCTGAAAAATTATTGCCATCATATTAGATATTTTATTTTGCGGCTATAGAAGTGCTACTGGCAAATAGAAATTAGATCATATTCCTTGGTGACAAGATTTTACTGAATTTTTATTTTATTTTCATAAAAAATTTGTATTGCTCGACAAAACGGTTAGAGACGGTATCAACCCACCGAGTTAAAGCATACCCATGTTTACATTTGTATTAATACATCTTAGTGGGCTGAACGAAATATTTCATGTTTTCCACAAATATTAAAAATACCATATAAAACGCGGTGAATAATAGTTCACAGACAAATGCTTCATGAAACAAATTAGTATAAATTTACGTTTTAAACTTTCAAACCTTTCCACAAGATTTCCATTTGCTCAATTCCATCAGCTGCTCTGTAGCTAGATGTAACTTTTTACACGGATCTGTCAAAAGATTCTTGACTTCACTCTGAGTTGCAATTTTAGCGATTGCAACAAATAGATCAGATGTGATATTGGAGTTGTTTCGAACATCGAGAGTGAGAATCTGTGATTTAGATAATGTTAGACAAAATGAAAATTGGATATGCTGTGGCAAACATGCTTGGGCATTGTAAAATAAATTATATTTAGGTAATAAGTTTGGAAGAAGAATGAAGTTAGATTATTGAGTGTTTCCCAACGTATGAATTCCTGGCTATATAAATTTCAAGTAAAAATTTTTGCTTATTATATTAAGTATTAAATTTTACCGCTATAGAAGCACTACAAACAATTTGATATTAGAGCATATTTTTAGGTCACTAGATTTTACGTTATGTGAACTCAAAAAGACTTCGCCGGATTCTTGCAATGAATTCAATGAATTTTTATTTACTATTTAATACAAGAATAAAACAGGCACATAATGCCTATATTATACATATAATAAAAATTCTTTAAAAATATTCGAATTATTCGATTTGACAAAAATATTATATTTTGCCCTCCCTTACAACATGTAATCCGGCCAGTAATCTGGCAAAACGCCTGGTAGTCCAAACACTGATGTGAAGAAACTTAATAAAATCTTTGGTAAATTTAGTAAATTGCACTACTTCACGGAAGCGTGGTAGAAAACCGTTATCTTTTTCGAATAGTTTCCGCGGTTTGACAAGTCGATGGTTCTTTTCAACATAGTAAATGCTATGATCATTGTGATCAATTTATACTCGGGCCTTGTTCGAAATTCATGACATGAAAATATACATACGTACAGCGGTTTATAACAACTCCAAACCAACTTAGTGTTTTATCGATAATAATTAATATTTCTATTGAAATACGGTTTGTTTTCCTTTCTCATTTCTCTCGCAAATGTCCACAATAACACTATTGAATGATTTTGGCAATGGGAGGAACATATCAAATTGTAGCAAAAAAGAATTAGGTCCTGCAAAAATCAGAATACTTGTGATAATGATAAGGGCGTACCGTGGAACGCGAAAGGGCGAGCAAAACCGTAGCGTGTGATCGGCATAATCGTCCTACTGATATTCACCATTATCAATCTATACCTGTTATTAAATAAGGGTTATGTTATATTTACACGAATAGAATTTGTTTTATCTGATCTTCGTTTTTTTATTATTATTTTATAGTAAAATGGCTTTATGAGTGGAAACTGTTTATGTTTTGTGGTGTGCTGCAAATATGTTAAGTGCTCAATAGTGTGCCACGATATAAAAAAAGGGGGGAACCCCTGGGTTAGATAGATGAGAGATCAATATCGATTTTCGAAAATTACCTTGTGAAACCAAACTTTTCAATGAGTGGGAGATAAAACTTACTTCACATTTTGAAAATTAACAAAAATCTCAGAGATGCATCTGATCTTTAAATTTTCCCAGGTAGAACTAGATGACCAAAATATTTTGCATGTTTAAGATAAATAGTGGTTAAAGCGTTAACTTACTTGTTTATATATCTCAGTTTTATACCTTCATAACTCCAGTGTTAAACCAGGAGGATTCGTTCCAAGAACAGTATCTCCTGACATACCAGTGGTTGCATATACTGAATTTTATTTGGAGTGAAAAAGCATAATATTAAAAAGTATTGACATAATATCTGTTATTGGAGCTTTCATAAGAAATTTCAGTGATTATTGTAAACAAATGTTGAATTTAGACTGAAAAAACATAACTTGAAAAAATATAGCTCTTCCTACCAGACATGATCTCTTGAGGCTGACCAACCTTTAATCCCGAATTCCTTCGCAGTGCATCAATTTTCTCTTTGGTGAGTTCGCACATTTGAAGTTTGAGTTCCATTTCATTTCCATCAATACTTGCCAAAGCCGAACCAAGACTTTTGAAAACTTCTTCATTCATTTGATTGTCACTGATATCTATCTTAGATACCTGCTTAGATGAAACAGCAGAATTAGCATACAATTAGAAGAGGTCGTAGTAAGTCATGAACATGAAATTTCACCATAAAACAAGATTTGTTTATTTAATTATAAATAAATTATTTCAATGAATGGTTTGCTTATACTAGGGGTGGACAAGTTATTGATAACATAACTACAAAACAAAATTTATGCTTTTATATTTGCATATATAAGAATGGGTTATATTCTCATTTTGCTGCAATATTAGAAAAGACTGCAGAACTCTTGCCTTCACTCCAGACCCTTTCAAATTCAACTCCAAGCATTTCATCAACTCAGCATTAAGGTCACATTTAACAAGACGAAACTGCTCAAGGTGACCACAACGTCGCATAACTGATGACATTGCGTACATTCCCGCAGCATTGAATGACTCATTTTCGAAGTTGATTTCTGGCACATGGGATTGAATGAGTTCGGCATCATTGGCCTCATACAAGGCACCGAACAACTCTAACTTTTGATAGGATCTCGTACATTGACTCATTTTATTCTTGAGGCTTTCTCTAAGTAATGCTTTCTTTGCTTCTCGATCTTTCACTGTTGAAAAATCCATAAATTTAATTAACATTTAATTGTATATTATTGTAGTTCAACTTGGGAACACACTTACCAGTTGTAAGATCTTTCAGAAATTCAGTTTTGATGTCTTGATTGAAAATAATTCCACACAGGAGACGCAGAACAACTGACCAGTGATCGTCGTGAATCTCTTCAGTGATAAATGATTGGAAAGTGGCAAGATCCATGTTGGCGATGTAAAGACTGGCTAGAATTTCTTGAAGGATTTGGTGACTGAAGAACATCAAATTGTCGCCTTCCATGAGATGTTGGCTTAGCATGTTATTTCCAGGCACTTTTATGATAAGATCGCGGACGTCGTCTGAATGAAGGCCTACCTTTTTGAGATCATCGATAGTAAAAATGACTCGCTTTTCTTTTGTGCCTTCGAATGACATTTTCATTAATTTACGAATATTTTGCTTTATGTTTCCTCTTTCCTGAGCATGATCGGATCTCATAAAAATATGGAGTATTTGTATCATTACATCTGTCATGGTATCGGGTGGATTTGCAGGGTTGAACTTGTGAACTATCGCATTAAGAAGCAAGAATAATGGTACGCTCGAGAACTGGATGAGTGATGGGGATTGAACTGTCAACCTATTCCAGGATTCTTCACCTGACTCACCTAAAACTGAAATGAATAACTTTTTGATGTCCTCAGGATCTAGACCAGCGAGAGCGGTTATGAATGGCGGTCGTAATTCCAAAGGCAAGGAGGCAATTTTGTGTTCACGTGATGAAATAACAATTTTGGCTCTGGGGAAAAGATTTCTTGTTAAAATATTGTACATAATTGTAGCGGTACTTGACTTGTCAAAGTAATTCATCTTGTTATGGTTTCCCTGAAGATCCCACATAGCTTGATCTAAACCATCAAAGAAGAAAATACACTCGTAATCATGCTCAATAACCCATTCATATCCTTCTTCTACCTCTAGATTTTTGAACCCAGGTGCAATCTTTCCAAAAAGCAAATCGCAAGGGCTCAGTGCTTCTTCTGGTCTTGTAGCATTGGAAACCGGCATATCTTTAAAACCGAAATGATGAACGAATCTAAATTGACGTTTTTTCTTGCGCAACAATTGACTGAATGTTCCTTTTGCTTTCCTAGCTTTCTTCACCAATTCATTTGCAACAACAACACTTCGAGACACGCGTTTCATAATTGTCGTTTTGCCACTTCCAGCCTGACCAGTAATTGCAATGTAATTACAGCTTTCATCACTAAGCTGTTCGCTAAGTTTGTTCATAGTGATCAACTGACCAATTTCTTCAGATCCCTCTGTTACAGCAAATCCCTTTTCCTTCTTGTACTCTGCTGCCATTTGGCCCTCATAGAAGTTTGGAACTTTTTTTAATTTAGGATGGACCTCAAAATCAGGCTCATTGAGCTTTTTGTAGTTTTCTGCAATTTTGACTTCTGTTTCTTTCCAAGTCCTCTTGTTGAAATATTTAATGAACTTTTTCACACGCTGACCTGGAGATTTGATATATTTCATTTTTCATTATTTATGGTAGCAAGAGAGTTCCTTCGGCTTCATCTTGTGGATATGTGTCGATTACAGTAGGGCATCCATTTGTATGTAATATTGTGAAATTCTTATCTCAAATATTTGCTCTACTAAAAAGTGTCTTTACAATCTGATGAAGTGTGTTTACCAAAATAGGTATCACTCTCGTATTACCAGTTATGAATGTAGTTACAATATGGTTCGTAGCAACAGACCACTATTGCAAAACTTGGTCATTTTAACGGTGAGTAACTTAGATGAATAGATGTGGATTATTATATTAATGCAAAATGTGAATGAAAGCTAACACAACAAATATTTACCTTTATGAATTTTGCGAGAGACTTTATCGAGAACCCCTGATAAGAAAATAGTAATAATGAATTTCCAACAAGAGGAGGTGTAAGCATGTACCTTATTACACCCGAGATATTTGAACCAAGATGCGAACACTGGAGAGTAGTATAATTTTATTTCAATAATAATTTTATTTCAATATTCTTTATTTTAGTTCTATTACGAGTTCGGGGACTAGCCAAGTGACTTGTTATTTGTACCTCAAATTATGGACTAACCATAACCTGGCTCGTACTACGTTCCAGTGTCCGCCATCTTGGTTCACATACTTTGAAAGTGCCTGTACTTTTTCATTTACAATTTACGAAGTGAGGACAAATAACTCGGGATGCAAGCACACCTAGATCTCATCACTCGAGTGACAGGATTTATAAATAAATTATTAGGCTTCCATCAGATATTGGTCAACACACAGTTTAAAGTAGCTCATTGCTATACACAACCAAAATTCTCAGAAACAAAACTTTCTGCATGATATTCCCGATAACTGGTGAAAGATGACAAATTTAGGTTTCAGTCAAAGTAAATTCACTAATATATTGGTGGGACTGAGAAGTACCATTTGCAACCAGGTATAAATTGCCATGAGTTTCTTCCAGAATTGAACTGTTGAATTATCTAGGCTTTAGATAAATATCATCTTGGGTTGTTTGGACCCAATTTAAGCGTTTTAGCAGGGTTAATTCCACTGTTTCCTATGGATTAGCAAAACCAGGATGCAAACCCACTTACTACTACGTATCAACTTTAATTTGACAGTTTCCTGAATTGACAGAGATTTGTCCTTTCAACACTTTCTGACCTCCTAAATATGAAAGGCTTCAAATGCTATGATTCATCCTCTACCATACCTTAGTGAATTCTAATTACTGCAACCGACCTAAACACTGGCAATAATGATAATGAGTTTGAAGCGTAAAAGAACAAACACGAAACATGCTCACAAGCAGAATGAGAATGCAGAATACCAAATTAAAAAGTTTCCGAAAAGCGAGCCAAAATCCATTTTCTTTTGGCTCAATGCTCTTCTCATTACTCCAACTTAGGCTCGAAGATTAGAATGTCGTGGGGCATAATGAGACGGTGCAAGCTGGTTCATGTAACCGCCGGCACCAATAGTGAGAAATTGTGATATCAGCAAATTTTTTATCTTCTAATTGTCGATTGCGAGTCACTAAAACTTAATTGAATAGACAGATTTTTGTGTTTTAGAAAAGGCTCGCGAGTCATATATTGCTCTTTTGGTGACGGTATATGGCTCCCATAAAAAAATCTATTATTCTAAGGCTAAGCTTACTATTGTTACGAGATTTAAAACTCTTTTATAGTTAAATTTGGCAGAAAATTTGCTAATGAATTTAAGAACGAGCATCCCGCGTATGTCTATGACTATGTTATTCAAGAGATTTACCAAACAGGCATTGTGACAAACCTAGGGAATTCTGGAACATATTTTGTGACATCACAACGTGGTAGAGTTGCAGAGCAATAGAGAAAAGCTTTCTGTCCGCTTGTACGTACGTACTAGTTACAGTATTTGTCATATTTTGATCGTAATATCAAAGCTATTTTTTTGAAATACTGCGGAGATGCCTAAATGAAAAAGAGGTGATGAGTATCGTCGATTTCAACTTGTGTTGCATGTGAGCAGCCGTTCAAGGCCCGCATTGACAACATCCAAAATCAAAAGTCACATTAAATGTATATTGACATCGAATGTGTTGACTTTTGGAAATTTCAGGCCTGATTGAGGGAAGAAATGCTATATGGGTCGCACAGAAATGCATTTGAAAATATGTACCTTTTTTGGCTCTCTTGACCAAAAAGGTTCCTAACCACTGCTTTAGAGAATCGTCATGCCATTTATGGTATAGGCTACTAATGCACACACAAAACAGAGGTTGTAGTTCAATTTGATTTTATATATTTTATAATGTCGATATTCAAAGCCTGATCGTAGTTTCATGTTTTACATCTGTTCGTCAAAACCTGATTCACCATTTTTACATTTGCTGTATTTTTAAAGCATTTCATTGCTTCGACAAAATCATAAAAGTTTCTGCAATGAGATACAACACGGCAGTCATGTATTAATCTGTAGTCATGTATTACGTCTGTAGAATACAAAATAATTCCAAAATGGGAAATCAGACTTTTATTCATACCGAAACCCTAACCCAGACACTTCAATAAATCCCTTTGTAACTGTGCCAGGAAGATCGCCAATATCTTGTTGAGCGTCCCTATTACCGCTGTTTGAGAGCGTCATCGCGCGTCTGTCGAGTGACTTGAATAAGAGAGAAATTCAAAAATTATTGTTGAAGAAGTTTTCTATGTCTGCGACTTATAGTAACCTCAGAGGAGATATGAGCATTGTCTCGTCTTTATCGCTGAAATAATTACGTCATCTTCAAAACAAGACTAAAACGAGAATATCGGTCGGATACCGAAGACTTATCGATCGAAAGTCAGGCGATCCCCAAAACAGAAACTGCGGTTTCTATTCACCCGCTCTTACTTCACAGCGACACCGTGTGTATTCAAACACAGCCTAGCGATATTTTGGTGCGGAATTTTGCAACCCCGAACCTGATGAGAGAGGGACATGAACATTGCTTAAAGAGTAATTATAAGTAATGAGATACGATCTGCGGCGTGTATCCTTCGTTCTGACTCAATAGCGTGGAAAATTTCTCGAAGGAAACTTGCGCATCGCGACGACGTCAAAGTTACAAGAAGGATACGGACAATGCTTAAAGATCAATCACGAGATACGATCTAGCGGTGTGTATCCTTCGCTATGACTCACTAGCGTGAAAACTTGCGCATCGCACACAAACACACTCAGCGCGTCTCAAAAATCTCTCGCTTTGCAAAAATCGTTCTCTCGATTTGAAAAAATCCAGATCTTTTCATCACTAATTAATTAATAACTAGCTAATTATAGGACATAACTCATCCAAAATTAATAGGCATTCTGGTCCGAGATATGATGAATGCACATGTAAAATTTGGAGCAGATTCAACCTCGCTTTCGTGAGAGATCGCGTGCATCTAACAGACAGACAGACAACGACCCATCAACATACTTAACGATCTTAAGATCGATAAGTAATGAGTGTATAGCTTCAAGCGAGATGCGATATATTAGTGTAAATATCGTCACATGTTGTTACCGAATTGGCCTACTTTTACGCATAACTCGGTCAGAACTTATTTCCTTTTGTTTTGCGTAAGAAAGAATGATTGGTGGTTCGCTCAAAATACTTTTCCTTGTCCAGTAAACATAGATTTGTTTATGTTTGGAAGATTTGATGATTCAAGGGCGTTTCACCACCTGGACTCACGGCGAAAACAATAAAGGTGTTAAAGTAAATTTGTCACACAACCTGTGACGTAGCGAAAAAGCTCGGATTAAGCATGGATCATGGTTGAATCCAACCATTCGGATTGTTAAAGTTTAGTGCAAACCACTATGGGATATTATCGAACCCTAAAATACATTTATATTAACCTTTAACCACAAGTTATGTCTCGGGTTCGCAAATTATAGGCGTCCGCTACTCAAAGGTTAAAACACATAATATCCCTGCATGAAACTGGTTCACGTCAGTTTTTTGAGGTATGTTTGCAGATGAGGTGTCGCTGCTTGAAGATTTCGAGGTCCCTCGCGACTCTTGTCACACAATTGAAGTATTTTTTGTTGTTGGTTACATGTATGCCATATTTTTCGTAATGTACTTAATTTGTGTTGACTAATAAATGATGATTGATTGGTTCTCAACATCAGAGTTCACTCTGTTCTATAAAAACCACGATAAGAGGCAGTTTTTTGTATTGTAGGAGGTTACTCTGGGATAAAACAGTGCCCTAAAAGTAAAATGCGTCACCCTGTAAGGTATTTAAAAAAAAATAATACTTCTGTATTTAACAGTGAAACATCGTAGACTAAATTCCAGTATTGTTGCCTAATTTTGCCAGTTGTCATTCAGAGAATAATTTGCATGTCCAATTTCAAACATCTGCTAATGATCGACTTTTACATCGGCTATTTGCACTTTTTGTTGATTCAAAAAAGCATTATTGAAGGTTTTCGTCAGTCGAAGAATGAATATCTTTGTGTGATATATATTTTTACACCACATCATTTCGAATCTGTTACAATTGGCAATTCTTTTTTTTTTTTAGAATAATTTTGTTTATTATTTGATTCCGAAGCTTGTGCCATTGCTTGTCAATCAATACTAACGATGACTAAGGTATCAGTTAACGCACAGAATAATATCTTTTGTATCGCGTTGGTGTGAGGAGACGACCGCAATAAAACGCTGTTGTTTGTTGTGCTTGGTATGGTACCGCTGTAATGGTAATCGATTCACAAAGTGCATTATTAGCACACGTATCCGTGGGTTTATGTCTACTAGGTGTTGCAAGATACTATCACCTTTTGACTTTTGATTAGCACCACGTGATCTCACTTGCGTTAGGCTAATTGCCCTGTCTGCAGTTCTTAGTTAGTTCTGGCTCTCCCAACATGGACTTGTATTTGTAGTTGATTCGCGTTCCTTTAGGTGTAACAATTATGTTTTCTTTCTTTTAAAAAATCTAGTGGTACTGCAGTTGTTTATACCCGAGTGACACTAAAATTAATTACCGGCTTTTTCGTACCTCACCAACTGTTTTGCAAGTTATAATACTGTAATATTCGTTCCTAAAGGTGCCGTCCCGTCAGAGCATAATAAGAAAAAGACCGCGTCCACAAACCAATTTTTAATATAAATATCTGTGGCACACTGTGATCCAAGTGTACACCGTTTTAGAGTTGGCACATTGTGATCACCACTACAACCGCTACTACTAAAAACTGTTGCGTCTTATATCCCGATGCACCGTATAGCTCGGTGTACCTTATGGCCATGGGCCGTAACATACGGCATGTTAATCAAAGGTAATGAATGAGCTTTATACTTTAACTGATCATTTTTATGACCCTGTCATGTGCTTAGCGACATAAGCATTGTATACATGAAACAATTGACATCTATATGTGGCACTGGAAGTGTAAGTCGCCTGCATTTTATCTATGACATACCTGATGGAGAGGGCAATGGATCTCCTTTATATACTGGGTCAGGAGCTTTATTTGGTTGAGCACCTGATTTAGTCGGTCTTTGTTGTGTGGGTGAAGAAAGACTTGAAGATGGTAGGTCTAAATGCAATAGGCGAGGGTGTGATGCAAACTGAGATGAATTTATGACTCGTCATTTATCAGGTCTATATCAGTACCGTTCGGTGCACATGGGCTTACAATTAACAGGTCTCGCTATTGTTGTTTAAACAACTGTCAGGCCCATGCATCTGAAATTGAATACCTTGCTAAGTAATCCCATACCTGACATGGACTGGTAACAGGAAGAGAGGTCATTGTAAGACATACAATTAAGCTTTCTTATTGGCTCTCTCTTTTATAATACATGTAAATACTATCCTAAATGTACCCTACATGATGTTATAGTTCCAACAAACTAAAAGACACAATGAGTCAAAATTTTGGTGCACATCGATTGAATCTTGTTTTGACCTGCCTATGCTATATATTATATAATATCCATAGCCTTGACCATGTTATACTTTATAAGTGGCCCAGTTTACGGTAACCAAAAAGTGTTACAAGGAGTCCTCAAAAATCTAATAAATAAGACTGCAAATGTCTGAAATCAGATTGAAAAAAAAAAATTGATAGTTAACCGAATCATGATTATTTTTGATATGTTTAATCAAACATGAATATGTGTTTACACAACTGAATGTGTGTAATTGAATAACCAGATTTACTCAAGCCTACTCAAATTCTGGATCATTGGTTTGGGCTTGAGATCTCTTATTTGACACACCAACTTTGAGTTATTGGTTCAGTGTGTAACAAACCAGATAGAAGCCGAGGTCAGCTAAAACAAGAATGCAGCGCAAAAAACAGAATAATAGAGTCAAGTAGGATCATATCTTTCCCATAATTTCTATGGGATATTTTCTCAAACGCTGCGCATTAAAAGATGTGTCATACTACTCAGATAAATTCATTGATTAGCTCAATGTATAGGCAAACCATAAATGCTGGGGCCAGCTCTAAAGCAGGTCCTGTAAGCGTGAATTGTATTTTTTATATGTCATTGAATGCAAAATAAATAAAATATACAATAGAGATAAAGTGTGTCTTGCATGGATAAAAGAAAACTTACATTATGAGTGAAACTACGGATAAAGCAAACTCAAATTTTAGAGCAATATTAACATGGAGAATAATTATGGGATCAATATTTCCAAGTTTCCTTACCATGGGATTGAATGATGTTGACAACAACATTTTCAGCATGAATTTTTGCTTCCTTAGGGTTGTTGATGACTGTTTCTGCAAAATATTATAATGACCAAATTATAAAAAAAAAGTTCGCAAATTATTGATTGTCCCTGCAAGAAAAGAAAAAAATTATTAGTATTTGAAATATTAGAATAAAATCACTCAAACTAATTTTGTTTGTTACAGAAGAGAGATTCGAAAAGAAAGAAAATCTTAGATTGTGTGTAACTTTGTGTGTTGAAACCTGCAAGTTGTAGACACTGAACCTCTGGGGCCGATAAAGAAATTTGCATATGAAAACCAGATATCTGTAATAATGAACATTATGCACAGGAAAGATTTTGTCAACTAGTGCACATACACACTGATACAGAACTAAAGGATGAAAGAAAATAGTTTGCAATACAGATTGAAGAGTGACGATGCAAAACTCTATACAAGTACTGGTATGGAAGGAGCTATTTTAATTGGAAGAACAGAAATGTTTGTGACTTGGTATTTTATTACACCCTGGAGACGTTGTGGTGCCAAATTGAACCTCTTTGGCGATTTCCCACTCCTAGGTTGATAAATTAAATCTTAGAATGATTCAATGACAGTTCTTGGTTTGAGACAGAAAATTCTGTTCATCCTGGGTTAGGATATGATATGTCAGGTTATTTCTCCACAACCAATTGCACCTGATTGTGCATTATCCTGGGTTAAGGCAAGTTTGATAGCTAAAGCCTCACCACAAAGCTTAAACTAATCTTCCTTAGATAATCAGAGTTGAAGTAAACAGATCGTATAATTTATTCTGGAGCAATCTGAGGACAGTTCCCCGAGTAATAATACCCTTTCTAGTGGGCAATAATAAAAGTGGGTATAAAAATATGAGCATTAAAATATTGACACCCAACACTATCAATGAGTATGATTTTGATTGAGAATTTCCACTAAGATTTGTAAATGTATCATGAATTAATAGTGAGGAAATATTATGACAATTTTCAGAGAACTACTAAAAGATAAACTTTCCTAGTGGGCCATAATAGAAGGTGGTAAAAACTATCGGCAGTATATATTACAAGAATTATTGACACTCAATTTATTACATCAACATTGAGTATGATTTTGATCAATCGAGATTTTCCATTCACAGACTAGAGAATTTAAAGAAAAATATTTGAAACTTCCATTCCTACTCTGCGTCAGTATAGTACTTTCAGCAAATTTAAAAAAATAAAACATCTTAAGACACTTTGAAGACACAAATATTTAATGTGCATGTTATGTCAATTATTCCAAAATACAGAATATATATAAATCATGATAACATTGTCCGAGTAGCATAAAGCCTTGCGATGAAAACTAAGCATTGACTAAAAAAGTAATCCTAGTTTATGTTTTATAACAAACAATTTGCTGTAAAGTATTGGGTAATAGTTGATCTTTAAAAAATTTCAAATCTGAAAAGCCTGTGGAATCGAACCTACCATCAATATTCGTTACATTCATACATAGGGGAATACATGTCCGAAAGGCTAGCAGTGTGTAATAACCAAAACCAGAACACATACACACAAACATGGCACAGAATTGAAGAAAAAAGTTACAATACAAACTGGACGATAGCGATACGACTAAGTGGCAAGTATTGGGTATTAATTCCCATGAAGAATTTTATCATTTTTTCATATTATTTCAACTCTGGAAATCTTGAGGAATCAAACCAACCATCAACGTTTGTTACATTCTGCACGACCTTCTCAGCATGAACCTCATGAATCTGCTCAGCTCGAACTTCTTGAATCTGAGAGTCAGTTATGTTCGTCTCTGTAGAAGAAATCCCCGTTTTTATCCAAACATCAAAGTAATAAGAAGTAATCCTCCATTACCCAACCCCAATATCTGTTTCGTTAATTTAATTTACATGAGGAAATAGTTGTCTGGTAAATTAGCTTTTCTCAATACTAAAATATGTATAGCGGGAGTTTTATCAAGCAGAAAAGATACTTGAATGACAGAATTAAAGAAAAAGATTCGTGTTACAGACCGAATGGTGCAGCTGTGTGGCTAATCGTGCTAAGTGTTGCAAATACGCTCGCCACCACATCCCTGATTTCTCTGCGTGGGTTCACAGATTCGAATCCCATGTTGTGATAGTTATGTACGAGAGCCCAGTTAGATAAGTTGAAGGCCTCGCCATTAAGCTTATTTGCTTATCTTGGGCAAGTTAGATAAGTTAAAGCCTCAGCATCAAACGTATGTGCTTATCCTGGGCAAGTTAGATGAGGTAAAGCTTCACCATCAAACGTATGTGCTTATCCTGGACGAGTTAGTAAAATTATGGCATCACCATCAAACTTATGTGCTTATCCTGGACAAGTTAGTAAAATTATGGCATCACCATCTAACTTATGTGTTTATCCTGGGCAAGTTAGACACCGGAACGTAGTATGTGTACCAGGCTAGGGTTAGGCCATAATTTTATTCCAATTTTGCTTATTTCAGTACTATTACGAGTTAGGGTACTTGAAACTTATACTAATCTTCCTTAAGATTAAAAGTGGGGCAATATCCAGACAGTTTCAAGAGTAATGTTAAGAGATTGCTTTCTTTACACACTTTGCTAGAATCAAGTGTAGGGTCATAGTCAATATTCATATTATTTCTATTCTAGAAATTCTGATAAATCCAACCTACCATCAATGTTCGTAACATTCTGCACGACCTTTTCAGCGTGAACTTCATGAATCTGCTCAGCTCGAACTTCTTGAATATGTGAGTCAGTTATGCTTGTCTCTGTACGAAAGAAATATTTTCTTTATAAAAATGAGTTTTCAAATTGGGCATAGAAGCGTAAAAAAAATTGTGCTATTTTCACATTGCATATTTCGTTAAATATTAAAATGAGATACATTATATTTTTTAGTTGAAAAACTAAAGTGAAGTGATAAAAATAGATAATTCTTCCATTTCACAATACCATATTAGTGACAGAAGCAAATACATGTTGGTAGCGAAATAAAATTAATTCAAGTTCTATATTAAATTTGCTGATAAGCAACTAGCTAGAAACAAGTTTTGGTTTATATGTAATGTTTAGATTTATAACTCTATTAAACTTCTTGAATCTGAGAGTCAGTTATGTTCGTCTCTGTAAAAGAATATAGTTAGAATACGATCAATCAGATTTTTATAAAGTAGAAAATTGTGTCATTGACACATCCACGTTGTTATCTAAATATCGAAGTACTGTAAAGTAATCCTCCATTACCCAACCTCCATACCTGTTCCATTAATTTAATTTAGATGAGGAAATAACTGTCTGGAAACCTAGGTTTTTTTAACACTCAGAAATATACAGCAGGGCTTTATCAATAAGAAAACATGCGTGAAACATTAGATACAATTAAAGAAAAAGGCTTGTGTTACAGACTGGAAGGTAAGAAATGACTGAGCGGTGAGGCAGGCCCTGTGCAAATACTGGTATGAAAAGAGCTTCCATTTTTAATTAAGGAACCAAAATATCTGTAACTTGACAGATTTTTAGATGGGGTGCCAAATTGAAACTCACTGAAGATTTCCCACTATTAGATTGGTGAATGAAAACCTTGTACAATTTAAATACAGTTTTTTTGTTTCTGATGAATAATTTAGTTCATTAGGATATGCGTGGTTTGGTCTCTGGTCAACAAGTTTTTTTTTTTATAAGACATAACTAATTGTACTTGTGCTTATCCTGGGCAATGTAGATAAGTTGAAGCCTCATCATCAAATTAAGTGTGTTTATCCTTGGCAATTTAGATAAGTTAAAGCCTCACCATCAAACTTATGTGCTTATCCTGAGCAAGTTAGATAGGTTAAAGCCTCATAATCAAACTTATGTGCTTATCCTTGGCAAGTTAGATAAGGTAAAGCCTAGGCAATATCAAGACAGTTTCAAGAGTAATGTTAAGAGATTGCTTTCTTCAAACACTTTGCTAAAATCAAGTGTAGGTTCATAGTCATTATTCATATTATTTCAACTCTGAAAATCCTGATAAATCAAACGTACCATCAATGTTCGTTATATTCTGCACGACATTCTCAGCGTGAACTTCATGAATCTGCTCAGCTCGAACTTCTTGAATATGGGAGTCAGTTATGCTTGTCTCTGTACAAAAGAAATATTTTATTTATAAAAATGAGTTTTCAGATTAGGCATTGTAGCGTAAAAAAATTGTGCTATTTTCACATTGCACATTTGGTTAAATATTAAAATGAGATACATTATAATCTTTAGTTGAAAAACTAAATCGAAGTGACAAAAATAGATAATTTTCCCATCTTACATTACCATATTAGTGACAAAAGCAAAGACATGTTGGAAGCGAAATAATTTTAATTCAAGTTCTAGATTGAATTTTCTGATAAGCAACTAGCTAGAAACAAGTTTTGGTTTATATGTAATGTTTAGATTTATAACTCTATTAAACTTTTTGAATCTGAGAGTCAGTTATGTTCGTCTCTGTAAAAGAATATAGTTAGAATACGATCAATCAGATTTTTATAAAGTAGAAAATTGTGTCATTGACACATCCACGTTGTTATCTAAATATCGAAGTACTGTAAAGTAATCCTCCATTACCCAACCTCCATACCTGTTCCATTAATTTAATTTAGATGAGGAAATAACTGTCTGGAAACCTAGGTTTTTTTAACACTCAGAAATATACAGCAGGGCTTTATCAATAAGAAAACATGCGTGAAACATTAGATACAATTAAAGAAAAAGGCTTGTGTTACAGACTGGAAGGTAAGAAATGACTGAGCGGTGAGGCAGGCCCTGTGCAAATACTGGTATGAAAAGAGCTTCCATTTTTAATTAAGGAACCAAAATATCTGTAACTTGACAGATTTTTAGATGGGGTGCCAAATTGAAACTCATTGGAGATTTCCCACTATTAGATTGGTGAATGAAAACCTTGTACAATTTAAATACAGTTTTTTTGTTTCTGATGAATAATTTAGTTCATTAGGATATGCGTGGTTTGGTCTCTGGTCAACAAGTTTTTTTTTTTATAAGACATAACTAATTGTACTTGTGCTTATCCTGGGCAATGTAGATAAGTTGAAGCCTCATCATCAAATTAAGTGTGTTTATCCTTGGCAATTTAGATAAGTTAAAGCCTCACCATCAAACTTATGTGCTTATCCTGAGCAAGTTAGATAGGTTAAAGCCTCATAATCAAACTTATGTGCTTATCCTTGGCAAGTTAGATAAGGTAAAGCCTAGGCAATATCAAGACAGTTTCAAGAGTAATGTTAAGAGATTGCTTTCTTCAAACACTTTGCTAAAATCAAGTGTAGGTTCATAGTCATTATTCATATTATTTCAACTCTGAAAATCCTGATAAATCAAACGTACCATCAATGTTCGTTATATTCTGCACGACATTCTCAGCGTGAACTTCATGAATCTGCTCAGCTCGAACTTCTTGAATATGGGAGTCAGTTATGCTTGTCTCTGTACAAAAGAAATATTTTATTTATAAAAATGAGTTTTCAGATTAGGCATTGTAGCGTAAAAAAATTGTGCTATTTTCACATTGCACATTTGGTTAAATATTAAAATGAGATACATTATAATCTTTAGTTGAAAAACTAAATCGAAGTGACAAAAATAGATAATTTTCCCATCTTACATTACCATATTAGTGACAAAAGCAAAGACATGTTGGAAGCGAAATAATTTTAATTCAAGTTCTAGATTGAATTTTCTGATAAGCAACTAGCTAAAAACAGGTTTTGGTTTATATGTAATGTTTGGATTTATTAAACTTTAATAAACTTCATGAATCTGAGAGTCAGTTATGTTCGTCTCTGTAAAGGAATATAGTTAGAATACGATCAATCAGATTTTTATAAAGTAGAAAATTGAGTCATTGACATATCCCCGTTGTTATCTAAATATCGAAGTACTGTAAAGTAATCCTCCATTACCCAACCGCCATACCTGTCCCATTAATTTAGTTTAGATGCGGAAATAGCTGTCTGGAAACCTAGCTTTTCTTGATACCCAGAAATGTACAGCAGGGGTTTATCAATGAGAAAACACGCACGAAACATTTGATACAATTAAAGAAAAAGGTTAGTGTCACAGACTGGAGGGTAAGAAAATGACTGAGCGGTGAGGAAGGCCCTGTGTAAATACCGGTATGAAAAGAGCTTCCGTTTTAATTAGGGAACCAAAATCTTTGTAACTAGGCAGATATTTATACCCTAAAGGAGATTGGGGTGCCAAATTGAAGAAACTCATTGAAGATTTCCCACTTTTACATTGGTAAATGAAAACCTTGTACAATTTAAGTACAGTTTTTTGTTTCTGATGAATAATTTTGTTCATTAGGATATGCGAGGTTTGGTCTCTGGTCAACAAAGTTTTATTTATAAAAGTCAGAACTAATTGTACTTGTGCTTATCCTGGGCAATGTAAATAAGTTGAAGCCTCACCATCAAACTAATGTGCTTATCCTGGGCAAGTTAGATAAGTTAAAGCCTCACCATCAAACTTATGTGCTTATCCTGGGCAAGTTAGACTCCGGAACGTAGTATGTGTACCAGGTTAGGGTTAGGCCATAACTTTATTCCGATTTTGCCTATTCAGTTCTATTACGAGTTAGGGTACTTAAAACTTATACTAATCATCCTTAAGATTAAAAGTGGGGCAATATCAAGACAGTTTCAAGAGTAATGTTAAGAGATTGCTTTCTTCAAACACTTTGCTAAAATCAAGTGTAGGTTCATAGTCAATATTCATATTATTTCAACTCTGAATATCCTGATAAATCAAACGTACCATCAATGTTCGTTATATTCTGCACGACATTCTCAGCGTGAACTTCATGAATCTGCTCAGCTCGAACTTCTTGAATATGGGAGTCAGTTATGTTCGTCTCTGTAAAAGAATATAGTTAGTATACGATCAATCCGATTTTAATAAAGTAGAAAATTGTATCATTGACACATCCCCGTTGTTATCTAAATATCGAAGTACTGTAAAGTAATCCTCCATTACCCAACCGCCATACCTGTCCCATTAATTTAGTTTAGATGAGGAAATAGCTGTCTGGAAACCTAGCTTTTCTTAATATCCAGAAATGTACAGCAGGGGTTTATCAATGAGAAAACATGAACGAAACATTTGATACAATTAAAGAAAAAGGTTAGTGTCACCGACTGGAGGGTAAGAAAATGACTGAGCGTTGAAGAAGGCCCTGTGTAAATACTGGTATGAAAAGAGCTTCCGTTTTAATTAAGGAACCAAAATCTTTGTAACTTGGCAGATTTTTATACCCTAAAGGAGATTGGGGTGCCAAATTGAAACTCATTGAAGATTTCCCACTTTTACATTGGTAAATGAAAACCTTGTACAATTTAAGTACAGTTTTTTGTTTATGATGAATAATTTGGTTCATTAGGATATGCGAGGTTTGGTCTCTGGTCAACAAATTTTTATTTATAAAAGTCAGAACTAATCGTACTTGTGCTTATCCTGGGCAATTTAGATAAGTTAAAGCCTCACCATCAAACTTATGTGCTTATCCTGGGCAAGTTAGACACCGGAACGTAGTATGTGTACCAGGTTACGTTAGGCCATAATTTTATTCCGAATTTGCTTATTTCAGTTCTATTACGAGCTAGGGTACTTAAAACTTATACTAATCTTCCTTAAGATTAAAAGTGGGGCAATATCAAGACAGTTTCAAGAGTAATGTTAAGAGATTGCTTTCTTTACACACTTTGCTAAAATCAAGTGTAGGGTCATAGTCAATATTTATATTATTTCAATTCTGGAAATTATGATAAATCAAACCTACCATCAATGTTCGTAACATTCTGCACGACCTTCTCAGCGTGAACTTCATGAATCTGCTCCGTTCGAACTTCATGAATATGGGAGTCAGTTATGCTTGTCTCTGTACGAAATAAATATTTTCTTTATGCAAATGGGTTTTCAAATTGGGCATAGAAGCGTAAAAAAATTGTGCTATTTTCACATTGCACATTTCGTTAAATATTAAAATGAGATACATTATATTTTTTAGTTGAAAAACTAAAGTGAAGTGATAAAAATAGATAATTCTTCCATTGCACAACACCATATTAGTGACAGAAGCAAATACATGTTGGAAGCGAATTAAATTTATTTCAAGTTCTAGATTAAGTTTGCTGATAAGCAACTAGCTAGAAACAAGTTTTGGTTTATATTTTAATGTTTAGACTTATAACTCTATTAAACATTTTGAATATGAGAGTCAGTTATGTTCGTCTCTGTAGAAGAATATAGTTTGTATAAAATTAATCAGATTTTTATTAAGTAGAAAAATGTGTCATTGACACATCCCCGTTGTTATCTAAAGATCTAAGTACCGTAAAGTAATCCTCCATTACTCATCCCCCATACCTGTTCCATTAATTTAATTTAGTTGAGGAAATAACTGTCTGAAAACCTAGGTTTTCTTAACACTCAGAGAAACACAGCAGGGCTTTATCAATAGGAAAACATGCATGAAACATTAGATACATTTAAAGAAAGGGGCTTGTGTTGAAGACTGGAGAGTAAGAAATAACTGAGCGGTGAGGCAGACCCTGTGCAAATACTGGTATGAAAAGAGCTTCCATTTTTAATTAAGGAACCAAAATCTTTGTAACTTGACAGATTTTTAGCTGGGGTGCCAAATTGAAACTCATTGAAGATTTCTCACCATAGATTGGTAAATGAAAACCTTGTACAATTTAAGTAAAGTTTTTTTGTTTCTGATGAATAATTTAGTTCATTAGGATATGCGTGGTTTGGTCTATGGTCAACACGTTTTTTTTTATAAGACATAACTAATTGTACTTGTGCTTATCCTGAGCAAGTTAGATAAGTTAAAGCCTCACCATCAAACTTATGTGCTTATCCTGAGCAAGTTAGATAAGTTAAAGCCTCACCATCAAACTTATGTGCTTATCCTGAGCAAGTTAGATAAGTTAAAGCCTCACCATCAACCTATGTGCTTATCCTTGGCAAGTTAGATGACTCACTATCAAACTTATGCGCTTATCCCGGGCAAGTTAGATAAGGTGGTAAAGCCTAGGCAATATCAAGACAGTTTCAAGAGTAATGTTAAGAGATTGCTGTCTTCAAACACTTTGCTAAAATCAAGTGTAGGTTCATAGTCAATATTCATATTATTTCAACTCTGAATATCCTGATAAATCAAACGTACCATCAATGTTCGTTATATTCTGCACGACATTCTCAGCGTGAACTTCATGAATCTGCTCAGCTCTAACTTCTTGAATATGGGAGTCAGTTATGTTCGTATCTGTAAAAGAATATAGTTAGTATACGATCAATCAGATTTTAATAAAGTAGAAAATTGTATCGTTGACACATCCCCGTTGTTATCTAAATATCGAAGTACTGTAAAGTAATCCTCCATTACCCAACCCCCATACCTGTCCCATTATTTTAGTTTAGATGAGGAAATAGCTGTCTAGAAACCTAGCTTTTCTTAATACCCAGAAATGTACAGCAGGGGTTTATCAATGAGAAAACACGCACGAAACATTTGATACAATTAAATAAAAAGGTTAGTGTCACAGATTGGAGGGTATGAAAATGACTGAGCGGTGAGGAAGGCCCTGTGTGATTACTGGTATGAAAAGAGCTTCCGCTTTAATTAAGGAACCAAAATCTTTGTAACTTGGCAGATTTTTATACCCTAAAGGAAATTGGGGTGCCAAATTGAAACTCATTGAAGATTTCCCACTCTTACATTGGTAAATGAGAACCTTGTACAATTTAAGTACAGTTTTTTGTTTATGATGAATAATTTGGTTCATTAGGATATGCGAGGTTTGGTCTCTGGTCAACAAATTTTTATTTATAAAAGTCAGAACTAATTGTACTTGTGCTTATTCTGGGCAATGTAGATAAGTTGAAGCCTCATCATCAAATTAAGTTAAAGCCTCACCATCAAACTTATGTGCTTATCCTGAGCAAGTTAGATAAGTTAAAGCCTCATAATCAAATTATGTGCTTATCCTTGGCAAGTTAGATAACTCACCATCAAACCTATGCACTTATCCTGGGCAAGTTAGATAAGGTAAAGCCTAGGCAATATCAAGACAGTTTCAAGAGTAATGTTAAGAGATTGCTTTCTTCAAACACTTTGCTAAAATCAAGTTTAGGTTCATAGTCATTATTCATATTATTTCAACTCTGAAAATCCTGATAAATCAAACGTACCATCGATGTTCGTTATATTCTGCACGACATTCTCAGAGTGAACTTCATGAATCTGCTCAGCTCGAACTTCTTGAATATGGGAGTCAGTTATGCTTGTCTCTGTACAAAAGAAATATTTTATTTATAAAAATGAGTTTTCAGATTAGGCATTGTAGCGTAAAAAAATTGTGCTATTTTCACATTGCACATTTGGTTAAATATTAAAATGAGATACATTATAATCTTTAGTTGAAAAACTAAATCGAAGTGACAAAAATAGATAATTTTCCCATCTTACATTACCATATTAGTGACAAAAGCAAATACATGTTGGAAGCGAAATAATTTTAATTCAAGTTCTAGATTGAGTTTTCTGATAAGCAACTAGCTAAAAACAGGTTTTGGTTTATATGTAATGTTTGGATTTATTAAACTTTAATAAACTTCTGGAATCTGAGAGTCAGTTATGTTCGTCTCTGTAAAGGAATATAGTTAGAATACGATCAATCAGATTTTTATAAAGTAGAAAATTGTGTCATTGACACATCCCCGTTGTTATCTAAATATCGAAGTACTGTAAAGTAATCCTCCATTACCCATTCCCCATACCTGTCCCATTAATTTAATTTAGATTAGGAAATAGCTGTCTGGAAATCTAGTTTTTCTTAACACCCAGAAATGTACAGCAAGGGTTCATCAATGAGAAAACATGAACGAAACATTTGATACAATTAAAGAAAAAGGTTAGTGTCACAGACTGGAGGGTAAGAAAATGACTGAGCGGTGAGGAAGGCCCTGTGTAAATACTGGTATGAAAAGAGCTTCCGTTTTAATTAGGGAACCAAAATCTTTGTAACTAGGCAGATATTTATACCCTAAAGGAGATTGGGGTGCCAAATTGAAGAAACTCATTGAAGATTTCCCACTTTTACATTGGTAAATGAAAACCTTGTACAATTTAAGTACAGTTTTTTGTTTCTGATGAATAATTTTGTTCATTAGGATATGCGAGGTTTGGTCTCTGGTCAACAAAGTTTTATTTATAAAAGTCAGAACTAATTGTACTTGTGCTTATCCTGGGCAATGTAAATAAGTTGAAGCCTCACCATCAAACTAATGTGCTTATCCTGGGCAAGTTAGATAAGTTAAAGCCTCACCATCAAACTTATGTGCTTATCCTGGGCAAGTTAGACTCCGGAACGTAGTATGTGTACCAGGTTAGGGTTAGGCCATAACTTTATTCCGATTTTGCCTATTTCAGTTCTATTACGAGTTAGGGTACTTAAAACTTATACTAATCATCCTTAAGATTAAAAGTGGGGCAATATCAAGACAGTTTCAAGAGTAATGTTAAGAGATTGCTTTCTTTACACACTTTGCTAAAATCAAGTGTAGGGTCATAGTCAATATTTATATTATTTCAATTCTGGAAATTCTGATAAATCCAACCTACCATCAATGTTCGTAACATTCTGCACGACCTTCTCAGCGTGAACTTCATGAATCTGCTCAGCTCGAACTTCTTGAATATGGGAGTCAGTTATGCTTGTCTCTGTACGAAAGAAATATTTTGTTTATAAAAATGAGTTTTCAAATTGGGCATAGTAGCGTAAAAAAAATTGTGCTATTTTCACATTGCACATTTCGTTAAATATTAAAATGAGATACAATATATTTTTTAGTTGAAAAACTAAAGTGAAGTGATAAAAATAGATAATTCTTCCATTTCACAATACCATATTAGTGACAGAAGCAAATACATGTTGGAAGCGAAATAAAATTAATTCAAGTTCTATATTAAATTTGCTGATAAGCAACTAGCTAGAAACAAGTTTTGGTTTATATGTAATGTTTAGATTTATAACTCTATTAAACTTCTTGAGTCGGAGAGTCAGTTATGTTCGTCTCTGTAGAAGAATATAGTTTGTATACAATCAATAGGATTTTTATAAAGTAGAAAATTATGTCATTGACACATCCCCGTTGTTATCTAAATATCGAAGTATTGTAAAGTAATCCTCCATTACCCAACCTCCATACCTGTTCCATTAATTTAATTTAGATGAGGAAATAACTGTCTGGAAACCTAGGTTTTTTTAACACTTGGAAATATACAGCAGGGCTTTATCAATAAGAAAACATGCATGAAACATAAGATACAATTAAAGAAAAGGCTTGTGTCAAAGACCGGAGGGTAAGAAATGACTGAGCGGTGAGGCAGGCCCTGTGCAAATACTGATTTGAAAAGATCTTCCATTTTTAATTAAGGAACCAAAATATCTGTAACTTGACAGATTTTTAAATGGGGTGCCTAATTGAAACTCATTGAAGATTTCCCACTCTTAGATTGGTAGATGAAAACCTTGTACAATTTAAGTAAAATTTTTTTGTTTCTGATGAATAATTTAGTTCATTAGGATATGCGTGGTTTGGTCTATGGTCTACACGTTTTTTTTTATAAGACATAACTAATTGTACTTGTGCTTATCCTGGGCAATGTAGATAAGTTAAAGCCTCACCATCAAACTAATGTGCTTATCCTGAGCAAGTTAGATAAGTTAAAGCCTCACCATCAAACTTATGTGCTTATCCTGGGCAAGTTAGACACCGGAACGTAGTATGTGTACCAGGTTACGGTTAGGCCATAATTTTATTCCGAATTTGCTTATTTCAGTTCTATTACGAGCTAGGGTACTTAAAACTTATACTAATCTTCCTTAAGATTAAAAGTGGGGCAATATCAAGACAGTTTCAAGAGTAATGTTAAGAGATTGCTTTCTTTACACACTTTGCTAAAATCAAGTGTAGGGTCATAGTCAATATTTATATTATTTCAATTCTGGAAATTCTGATAAATCAAACCTACCATCAATGTTCGTAACATTCTGCACGACCTTCTCAGCGTGAACTTCATGAATCTGCTCCGTTCGAACTTCTTGAATATGGGAGTCAGTTATGCTTGTCTCTGTACGAAAGTAATATTTTCTTTATGCAAATGGGTTTTCAAATTGGGAATAGAAGCGTAAAAAAAAAATTGTGCTATTTTCACATTGCACATTTCGTTAAATATTAAAATGAGATACATTATATTTTTTAGTTGAAAAACTAAAGTGAAGTGATAAAAATAGATAATTCTTCCATTGCACAATACCATATTAGTGACAGAAGCAAATACATGTTGGAAGCGAATTAAATTTATTTCAAGTTCTAGATTAAGTTTGCTGATAAGCAACTAGCTAGAAACAAGTTTTGGTTTATATTTTAATGTTTAGATTTATAACTCTATTAAACATTTTGAGTATGAGAGTCAGTTATGTTCGTCTCTGTAGAAGAATATAGTTTGTATACAATCAATCAGATTTTTATTAAGTAGAAAAATGTGTCATTGACACATCCCCGTTGTTATCTAAAGATCTAAGTACCGTAAAGTAATCCTCCATTACTCATCCCCCGTACCTGTTCCATTAATTTAATTTAGTTGAGGATATAACTGTCTGAAAACCTAGGTTTTCTTAACACTCAGAGAAATACAGCAGGGCTTTATCAATAAGAAAACATGCATGAAACATTAGATACATTTAACGAAAGGGGCTTGTGTTAAAGACTGGAGAGTAAGAAATAACTGAGCGGTGAGGCAAACCCTGTGCAAATACTGGTATGAAAAGAGCTTCCATTTTTAATTAAGGAACCAAAATCTTTGTAACTTGACAGATTTTTAGCTGGGGTGCCAAATTGAAACTCATTGAAGATTTCTCACTCATAGATTGGTAAATCAAAACCTTGTACAATTTAAGTAAAGTTTTTTTGTTTCTGATGAATAATTTAGTTCATTAGGATATGCGTGGTTTGGTCCCTGGTCAACAAGTTTTTTTTTTTATAAGACATAACTAATTGTACTTGTGCTTATCCTGGGCAATGTAGATAAGTTGAAGCCTCATCATCAAATTAAGTGTGTTTATGCTTGGCAATTTAGATAAGTTAAAGCCTCACCATCAAACTTATGTGCTTATCCTGAGCAAGTTAGATAAGTTAGAGCCTCATAATCAAACTTATGTGCTTATCCTTGGCAAGTTAGATAACTCACCATCAAACTTATGCACTTATCCTGGGCAAGTTAGATAAGGTAAAGCCTAGGCAATATCAAGACAGTTTCAAGAGTAATGTTAAGAGATTGCTTTCTTCAAACACTTTGCTAAAATCAAGTTTAGGTTCATAGTCATTATTCATATTATTTCAACTCTGAAAATCCTGATAAATCAAACGTACCATCAATGTTCGTTATATTCTGCACGACATTCTCAGAGTGAACTTCATGAATCTGCTCAGCTCGAACTTCTTGAATATGGGAGTCAGTTATGCTTGTCTCTGTACAAAAGAAATATTTTATTTATAAAAATGAGTTTTCAGATTAGGCATTGTAGCGTAAAAAAATTGTGCTATTTTCACATTGCACATTTGGTTAAATATTAAAATGAGATACATTATAATCTTTAGTTGAAAAACTAAATCGAAGTGTCAAAAATAGATAATTTTCCCATCTTACTTTACCATATTAGTGACAAAAGCAAATACATGTTGGAAGCGAAATAATTTTAATTCAAGTTCTATATTAAATTTGCTGATAAGCAACTAGCTAGAAACAAGTTTTGGTTTATATGTAATGTTTAGATTTATAACTCTATTAAACTTCTTGAGTCGGAGAGTCAGTTATGTTCGTCTCTGTAGAAGAATATAGTTTGTATACAATCAATAAGATTTTTATGAAGTAGAAAATTGTGTCATTGACACATCCCCGTTGTTATCTAAATATTGAAGAACTGTAAAGTAATCCTCCATTACCCAACCTCCATACCTGTTCCATTAATTTAATTTAGATGAGGAAATAACTGTCTGGAAACCTATGTTTTTTTAACACTTAGAAATATACAGCAGGGCTTTATCAATAAGAAAACATGCATGAAACATAAGATACAATTAAAGAAAAGGCTTGTGTCAAAGACCGGAGGGTAAGAAATGACTGAGCGGTGAGGCAGGCCCTGTGCAAATACTGGTATGAAAAGATCTTCCATTTTTAATTAAGGAACCAAAATATCTGTAACTTGACAGATTTTTAGATGGGGTGCCTAATTGAAACTCATTGAAGATTTCCCACTCTTAGATTGGTAGATGAAAACCTTGTACAATTTATGTAAAGTTTTTTTGTTTCTGATGAATAATTTAGTTCATTAGGATATGCGTGGTTTGGTCTCTGGTCAACAAAGTTTTATTTATAAAAGTCAGAACTAATTGTACTTGTGCTTATCCTGGGCAATGTAAATAAGTTGAAGCCTCACCATCAAACTAATGTGCTTATCCTGGGCAAGTTAGATAAGTTAAAGCCTCACCATCAAACTTATGTGCTTATCCTGGGCAAGTTAGACTCCGGAACGTAGTATGTGTACCAGGTTAGGGTTAGGCCATAACTTTATTCCGATTTTGCCTATTCAGTTCTATTACGAGTTAGGGTACTTAAAACTTATACTAATCATCCTTAAGATTAAAAGTGGGGCAATATCAAGACAGTTTCAAGAGTAATGTTAAGAGATTGCTTTCTTCAAACACTTTGCTAAAATCAAGTGTAGGTTCATAGTCAATATTCATATTATTTCAACTCTGAATATCCTGATAAATCAAACGTACCATCAATGTTCGTTATATTCTGCACGACATTCTCAGCGTGAACTTCATGAATCTGCTCAGCTCGAACTTCTTGAATATGGGAGTCAGTTATGTTCGTCTCTGTAAAAGAATATAGTTAGTATACGATCAATCAGATTTTAATAAAGTAGAAAATTGTATCATTGACACATCCCCGTTGTTATCTAAATATCGAAGTACTGTAAAGTAATCCTCCATTACCCAACCGCCATACCTGTCCCATTAATTTAATTTAGATGAGGAAATAGCTGTCTAGAAACCTAGCTTTTCTTAATACCCAGAAATGTACAGCAGGGGTTTATCAATGAGAAAACATGCACGAAACATTTGATACAATTAAAGAAAAAGGTTATTGTCACAGACTGGAGGGTAAGAAAATGACTGAGCGTTGAAGAAGGCCCTGTGTAAATACTGGTATGAAAAGAGCTTCCGTTTTAATTAAGGAACCAAAATCTTTGTAACTTGGCAGATTTTTATACCCTAAAGGAGATTGGGGTGCCAAATTGAAACTCATTGAAGATTTCCCACTCTTACATTGGTAAATGAGAACCTTGTACAATTTAGGTACGGTTTTTTGTTTATGATGAATAATTTTGTTCATTAGGATATGCGAGGTTTGGTCTCTGGTCAACAAATTTTTATTTATAAAAGTCAGAACTAATCGTACTTGTGCTTATCCTGGGCAATTTAGATAAGTTAAAGCCTCACCATCAAACTTATGTGCTTATCCTGGGCAAGTTAGACACCGGAACGTAGTATGTGTACCAGGTTACGTTAGGCCATAATTTTATTCCGAATTTGCTTATTTCAGTTCTATTACGAGCTAGGGTACTTAAAACTTATACTAATCTTCCTTAAGATTAAAAGTGGGGCAATATCAAGACAGTTTCAAGAGTAATGTTAAGAGATTGCTTTCTTTACACACTTTGCTAAAATCAAGTGTAGGGTCATAGTCAATATTTATATTATTTCAATTCTGGAAATTATGATAAATCAAACCTACCATCAATGTTCGTAACATTCTGCACGACCTTCTCAGCGTGAACTTCATGAATCTGCTCCGTTCGAACTTCTTGAATATGGGAGTCAGTTATGCTTGTCTCTGTACGAAAGAAATATTTTCTTTATGCAAATGGGTTTTCAAATTGGGCATAGAAGCGTAAAAAAATTGTGCTATTTTCACATTGCACATTTCGTTAAATATTAAAATGAGATACATTATATTTTTTAGTTGAAAAACTAAAGTGAAGTGATAAAAATAGATAATTCTTCCATTGCACAATACCATATTAGTGACAGAAGCAAATACATGTTGGAAACGAATTAAATTTATTTCAAGTTCTAGATTAAGTTTGCTGATAAGCAACTAGCTAGAAACAAATTTTGGTTTATATTTTAATGTTTAGATTCATAACTCTATTAAACATTTTGAATATGAGAGTCAGTTATGTTCGTCTCTGTAGAAGAATATAGTTTGTATAAAATTAATCAGATTTTTATTAAGTAGAAAAATGTGTCATTGACACATCCCCGTTGTTATCTAAAGATCTAAGTACCGTAAAGTAATCCTCCATTACTCATCCCCCATACCTGTTCCCTTAATTTAATTTAGTTGAGGAAATAACTGTCTGAAAACCTAGGTTTTCTTAACACTCAGAGACATACAGCAGGGCTTTATCAATACGAAAACATGCATGAAACATTAGATACATTTAAAGAAAGGGGCTTGTGTTAAAGACTGGAGAGTAAGAAATAACTGAGCGGTGAGGCAGACCCTGTGCAAATACTGGTATGAAAAGAGCTTCCATTTTTAATTAAGGAACCAAAATCTTTGTAACTTGACAGATTTTTAGCTGGGGTGCCAAATTGAAACTCATTGAAGATTTCTCACCATAGATTGGTAAATGAAAACCTTGTACAATTTAAGTAAAGTTTTTTTGTTTCTGAAGAATAATTTAGTTCATTAGGATATGCGTGGTTTGGTCTATGGTCAACACGTTTTTTTTTTATAAGACATAACTAATTGTACTTGCGCTTATCCTGGGCAATGTAGATAAGTTAAAGCCTCACCATCAAACTAATGTGCTTATCCTGAGCAAGTTAGATAAGTTAAAGCCTCACCATCAAACTTATGTGCTTATCCTGAGAAAGTTAGATAAGTTAAAGCCTCACCATCAAACTTATGTGCTTATCCTGAGCAAGTTAGATAAGTTAAAGCCTCACCATCAAACTTATGTGCTTATCCTTGGCAAGTTAGATGACTCACTATCAAACTTATGCGCTTATCCTGGGCAAGTTAGATAAGGTGGTAAAGCCTAGGCAATATCAAGACAGTTTCAAGAGTAATGTTAAGAGATTGCTTTCTTCAAACACTTTGCTAAAATCAAGTGTAGGTTCATAGTCAATATTCATATTATTTCAACTCTGAATATCCTGATAAATCAAACGTACCATCAATGTTCGTTATATTCTGCACGACATTCTCAGCGTGAACTTCATGAATCTGCTCAGCTCGAACTTCTTGAATATGGGAGTCAGTTATGTTCGTCTCTGTAAAAGAATATAGTTAGTATACGATCAATCAGATTTTAATAAAGTAGAAAATTGTATCATTGACACATCCCCGTTGTTATCTAAATATCGAAGTACTGTAAAGTAATCCTCCATTACCCAACCCCCATACCTGTCCCATTAATTTAGTTTAGATGAGGAAATAGCTGTCTAGAAACCTAGCTTTTCTTAATACCCAGAAATGTACAGCAGGGGTTTATCAATGAGAAAACACGCACGAAACATTTGATACAATTAAATAAAAAGGTTAGTGTCACCGACTGGAGGGTAAGAAAATGACTGAGCGTTGAAGAAGGCCCTGTGTAAATACTGGTATGAAAAGAGCTTCCGTTTTAATTAAGGAACCAAAATCTTTGTAACTTGGCAGATTTTTATACCCTAAAGGAGATTGGGGTGCCAAATTGAAACTCATTGAAGATTTCCCACTTTTACATTGGTAAATGAAAACCTTGTACAATTTAAGTACAGTTTTTTGTTTCTGATGAATAATTTTGTTCATTAGGATATGCGAGGTTTGGTCTCTGGTCAACAAATTTTTATTTATAAAAGTCAGAACTAATTGTACTTGTGCTTATCCTGGGCAATTTAGATAAGTTAAAGCCTCACCATCAAACTTATGTGCTTATCCTGGGCAAGTTAGACACCGGAACGTAGTATGTGTACCAGGTTACGGTTAGGCCATAATTTTATTCCGAATTTGCTTATTTCAGTTCCATTACGAGCTAGGGTACTTAAAACTTATACTAATCTTCCTTAAGATTAAAAGTGGGGCAATATCAAGACAGTTTCAAGAGTAATGTTAAGAGATTGCTTTCTTTACACACTTTGCTAAAATCAAGTGTAGGGTCATAGTCAATATTTATATTATTTCAATTCTGGAAATTATGATAAATCAAACCTACCATCAATGTTCGTAACATTCTGCACGACCTTCTCAGCGTGAACTTCATGAATCTGCTCCGTTCGAACTTCTTGAATATGGGAGTCAGTTATGCTTGTCTCTGTACGAAAGAAATATTTTCTTTATGCAAATGGGTTTTCAAATTGGGCATAGAAGCGTAAAAAAATTGTGCTATTTTCACATTGCACATTTCGATAAATATTAAAATGAGATACATTATATTTTTTAGTTGAAAAACTAAAGTGAAGTGATAAAAATAGATAATTCTTCCATTGCACAATACCATATTAGTGACAGAAGCAAATACATGTTGGAAGCGAAATAAAATTAATTCAAGTTCTATATTAAATTTGCTGATAAGCAACTAGCTAGAAACAAGTTTTGGTTTATATTTTAATATTTAGATTTATAACTCTATTAAACATTTTGAATATGAGAGTCAGTTATGTTCGTCTCTGTAGAAGAATATAGTTTGTATACAATCAATCAGATTTTTATTAAGTAGAAAAATGTGTCATTGACACATCCCCGTTGTTATCTAAAGATCTAAGTACGGTAAAGTAATCCTCCATTACTCATCCCCCATACCTGTTCCATTAATTTTAATTTAGATGAGGAAATAACTGTATTAAAACCTAGGTTTTCTTAACACTCAGAGACATACAGCAGGGCTTTATCAATAAGAAAACATGCATGAAACATTAGATACATTTAAAGAAAGGGGCTTGTGTTAAAGACTGGAGAGTAAGAAATTACTGAGCGGTGAGGCAGACCCTGTCTGTGCAAATACTGGTATGAAAAGAGCTTCCATTATTAATTAAGGAACCAAAATCCCTGTAACTTGACAGATTTTTAGCTGGGGTGCCAAATTGAAACTCATTGAAGATTTCTCACTCTTAGATTGGTAAATGAAAACCTTGTACAATTTAAGTAAAGTTTTTTTGTTTCTGATGAATAAGTTAGTTCATTAGGATGTGCGAGGTTTGGTCCCTGGTCAACAAGTTTTTTTTAAAAGATATAACTAGTTGTACTTGTGCTTATTCTGGGCAATATAGATAAGCTAAAGCCTCACCATCAAACTTATGTGGTTATCCTGGGCAAGTTAGACACGGGTTCATAGTCAATATTCATATTATTTCAACTTTGGAAATCGTGAAAAATCCAACCTACCATCAATGTTTGTAACATTCTGCACGACCTTCCCAGCGTAAACTTCATGAATCTGCTCAGCTCGAACTTCTTGAATATGGGAGTCAGTTATGCTTGTCTCTGTACGAAAGAAACATTTTATTTATAAAAATGAGTTTTCAAATTGGGCATAGGAGCGTAAAAAAATTGTGCTATTTTCACATTGCACATTTCGTTAAATATTAAAATGAGATACATTATATTTTTTAGTTAAAAAACTAAAGTGAAGTGATAAAATTAGATAATTCTTTCATCTCACAATACCATATTAGTGACATGTTGGAAACAAAATAAAATTAATTTAAGTTCTAGATTGAGTTTTCTGATAAGCAACTAGCTAGAAACAAGTTTTGGGCTATATGTAATATTTAGATTTATTAAACTCTATTAAACTTCTTGAATCTGAGAGTCAGTTAAGTTTGTCTCTGTAAAAGAATATAGTTTGTATACAATCAATCAGGTTTTTATGAAGTAGAAAATTGTGTCATCGACACATCCCCGTTTTTATCTAAATATCGAAATACTGTAAAGTAATCCTCCATTACCCAACCCCCAAACCTGTTCCATTAATTTAATTTAGATGAGGAAATAGCTGTCTGGAAACTTAGCTTTTCATAACACCCAGAAATGTACAGCAGGGGTTTATCAAACATGTACGGAACATTTGATACGCCTATCAAATTGCTCGCTGTAAGCAAGTCGGGCAAACAATTACATGTTCAACGAATCCAATTCTAGAATAACCGCCGCATTAAATCTGGTAACTCTGAATGACTCGGTGAATTAATCTATGTTTACTGTTATTTACAAATTTATTGACCGTTTTTTTTCATCATATTTCATCCCTCTTACTGCAAGTTTTATACACGTATAATAGGATACCGCACTGGTATTGTTTGCAATATATTCTTCGCTGTAACTAGGGCTGGGCATTTTCGAATACCTTGTGATATCAGAATCGAATCGAATTTTTTTTCGAATCGAATTTCGAATACTTGGAAATATGTAATTGTAAGCGACTTTTTTTATTGTAATTGGTTCTCTCAACAAATGAATTACTGAAGGCATAAATGACGTCACTCAGGTTGATTGTGTTTCAATTGTACTTGTGCTTATCTTGGGAAATTTAGATAAGGTATAGCCTACAAATTAAAGTGCTCATCCTGGGCAATTTAGATCAGTGAAAGGCTCACCATCGAACGTATGTGCTTATCATGGGCAAGTTAGATAAGATAATGCCTCACCATCAAAGTTATGTGCTTATTCTGGGCAAGTTAGATAATTTAAGGTCTCACAATCAAACTTGTGTGCGTGCTTATCCTGGGCAAGAAAGCCTTATCATTGAACTTATGTGCCTATCCTGGTAAATTCAGATAAGGTAAAGCCTCATCATCAAACTGATGTGCTTATACTGGGAAATTTATACAAGGTAAAGCCTCACCATCAAACTAAAGTGCTTATCTTGGGCATATTAGATAAGTTAAGGGCTCATCATCAAAAGTGTGTGCTTATCCTGGTAAAGTTAGATAAGTAAAGTCTTCCCATCAAACTTATGTGCTTATTCCGGGCAAATTATATAAGTTAAAGCCTCACTATCAAACTTATTTGCTTATTCTGGGCAGGTTAGATAAGATAAGGCTTCACCATCAAACTTATGTACTTATCCTGGGCAAGTTAGGTAAGTTGAAGCCTTCCCATCAAATTTATGTGCTTATTCATGGCAAGTTAGATAAGATATGGCCGCACCATCAAACTAATGTGCTTATTCTTGGCAAGTTAGATAAGTAAAGGCCGCACCATCAAACTTAGGTGAGTATCCTGGGAAAGTTAGATAAATTACAGCCTCGCCATCGAACTTAGGTTCTTATCCTGGGAAACGTAGGTAAGTTAAAGCCTCACCATCAAACTTATGTGCTTATCCTGGACAAGTTAGACACTGGAACGTAGCATGTGTACCAGGTTAGGGTTAGGCCATAATTTTAAATTTGATTTTTCTTATTTCAGTACTATTACGAGTTAGGGTACTTAAAACTTATATTAATCATCCTTAAGATTAAAATTGGGTAATATCAAGACAGTTCCAAGAGTAATGTTAAGAGATTGTTTTCTTTACACACTTTGCTCAAATCAAGTGTAGGTTCATAGTCGATATTCATATTATTTCAACTCTGGAAATTCTGATAAATCCGACCTACCATCAATGTTCGTAACATTCTGCACGACTTTGTCAGCATGAACTTCATGAATCTGCTCAGCTCGAACTTCTTGAATATGGGAGTCAGTTATGCTTGTCTCTGTACAAAAGAAATATTCTATTTATAAAAATAGGTTTTCATATTGGGCGTTGGAGCGTAAAAAAAAACTGTGCTATTCTCACATTGCACATTTGGTTAAATATTAAAATGAGATACATTATAATCTTTAGTCGACAAACTAAATTGAAGTGACAAATATAGATAATTCTTCCATCTCACAATACCATATTAGTGACAAAAGCACATACGTGTTGGAAGCGAAATGAATTTAATTCAAGTTCTAGATTGAGTTTTTTGATAAGTAACTAGCTAGAAACAAGTTTTGGTCTATATGTAATGTTTAGATTTATTAAACTATTTGAATCTGAGAGTCAGTTATGTTTGTCTCTGTAAAAGAATATAGTTTGTATGCAATCAATCAGATTTTATGAAGTAGAAAATTGTGTCATTGGCACATCCCCTGAATGACTCACAGAATTAATCTATGTTTTCTGTTATTTACAAATTTATTGACGTTTTTTTTTCATCATATTTCACCCCCCTTACTGCAAGTTTTATACACGTATAATAGGATACCGTACTGGTATTGTTTGCAATGTATTCTTCGCTGTAACTAGGGCGAATACTTCGAATACTTGGAAATATGTAATTGTAAGCGACTTTTTTTATTGTAATTGGTTCTCTCAACAAATGAATTACTGAAGGCATAGAATACGTCACTCAGGTAGATTGTGTTGCAATTGTAATTGTGCTTATCTTGGGAAATTTAGATAAGGTATAGCCCACAAATAAAAGTGCTCATCCTGGGCAATTTAGATGAGTTAAGGGCTCACCATCACACGTATGTGCTTATCATGGGCAAGTTAGATACGATAAAGCCTCACCATCAAATTTATGTGCTTATTCATGGCAAGTTAGATAAGATAAGGCTTCACCATCAAACTTATGTGCTTATTCTTGGCAAGTTAGATAAGTAAAGGCCGCACCATCAAACTTAGGTGAGTATCCTGGGAAAGTTAGATAAATTAAGGCCTAACAATCAAACTTATGTGCTTATCCCGGGAATGTTAGATAAGTAAAGCCTCGCTATCAATCTTTTTCCTTTTTTCTGGGCAAAATAGATAAGATAAGGCTTCACCATCAAACTTATGTACTTATCCTGGGCAAGTTAGATAAGTTAAAGCCTTCCCATCAAACTTATGTGCTTATTCTTGGCAAGTTAGATAAGATAAGACCGCACCATTAAAATTTCTGTGCTTATTCTGGGGAAGTTAGATAAGTAAAGGCCTCAACATCAAACTTAGGTGCTTATCCTGGACAAGTTAGATAAGTTAAGGTATCACCATCAAATTTATGTGCTTATCCTGGGCAAGTTAGGTAAGTTAAAGCCTTCCCATCAAACTTACGTGCTTATTCTTGGCAAGTTAGATAAGATAAGGTCGCATCATCACACCTATGTGCTTATTCTGGGAAAGTTAGATATGTAAAGGCCGCACCATCAAACTTAGGTGAGTATCCTGGGAAAGTTAGATAAGTTAAAGCCTCGCCATCGAACTTAGGTTCGTATCCTTGGAAACTTAGGTAAGTTAAAGCCTCACCATCAAACTTATGTGCTTATCCTGGGCAAGTTAGACACTGGAACGTAGCATGTGTACCAGGTTAGGGTTAGGCCATAATTTTAAATTCGATTTTCCTTATTTCAGTACTATTACGAGTTGGGTACTTAAAACTTATACTAATCATCATTAGGATTAAAATTGGGGCAATATCAAGACAGTTCTAAGAGTAATGTTAAGTCATTGCTTTCTTTACACACTTTGCTAAAATCAAGTGTAGGTTCGTAGTCAATATTCATATAATATCAACTCTGGAAATTCTGATAAATCCGACCTACCATCAATGTTCGTAACATTCTGCACGACCTTGTCAGCATGAACCTCATGAATCTGCTCAGCTCGAACTTCTTGAATATGGGAGTCAGTTATGCTTGTCTCTGTACGAAAGAAATATTTTAAATATAAAAATAAGTTTTCAAATTGGGCATTGGAGCGTAAAAAAAAACTGTGCTATTTTCACATTGCACATTTGGTTAAATATTAAAATGAGATACATTATAATCTTTAGTCGACAAACTAAATTGAAGTGACAAATATAGATAGTTTTTCCATCTCACAATACTTTATTAGTGACAAAAGCAAATACGTGTTGGAAGCGAAATGAATTTAATTCAAGTTCTAGATTGAGTTTTTTGATAAGTAACTAGCTAGAAACAAGTTTTGGTCTATATGTAATGTTTGAATTTATTAAACTTCTTGAATCTGAGAGTCAGTTATGTTTGTCACTGTAAAAGAATATAGTTTGTATACAATCAATCAGATTTTTATGAAGTAGAAAATTGTGTCATCGACACATCCCCGTTTTTATCTAAATATCGAAATACTGTAAAGTAATTCTCCATTACCCAACCCCCATACCTATTCCATCAATTTAATTTAGATGAGGAAATAGCTGTCTGGAAACTTAGCTTTTCATAACACTCAGAAATGTACAGCAGGGGTTTATCAAACATGTACGAAACATTTGATACGCCTATCAAATTGCTCGCTGTAAGCAAGTCGGGCAAACAATTACATGTGCAAGGAATCCAATTCTAGAATAACCGCCGCATTAAAACTGGTAACTCTGAATGACTCAGTGAATTAATCTATAATTACTGTTATTTACAAATTTATTGACCATTTTTTTTCATCATATTTCATCCCCCTTACTGCTAGTTTTATACACGTATAATAGGATACCGTACTGGTATTGTTTGCAATATATTCTTCGCTGTAACTAGGGCTGGGCATTTTCGAATACCCTGTGATATCAGAATCGAATCGAATATTTTTTCGAATCGAATTTCGAATACTTGGAAATATGTAATTGTAAGCGACTTTTTTTATTGTAATTGGTTCTCTCAACAAATGAATTACTGAAGGCATAGAATACGTCACTCAGGTAGATTGTGTTGCAATTGTACTTGTGCTTATCTTGGGAAATTTAGATAAGGTATAGCCCACAAATTAAAGAGCTCATCCTGGGCAATTTAGATGAGTTAAGGGCTCACCATCACACGTATGTGCTTATCATGGGCAAGTTAGATACGATAAAGCCTCACCATCAAATTTATGTGCTTATTCATGGCAAGTTAGATAAGATAAGGCCGCACCATCAAACTTATGTGCTTGTTCTTGGCAAGTTAGATAAGTAAAGGCCGCACTACAAACTTAGGTGAGTATCCTGGGAAAGTTAGATAAATTAGGGCCTAACAATCAAACTTATGTGCTTATCCCGGGAAAGTTAGATAAGTAAAGCCTCGCTATCAAACTTTTTCCTTTTTTCTGGGCAAAATAGATAAGATAAGGCTTCACCATCAAACTTATGTACTTATCCTGGGCAAGTTAGATAAGTTAAAGCCTTCCCATCAAACTTATGTGCTTATTCTTGGCAAGTTAGATAAGATAAGGCCGCACCATTAAAATTTCTGTGCTTATTCTGGGGAAGTTAGATAAGTAAAGGCCTCAACATCAAACTTAGGTGCTTATCCTGGACAAGTTAAATAAGTTAAGGCATCACCATCAAATTTATGTGCTTATCCTGGGCAAGTTAGGTAAGTTAAAGCCGTCCCATCAAACTTACGTGCTTATTCTTGGCAAGTTAGATAAGATAAGGTCGCACCATCACACTTATTTGCTTATTCTGGGAAAGTTAGATAAGTAAAGGCCGCACCATCAAACTTAGGTGAGTATCCTGGGAAAGTTAGATAAGTTAAAGCCTCGCCATCGAACTTAGGTTCGTATCTTTGGAAACTTAGGTAAGTTAAAGCCTCACCATCAAACTTATGTGCTTATCCTGGGCAAGTTAGACACTGGAACGTAGCATGTGTACCAGGTTAGGGTTAGGCCATAATTTTAAATTCGATTTTCCTTATTTCAGTACTATTACGAGTTGGGTACTTAAAACTTATACTAATCATCATTAAGATTAAAATTGGGGCAATATCAAGACAGTTCCAAGAGTAATGTTAAGAGATTGCTTTCTTTACACACTTTGCTAAAATCAAGTGTAGGTTCATAGTCAATATTCATATAATATCAACTCTGGAAATTCTGATAAATCCGACCTACCATCAATGTTCGTAACATTCTGCACGACCTTGTCAGCATGAACCTCATGAATCTGCTCAGCTCGAACTTCTTGAATATGGGAGTCAGTTATGCTTGTCTCTGTACGAAATAAATATTTTAAATATAAAAATAAGTTTTCAAATTGGGCATTGGAGCGTAAAAAAAAAAACTGTGCTATTTTCACATTGCACATTTGGCTAAATATTAAAATGAGATACATTATAATCTTTAGTCCACAAACTAAATTGAAGTGACAAATATAGATAATTCTTCCATCTCACAATACCATATTAGTGACAAAAGCAAATACGTGTTGGAAGCGAAATGAATTTAATTCAAGTTCTAGATTGAGTTTTTTGATAAGTAACTAGCTAGAAACAAGTTTTGGTCTATATGTAATGTTTGAATTTATTAAACTTCTTGAATCTGAGAGTCAGTTATGTTTGTCACTGTAAAAGAATATAGTTTGTATACAATCAATCAGATTTTTATGAAGTAGAAAATTGTGTCATCGACACATCCCCGTTTTTACCTAAATATCGAAATACTGTAAAGTAATCCTCCATTACCCAACCCCCATACCTGTTCTATTAATTTAATTTAGATGAGGAAATAGCTGTCTGGAAACTTAGCTTTTTATAACACTCAGAAATGTACAGCAGGGGTTTATCAAACATGTACGAAACATTTGATACGCCTATCAAATTGCTCGCTGTAAGCAAGTCGGGCAAACAATTACATGTTCAACGAATCCAATTCTAGAATAACCGCCGCATTAAAACTGGTAACTCTGAATGACTCAGTGAATTAATCTATGTTTACTGTTATTTACAAATTTATTGACCATTTTTTTTCATCATATCTCATCCCCCTTACTGCAAGTTTTATACACGTATAATAGGATACCGTACTGGTATTGTTTGCAATATATTTTTCGCTGTAACTAGGGCTGGGCATATTCGAATACCTTGTGATATCAGAATCGAATCGAACATTTTTTTCGAATCGAATCGAATTTCGAATACTTGGAAATATGTAATTGTAAGCGACTTTTTTTTATTGTAATTGGTTCTCTCAACAAATGAATTACTGAAGGCATAAAATACGTCACTCAGGTAGATTGTGTTGCAATTGTACTTGTGCTTACCTTGGGAAATTTAGATAAGGTAAAGCCCACAAATTAAAGTGCTCATCCTGGGCAATTTAGATGAGTTAAGGGCTCACCATCAAACGTATGTGCTTATCGTGGGCAAGTTAGATAAGATAAAGCCTCACCATCAAAGTTATGTGCTTATTCTGGGCAAGTTAGATAATTTAAGGCCTCACAATCAAACTTGTGTGCGTGCTTATTCTGGGCAAGATAGCCTCATCATCAAACTTATGTGCCTATCCTGGGAAATTCAGATAAGGTAAAGCCTCATCATCAAACTGATGTGTTTATACTGGGAAATTGATATAAGGTAAAGCCTCACCATCAAATTAAAGTGCTTATCCTGGGCATATTAGATAAGTTAGGGGCTCACCATCAAAAGTATGTGCTTATCCTGGTAAATTTAGATAAGTAAAGCCTTCCCATCAAACTTATGTGATTATTCCGGGCAAATTATATAAGTTAAAGCCTCACCATCAAACTTATGTACTTATCCTTGGAAAGTTCATTAAGTTAGAGCCTTCCCGTCAAATTGGCAAGTTAGGCAAGTTAGATAAGATAAAGCCGAACCATCCAACTTATGTGCTTATTCTGGAAAGTTAGATAGGTAAAGGCTTCACCATCAAACTTAGGTGCTTATCCTAGACAAGTTAAATAAGTTGAAGCATCACCATTAAACTTATGTGCTTATTTTGGACAAGTTAGGTAAGTTAATCCTTCCCATCAAACTTATGTGCCTATTCATGGCAAGTTAGATAAGATAAAGCATCACCATCAAACTTATCTGCTTATCCTGGGCAAGTTAGATAAGTTAAGGTCTCACAATCGAACTGATTTGCTTATCCTGGGCAAGTTAGATAAGTTAAAGCCTCACCATCAAACTTATGAGCTTATCTTGGGAAAGTTGGATAAGTTAAAGCCTCAATATCAAACTTATGAGCTTATCTTGGGAAAGTTGGTGAAGGTAAAAGGATAAGAAAAAAAATAAGATAAAATAAGATAAAAAATAAGATGAAAAAAATTGAGAAATTTAACTCGACCATTGACGCAAAAAAAAATGGCTGCAATTCGAAATTTTCCTCCGAACCGATTCGAATAATTAACTATTCGACTCTTAATGCTCAGCCCTAACTACCAAATAAATGTGAATGTTGATAACATTACATAAGTGACATAGTGACCTGCAATAAGAACCAAGCATTAATCTAAAGTGTGGTTCAAATTTATGTTTTATATCAAACAATTGGCTGAAAAGAATTAGGGTAATAGTTTTACTTAAGAATTTTTCTACTCTGGAAATCTTGGGGAATCAAACCTACCATCAATGTTTGTTACATTCTGCTCGACCTTCTCAGCATGAACTTCACGAATCTGCTCAGCTCGAACTTCTTGAATGAGAGAGTCAGTTATGTTCGTCTCTGTAAAAAATAAATATTTGTATAAGAAATATTGGTATTTCAAATTCAGCATTAGCTCTAAATGATAGTAATATTGCACGAAAAAGAAAATCGAAAGGGGGCTTGCTAACCAGACAACATACACACAAAAATGTCATAGACTTGACAGTAACTACTAAGTGGGGAGGGCTCTAAGGCCTCTCTCTCTCTACTTAGGCTCTATACAAAAACCAGTATGTAAATAGCTAATATGTGAATTGGAAAAGCCAGAACCTTCGCCACTCAGCTTTCTCTTATACCCTGAGAAAAGTAGTGGTGACAGAAAAATATTTGAAATTAAATTTTTTATAATATAATTGAGTTAGTATTTGACCAATTGAAGTTCATTGGATTGATTGAAAAATAAAAACCCTTTTTTAATTTAATGTTGATTCTTTATTTCTGTTTATTAATTAGTTCTGATTACCCAAGGTTGGGTTAGGTTATTTCCCACCACTAAGATGTGTCAGATTATTTCAGGTTAAAGCAAGTGAGCTAAGTTAATGCCCCAATGAAGCATTTGCTGGACATGCTGATATTAAATTATTTGCTAATATATTTCTGGAACAATTACTGTCTGGTTCTAGTCCACATCTTTATTTTTACAATTTGGACGCCCAAAACTCATTCGATGTAAAAAGAAACAAGACCTGTTCGTAAAGAATTAAGATTGTTGCAATACGGTAATGGTGAAACGGACAGTAATTCGTTAATCGACATCAATTATAATACGCAAGTTGTAAGGAAAACGCGAAAAGCATGCAACACTCTCCGTCGTCGAACTCTCTGTGATGACTGTTTTGAATGTCTATCGCGTCTGCGTGTGCGTCGTGCAAATGTTAAACATCATGCGCGAGAGATCTCTGCGTGTGCGCGCCGCAAAACAAAATTTTGCTCTTCGACCTATAACACATACGGTATTGGATATTGTGTACTGAATGAACTAACTCCAAGCCCTTTTTCTTGTTCACTCCATGTTTCGGATCGGTATGTGTCCGTTGCCACTAGGATGCTTGAACGAAATAGTATTATAAAGATAAATACGAATAGCACAAGAATAGACTATGATCTAACGAAAGCTTACATTTATACTTGTTATTCCTTGTAAAAAGATTATGCTATTCCAATTTATAATAACTAATAAAGGAAATACTCGAAATTAGGAAATTGCCGCACTCTATCGAAGACTCATAAACCGAACCCTGTTATCGAATCCTTTTGAATTCCAATACTTTAGGATTCTGAATTGTTCAACTTTACTACTTACGCATCCATGGAAGGTTAATAATAACTATCAAAATAAAATACACGCGAGATCTTCGTTAAATGAAACCACTTCAGCTAACTTCATGGAACGAGAATACCTAATTGCGTTAATAAAGACACGATATCTGTCACATGATTATAATGTGTGCTATAATTATGGGCTAAGCAGTGTGGATCCGTATGTGTCAATACTAAATGGATATAATTCCTAATTACATTCCGAATAACCAAAGTTCATTGAGCAAATCTCTGACTCTTAACATTCTGCTTCTTCGTAATGTACGTTCAGTCGTTCACCTCTACAAAGCTCAGGACAAACACTAATCAGTTCAAATTATGTGATCGGTCTCATAAGACTCCTGTTAACATGCATACTTAATGAAATGAATGTTCTTTAAGAAAATGAATATTTTGTTTCTCCGTGAGAATTATTTTAACACTAAAAATTCGACCCCACTTAACCGCTCAAAATCCAATCAAAAAATTTGACTGAAAGCAGTTTAAATCGGAGCAAATGCAGAGACTGACTCAAAGGCAAGCAAACTCAGCAAAGGGTTACAAAGCTTTACGTGAGCTATTAAATTGAAAGCAGATGCACGACATTATATGAGCGAGCAAATATGCCATTTCGCAGATATTGCAATCCTACCGCTATAGTTCCCTCCAATCACGGGGACGTATCGAAACCAAAAATAATTTTCTTGAGATTGACATATAATAATGTCGATGTTATCTGGTTCGGACGGTTACGAAAGCTTAGCCGTGATAAAAATCCGAAGACCGTAGACTGAAAATCGACCTCATAAGGAAATCGGCTTTTTTCTATGTATCATGGCCACAAAGCATGGAAAGAAATATAGAAACGAGCTTCCTAAAATAGATTAACAGCTACTTGCCACACCGCTTTGCAAGAAAAAACGAAATAAGATTTACGCGGAAGAGCGCGCAGTGTTGTTTTGTTACACATTCTGAAACGTGTTTTTTTATGTTTCCATCATGACGTCACGGACTCGAAACATTCGACTCGATGATTGCACCTATCCCTCGAATTTGCCGAATCCAACAAATACAGAGGACTTGTGCTAGTCATTAGTGAAGTTTCTAAGGTGTGATCGATAGCGCGATTGAAATAAAATTTATTTAACAAGACTCGTGATTATAACCTTTGTGTGTTTTCAGATTATTATTCCATTGGGTTCTATAAAGAACATATCATAGGCGTATTTTAGTGCAGGGGTGTGCAAGATACTAATAACTGGTTGAAAGTGCGGGACGCACCTTTATTTAACAATTAACATAGGTTTGCTAGTAGTTGCAGGCTCAAAAATTTTAGTTTTTGATCGTATGGCATACGTTGTTCGTTTTGCACAAGCTGTTGAAGCGCGAAGGCATTGGAATCATTCGCGCATACTAGATTAAACTAAATTGAAGAAAACTAGTTTCAAAGGCAAGTCATTTAAAATTGTCACTTCTCCGAGGACCGCACAAATTTTTTGGGCGACCGCATTTCTCCCGCGGACCACCGGTTGCACACCTCTATTTTAGTGAATAAACAAAATGGTCTAGACTAGACATCGAATTAGAGTTTCAAAAGTGACGACTCAATTCCGGTTTAGATTCCAAAATTCGTCCCTATTTCTGAGTCGCTGATCACGATATTTTGATTGCATCGACTGGAATTGGGATTGATATTGGGCCTTGTTTGTGTTGACACTGATTTATTTATGAAACATTTACGAATGCTCTCACATATTGAACGCTAAAATTTCATCTAAAACTCAAGATATCTCACCCGTAATACTTGGAATCGATGATTGATCTTGACACTGATCCTCCATTTAAATCCTTATTTGTCATCAGATTATAGAATTATAACTGTGAAAAAAGATTGTTACATTTCTGATTATCATAGAATGAGAGAGATTGTAATTGGACGGACACTTGAGTTTTGCCATAAAATATCCAACCTAAATTACATCATTAATTTCATTTAGTTACGTTTGCACCCAAACGGTTCCTAACCTTGCTGCCACATTTTCGTAAATCGATATTTCAAAAACTAAAATGACATACACCAACCATCTTGCCTCTTGCATTCTGACAACCTAATATAGGTTTTGTGCTAGACGTTTTTTTAAGCTTTCACCTTCAACCCCTAATTCCTAACCCATGCCGAACGAACCCAAACCTCGGAGATTGTTACTACGCAAGTTAACCCAACATTTATCTATTCCACAGCCTGCTATAGCCTGAAGTAAGCTCGGGCGTTGTCCTCGCTATGACGTAGGAAATGACTCAACTTATATGAGGAAATAGAGTTGAGATATGACGGAAGCCAAGATTTCTATGAAAACCGATAACATGTATGGTTACCATGGAAATCTTAACGCAGCGCGTTAACAAATTGCTTTATGTGCAAGAGGATTGCTGGACTCCTCGCCACCGTAGTGCAATAGTGTAGTTCACAAAACCGCTGGTCTGTTACTGCTTCCTACACCATCACGTCCAAGCATCTAAAACAGATAACTGGTTAACTATTCGCGTACCCGACATGGAATGGTAACGTGACGTGAGGCCGTTGACTAAACCGTTTTATCGGCTTCCCTCCCCCAGGGATAAATATGTAAATCCTATCATATCCTAAAAGCCATTGCTAGAATTGCAGACTGCTTTAAATACCTGAATTAGATAAGAAGGACAGTTGAAAGCGTTGTCGTGGCCCCTTTATACTAGGGATTACCACAAGGCGGTACTTGAGACACTTACGATAGCGTTATGCTATAATAGAGGGACAATAAGCCGGTTGCTGCAAAAGTTCATTATATCACTAGATATGGCGCAAAAACGACAGCCACGGGGGATCCAAAAAAAATGCTTCTGACTCCAAAAATTTGAAAGCGATTATTCAAGTATAGATACAGGGTAAAGTGATATTTATCTTAACAGCATGGATGTTTCAATAACATGATAACGATTCATAGGCACAATCCTGCAATTAAAATGCAAATATTCACGATTGCAAACGTCTCTAAGACATCGGAAATTCCAAGTTACATCAAAAAGTAATTCCAAATCTCTCGTTTTCGTAAACAGATATATGAAACTCTAAAAGTATATTTTGAACAATTCTGCAGTATAGGTTCATTTAATCTCAATTTTTGCCACCACAAACTTTAGACATTTCAACGAGGTTTTGTCGAAACTTACGTCCAAATTCGCCTTTAATCCGCTATAACCTGCCACGCTAACAGTTCGACCGTCATTCCCAAACTAACTATTCAACTCACGAAACATCTGAAACAGAAAAACTATCTCCAACCGCTGACGAAATTCCCACTGTGCGCTACTATACACGATCGCTGCCATCAATCATGCTGTATTGCGCCCGAACGGATATTATCGGCGAAGTAAAGAAACCTGATACTATTATTGAATACGCACTATTGGTCGAATTATACGCAATTAAACACGGCCATGTAGCCAACAACAGGGATTCACACGCATTGCTATAACAATCACACATGGCCAGTGTTGAAGTTTTTCCAAAGTTTATCAACCCGTTGACTGTAAAGTAAATTACCAATCACAGTCCTGACCTATGAGTGGAAAAACATTTTGACAACATAGTTGTATTATTCAGGTCCGAGCCGGACCGACCGTTAATGACTGGCGTTACGAAAATGAGAAGTATGGTTTTGCCTTTCCAGTCATTATCTCGGATTATAATAAATATTATAATTTCCCCCCAAAATATATACAGAACATCAGCGAACACACAAAATAAGTTAAAACGGTAGAACATCAAAAAGTTTGGTTTTAAGTAGAAATACGTGTGACAGTTTACCTAAATAACAGATTCAAACATATATCACCAAACACAGCATACATAGATCAGTCCACCATTGCAACACGGGGTTTTAGTTTGTATAAAAGGAAACCCTCACGCTCGACAGTCTTTTTTACCTCTGAGTGAGTGTCCGTAACTTTGACAAGAGATGAGTCTCCTTTACTTCGGAGTGAGTGCCCATAACTTTGCTCAGAGATGAGTCTCCTTTACTTACGAATGAGTGCCCGTAACTTTTCTCAGAAATGAGTTTTTTCACTTCTGAGTGAGTACCCGTAACTTTGCTCAGAGAGAAGTCTTTTTCACCTCTGAGTGAGTGCCCATAACTTTGCCCAAAGATAAATCTCCTTTACTCACGAGTGAGTGCTCTTAACGTTTCTCAGAGATGAGTTTTGTTTTACTTCTGAGTGAGTGCCCATAACTTTGCTCAGAGATGAGTTTCCTTTACTTCTGAGTGAGTGCCCACAACTTTGCACAGAGATGAGTTTCCTTTACTTCTGAGTGAGTGCCCATAACTTTACTCAGAGATGAGTTTCCTTTACTTCTGAGTGAGTGCCCACAACTTTGCACAGAGATGAGTTTCCTTTACTTCTGAGTGAGTGCCCATAACTTTGCTCAGAGATGAGTCTCATTTACTTCACGTGCCCTTAACGTTTCTCAAAGATGAGTTTTTTTTTAATTCTGAGTGATTGCCTGTAATTTTTCTCAGAGATGAGTCTTCTTCACTTCTGAGTGAGTGCCCACAACTTTGCACAGAGATGAGTCTCCTTTACTTACGAGTGAGTGCCCTTAACGTTTCTCAGAAATGAGTTTTTTTCACTTCTGAGTGAGTGCCCGTAACTTTGCTCAGAGATAAGTCTTTTTCATCTCTGAGTGAGTGCCCTTAACGTTTCTCAGAGATGAGTCTTCTTTATTTCTGAGCAATTGGTCATAACTTCGATTAAAGATGTGTCTTCTTTACTTCTAAGGGAGTGCCAGTAACTTTGCTCAAAGATGAGTCTTCTTTCCTTCTGAATGAGTGCCCGTAACTTCACTAAGAGATGAGTCTTCTTTACTTCGGAGTGAGTGCCCTTAACGTTTCTCAGAGATGAGTTTTTTTTTACTTCTGAGTGATTGCCTGTAACTTTGCTCAAAGATGAGTCTCATTTACCTCTAAGTGAGTGCCCTTAACGTTTCTCAAAGATGAGTTTTTTTAATTCTGTGTGATTGCCTGTAACTTTTCTCAGAGATGAGTCTTCTTTACTTCTGAGTGAATGCCCATAACTTTGCTCAGAGATGAGTTTCCTTTACTTCTGAGTGAGTGCCCACAACTTTGCACAGAGATGAGTTTCCTTTACTTCTGAGTGAGTGCCCATAACTTTACTCAGAGATGAGTTTCCTTTACTTCTGAGTGAGTGCCCACAACTTTGCACAGAGATGAGTTTCCTTTACTTCTGAGTGAGTGCCCATAACTTTGCTCAGAGATGAGTTTCCTTTACTTCTGAGTGAGTGCCCATAACTTTGCTCAGAGATGAGTTTCCTTTACTTCTGGGTGAGTGCCCATAACTTTGCTCAGAGATGAGTTTCCTTTACTCCTGAGTGAGTGCCCACAACTTTGCTCAAAGATGAGTCTTCTTTACTTCTGAATGAGTGCCCGTAACTTCACTAAGAGATGAGTCTTCTTTACTTCGGAGTGAGTGCCCTTAACGTTTCTCAGAGATGAGTTTTTTTTTACTTCTGAGTGATTGCCTGTAACTTTGCTCAGAGATGAGTCTCATTTACTTCTAAGTGAGTGCCCTTAACGTTTCTCAAAGATGAGTTTTTTTAATTCTGAGTGATTGCCTGTAACTTTTCTCAGAGATGAGTCTTCTTTACTTCTGAGTGAGTGCCCATAACTTTGCTCAGAGATGAGTCTCCTTTACTCACGAGTGAGTGCCCTTAACGTTTCTCAGAGATGAGTTTTTTTTACTTCTGAGTGAGTGCCCTTAACGTTTCTCAGAGATGAGTTTTTTTTTACTTCTGAGTGATTGCCTGTAACTTTGCTCAGAGATGAGTTTCCTTTACTGCTGAGTGAGTGCCCACAACTTTGCACAGAGATGAGTTTCCTTTACTTCTGAGTGAGTGCCCATAACTTTGCTCAGAGATGAGTTTTCTTTACTTCTGAGTGAGTGCCCACAACTTTGCACAGAGATGAGTTTCCTTTACTTCTGAGTGAGTGCCCATAACTTTGCTCAGAGATGAGTTTCCTTTACTTCTGGGTGAGTGCCCATAACTTTGCTCAGAGATGAGTTTCCTTTACTTCTGAGTGAGTGCCCACAACTTTGCTCAAAGATGAGTCTTCTTTACTTCTGAATGAGTGCCCGTAACTTCACTAAGAGATGAGTCTTCTTTACTTCGGAGTGAGTGCCCTTAACGTTTCTCAGAGATGAGTTTTTTTTTACTTCTGAGTGATTGCCTGTAACTTTGCTCAGAGATGAGTCTCATTTACTTCTAAGTGAGTGCCCTTAACGTTTCTCAAAGATGAGTTTTTTTAATTCTGAGTAATTGCCTGTAACTTTTCTCAGAGATGAGTCTTCTTTACTTCTGAGTGAGTGCCCATAACTTTGCTCAGAGATGAGTCTCCTTTACTCACGAGTGAGTGCCCTTAACGTTTCTCAGAGATGAGTTTTTTTTACTTCTGAGTGATTGCATGTAACTTCGCTCAGAGATGAGTCTTCTTTACTTCTGAGTGAGTGCCCATAACTTTGCTCAGAGATGAGTTTCCTTTACTTCTGAGTGAGTGCCCACAACTTTGCACAGAGATGAGTTTCCTTTACTTCAGAGTGAGTGCCCATAACTTTGCTCAGAGATGAGTTTCCTTTACTTCTGAGTGAGTGCCCACAACTTTGCACAGAGATGAGTTTCCTTTACTTCTGAGTGATTGCCAATAACTTTGCTCAGAGATGAGTTTTCTTTACTTCTGAGTGAGTGCCCATAACTTTGCTCAGAGATGAGTTTCCTTTACTCCTGAGTGAGTGCCCATAACTTTGCTCAGAGATGAGTTTCCTTTACTTCTGAGTGAGTGCCCACAACTTTGCTCAAAGATGAGTCTGCTTTACTTCTGAATGAGTGCCCGTAACTTCACTAAGAGATGAGTCTTCTTTACTTCGGAGTGAGTGCCCTTAACGTTTCTCAGAGATGAGTTTTTTTTACTTCTGAGTGATTGCCTGTAACTTTGCGCAGAGATGAGTCTCCTTTATTTCTAAGTGAGTGCCCTTAACGTTTCTCGGAGATGAGTTTTGTTACTTCTGAATGATTGCTTGTAACTTTGCTCAGAGATGAGTCTCCTTTAATTCTAAGTGAGTGCCCTTATAGTTTCTCGGAGATGAGTTTTGTTACTTCTTTTTTTTACTTCTGAGTGAGTGCCCATAATTTTGCTTAGAGATGAGTCTCCTTTATTTCTAAGTAAGTGCCCTTAACGTTTCTCAGAGATGAGTTTTTTTACTTCTGAGTGATTGCCTGTAACTTTGCTCAGAGATGAGTCTCCTTTACTTCTAAGTGAGTGCCCTCAACGTTTCTCAGAGCTGGGTTTTTTTACTTCTGAGTGATTGCCTGTAACTTTGCTCAGAGATGAGTCTCCTTTAATTCTAAGTAAGTGCCCTAAACGTTTCTCAGAGATGAGTTTTTTTACTTCTGATTGATTGCCTGTAACTTTTCTCAGAGATAAGTCTTTTTCACCTCTGAGTGAGTGCACTAAGAGATGAGTCTTCTTTACTTCGGAGTGAGTGCCCTTAACGTTTCTCAGAGATGAGTTTTGTTACTTCCGAATGATTGCTTGTAACTTTGCTCAGAGATGAGTCTCTTTTACTTCTGAGTAAGCGCACAACTTTGCTCAGAGATGAGTCTCTTTTACTTTTGAGTGAGTGCTCGTAACTTTGCTCAGAGATGAGTCTCCTTTACTTCTAAGTGAGTGCCCTTAACGTTTCTCAGAGATGAGTTTTTTTTTCTTCTGAGTGATTGCCTGTTACTTTGCTCAGAGATGAGTCTCCTTTAATTCTAAGTAAGTGCCCTAAACGTTTCTCAGAGATGAGTTTTTTTACTTCTGATTGATTGCCTGTAACTTTTCTCAGAGATAAGTCTTTTTCACCTCTGAGTGAGTGCCCATAACTTTGCTCAGAGTTAAGTGTCCTTTACTCACGAGTGAGTGCCCTTAACGTTTCTCAGAGATGAGTTTTTTTTACTTCTGAGTGAGTGCCCATAATTTTGCTTAGAGATGAGTCTCCTTTATTTCTAAGTAAGTCCCCTTAACGTTTCTCAGAGATGAGTTTTTTTACTTCTGAGTGATTGCCTGTAACTTTGCTCAGAGATGAGTCTCCTTTACTTCTAAGTGAGTGCCCTTAACGTTTCTCAAAGCTGAGTTTTTTTACTTCTGAGTGATTGCCTGTAACTTTGCTCAGAGATGAGTCTCCTTTACTTCTAAGTGAGTTTCCTTAACGTTTCTCAGAGCTGAGTTTTTTTACTTCTGGGTGATTGCCTGTAACTTTGCTCAGAGATGAGTCTTCTTTACTTCTAAGTGAGTGCCCTGAACGTTTCTCAGAGATGAGTTTTTTTTTACTTCTGAGTGATTGCCTGTATCTTTGCTCAGAGATGAGTCTCCTTTACTTCTAAGTGAGTGCCCTTAACGTTTCTCGGAGATGAGTTTTGTTACTTCCGAATGATTGCTTGTAACTTTGCTCAGAGATGAGTCTCTTTTACTTCTGAGTAAGCGCTCAACTTTGCTCAGAGATGAGTCTCTTTTACTTTTGAGTGAGTGCTCGTAACTTTGCTCAGAGATGAGTCTCTTTTACTTTTGAGTGAGTGCCCGTGACGTTTCTCAGAGATGAGTCTCCTTTACTTTTGAGTGAGTTCGTCTCTATTTTGCCCAATGTTTTTTGTTGATTGGTCTCTTTCTTACCCAAGATGCTCATAATTATGGTAGGCGTGGTCACTTTTACTTATGAATCATTTTCTATTTACGATTGATTACTTAGAGCAGGGGTGTGCAAACTGCGGCCCGCGGGCCAAATGCGGCCCACAACGAAATATTGTGCGACCCGTGAAATAGTGCTAATTTTGAATGGTGTCCAGCCAGCGAAATGTGTTTTCAATTTATTTTAATCTGGCTCCCTTTGCTTGGCAAAGCTTATATCCGAGTCCTGTTTATAATCTATGCATATGACGTTACAATCTCCTAACAGCGAAGCAAACAACGCGATCCAGAAAGGTGCCACTTGCTGTACAGCATGCAATTTGTGGAGAGTGCGGAGCAGACACTAATGAATTAGTAAGAACGGCCAATTGAAGATTAGGCAATTGGAAAAAAGTTTGAAAAAAATTATAAGATATCTAAAAGCTAAATAGGTTTTGGGGCCAACCTATCAGTTGATTTTGTCTGAATCTAATCTAGAATAGGATTTGACAGCAAATTATTTAGAAATGAATCCTAGCGATTTTTACCGAAAACATCTCAACCAAGATAATTTTCCATATTTGAAAAAGTCATGGTCATTTCCGGCTCAACATATTTTTTTCTAAAATGGGCCTTATAAATCCGCCTGAAAGACAAAGACTTGGAAATGAATATCGCATTGTCAGCACTTACATTAAAGCCAATTTGGATAAAGGTAGTCGGGGAAATAATCCAGCCGCAAATTTCTCACTCAATTTGTTTAAATTTGAATAAAAGTTTTCAAACATTTTTGCGTTTCAACTCATCATTTTTGCAAGGACCTCCAATAATGCCATGAGATCAATTACAAAAAGACACTATTCCGTGTCTTGGCTGAAATATAGGAATGCATTTGTGTCAGGATGCAGCAAGAATCTTGAATAACATAGATAAACTGTTGCTCAAACTCAAACAAATACATTTTATCTCTTCTCGAGGAACACCAAGTAAATAAAGCAGTGGTAAGCGGAATATGTTCAGATGGTACGCGAGCAGTTTTGAATTATTGCAACAATTGAACTTTTGATTTGGCTAAAATATGCCAACAACGCTTTATCTTCCATACTGTATGTATTCGCTGTACGGCCTTTATGCATTTTTTCCCGGGCATCAATTACCTTGTTTATTTCCATAACCATAACCAATCAACAACAAGAGAGCTATGCTCGAATATATGCACACGTCACAAAGTGTCGCTCTTTATTATTCTGACGCATAAAAAACGAATCTCTTGAAGTCCACAGAAAGTAAAAAGCAATAGCCTTCTGGCGGAAAAATAAGTCTCTAACCCCTGAGAATTTCAAAGCAATCGGTACATTATTTTAAGAGAAAAGCGATTTTGTAATGATGATAAACAAGAACAACAACATAATATTGAAACGACCAATAACTGTCATTTCGACTTTTTTCTAGTTTTTATATATTTGACGTCAACGATCAGGTAAGACATTTATTCTCATTATTGTAGTTTTGGCATATATTCACACTTGGACCGAACAAAATACAAGAATATTACACCGAAACGCAGTCCTTATCTGAATGGAAATTGGCAATTTGGCGCTGTTGTGTCGGGCGTCAAAATTCATTTCCGCGACGCAGTGTGAAGTCGTCTCGGAAGTGAGCGAAAAATGATCTATGTGAGGTTGACGTGAAATCTCAATATTTTACGGAAATTACAATTCGGAATTTTAGGTTTTACTTAAATCTTGAACAACATCTTGCGATCACTCTGATAAATTATATACTTTGTTATCGCCCTCTAACGACTGTTGGTATTTTGACGATGATAGGCTCAGTAGAAGCGCCGTTGAACAGCGGGTAGTCATTTTTGGCATAAATTCCTTTTTTTAATAAAAAAATAATTGTGCAGAATTAAAAAAGTTAAGAAGTACACGTAACAGCGCTAGCCATAAAAATAAAACTGGCGAAATACTGCGCTTTTTAGCCGAGATATGACCGTTTTGATATTTTGTCCGAAGTTTGGAACCGTCCGAGGTTGTCCGAAGGCACTTTTATGGTACGGGTACTAGAACTGAAATCTTTTATATGTTTCCTGTTTATAATACAACAATGGTCTAGTTACGGAAGTGTAACTTGTCGAAAAAATACCTAATTTCAAACCGTTCCCGTACCGGGCTGTGTTACGGTATCGGAACTCCAACAGCCCTCACTTTACCAGTTCCTGTCTTGTGTCAGCCTGAAATTGCAAGATTATCCGGACAGTTGGTAGCCGGTATTATAACAGCAGATATAACAGTCTACAAATATATTGACACCAAACGATGCAGTACCGTAGTCTACCTTACATTTAGCGTTACCGGTACCATAACCTCAAAAAACTTCCGATTTTCTAGTAACAACAATTTGCGAAATCAGCCGTCACGCTTGGTGGATTAAAAACCGTGTTCCCATATTTAAAAGTAATACAGCGAAATTTTGGATGAAATATTAGATATCATAGGATTCATAGAGAATTTAGAAAAAAATAAAAGTAATAACCTTCTGACAAAAAAATCAATCCTTAATCACTTCAAATTTCAAAACAATTGGTCCGGTATTCGAATAGAAAAGCGATTTTATCATGACGAAGGAGGAAATCACATAATTTTGATGGCGTCTCAGCGAAAAAAATAGCCTTCTGGAGAAGAACTCTATCTTTAACCACTGAATATTTCAAAGCAATTGGTCCAGTCATCAAAGAGAAAAGCGATTTCTTCAAAACGTGTCAAAGAACAACAACAAGACTAAGAACAAGACTTACAACAACATAACAACAAAACGATCACTATGTCCACTACGTGTCCAACAACAACATAATATTGAAACAATCGCTATGTTTACTAAACGTGTCCAAAAAGTCAACAATTATGTAACAATTGCAATGTCTGCAACCGCTCTGACACTCCTGTCAAGTATGATATTCAAGTATTGTTGTAAAGTGAACATTGCCTCGTTTTTGTAGTTTTGCGGGTTATTTGTCAGTTTTGAGTTGTGTTTCGAAAAAAAAGTTGTGAATTAAATATCTTGATTGTCAGTATGTCTTCAAAGGAGCATTAATTTAGTTGCTGTAATCAAAAATGAGTCTCGCGAATGCTGCGATAGACTAGTCGAAATTAAGCTATCAGTCTGTGAGGCACATGATTGATTAATTTTAATGAAAGTGAGATTTTCAAACACGTAGATAAGCTTATAAGCATCACACACACAACACATCAAAATATTCTCAAAATAGATATACAGTAAAAATTTTTGAAATAGTAAAGTATAGGAAGAATTTGTCTGGGGTCAAGGGTCGGAGAAACGTTCTATGGACCAGTCCAGTCTTAAGAGAACGCCCTCGCCTGCTATTGTCCACGAACAAATCAAGATGGGCATGGTTCCGGTCGTCTTGCGAATTAGGTCACAAAAGATGTGGTGCCACATTATAAAATGCACAAATAGAACGTTTCTTGTGCCATTGTTCCCCACGCCAAAAATTTTTTTTTTTTCGGTGGTACGCGGTCAGTGAAAGGTTGAGAACCACTGAACTCGAGGAAAAATTTGTAGGTGGTTTCAGAAAATTTTAGCCTATAGTAAAATTCGACATAAAGATGCTACAGAAATACATTCGTGTTAATTCGTGCATCCTATATAGGTGGACCCCGAAGTATATGAACCCAGATGGTGGACCATAATTTTAGGTACAAATGTTACGGCAGTCACTTGGCTAGTTCCCAAACTCGTAATAGAACTAAAATAAGGAAAATTGGAATAAAATTATGGCTCTAACATACTTCGGGAGTACCCAATTTGGGGATTGCTATGTTTTTGCTATCACGAACTGATAAAACTTTACTATCAGTCGGGATTACTCGAGTCTAACTGCTTTAACTTTTTTAATGCCTTTGCGAGTATACGTATAACGAAACGGTGCTGTAGCAGGAATAAAGATAACTATTCTATTTAGTCCTTTTGCCGGAGGCGTGGTGGGAGGAAGGAAATGATCGCATGGACGAGGTCCTGGACATTTTGTTGTAGGGGTGAGCGTGTTACTTAGTTTGATGATTTAATTAATAATAATAAATACAAACATTTCACTCTTACTTGAATTCTTATCTTATTTAAGTTATTCATTGTTATGTACATCAACATCTATAATTTGTTTATACCCCGAATTATTTTTGAAGTTAGGAATTAGTATAGGTACTGTATATAAGTATATGTTCATTTCGACTCTATAATCAGCATAGATCGCGATAACTCGCCAGGACCGCAGAAAATTTTGGCACGTTCCTGTCCGCTGCACACTAGTGTTTCCGCGCTCGAGTCTGCGTGAGCCGTCCATTGTCCGAAACGTCTTTACCGGCTAAGTCCAACTCATTGGGTATTTCTACAAGGCCCGTCTGATGCAGTCACAATTAGACTTAAACCAAATTTTGATGCTTTAGCTAAAAAATAACTCAAGGAATTTGTTAAAATTGGGATTAAAAAAAGAACAACAACAAGACTAAGAACAACATAACAACAAAACGATCACTATGTCCACTACGTGTCCAACAACAACATAATATTGAAACGATCGCTATGTCCACTAAACGTGTCCAAAAAGTCAACAATGATGTAATTGCAATGTCTGCAGCCGCTCAGACACTCCTGTCCCTCAGGCAGATATTCAAGTATTGTTGTGTAAAGTACCAAAGTACCAAATACCAAATTTTGATGTTTTAGCTAAAAAATAACTCAAGCAATTTGTTGGAATTGGGATTAAATTGAGTTTTTGCTTGCGTATATGGTTTTCCATTTTTGCTTTCGTGACACTGTAAATTCGGTTCATAAAATTTGCCATTTTATGTCATACTTACATGGCCCGCTAGTTCAGGCGGGCAAAATTTTTGGCCCTGGTCCAAAAACCTTGCCTACAAGTGGTCTATACTAGGGTTAGTTCGGATACCTATAATTTATACTATTCGGGTAACGAATATATCCGGGTATTTTGTATTTTAACTATCCGGTTAACCGGATAGTTACTGCTAATTTCAGAGAACCGATTTCACATGATTTTTGCGGCGAATTGACTAAAAACCACCACACAGTTCTGTTGTAAATACGTACATATGTATTACTCAGCTTGAATAAAAATGATTGTGCATTTTGATGTTGCATGTGTTAATAAATAAAAATTTAAGCTCTGTAATCGTACAGAAGTACTGCTGAATAATATAATGAAACATTTTTTTAAATACTGTGTCCTAATTGTCTTTCCCTCGACTGCTAAGTTATTTTCTCATATTCAAATCCTATGTAAAAATTTATTTTATTTTTTTTTTTATTGTTAAATTTTTTGGAAGTTTTTTTTTTTTTGTCTAGCATATTTTCTTTGTATTTTGACTCGTACTAAATTTTGGTGTCGCAGACTCACTATGACCATTTCTTTGAGATTTTAAGTTCAATTAGGGTAGAATAGATTTATTTCGGCTGGTATATCTATTGATTCGGTTGATACATGGAAATTTGAAAAAATATATATACGAAAGGTAAAAGCAAGCACATAACATTTGGTCGTGTACTCAAAATTTTGAAATGCTACACAGATTACATGGAATCGGAAGTGTTGTGAAATGAGTCCTCGGAATTCAAACTGGTTTACATCATGATGAAATGCGTTCCTTCAATACACGCAACAACTAAAAGCCACACCCGACGAGAAAGCAACAAACTCACACCCACCCAACCAATGCTTTTTAACTGAATTCGTTCAAGTTAGTATTGCTTAAACTAAACTAAATCTAACTTTATAAAGCAAATGAGCTCTTCTAATAAGCGCAATATTTACATTTGTTTTGCGTGTTTTGTGATGTAATGGACCTTTCCCTGAACTTTGACCCCCGAAAAATTCTTCCTATACTTTACCATTGCAAAATTTTTGAGGCTATTTTAAGAGCGCTTTGGCAAGTTGGCGCCTGTTAAATGGGGTGTGTGTTTCAAATCATCATTATGATTCATCGCATACAACAATCGATTTTTTAAAAGTACCGGTAAAGAATTTTAGCCTAGTCTATCACAGCTATTTTTGAACTAATTTTTATTACTGCAATTAAATTAAAACTCCTAAGAAGACAGAGTGATCATTGAGTTAACTGTTTTAGATTTAAGTTTTCGAAACACAACTGAAAACTAACAAATAGAGTTCAAAAATGCAAAATCGAGGTAACGCTTGAAAATCTGTCTGAGTGAGAAAAGTGTCTGAGCGGATGCGAAAAGGGAGCATTGTTACGTCATTTTTTGCATCTTGCTGATTGGCCAATGTCACGAAGTAAACAAGGAAGATGCTTGGGGAAAGGTCCATAGTGAAGTTCACTCCAGCATTCTACGGATGGCTAAAATGTAGGCAGATTAGAGCGGGAAAAGTTGTTATTATATGCTCTGGGAGATGTCAGTCGCCACTCAACAAAAAATATAAAAATCGCTAATGCGCATATGCATTATTTATACTGCTCCATTATCCGGTTAACCGTCACAATAATATCCGGATATCAGATAGCAAAATAACTCTTGATTAACCGGTTATCCAGTTAACAGATATCCGGATAATCCAACCCTAGTCTATACACAAAGACGTTTTCGATTACCTGATGATTTCAGAATCGAATCGAGTCTCGAATACTTTGAAATGTAGTTGAAATGTATGTAATTATATTTGACTTTTTTGTTGTAATGCGTCCTCCAGGTACATAAATTACCGAAAACATAGAATCCATTACTACCCATCGATGGATGAATTATGTCGTATAATTAGCGAGTTATTAATTAATTAGTGACACGTGGTTTCGCTATTGAGTCAGAGCGAAGGAATCGAAACCACAGATCGATAAGTCGGCGGTCTTCGATCGCTATCTAGTTCAGACAGTTTGCAGATTTGAAATGTCCTGGCCTACTGTATACTTGTCTACAGACTCTACAGCACTAGATATTCCTTCCCATATAACGTTTAATTCGTGTTTGCATAGTAAAATAAACACAGGATAGATAAATAATGGTCAAATAAAATGAATCATAAATTTCGGACCTCCAGAAGTATGCGCACCAAGATGGCGCACAACCTGAACATAGTATGTGTGTACCAGTTAGGATTCAGGTTGTGCAACATCTTGGTGCGCATACTTCTGGAGCACCTAAATTTCTCCCAAGGTCAAACTAGCTTGGAACACAACGATAAATAAAACAAGAGAGCGATGCTCAAATATATGGACACGGAGATCAGAGCGGAGCAGTAATCTACCTTATTTTGTAAAGTACCGGTACAGTAAAAAAACTTCCGACTTCCGCGTAGCAAGAGAGAGGTCGGATAACCGCTACAAACAATTTATGTTAATTTTCAAGAGGTCATCACACAAAATTTCGAAAATTGAAAAACAAATCACAGAATGTTTTGAAATGAATATAAGTAATAAACTTTTATTATACGAAATATACAATCTTCAACCCCTGAAAATTTCAAAGCAATGGGCCCAGTAGAGAGAAGCGATTTTTTCCATGAGGTAACAAGCAGAAGAAAAATACCACCAAGAACAACAACATAATACCAAAACGATCCATAGGTTCACTTCGTGCCCAAAAATAACAGCGTTTAAGAAATTTTACATAGCAATACTAACTTAACGTGATGGGATCAATTTGTGCAAGCGCTCGACCCTTCTTTCGCTCATACAGAAAGATATGCAAGCATGGTTGCAAAAAATGCCTGGTTTTGCGTGCTATCTGTCAGCAGTTGTGTTTCAAAAAAATAAGTTGCAAATCAAATAATTTAATTGTCAGTTGCAGTAATTAATTTTGTCCCGGAAAAGCTGCAATACACTATACTAAAATTAGCTGTCAGTACCTATAAGCGGTACGAGGATAAGTATTTTTATAAAAAATGCCAGTTTCGAACATCTAATCCTATTTATAAGCGCCAATACTTCTAAAATAGGCGATAAAATTGTGCAATAGTAAAATATAGAGAAATTTTACCGCGGTCAATGGTCAGGGAAAATGGATTACCGAAGCAATCTTCCATCGTTCTATTCGTTTGAGTAAACTACGACAGAACGCCTCACAAATCGTCTGTAAATCCAGATTAAAATTCAGACTTAATACGTCATCAAAATCCCGAAATCTGTGCCGTATTTTGAACACGTTATCGGCGAGATCGTGTTTTAATACGTCATCAATATGGGGGAATCTGTGACGTATTTGGAACGACGTCATCGGAGAACTAGTTTTTGATACGTCATCAATATCGGGGACATGTGGCGTATTCTAAACGACGTCATCAGCGTATTCGTCTTTTAATACGTCATCAATATCGGGAATCTGTGACGTATCTAGAAGTGAAGGCAACGACTTATATTCTTTTTTTAAGTTATTTATCATGCTGAAATCATCGTTGCCTAGCAAAGGGACGCGAGAGCTGGCATCATCTTTATCATTATCTTGTGACGTAATATTTCCGTTGCCAAGCGACCGTGATGACGAAGCTTGGGAAAATGTTGAGTTCATGGTAGAGCAAGATGCTGAAAGTCGCTCCGCGCTTTTTTTGTTTTCGTCTTTGAGTTTTTCTATTTTCCAAGCGCGTTCTTGAGGCTTCCAACCAAACGTGTTCAAATAATTATTATCTGCCCCGTAGTCCGCGGATTTTCGGTAATCTGAAGTCGAAATGCGACTATTTTCTTTCAGAATTTCTTCTAAGTTTGTGTCGTCAACGTCTTTCTCTACGTCATACATTGCAATTACGTCATTAATGCAATTTATGGCTTCAGTGCTCGTTGCCTTGTTGTCTTCATCGAACGCAGACGACTCGTTAAGTTCATTTATTGCGTCACTATCGTATGTGAAAACACAATTGTCCGGCTGAGGTTCGGCGCTTTCCGTGATTTGAGATAAAGCTGAAAACAGATTGGTAGGTTAGGATTGGATTTTATGTTAACCCGAAGGCGAGGAAAGCCGAAAAGACGGCTTATTTATATTGCGAACGACGATCTCTCGACCAATTAATTACCTGTTGACAACAGATTAGTCAGTCAGTAGTTCATTTTATCACAAACCGAAAGTAAACATTGGACAACCATAATTGATTAAGATGAATAAATGTATTTCAGTGTGAAAGGTGACGCGATAAACCAGAGGTGGTTATCGAGCAGCGCCACCTATGGGAGTGAGTCTAACATTAAATCATACTGAAAAAGAAATCAAGTATAATATACTAACAAAAACCGGACTTTGAAACACCTTCAAGCGACGTGATATTCCGGCGTCACTCTAGTCAAAAAAGAGACTCCAGACACGACATGTCGCGGTAACCATGGCAACCGCAGATCATTGAATAACCCTTAGACGACTAGTAAATCAGTGGCGGGCAAAACCAGGAAAAAACAGGTGGCTTAATCCAGTGGTTCCCTAAATTGATTGAACACGGGCCAATATTAAAAGCGAAAGGATACTAGAGGGCCAATTGATTTGAACCTTGAAGTTCGTAGGGAAATGTTGTTTGGTGTTATGTTCTGAGTAACGATAACGATAGAACTTGAAAAAAGTCAGGATAAGCATTTACATAGGAATCAGACATGGTGTTTTTGGCTTCATTAACGTGATTGTATACGTCATAGTAATGACGAAATAGTCTTACCATCCACGTCATTCAAATTGTTAAAATAGGAATCTAAATGCGATTCATGGCTGAGGATTATTAAAGTCACTCCTTCACTTGTTTGCCATAAAAACGTCATTAGAATAATGTACGTCTTAATATCAATGATGTCATAGCCTTACCATCCACGTCTTCCTCTGTGATGCTGGTTAATTGTGACGTAGTCCGACTAAATCCCCTCCCCCAGGTAACAACATTGGTGTCTTGTGGAGTCGGACTAAGAACATAAACTCTGCGTCCCGGCGTGGAGTCTGAGCGTTCCCGGAGTTCGTAGTTTCTACCGTTTGTATTGATCGAGTCCAGGATTCTTTGAATTCGAGAGTCAGCTGGCTGAAAATGTAAGAAAGTTGCAAGTTAATTCAGGACATGAAACCATGGCGTATCTACCTACGTAAAATGGCATCTAAGGCAAAGTCTAAAAATGCACTCCGTTGAAAGCTGTTTGCCAATTTTTAACGACTATTATTAAATTGAGATATTTGTACGTCATTGTATGAGTAAAAATACGAGTTTCATTCCCATTTTGAAATTATTTCATTAAAACTTTTCAAAGTCCATCCTTTCGCCATTTTTGCGACCCTGTTCAAACGACGTCCATGGCAGGAGCCATAGCTGCCACACCCTAGATACGCCACTGCATGAAACTTATATGAAAACCCCGATCTTTCAGCTGAAAGTGGAGAAAGTACTTACATACGAGTTGCAAGTTCACTCAAAGCAAGGTCCCAAACCTTCAACTGAGGACGCTTATTTTATTTGCTACGTCACAAGAAAGATGCATGACAAAATAATGAATAATGAGTGTCCGTTGTAAAAATCCAAATTACGTTATTGTGTTTTAGTTTGCCGGGAACCTGCGTCAAAATTTTTAACCCAGACTCAGGGTAGATTGTAAGTTATCACCGACTCTACTTTGGAAAGATTTGAATTGGAATTTTGATTTGACTCCAATATCGTAAGAAATTTCAAAACCATAGCTTTAGTTTCTGCGAGAACTCACCGCAGGTCCAGTTTCATTATCCACTCCTTGCATTTCTCCTCCATAAGGTGGCGCTCGAAGCCTTTCCCGGGCACTTTTTCGAATCCTCAAAGCGGCGAACAAAAGTAACCCAACCATGACGGTACCAGCCAATGAGAGCGCGATTGTAGGCAATGAACTTCCGCTATCGGGTTGCTGCCACCCATCGGGCCCCGAACGCTTCCCTGTGCCACACTGCACGATTCCGTAATCTCCCTGGCATTCTTGATCAATCTATCGATAGAAAATAAGTAAATTTTAATTATTATGCATGATTGCCAATAGGTCACGTGATCTCGAAGAGGCTTAACTAGCGATAGCATGAAGGTAAACACGTCCAAAACAACGCCATAAAAGCCTACAAAAGTAGAGAATTACGAGGTTTTCAAATATACAAAATATGAAAACCGATATCCATTTACCTATAAATAACGAGTTTTCCCCTCACACACGATTTGGATTAAACATTTAAAACGTGTAGGAGAGATTTCTTGCTATCGAATAGGTGAAAAAGAAAATCGAGTTATTGACTAGGTCTTATTTTAAGGGGAGGGCTTATATTGAAAACATTTTTAAAATTCAGGCTAGGTCTTATTTTCAGGGTAGGTATTATTTTTGGGGAAACACGGTATAGAAGAGACCACATAGATACAAACGGGATGGCCGTTAAGCTTGGTTCGATGGACCAGTGGTTAGTCCTGACGTGGGCAAACTACAGACTTCGACCCGTTGGGTAATTCAATATGGTCCGTCTGATGCGACCACAACCCAACTAAAACCAAATTTTCCACTTTTGCGTTTTCGCAAGACTTAAAATATCATTCATTAAATCTAACTTTCCAAGTAACACTTACATGGCCCGCCAGCTTAGGTAGGCAAACAATACGCCCTGGGTTAGACTGTGAGAATCATCGGAGCGTAACTAGACAGAAAAAACTTCCTATACTATACATCGTCTCTGCAGTCTCTAGTCCTGAACGGCCCCTCCTCTTTCTAACCAGGAATCATTGGAGCGTAAATAGACATAATAAACTTTTCTATACTTAAATAATCTCTGCAGTATCTGGTCCTGAACTACCCCGCCTCTTACTATCCGGGAACCATTGAGGCGTAGCTAGACAGAATAATCTTTTATACTTACATCATCTCTGCAGTCCCTGGTCCTGAACCGCCCCGCCTCTTGTCTCATGAGCGTCAAGCCTGGGTGAACACAAGTGTCATTCGGGCAGCAGTTGTAAATTTTGATCCATTGTGACCAACCGCTGCAGACCTGAAATGCGAAGGAATTTTTAAGGCGAAACGTACACAAACGAAAGGGAATACGATTGCCATCGCATGGATTCGAATCCTGTGGGGATAATTATGTACAAGAGGATTGCTTGATTCCTCACCATCGTAGGGTGGTTCGCGTAATCACTGGTCGGTTACGACATCCCCCGCCACGAAGTCCATGCATCTGCAACAAATAACTGGCTTACTAATCCCCGACATGGACTGGTAACCAGACGACAGGCATGCTGGTTCACCATATGATTAAGCCGTCTTATTCATTGGTTCTGGTGTCTAAGGTCCTTACAGCAGCGAGAAAACTAAATATCAGCGGACAAAGGTGGTAGAGGCGGTCAAACTTTACAGAATAAAAATGTGTTTCATTCTTCGTTTTACTTGTAAATGAAACAGCAAATTTTTGGAAGAAATATCGGGTGCCATATGACTAGGAGGAGGAACAAAATGAAACTAATATACTTCTGGAAGTTTAGGCCATTTTCAAAGTTCAAAAATTTGAAATTCATTCTTCCGTTAGCCGCATACAGGAAATTTTTTTACATTCAGCAGAGCTTAAAAGGCCGACAGTGATATAAAATAGAAGTAATAGCCTTCAATGAACACTTCAATATTTAGGTGCTAAATATTTGAAAAAAGGCGAAAGCTATGCATGCCATTGCGTTTCTTTCCGCAGTTGTAAAATGCTCGTCTCAAAAAGTCTTAACCACGGTCAGACGAAACAATACAGAAATATATTTGTGTTCGTGTGCAGCAAGACTCTTGAATTGCTTAGGATAGCCATTTCACTCTTGCTACAGCATCCTTGCGTTATACGCATACGGATCCATCTGCGCAAAGGCATAGAGCAGGGGTCGGCAACCTACGGCCCGCGGAGTAATGTAATCCGGCCCGCGACGCTTCACTGGATTATAGTAACAAAACATCTGTTTTGACGATTATATTCTTCACGTAACAGAATTTATTGGGAGACAACTGTAGACTAAATTATATATAATATAACCTAACAAGTATATAATTCACAATTACTCATTTAATGAGCCTATAATTTAACTATAATTAGACAAATGGCAACAAAACGCAGAAAAGTTGATGCTAAGCGCAAAGGGTTCAATGGCGTCGAAAATATTCAAATGGAATTTTTTGCGATGTAATACAATCGAGAGATGTATCAATGCTTGATTTTTATTATAAAAGTATCATCTGATCGGTTTTCAATTTTCTAAAAATATGTGCGGCCCGCCAATGACTTGCAACCCTAATTTTGGCCCGCGAGCGACAAAAGGTTGCCGACCCCTGGCATAGAGCAAGGAAAGGTAGTTAGTTTCACGTGACCACAACTGTCAGTTTTGTATTAGATATTAGAACTTCATGTGTCGCTGCTCAATAACCAGCTTTGGTTCCCCGCGACTTCCCTTTCCCAGTAAAACTGTGTAAATTATCATTTTCTTGTAATTTGTACTCGTGTGATATTTTTATTTATTAGTTAGAAAAAACATAAAATCTTGAGTTGGCTTGAGTTTGACTTCAATAAAAAAGCATGGCCACTTCCAAATGTCTGAACGTACAGAGAGTACAAAGTCTGCTATGACGAAACAGTAATAATAAACCATGAGTAAAACGCGTGACAATCGTAATTACGAAACATTTCATGTAACGCGCGTTAAAAGGTTATGAATTTCATATTTATTCCGAAGGAGAAGAAAAATGATAAAACGGCTTAATCGTGGGATAATATCCGCGTGTTTTTTATCCCGGGCCGTCCTGCGATTATCATTTTTTTTATTTTAAAGAATCCATCACATTTTATGAACACAAAGGACGCTAACACATAAAATTCGCACTTAAAAAAACGAGTTTGAAAAAATTCCCTTTTTTTTTATGTGAACAGGCAACCTAACCTTATCTGCAGCAATTATTTTACGGTAAATAACGTTTTTTTTTCTATCATGTATACAAATTGAGGCCTTTCACTGCGATGTTTACATTTGCAAATAAATCATCTAGCACATTGTTCCATTTTCAAGCAATGAAACTAAGAAGATACTCATCTCTGAGCAAAGTTATGGGCACTCACTCAGAAGTGAAGTAGACTCATTTATAAGCAAAGTTATGGGCGTTGACTTAGAAGTGAAGGAGACTCATCTCTAAGAAAAATTACGGGCATTCACTAAAGAGTAAAGAAGACTCATCTCTGAGCAAAGGTATGGGTACTCACTCAGAAGTGAAAAAGACTCACCTCTAGGCAAAATGACGGGCACTCAGCCATATCACTGAGCGAAGTTGTGGGCGACCACTAAATTACTGAAACTATACATTGGATTATCGTGGTGCATTAGTTGTCGTAAATACTGGTTAAAGCGAGACTTTCTGCAGCTCAAGTCAATAAGGTGTGCTGTGTAGTAGTGAATTTCACATAACCGACGGAAGGATTCAATTTTATAATGTATTATGTTGTCACTATCGATTTTGCAATAATGTATTATGAAATCACATTGCACTGAAACTAACACTGATTATGGCGAAACGAGGAACCGGAAATACGTGACTATAATCAACTCATACGTCATTTCCCCTTGATATAGCTCGTGATAACCGCTGACACGTTTTATAGGCGCAATATTAAATCACTCGTTCAATCGCAATTTCACTCAAACCAAGGTTCCGAACCCTCAAATAAATACGGAGAAATACTGATAGAGGATTTTAAGTTTGCTCAAAGCAAGGTCCCTAGCCCTCAACTAAAAGTGGAAAGAATACTGATAGAAGAGTTGCAAGTTTGCACAAAGCAAGGTCCTAAGCCCTCAACTAAATATAAAAATAATTCGAAAGCAGTGCTGAAAGCGACTGCTGAAACGCCAAGACAAATATACAAGTTTCACTCAAAGCAAGGTCCACAGCTCCTTCTTTAAGTAGAAAGAGTTAATTTACAAAGGTGCAATCTACCAATTATGCGTTAAGAGCCCCATATAGCTCGACTTTTCCCAGAGTAAGTCCTCAACTAAAAGTGCAAAGAGTACTGATGGAAAAGCCACAAGTTTGCTCAAATCAAGGTCCGAGTTCTCAACTGCAATCGAAAGACTGGGCCTACTGATGGATGAGTTGCAATTTGCTCAGTGCAATATCCCGAGTCCTTAACTAAAAGTGGAATGAGTACTGATAGAAGAGTTGCAAGTTTACACAAAGCAAGGTACCGAACCTTTAACTAAAAGTGGGAAGAGTACTGATAGAAGAGTTGAAAGTTTGTTCAAAGCAAGTTCCTGAGCCCTCAACTAGAAGTTGAAAGAATATAAGATTTACATATTTATCCCGTGGGGAGAGAAAAGGCGTTAAGACGGTTACCAGTCCATGTCGGGCATGGGATTAGTTAGCCAGTCGATAGATGATTTAGGTTCTAGGAAAATTCGCCGTAGGAAATCTCGCCGTAGGACATTTCGCGGCATAGGAAAAATTGACGAATGAAAAATCGCCTTATACAAAAAATAATCATTATATAAGAGCATACCCCAGCTCCATAAACCTAACTGTTTCAATCAAAAATACTTGTTTTACAGCAAAATACTTTTCCTATTTCTTTTTTTTTATTCGGCGAGATTTCCTACAACGAATTTTCCGGACACGGAAGATTTGTAATGTGCTCAAAGCAGGGGTTCCCAAACTTTATAGGACGCGGGCCAAATTTAAAATCGGGAGAATGTTTGCGGGCCGGAAGAGTTTAGCGTCCGAAAGTTCGCGCGGTTTAGCTGGGGTTCAGTGGATTCACTTTCATTTGACATTTTTTGCAATCTGTTTGTTTGACTCACAATGGCGCTTAATGTCGTATTCCTTCAGAACTGGAATATTTCATTGGCAAGGAGGACAAATTGCTGAAGTTTGATTCTTTGCAATACAGGAATATGAAAGCTACCATTTATCCCGGAAACGTCTATTTGCAAAGTCTAGTTTTGTTTGTTTTTTTGACATCTGTAAGCTTTCTTATAGGGCTGATAACTTAATTACTGCTCTTTGTAATCCTACCGTGTTTCCCTGAAATTGAGACCAATCCCGTAAACAGGACCTAGCCTGAATTTTAAGAATGATTTTAATATAAGCCTCACCGTAAAATAAGACGAATAGTCAGTAGCACCTAGTCGATAGCAGGAAATCTCCCCTACACGTTGTAAATGATTAATCTAACAAGTGTGAAAGAGGAAACGTGCCATTTAAGTAAATGGATATTGGTTTCATATTTTTTATATTTGAAAATCTTTGTAATTTTTTTTTGACTCATGAAAATAAAAGACACGCCCCGAAATTAAGCCCTAGTTATATTTTTCGAAAGAAAATTGAAATAATCTGTTCTATTTTTGGGGAAACACAGTAATACCGGTACGTATTATTGAGATATCGGCATAATTGAAATGGTACGCGATAAACACGTGCTTAGACTGTGGTAATGACATAACAACATCGTTTTACTCAAGTTCGGCGGGCCATTGTAAATTGTTACGCGGGCCGGAATTGGCCCGCGGGCCGCGGTTTGGGAACCCCTGGCTTAAAGTGAGGTCCAGAGCCGTCAGGTAAAAGTAGAAAGTATACCGATGAAAGTTAAAATTATTGTACTGATCTTTGTGGAGAGGGGATGTTCTTCATACAGAAAATACATATTGCAACAATTTTTATTGCAAATTGATAACTCACCTGTTGTTCAGTGCAATTTATCCTTCTTTCTGTTGTCACACAACTTCTGTCCGTCGAATCTTTAAACACACCTTCAGCGCACTCGATTTTTTCTTGCGATAATTCCCCATTGTTACAATTAGGATTGTCCTCAAAATTCAATTGTTTGTTAACACAAGTGACATTTAAGCGCGGGAACCATTCTCCTATGACGTCATCATTGTCAGGCTGTGTCGCAATAATCCCATCTCCACTTGTAGCCGAAACTCCGTAAAACATGGCGACGAAGATTATTCCTTCAAAAGTCCGAACATTATTTGAACGAATCATTTTATTTTTTAAAAATTCTTTCTGAATAACAAGTAAAATATAGAAGAAATTGTTTAATTCAATCTTTTAAACTAGGCAAGTCAAGAAGTTGCTGTTACGTTAAGACCTACTTCGTTAATGAAGAATGTAATGAAGTATGTACACCAAAATGGCGCACAACCTGAACACAGTATGTGTATCAGGTTAGGGTTATCAGGTTGTGCGCCATCTTGGTGCACATACTTCTGGAGCGCCTATCCATTTTAAAAAGCTTTTAAAACTGTCATGGAAATAAGATAATTAAATTATGACATTATATCTTTGTATACGGCGTAACACAGGAGTGTACAGCCTTCAATACAGGAGGACCAGACACAAATACCTGGGTGAAACCGCGGGCCGCACCATTATTTATCATGGACTTTCTAGCACACCGGTTCTCAACCAGTGGGCCATGGTCCACTACTGGGCCACACAAACATGTCAGGTGGGCCACAAACTTATTGAAAATTGGGTGCTCCCGAAGTATGCGAACCAAGATGGCGGACATCGGAATGTAACATGGGTAACAGGTTAGGGTTAGGCGATAATTTTTTCCCGTATTTCCTTATTTTAGTTCTATTATCAGTTCGAAGACTAGCCAAGAGCCTCCCGTAGTATTTATACCTAAAATTATGGCCTAACCCTAACCTAGTACACATATTACATTCCGATGTCCGCCATCTTGGGTCGCATACTTCGGGAGAACCGAAAATTGCTAAGAGTTGTTGATACATTTAGTTAAATTTGATGGTATTAGCAATGAATGATGATGCTGTTTGTATTACAGGTAGGGCTGGGCATTTTCGAATACCTTGTGATTTCAGAATCGAATCGAATAATTTTTTCGAATCGAATCGAATCTCGAATACTTGAAAATATATAATTGTAAGCGATTTTATTATAGTAATTGGTCCTCTCAACAAATGAATTACTGAAGACATAGAACAAAGCACTCAGATAGATTACTGAGCGTTCACACAGAATAACAAACACGTTATATTAATAAGAAAATAGTCGTATGTTAGAATTTCGTTAAAAAAATACGACTCCAATGGAAAAAAATGAGGAATTCACCTTGAAGATTAGCGGAAAGATAAAAACAAGATGGCGGCGATTCGAAATTTAGCTCTGAACCGATTCGAATAATTCACTATTCGATTCGATTCGAATATTCGATTCGAAATGCCCAGCCCTAATTACAGGGTGGCAATTTTCTCCTAATTATTATTAAAGTGGAAGTGTTTATTTTTGCAGTAAGAATGTATTGATTTTTTTGTAGTTTTTTCCCAGCATGAAAAAATTCATGGATCACAGAGTTTGTGCGCAACGAAAACGGTCCACGAAAGAAAAAAGATAAGAAATTGGACTGAAAAATAGGCTTTGCACGTACAAGATTAAACTTAATTAGAAACTCATTTCACAGACTGCACAACATTCAAAATTGGCACTTTCCGCGGGCCGCACAATATTCTCTTGTGGGCCACATTTGGCCGCACATCCCTGACGTAATATATTATGTCATTTATATTTCAAATAAGCACTTAAATATCTATCTTCCTTTTTCCTAAATCCACTGTACTATTATATGATGACGGCACATCATTGCGTCAACAAGCAACTTATTGAAGCCCCACACATACACACACTTGGCGGTCTGAGAGTAGAATTCATGAGGAAAATCGTGTTTAAGAAGTTTGCGGAGAGCCCGATATTTGAAAAGCACAAAAGATAAATCAACATTATTCTTTGAAACGATTGTTCAATTTGCTTTGGAAAATTTAATTTAAGAATTATCTGAAAATGGATTACGCGATCGCGCTTTCATCGCGGGGTTACTGCAGGCCAAGTTTGGCAAGGCGTTCGCCATTTGTGAAGTCACAGTGCATGAATTATAAATAAGTTTCGTAAAGAAATCGATATTTATTTAATAAATTTTGAAGGCTGTGTGAAGGAATTCGTTGCTCGCAATGTGGGTGAAAAGTTCGCTAATTTTAAACTCGGGCGCTGTGATGGTCTAACTCAGTGGTTTTGACGTTTTTGGCAGAGCACGACCCCAATGAGACATTCCAACGGCTCGAGGAATCCGTGTGTAATAGATTAAATTACTTGTATAATATCTGAATTGCATAAACTATAAACATATATGTATTAAAGCAAATCTAATACTGGCAGAACAAAATGATTTTTTGTCTTTTACAAGTTTAATAATAGGAATATACAGGGTGTCCAAAAAAATTTCGCCCGAATATAATATCTTTACAATCAAATATTATTTTTTTTTAATTTTAAAAAAGATTAATAGTCAACCTGTTTCTAATTGGATGTTATAGATGTTGAATGTTGTGGTCCCCATTTATCATACAACCAAATTCATTCAAATTGGCAATTGGTAATGCTGTGAAATCGGGTGGAACTTTCTGAACACCTTGTATATATATATAACGCTGTAGCTGCTAAATTTAGGCCGCGGCTGCTTCCTGACCAGATGTAAAGCAGTTTTCGCTGAACCGCTGTGGAAAAATTGTCATTGTAATATAAGTTCTCGGAGCATCGACTCACTTGTGTGACTTATCAAGAAGAAGTCAATGTTGGCATAACTGAAGTTTTAGTGACTTATTGGATACATTTTTCGCAAATTTTTAGATTCGCAGATTTTGGTTGTGAAAATTAGCTTGTTTTTAGAGCTTATATCTATTCCATTTATATTTAAACAATATACATATATCGATGCAGACTCTCGGCTTAAAAAGGAAACTCGAGGGGCCGCGTAACTCTAGTTGAAAACCAATGCATCAGAGTAACGACCGAGAGAGGGCCGGACAGTGGGCCACAAAGCGACAAAAATATAATTCCGTTTATTTTACGTCAAAATAAATTATGTTTCGGTTATTTCCATCAACAGTTTGAACGCATCATGTCTTGCATGACTCAATGCAATCCCCCCCCCCCCCCCCCCCACACACACACACACACAAAGGCGCACATATACTATACGAGAGCTGTTAAATTGCCAGGACCATGTACTCCAAATACTGGCAACGCTGCTTTAATCCAGGGGTGTGCAAACTGCGTCTAGCGGGCCAAATGTGTTTCAAAATACAGGTACATAATGCTCTAAAAACGTGTTTCTCACTGAATTCGTAGTCGGTGTGACAATAACTTTGAATTGCAGTTTTCTTCAGAAATTTATGCGCTTCTACACGCCATTTCTGCGATGACCCTTAACAATGTCGTAAGATCAATAACAAAAAGAAATGATATTTTATGTCTGCAACTACAAGGCTATCTTAAATAAAGATGCGGCCCGCGGCTTCGCCCAGTTATTCGTATCTGGCCCTTCTGTAATTAATGTTGCACACCCTGTTCTAATTATACAATACAGATAGTCTGCGGTACGGTCAGCATCATACATTTAAAACACATCAGAAATGAAATCAGTGTTGCCACATTCCCTAAGGAATTAGAACATATATCGGATACGACATTGATTAAAATACATTCGTTATACCGAGATCTTAATGTGATTAAATGAAAATCTGACATCGGGAAATGTAAAATTGAAAATGTCGATATGGCGGATTTTACAGTAGATGACGCGATAGCTGCCAACCAAGGTTCCCTCTGAGGTGCGCAACTGCGCCATTGCGAAGTCACACCAGAACATTTGTGCAAAAATCTCATTCTCCCGCACTTGCAACATATACGTTTTCAAAGCGTCGCTCCGACTCATATTTTATAACGCCTAGCTAGAATGCCTGTTTCACGTGTAGTTTGCTTGCCAATGTTCATTGCGAGGTCACATACGTGTCCGTAACGTCCAAGTACCTCGATTTCTCTGGAATAATTTGGAACGGGCTATTTTTAGCCGAACCTGCAATGCCAACGCTGGCCGGTGTCGCATTTAAAGAAGCTTTTTTAGTTGAATTTGTAGTTTGTTCGCATTCTGATAATATATTATTGTAATATTTCACATGGTTTGTGAATCATTTAAGACTCTGCTCAGCCTTGAAATATTCATGCTCACTAGAACAAATATTTGCGCAGTGTAACATTTTCTTAGAGGGAACACTGCAGTGCCAACCCTTCTCGATATATCCCTTCGCCTCATTTGTATCTCTTTTTTCTCCCTCACTATGTTATTTGTTCAATCTTTAATATTTTATTTCCTGATGACGAGAATCTTGGGCACCCAGTCATACTAGGTCATAACGTGGCAATAATATGTTATTTTACGTTTATGTTGTGAAGTATTTCCGCACTAACTCAAATCACTTTAAGCAGTCAACTATAATCCATGCTTGATCTGAGTGTTCGTAATCACGGTAAACGTATCACGTCTTTTTCGTATATTTTCTGTTTTACTAAAAAGTGAATTTCATTTGTGTATGTATTTCAAAGCTTATAAATATACGAAGAATTCGTCATTATTCGAAGGCGATTATTTTGAACGAGCGAGTAACGGTTCTACGTTATTAAATCAGTGGTCTCCAACCCTTTATGTTAAATTCCTTCCTTTTCCTAAATCTTTGTTCCTCTCTCACGACGCATACAAATTCCCTTTTCGTTAACACAGACAGTCCCCGCACTCGTAACAGAACTCGTAATGAGGAAATGTTCAATTTTTGAATCATGAATCAATTTTTTCATTAAATACCTCTTTTTTGGCTTAATTTGGACCTCTTTATTCCTCAATCAGTATGCATATTGGGTACTCCCGTAGTATGTGTACCAGGATAGGGTCAGGTCATAACTTTATTCCGATTTTCCTTTGTTTAGTTCTATTACGAGTTCGGGGACTGTCTGAATTACCCAAGTGAACATACCCCTACATATAGGTTTTAGTCTCTTTATACACAACTTGATGTGAAGTAAGCGAACAAAATCAGTTACCTCCATATTGATACATACACTTCTGAGCGTCGCATATTGACTCTTTTCGACTAATTGTTCAATCTTTGAAATGTCCTAGTGCTACGCGCAACTCACACACTGGCTTTTATACAGTTCGAATATTTTATAATGTGTCAAAGAATATGTCTAACAATAACACTAAATAGGGAATGAATATCAGTAAAACTACACCGATCACATTACCCCCCAAATCCTCTCCTGTTGAGAAACTCTGAGCCAACTATAAGTAAGTGGTTTGCAAGAAAGGTTGTTCGAGGCGTCCAAATGATTTGTTGCAGTGGTTCCCAACCCGCGGGCCAATTATGGCCACGTAACAATTTAATATGGCCCGCCTAATTTGAGTGAAATAGTTTAACACTCCATGTGTTTTGTTTTGCGTTCTAGATACCGCCAATTGTTACATCATTATCATAGTTTGAGCATGTCTAAATTTGTAACAATTCAACTATACCGCTATCTGATGGAAATCAATCGTATGGCGAAGCCCAATAACCTCTGCAGAGGACGATGGCGCCATTTATCCGTCCCTATTCCTAACCTACTGTCTGTCTATATGGCAGGCCAATAGCCTTCTTATGGAGGAGGCCTTTTAAAAGGCGATATTGGCCGTACAAACATATACCCATTCCTAACCTGCTCTCTATATGGCTGCCTAATGGCCTTCTAAAGAGGACGATTGAGTCCACATATTCATCCCTGTTACAAACAGCTTCTGCGACAGACAGCTCTAATCGCATCTAATACGGTAACGCGTGTGAGACATTGGAACTCTCGCGCTACTAAAAACAACCACAAAAATAACTTAAATTTCACTATGAAAATAAAACAATTTTAACAATCACATTATATATCATTCAAAACAAAGTATGCTCCTTTTAGGTATTTAAAATACTAAACTGTTCTTGAAGTACTTGGAAAGTTTGGTTAAATTTACGGATCATTTTATTTTCACAGACAAGCCACAGGAATCGATTTATGCGATGACGAAATAGTCGGACTCTCCGTGTTATCGCGACGGCATTGCTATGAGTAAACATAGTAAAATATACTTGAATATCAGAGTAACTAACAATTGGGGTTACCTGAAACTAACTACCTTTCCTTGCTCTATGCCTTTGCGCAGGTGGATCTGTATGCGTATAACGCAAGGATGCTATAGCAAGAGTGAAAAATGATCATTTCATTTATTTCATGAGTCTTGCTGCACACTACACAAATAAATGTTCAAATTAGCATAAACCAGGAGTTTATTCATCTCGTAAATTCATTCCTACGGATTCCAATGTTTTGAAGTTGTTGATAAAATAAGTTTCTTTCGTCTGCGAGGGAATTCAATATAAAGCTTTCAATAATTCGCGGTTGTTATCTTGGTACCGCCTCGCCACTGATTTTCTGATTACTCAATTTTGATTCTATTTATCTTATGTTAGATAAGAATATTGATAAGTTGAAATTGATAATAAAACAAACATATATGTTAGCTCAATGTATGTTGGGGATATACCGGAGATTTGTTGAATATCGGGGTCGCGCTTCTTCTCATGCAGTATACGTAAATTGAACTGCGGTACAATCGGAGTCTTGAGGACCTAGGACCTTGCTTTGAGCAAACTTGCTACTCTTCTATCAGTACTCTTTCCACATTTAGTTTAGGGCCCGGGACCTTGCTTTGAGCAAACTTGCTACTCTTCTATCAGTACTCTTTCCACTTTTAGTTTAGGGCCCGGGACCTTGCTTTGAGCAAACTTGCTACTCTTCTATCAGTACCCTTTCCGCTTTTAGTTGGGATCTAGAAACATTTCATTAAGCGAACTCGCACTTACGACTTAGTTCTTACGACAATACGCATTTCCTAGAACTAACAAATCGTGAATTCCCCTTAACCTTATTGTTTGTTTTATCACGCTGACTAACTGTGCCATAAACCTGTCACCAGTAATGTTTACTCTGCGACACTAACGTAGTAATATCGTATGAAAAATAGCGTTACGAATCCATCAATAATACTTATATCAATTGTACGTTTCGCTGTTTGAGCAATGGGGATGTGAATTTAGGGTGACCGTACATTTGAAGCCACGTACATTTGAACCCATGTGTATATCCGCGGGTTCAATCTATATGTGGGTGCTAAAACCCATGGGTTAGGTTAGTATGGGTTCAAATATCCGCAAAACAAAACAAATTTCCAAAGATGCAATGGTATGCGGGTTCAATTGTCGTGGGTTCAAATGTACGGAAACCTGAGTTTAGCACAACTGAATTTTTTTAGAAAAGTTTTCTTTCTAGTCTTCCAAATTTCATGAACTTAACTCGAGATATAATATCAAATCTTATACAATTTGGTCCTTTTGGACGAAGTGGCGTCAAAAAAGGTATAGTATGTGAACCAAGATGGCGGGTACCGGAACGTAGTATGTGTACCGGGTTATGATTTGGCCATAATTATAGTCCAATTTCCTCATTTTAGTTCTATTACGAGTATGGAGACTAGACAAGTGACTTCCGTAGTATTTGTACTTGAAATTATAGCCTAACCCTAACCTGATACACATACTACGTTCCGTTGTCCGCCATCTTGGTTCACATACTCTGGGAGTATCAGTAAGTCAAATATATACGTAATGCTACACGCAACGTAAGATATACAAAGTAAAATTTATTCCCACCATGAGAGTAAAGAATATCCATCTATGTCTTAGAAAAGTTATGAATAGCCACTGAAATACCAAGACATTATTGTGGCGCATCAGGTACTATATCTATCCCACCTCAAAAATACTTAGCTAAAAATAAGCTACAAATAACAAATAATAAGGCGAAAGTATGTTTTATTCAAGAAACACGTTGGAAGTACGTGGATGGAACGTAAATATCCAAACTATAGCGGCCAACATCTTCATTTTTAATTAGTTCCACGCCTCCTCAAAAAATTGTCTACGCCAACCTTGCGGGGCGCAATACATATTATTACCGACAGGAGAAACAATTATTAAGAATTGAGTTCAACACAACTCATTCGAATAATTTATATAAAAATATGCTTTAGGGAATTTCATACTTATGAATAACATTGGCAAATGTTATATTCAAATCTGCGCCCAAAAAGTCATTTTTATCCAGAAAAAAATGGCGTTCTTAATGGCGTAAAATTGCGTCCATGGCAAAGTTTTAAAATGCGCCCGCATGCCCGTTAACTGACAATTTTGAACGACTGTTGTTGAAATTATATACTTGTGCGCTACCATTCGAGTAGAAAAAAACGAGTTTTAATTATTCCAAATTTGAAAGTATTTTATCGAAACATTTTTTAATTAAGACTTAACGCCCTTTTTGCGTCCCTGACCAAACGGTTCCCATGACTGCCACTGGCTTTTCTCATATCACAGCCACTCTCATACCACTTTTTCTTTGTGCGATGCCAAATTATCAGGATATAAAAACTCACGGCGGACTTACACAAAAAAATTTCTGCTTTTAATTAAATAAAGCTCAATTTTATGATCGTTAATGTGTACTTTATGCCTTCTAAAATTTACAGGCGTACAGAGTAAAGCCAAAGTGTTAACTCTTCGACATCATCTCTGCCTGATATTCCTTTAAAATGCTGAAAAAATCACTCATGTTCATTGAACTCGATTCAGCAGATACATATACTGCAGTTCAAGAAATTACAGCAAGTCTATCTAGTTATGATTAACACGATTCTTTTAATTTCCGCGGCGCATTTGGCAAACTCGCTGGCGCACCTCTTGGAAACCGCTGTCATACCTAAACATCTTACAGTAGACTAATGCTCTCAACTGCTTCTACTCGGGCGTAGCGTTCTATCCTGTTTCAGATTATAAGCGCACAAATTATACGTCACATCCGGTCGCCGACGCGCTCAGAGCTCATGTTTTGTGAGTCACAATAACAAATTGAGGTAATTAGCATAACATCATCGGCCGTGTCTGGTCCATGGATGACAGTTGAATTGCGATTATTATGCAATAAACAATCTGTTGGAAACTATGGATTGACTTAAGAAAACAGAATCCATGTTAATTGGAACATATTCTTGAAAACTTTTGTGCCCAGGTAACTAAAATGGCGCTCCAGAAGTGTGTGTACCAATATGGAAGTAACTAATTTTGCTTGCCTACTTCACATCGAGTTGTGTAAAAGGACTGAAACCTATGGGCAAGGGGGTATATTCACTTGGCTAACACATACAGTCCCCGAACTCAAAATATAACTAAAACGAGAATATCGGTCGGAGACCGAAGACTTATCGATCGAAACTGCGGTTTAGATTCATGACTCTATAGTGCCACCGCGTGTCCCATCACTAATTAATTAATAACTCGCTGATTATACAACATATTTCATCCAAAATCAATAGGCTTCTGGTCCGAGATTTGGAGCAGATTCAACCACGCCTTCGTGAAATATCGCGTGCATCTAACAGACAAACAGACAGACAAATACCTATCAACATACTTACCGATCTAAAGATTGATAAGTAATAAGGAAAATTGGAATAAAATTATGGCTTGACCCTAACCTGTACACACACTACAGGAGTACCACTAAAGTTACGTTAGGCATTACGATTAGTAAAGGTTACACGAGACTAACTCTCAATCCTTCCTCTGTTCATGCTTCTGGCTTGTGGATCCGTATACATATAATGAAAGGATGCTGTAGCAGGAATATTTAAGACTATACTATGCGATTCAAAAATTCTGCTTAAAGAGTTCAATGCATTGTTGTAAACTGCTTGTCTGAGGAAGTCTTACTTTAGTCAGACGAAACGTTACAGAAATATATTTGTGTTAAGGTGCAGCAGGACTCTTGAATCACATCAAAATTTAAGTATTATCTAAATTTTCTTCGTTTTCGTAGAAATTATCAAGGAATATACAAGTTATGTCTGTTATTTGAGTTATCCTGTTATTACGTCTGTTACGACACAGAAACGACTACTATGTTAAGACTACAGGAACAATTTGAAATAAAAAATTGTGCTCCGACTCCAGGATTTAATTGTCGAGTCGAGGGTGTGAGATTTAAAGTCGTCTTTTCAAAATCTTCCGAGTTACTTCAGTCTCTTAAAAACCAAGAGTTCAAATTTCCTATTTAAATTTTAAACGAGATGACGCAATGTTGCACTCAAAAATTAAAAAGTACTGTAATTTAATTCATTAATATCAACATTGGTCAGGCCTTGAATCGTTTATAAATCACCCTGTCTATTTTGCGGTAATGTCGTTACGTATTATACTCAGCCCAAGCAAGGTCGGACCTCATTTTTTGAAATAAAATTTTAGCAGCTCAGCACTGGCCCTTTTGCGAGCATTCATATTTGAAAGTAAATGAGCACACAAAAAGACAGAGATTTTATTCCATTCGGCAAACCATAAAATACATACATAAATATTAAATCGACAAGTGCATAGGTGTAAACTGTGACTGGGAGACAACGATACGAACTTTTGGGGTCATCAGAGTCTGTTGCAGAACAGGAAACAAAAAACATTACTATTGGCTATTCTACTGCGTTTTCGAAAAGAAAGTGTGCAAGAAATAGGAAAACCGATAAAAAAAAATTACCTGTTTTACCACGCGACCCATGACTTTATTTTTAGACCACGACAGATATTGCGCAGCCTCCTAGACCAGAGTTTTCCAAACATTTTGGGCAGCGGACCCCTATTTGAAAATCTTAGCTCTGACGGACCCCCATCTGATTGCCGTATTAATTTCTGTGCCTAACGAAAAAGAAAGGATAATGTGAATGATTAGGGGGATTTTTACCGCACAATTTATCGCTTTTCAGCGCAATTTGTGACAAGCAAAATCGTAGACCCGACTTTAGAGAAAGTCAAAACCTGTTTGTCATTGGTCACAGCTGAAAATGTTGCCTCACACGTGCAAAACGCTATGAAATTTTAATTGCCTTTTCTGACAGCAATGGTAATTCCCTCACAACGCTCAAACAAAAAGATGCCGCGGTTTTTCGATTGAAATCAATCACTGGGGATCGATCATACTCTTTTCATATAGTTGCGGATCCCCTGTGCAGTCATCACGGACCCCCAAGAATCAGCGGCCCCCAGTTTGGGGAACATTTTCCTGGCCTACCTGTTGTCGCATATGGTGACCAAATGGGCACTACACCCAAAGTATGTAAATTGTAAACAAAGATGGCGGACACCGGAACGTAGTAGTCTATATGTTCCAGGTTAGGGTTAGTCATAATTTGATCCCAATTTTCATTATTTTAGTTCTATTACGAGTTCGGCGACCAGCCAAGTGACCTGTTGTGTTTGTACCTGAAAATATAGCCTAGCCATAACCTGCTACACACTCTACGTTTCGGTGTCTGCAATCTTGGTTCACATACTTCGGGAGTACCATCAGAGGTGCGATGGTAAGCGTGTTCTCAACGCTTATAACATTATGCGCTAACCTTTGAGACGGGTATCAAAATAAACTGGATTGATTTGTTTGAAAGTTTCCATACTAAATTCCGCAAACACAGAATCGGAATTTGGAGTCGGACTCGGAGAGTATTGGATCCCCGACACATATTCAAACCTGCTTGTAAACATTACCTCGTTTCCGTGGTTTTTCGTGTTATTTGTCAGTCTCAGATGTGTTTCCAAAAAATGGTTGTAAATCAAATAACTTAGTTGTCATTAGTTAGCTGCAATAATTTAAAATTGATACCTAAAACGCTGCGATATATGCGAAATTAAAATTAGCTATCAGTAGGCTACCTGTGATCGGTGGCGTATTTAGGGTGTGGCAGCTATGGTTCGTGCCATGGGCGCTGCTTGGACAAGGACGCAAAAACGGTGAAAACTTTTAATCGTTATATGTTTCAATAAAAAATAATTTTAAATTGGAGTCAACTGAAACCCGCATTTTACTTAAATAAATATTAACGTACACGTATAGCATTTCAATAACAGTCATCATGAATCGTTAACCAATCATCGGAGAGGGCGAATTTTAAACTTTGTCATGGGCGCCATTTTACGCAGATACGCCACTGCCTGCGGGCGGTTTAGTATTTTGAATAAAGTATGAGAGTTTCGAACATGTGAGCGCTAACTTTTCAAAACACTCTTAAAAAAAGCGATCACAATTTTGCAATAATAAAGTTTATGAAGAATTTTTCAGTGGTCAAGGGTCGGGGAAACGTCCATAAAAATTCTAGCAGTCGCAGCAAAGTATTTCTTGCGCCTACGTGCATTACTAGATGTCCTAGCATCTAGCCCTAATGCATAGACCAGGTAGTGCTTTATTGCATACTTCAAAACAGTAACCTGTACCGGTTGCGCCTTATAGTCCGTAAAATACGATATATATGTACAAGACTAAAATAATTACTGCCGGCATTCAGGTTGCGATGGCATTGGCCCTGCCAAAATCAAATACTGTATGATACCAGACATCCCGCAAATATCATTGTTTATCGCGTTTCTTTCAGGCGCTTATTTATTTATATTAGGGAGCCGACAACATGGCATATTCATATGGCGCACCATGGCTTCTCGTCCGGTTACCAGTCCATGTCGACTATGGGATTATTTAACCAGTTATTCATTTCAAATGTATGGACTTGATTGTAAAAGAAAGTCGTAATCATGCCAGCAGTTCAGTAACCCTGTCGCACATCAGAGTGGCCTCCCATTGCTATGTCGCATATCGCCGTCTTACTGTTACTTTCTTAATCGCGAGATGTCGCCCCTCAGCTCGCACTTCTAATTTCACAAGATTTATTTTTCCATGAGAGCTAATACAATTACATTACAGGCCATCTATAGCAGTGGAAGCTCGCACAGTTAAGATCGCTATGTCCCTTCGCACCTATCGCCGCCTTGCTTCAACCAATCGCCATCGCGTTCGCGCTTCTTATTCCACTGGATTTATTTTCCCATAAGCTAATGCACTTACAGAATAACCAACTCGAAGCTGTGGAAATTCCCACACTTAAGAACGCCATACTTAGGGCTTGAACCCTCGTCCTTCAGTTAGTGGGACTTTGATTTTGACCCCTGAGCCATCAAGCTGTTGACCAATACAGCCGCGATTTTTAGAAGTTACTTTTCTGCTACACATAAGCTTAGTAATGTTGCCAGTATCAATTGAAAACTGCATTGCAGCGTACAAGTAGGAACTCGTCTCTTTTATTTCGGAATGATATATTCTTTTATGATATAAGAATTTGTATTTATGCATAACATTTATATCCATTGCGTGAAGTGCTGGATAGAAAAACTAAGCCATATTAAATCGCCTTTAATGGTGACGAAGTTGACTTACGAAGACACAGTCACTACACTTATTTCTGGCAACGTTATATGAATCAATCCCTGTTTTTGTGCATCAAAACGTTCCAGTTTACCGGTACTGCATTCGATAGCTTCGAAAAACGCGATGTGCCCAGTTTAGCTGGTTTAGCCGATTTGTCTTATAAATTTACTAACAGAAAGGTTGCGGTCTAATTTTATTGCAGTCGGACCGAGTCCACTACCGAGAATCTGAGTCGGAATAATCTCATCCTAACATAAAGTGGAAATAACGGGACTGCGGTCATGTATCTGAAATAAGTAAGTGTAGATAGATAGATAATGATTTATTTCCGATACAAGATCGAATATTTCCATACCCGACATCAGTGATTTCCCTACACCCCCCCCCCCCCCCCCCTATAGGGGGTGAACACCCCCCCTAAAATTTCAAACACCCCCCCTAATTTTGAGGTGCGATTCCACGCTGTTATTCCGTAATTCTTAACTCAATTATAATTGTATTCAAATATAACGACTATGGCATATTTATCAGTGTAGATGAGGGGGGCCAATTACGGCCCGCGTAACGATTTAAAATGGCCCGCCGAACTTGAGTGAAATACTGGAACCGTAAATATATGTTTAACAGTAAATACATACTATTAGTTTAACACTGCATGTGGTACCTTTTGAGTTTTAGATACCGTCTATCCTTACATCATTATCGCAGTTTAAGCACGTTTATTTCGTAACAATTGAATTATACCAGTATATCTTGGGTATTAGGATTACACACCGCAGTATTTTAGATATCAGCCGTATATTAAGAAAACTTAAAGATGTCACAAAACGAAAACTAGTCACTGGAAACAGACATTTTCAGATGAATGGCAGCGTTTTTATTTCTTTATTGAAAAGAACCAAACTTCAGCGATTTGTCTTTCTTACCAACAAAATATTTCAGTTCTGAAGGAATACAACATTATGCGCCATTGTGATCAGTTGACGCGCGTATTTCAAAATTTAATTCATTGCTTAATTCATACAAAAGTCAAACAAACATGTCCAAAAAAATGGTAAATGTGTAACAAAACAAGCCATAAGTAGCCATTCATACGATGCCATGTGCTAGATGAACAAGTAACTTCATTAATCACTATCAGTTGTAAATTACTTGCTTTAAAGCCGTGCTTGTTATTTATTTCTCGGGAATTCTATCAGCCAAATATTATAATTATTAATTTCGTTACATAATAAACTGCGATGCTATGTCTAGCTTAGAGCCTATTTTGGTGTCTATTTCTCGAAATTTTCTCAGGGCGCTTAAGCGCGCCCTGAACCCCAGCCGTGTCGTCGCTCTCTTTTTCTGGCCCTACAATTTTATTCTGCTGTGTACTTTGGCTCGCCGTCAATCAACTTGGGGGACCCCTCATGTACATCGTTTCTTAAATACATACAAATTTTTTAAGAATACAAATAGTTTCATCGCTAATAGCAAATTATTTACCACCCCCTAAATTTCGAAACACCCCCCCTAAAATAAAAAGCTGGGGAACATACTGCCCGACATGGACTGGTAACTGAACGACATGGCATGGCTCGCTACATGTATGGGCAATATGACAATCCTATTCCTATTATTAGTTTGATTTTGAGAGTTTGTAACGTAATTATAGCATTGTCGACTCATAATCTGATGATAATTTGAATTTTTACAGTGACATAACTAGCTATATGTTTTTAGAATTGTTCGAATATTATACCGTGTTTTCCTGAAAATAAGACTTGTTTCAATTTTATTTCGAAAAAAAAAACATTTGGGTTAACCTTACTCGAGTTCAAATAATATACATAATTTGAACATTCAGTGTCTAATGTGTCGCAATCTTTTTACAGACTATACACGAAAGCAGATCAAGACAATGACTGAAGAATATTCACCGAATAAAACAGGGAGCGATACAAAAGCTTCGTCACATCAGCATATACCCGGAGTACAAGCACGACATATTCACCTGCAACTCTGGGACGATGTTCGATAAACTTCAGGTTCCTCACTAGTTCCCAAACATGGCCGCACGATTGTTTCCCGAAAAGTAACAGAATTGTGGGAAAACATCGAAAAGGGGATTGTTTTTCGGTCTCAAAAGCACAAATTATGTCTTCTCACAATCTGAAGTTAAAAACGAAAATGTTTTTATCGGCATCTGGACAACGCTGTTTCTCATTTTGAACATTATTTAGCCGAAAGTATGGAGTAACATGATTGGATACGACCCGAACATTCCCAAACTTTTAAGATCGCAACCTCTTTCAATATTTCAACATTTTACGTGAGATTTATGTTTTGCGCCAGTTTTAATAATGTTTTGAATCAAATGTCTAAAACAGTACAATAGATATAGTACTTTGCGTGCTTTGTTGCGCCCTGGTATATGCAACCCATTACCCCGTGTCCCAGAAATTCTCGAGTGTTTATCAACAAACGAAGCTGAACAATTTGTCGACTTGACATCAAATTTTATCTAACAAACAAACTTTCAGTCAGAAGTGATTGAATCTTTGGCAAACACTCGTTTGGAATACCCGAAAGTGTGTGAACACCTTTCCTAAAATTTCAATTCGAAAGTCTGAAAGAGTTCACTGTGTACTTATATCATTTGCAACCTCTATTATCTGCGAAGCTAGGTTAGCCAGTGACGTCAATCAGAACAAAATACGGTCACATTTGGGCGTATAAAGTCAAATGTGCCCATGCATTCCAAGCATAACACTGCAGTTTGAATGTTTCCAGGCAATTACGTGTAATTGACGTTATGTTGTATTGACATTACATTTTATGGAGCTCCTGAAGTGCACCAAGATGGCTCTCAACCCGAACTCTAACCTGGTACACATACTTTGTTCAGGTTGTGCGACATCTTGTTGCACATACTTCGGAAGCACCCATTTTATTCCTCAGGTCTACAAGTTTATGAATTTTAAAAATCATGAAATACACATTAACGATCACAAAATTCATTGTTATTCTGAGGAAACATTTATTTTTGTGTGAGTGCGTCGTGAGATTTTCGCTGGTAATTAGGCGCCGCACGAACGACATCACGACACTTGCTTGAAAAGGGAAACCGTCGAACATTTAATGGCACTCCCGTATGTAAACCAAGATGGCGGACATCGGAACGTAGTATGTCTACCAGGTTAGGGTTGGGCCATAATTTCAGGTACAAATACTGCGGAAGTCACTTGGCTAGTCCCCGAACTCGTGATAGAAATACAAAAATTAAAATTAAATTATGGCCTAACCTTAACCTGGTGAACATACTATGTTCCGGTGTCCGCCATCTTGGTTCACATACCTCTGGAGCACCCATTTAGTGATATATTGTCCCCGCTATGACGACCCAAGATCATTTTAATTTAATCATTGCAAAGAACGGAATATATCCCCCGTAAATATTATTAATTTGCTAACAAATCCCAGAATTATATCTTTTGTTATAGAATACGTCCTCGTAACGGGAAGAAGCATTTCAACACGCAACGCATAATATCATAGTACTGGTGCACAAAACTACGCCAGCACCTACGTATAAGCACCAGTAAAAATATTAATAATAATAAAAACCGCGGCCAAAAGGTTTAAATGAAAAATCTTGGCGAGAACCAAGGTTGAGAAAAATGGGCGCTCCAGAAGTATGTGTACCAATATGGAGGCAACTAATTTTCTTCGCCTACTTTACATCAAGTTGTGTGAAGGGATTGAAACAGGCAGGGGGTATAGTTACTTGGCTAACACAGACAGTCTCCGAACTCATAATAGAACTAAAATAAGGAAAATTGGAATAAAATTATGGCCTAACCCTAACTTGGTACACACACTATACAGGTGTACCGAAAAATGAGACTCATAACGGACCTGAAGATTATAATCGCAAAAACGCACCGCCACGCTTTCCAGCTGTCGATCCCATGTTTTTTTATTATTTAGATATTCTGTGTAAAACTGGCGTACAAATGTTAAATAAGTGATTCTATATTGCTTGGATGTTGTTTCGCGATTCAGAAAAGTTTGACTACTGAAGGTATAAAGAATCCATCGCACTCACACAGAGATAAAATCGGATCTTTTCTACAAAGACCCGCCAAAGACTAAAAAATAGTAATTATCCATTTAGGGTTAAGTTGGGAATAAAGAATGCGCTTGGAATTTAAGTTTTCGCATCATTTTCTAGTCTTATTACTAATTATTTATTTTAAAACGCGACAGAGGTGATTTTCTCAGATTGCACATTGGTGGTGGAGACTTTGTATAAAAGATCCAAGTAGCCAAAGAAAATTTCATAATTATCAAGTCAGGGAATACGGATTGCGCTAAAAATTCAAATTTTTGAATCATTTCTAACCCTCTCATATGTTAAGATTTATAGGTTCACATATTAGATTAAAATATATCTAATTTTAGTACGTGTTATTTTGCTATGCACTTTATTTGGTAAGCTTAGGATAATAAAATATAATGGGTTTAGGAAATGCATTAGAAAATTTTGATAAGATTTTCGTATTTATCACAATAAGGAAAACCTAGAAGACGATTTCATCATATTGCGAACTGAGGCTTCTCATCGGTAGGCTTACCATACGTCCCGTTTTAGGGGGGACAGTCCCACTTTTTACCGTCTTGTCCCGGCGTCCCGACCGGTCACCGAAACGTCCCGCTTTGGCGTTCAGCCAGTCAGCATAGTACACGAACATTACCAAGTAGCACGTTCTCGATACTGTTGTGCTGTGTAGGCTACCGATAGCCTACTTACTGTAGGTGAATGCGTGGTTTTGTTTGCTTCGTTTTTTCCCGCTAACATTGTTGGATAATTGACAGCGCATAAACTCTCTCTGTTAAAATGGTCAATGAGGACAGTCCGGAGGGTTTTAAATGTGAGCCCCAATCTAAAATCGGTAAATTTGAAGTTGAAAAAATCACAGCTATGGTCAAAAATATGGTAACTCTACTCATCGGTTACCAGTTCATGTCTGGTATGAGAATAGTTAGGTATTTGTTTCAGATGTATGATTTTAACTGTAAAGAAAGCCATACTATCGCCCAGCGGTTACGTCAATCACACCGCGAGTCCCTTCAAGCCGTCTTATTGACTCCCCCCTCAGATAAACATAAAATTGCCAATTTTGATTCTAGAAGATTGAGGCTAGGCGGTGTGGCGCATCGTACTAAGCGTTAGGAATACGCTCGCCACCGCATCTCTGATTACCCTTTGTGGGATCGCAGGTTCGAATCCCATGCGGGGATTATTATGTGCGAGAGGATTGCTGGACTCCTCGCCGCCGTAGGGTGGTTCACGTAACCGCTGGTCGGTTACGGTTTCCTTCACCATTAAGTCCATGCTTCCGAAAACAAATAACTGGCCAACTAATCCCATACCCGGCCTGCACTGGTAACCGGACGAGAGGCCCGGGTTTCCAATATGATTAATTCGTCTTATCGGTTTTTCTCTCCCCCGGGATGAATATGTAAATCTTATTCTATCCTATCTTATCATGCTTGACTGAAACCAAGCTATAATTGTGACGTAACTAACGCGTAAACAACATCAGCTGTTTTCCGGATACGAGGCGTTGTTCTGTTGACTGATGTTTATCACGTCTTGATCTGTTGTTTTGAAGTTTTAGACTTTGTGTATAGTTCTAGAAAGTCTTTGTTAAATTGCTGAACTTGTGATATACAATAAAAGACAGGAAATATGAATTAAATCTGTTTTCTGCTTTTTGTAAGGTTTAAACCAGTTTGAGAGTTCAGCAGTTACAAAACTGCAGTAAAAAACTTCCAAGATCAGAAGTGAACGTAGGTACCGTACGTTACTACAGTATGTACCGTACGGTACCGGTACCGGTACCGTACTACTGTACTATAATACGCTGGAGAAATATATTACGGTACTTCTGTACTTGTAATTTGGTAATGGCTTGTTGCATAGCCAAACTTCGGTCTCGGTTTATTATTGCAGTACCAGTAATGTCTGAAAACTTGTGCATGTTTCTGTATTTATAGATTCAGATAGAAGTAATCTGCAGATCTCGGAATCTGTAGGCTCTGTGAGGGATGGCATGAAAACACTTAATACTGTTATTATGGAATTAAGATGTTTTGGTGTACGCAGGCTTGAGTTTGGAGATACATTTATTTAAAACTGTAAAATGGGCGAAGTGATACTGTGATATATGATTGAATATTTTGTTAGTGAAAATATTTCGGTACTACAATACAACAAAAATGTAGGCGAACTTAAAAGTATGAAAGTCCCAACGCAAAGAAAACAACACTTGCTCTATGCATCCGAGATTAAACCTATACGCTACTCTGTTCTTCTCTAATGGTTAGAGCAGTGGTTCTCAAACGGTGTTGCTTGCCCCACAAGGGGGAGGTAGACAATTTTTGAGGGGACGTGAGGCTAATTAAAAAAAAATTTATTTGATTTGATCTTGCCCGCTTTATTTTGGATATTCACGTTCCATCCACGTATTTTTAATGTGTTTTTTGATTAAAACATACTTTCGTCTTGAGTAAGAAGTTCGTCTTGAGTTGGGGTCTGGTATAGTTTAGTACCACATCCACTTCTAGTTGGCCTGGCTCAACAATTTTTGCATATGTCAATCCTAACCCCCACCTGACTACGTCACTGAAAAATTACGTCATTCCGACGTCACAGTGGCGTAATAAGGCCCACCGAAGTATGCGGATGGGCGACCAAAACGCGTAGACGATCACCCGAAATCGAGCAAGCTATTTCTCTCATTTTCCTGTCGCAACGATCTTTAGCAAGTTCGTTATCGGCGGCGCAGATGCCATTTCGGGTGATCGTAATTATACTTTGACAATCCCTATGACGTGATGGTGACGCCATAGTCCAGACTGGATTCCATGGCAGATGCACGCCCGAGGGCGCTAGCGCTCCACAAAAATGCACGCGAGCGAATTCAATTTTGCACGCCGAAAATTTGCAATTGCTCACCAATGTAAATCGGTTTAAATAGTTTTTAAATCAATAATCTAGTAATATAAAGATGGCAAAAAATTATAACTTTACAATTGTCGACTAATACTTGCTTGCAAGATTTGGCCTGATCGAAAAATGCGAAGCAAAAATCACCATATCGTGTTGAATGATAGGAATCCCGTGAGAAAAATCGCCTCCTCACCGACGCTGGCCAGTTATGGCTCTGATTCAGCGTATTTTTAATACAATAATTTTACACGGATGTACTGAACAGTACCGGTATCTAAAGTCGCACAAACACTCTCAAAATAAGTGACAAAATATAGAAATGATGTTTTGGGGGTCAAAGGTCAAACGTCCATTTTTGCAATGATCCAACTTATTTTTACGCGGATGTAGTGAGAGGTATCTTAGTTCGAAATCAGTTTAGCGGGCGCAGTTGTTTTGCACGCCGTGAGCTATAATTGCACGCCAGAAATTCTTATTTGCACGCGGGAATTTCTGATTGCACGCCCAATTTCTCGTTCGAAAAGGCCATGAAATCTAGACTGGGCCATAGTGACATAATTTTTGGATGGCATAGTCAGGTGAGGGTTAGGAATGACATATGCAAAAATCGTTGTGCTACGGCCACTGGAAGTACTTGTGGTACTAAACTATACTAGACCAAAAGTTGTTACCAATAGCATTCCAGATCAGTTATTAATGAATCTTTTTCTATTCCTAGATTTCCAATATGGCTGGTGACTTTGAGATAGAGCCTACATTACAGCAGGCTTGTATTAATGCTATTGCTGACAAAATCGATGTATACATTCAGAAATACCCCCCAAAAATTGCTCGGAGCAACTCCCCATCTCCAGATCGCGGTGTTAGTGGTTCGGTAATGACAGATACCCTTACTCCCTCTAGTGATGGGCCTATGGAGTGTGAAACACCATGTTTACCGTCAGAAGATTCGCAAGAAAAAGGCGATTTTTGCGGAATTAAAACCGAATCGAATTTTAAAATGTTAGAAAATATTGCGTCCCTTGAAATGAAATGTTGCCATGACCCGCCATGCGGAACGAAAAAAATTTCATCATGTCAAGAACCAGAAATTTTTATTCCAAATCCGATGTCCGAGGAACTACTAAAATCTGTCTGTAAAAAGGGGCGTTTGAACGACTCCGCGGCAGTGTTTTTTGCAGACAACGAAAAGTTCCGAATACAACGTATGTACCTCAAAAAGGCTGGACATATTCAAGCTAACGGATTAAAACAACTTTTAAATAACCACGTCTTACATGAACTGAACGCTGCGGACATCAATCAAGTTCGAGAAAACAGTCCGTACGAGCACGAGGGCGATAGAGTGCGAATAACTGTCGGCGATATTGTCTCCGGCTTAAATTCCGCAACAAAAGAAAAATTGATGTCGTTAAACGTGTCTGGAATTCCATCTGAAAAGGAAGACCTAATGCCTCTTGCTATTTATGTTACTGTAAGTAGTTTTCTTAAGCTTTTCTTTGATCTCCAAACTTTCCTGATATCTGACTTGCCGACATGTGCCATTCAAGCCCATGCATATGTAACGAAAAAATTAGCAAGCTATGCCAATTTGGACTGGTATTAATTTAGATCAGAAGCTGTTATTTACATAAATAATTAGCGGCCTTATCAATTCTCCCCAAGCATTTACGAACACAAAAATCCTTATTCAAGCTGTTCCCAAACTTTTTGTCTGTGCGGCGCCGAATTATCATGGAAAAAACTCACGCGGCACCTACACGAAAAAAATGCTGCTTTTAAATAAAACTCAATTTTGTTAGAAGTAACAATAGGGGTAGACACTTCTTAATAGAAAGTAAACGACATAAAATGATAAAATGAATTTATTAATTCATATTCACAGCATTTAAAATACAATATGTAAAATTTGTTCAACACAGTTCTACTAATTTTCGCACATTTTGAGCCGCTTCCCTATTCTATTTTTGTATCAGTTTGAGGCGAAGGACACTGTTGTTATTAGACCCCATGAGGCGAGTTATTTCAAGTCCTGGGTCATCTGTGTTTCTTTTGCTCAGTTTGAGTTCCATGTTCAGTCACAAGTCAAGTCCTACTGTTTTTAGACAAAGGTTGTCTCTGAGTCAGATTATATCGCATAAACATATTAGGAAAGTGAATAGCCTCGCTGGTGTAACTTTTAAGTCAGGGGTTCTCAAACTCTTGGTATTATGAAGCCATGAAATAGTTGACTATTATTTGTCACTTATGGATTGATGTTCCTGAGTAAATCGAAAATCATTTCATTCAACTCGGATTTATTTGCTGCTTGTCAAATTTTCAAAATGTTGTTATTACTACTTTGGACAGCTACAAATTTAGCCAAGTCAGTATTTTAATAAGTAAACGAATAACTCGCGGAGCCCCTAGGTTTCTCTTACAGAGCTCTTGGGCTTCTGATGAAGCACTTTGAGAATCTACGTTCTAAGTAACATCTTCAAATTACACCTTATTCGGTATAAGGTTTCATTCATCAGTTGAATTAATATTGAGTTGAATATAATTTTATTTCAGGTCAGCCAATTTAAAAAGTTGAGCGTTCTCACGAATATCCGACATCTAAACGTCAGTTACACAAATTTTACAGATACTGATCTTAACACTGTGATTGCCGTAAGTAAAGATTTTTTTGTACAATCTTTTCATGTATTCAGCTCGGCGGTGTGGCGCAATATTCTAAGCGTTAGTTATACATTTTCCATCGCACCTCTGATTATCCTGTGTGGGTTGACAAGTTCGAATCCCATGCGTGGATTGTTTCGGACTCCTGCCCGGATGCTGCCATAGGGGGGTTAAGTAATCGCTGACTAATCATTATCAAATCCACGCTTCTGAAAACAAATAACTGGCTAACTAATCCCATAACAGACATAAAATGGTATCCAGATTTTTTAAACATGCCCTACTTCCTTACTTATGCCTAGGCAACAATAACGAGCATTTACTCTATCATTTTAGTGCATGAAACATCTCCAAAGTCTCGACATCTCGAAGACGTACGTTCGTTCTATTCTATACCTCGGTGACATGCATGCTCCCAAACTACGGTTCCTGAACATGAGCAATCTGGACAAACTCAACATGCCCAAGGAAAGGTTCGTACTAGTTAGGAATAGAATATTATAATTTAGATGTCTTGAGTTGCCGGTACTCTCGTAGTATTTGTACCAGGTTAGGTTTAGGTCATAATTTTATTTTGATTTTCCTGATTTTAGTTATGTTACGACTTCAGAGACTGTGCTAGCCATTCCTGCCAATAGGTTTCAGTCCTATTAGCTATTACACAACCTTATTAAATGTAGACGAACAAAATTAGTTACCTCCATATTGGTACACATACTTCTGGGCCGACCTGTGCTGACCACCAGATCTGGTAAAAAACAAATAAATTCGTTATTGTAAATTTTTTCTAAAATAATACAGAAAATGACAGACTCAATACCATGGAAAGTGGGGAATAGAGATGGTAAAAACTGATTATTCTACTATTCCGAATACATTATCAATAATATTTCAGAATATTGAATATATTCTGAATCAGTTTATCAATAGTTTCTCATTTCCGAACATGAAGTTGTATCATGAAAATTACTGGCGATACTTGAATTACTTTTTCCAAAGACGCAAAGTGATTATACCAACTTCTCTGCAAATTAATTTCCTGTGCTATACAATTATTTATGTTGCGAACACAATTTATAATATATTATAATCAATTGTTCATATTCGTTACCATTATTTAGGAATGTATTTGGTTTCAGTCATCTCTGGGCCCCTGTCATAAAGCCAGATTTACGGATTTTTTATATTTTTTTTGTCACTACAGCAGCTGGCGTATTGGTTTAGTGGTTTCGCCCTAATTTCTAATAAATTATTTAGTAAACTTTTTTTTTCTTCAAAATTATCAATAAATAAAACTATTACTGAATAATTAAAAAAAAAATTTGAGTCTTTGCCCTGAATGCATTGAGGTAAAGATTTCAGACTCAATGCACTCCACCTCACCCAGGGCGACCGATTATTGACAATGCGAAAACGAAATGATTTAGGTGCTTGGTTAAAATGGTAGCTTCCCTCATGAGTAATCAACAGTTGGAGTTACGTGAAACTAACTACCCTTACTTGATCTATGCCTTTGCGGATCCGTATTCGTAAAATGCAAGGATGCTGTAGCAAGAGTGAAAATGACTATTCAGTTCAAGAGTCTTGCTGCACACTAACACAAATGTATTTCTGTAACGTTTCGTCTGACCAAGGTCAGACTTCTTCAGACAGCATTTTACAATCACTTGGTATCACTTGTGTGAAGCCGACTTCAGAAGAGCATATAAAACATTGCAAAAAAATATATCAAAAACTTTTTGTATTAATTTTCAGCCTTTTTGACGTTTTCTGTAAAATGACCGAACTCCAGCACCTGGATATTTCCACGGAGAGCAAGTCGACGTGTCGAACTCCTGGTACGCTCAGCAGTATCAACGTGGCTGTTAGTATGGTAATGGTCGGTGGCTACCCCCTGCCTAAGCTGACATCTTTGGATATCTCTGGAAGGTAAGAGTTTAGGGTACTTCCGTAGTGTATTTGTACCAGGTTAGAGCATAATTTTAGTCCGCTTTACCCTATTTTAGTTCTATCACGAATTCGGGGTCTGTGTTAGCCGAGTGAATATAACCCTGTCCATAGGTTTCAGTCCCTTTACACAACTTGATGTAAAGTAGGCGAAGAAAATTAGTTACCTCCATATTGGTACACACACTTCTTGGTTTATTTAGTTGGTGGCTACTCCCTTCCTAAGCTTACTTATGTAATAATCAAAATATAAAATGATCATGCTCTTTTCCAGGGAAGGAATAGAAGAAGTTGAATTCTTAAATTTCTACGTCAACCACCCTCAGCTTACGTTTCTGGGACTTCTTCATACTGGGTTGGACGGACTTCCCTGTTTCGTGAATCCCAAGACCGATCACCATAAACTCCATCTGAAGGTGGGTCATAGTTTGGATTTCAGCTTTGCTTACTCTGTCTCTTCAACGATATCCCAAAATGGAATAACAATTTTGCTGAGTGATGACACAAAACTTCTCTGCTTTGGAGTGGGCGCCCGTAACTATGTTCAGAGATGAGTTTTTTTTATCTCTGAGTGTGTGCCAATAGTTTTACTCAGAGATTGAGTCTGTTCTACTTCTGAGTGAGTACCCATAATTTCACTCAAAAATGAGTCTCATATTTCTGAGTGAGTGCCGGTAATTTTACTTGGAAATAAGCCTTCTTTACTTCTGAGTGATTGCACAAAACTTTATTCAGAGATGAATCTTCTTTACTTGTGAGCGAGTGCCCTCTGAGATCTCTTCTACTTTTAAGTGATCGAGGAAATATAGCTTTGAGAAAATTTCCGTAAGATAAAATACCTTTTTTCAAATTTCCCATTTTTGCATTCAGGTAACCGGTGACCACACAGAAGCACAAATCATGGAGTCATTGACGAGATATTATCGACGGCCATACTTTGCGAAGGAAGCTTTGTTCTCGCTGTTTAACCAAACCCAACTCGCACCTCAATATAACAAGGAACAATTAGAGGTGAGAAATTCGTTTTTCAATTTGGCTGATCTATAACCAGTTTTAGGTTTGTTACCAATCTCCCTCATGTGGCATCTCTCTTGAAATGCCATTTTTTCTGTCATAGTCTTTTTATTTTTGGGCACTCCAGAAGTATGTGTACTAATATGGAGGTAACTAATTTTGTTCACCTACTTCACATCAACTGAAACCATCGGACTGAAACCTATGGGCAAGGGGGTATATTCACTTGGCTAACACAGACGGTCCGAAACTCGTAATATAACTAAAATAATGAAAATTGGAATAAAGTTATGGCCTAACCCTAACCTGGTACACATACTGCGTTTCGGTTTCCGCCATCTTGGTTCACAGACTTCGGGAGTACCCAATAAGGTATATTTATATTCCAACCACATATCCTTTAACTCTTACCTGGTACACATACTACGTACCGGTGTCTGCCATCTTGGTTCACATACTTTGGGAGTACCTCTTACTGTAAGTGTGCAACAAGACGAGCAGAAAATTCTAGATTTCGGATTCTTCTAAACATCCTTCAATCACAATTCCTTGAGCATTGTTTTGAGCAGAAAATTAATGCATGTTTAATTTTGTTTAGCTTGTCTTGCTCTGTATGCGAAATCATCGAGCGGATGTTGATATTTCGTATTCCGTACAACTCGCTGCGACAGCTTGCGTTTATAATTTGACTAACAGGGAAACAGGGTCAACTATACCTGCTAACATGCTTTCTGAGGTAAGTTGTTTATTTATTATATTTTAGGAGAGTTTGATCTTACTCAGAAATTAAGGAGACTCATCTCTGAGCAAAGTTGTGGCACTCACTCAGAGGTAAAGGAAACTCATCACTGAGCAAAGTTACGGGCACTCAGTCAGAAGTAAAGGAGACTCATCTCTGAGCAAAGATACAAGCACTCACTCGGAAGTAAAGGAGACTCATCTCTGAGCAAAGTTACGGGCACTCACTCAGAAGTAAAGGAGACTCATCTCTGAGCAAAGTTACGGGCACTCGCTCAAATGTGAAGTAGACTCATCTCTGAGCAAAGTTATGGCACTCACTCGGAAGTAAAGGAAACTCATCTCTGAGCAAAGTTGTGGCACTCACTCAGAAGTAAAGGAAACTCATCACTGGGCAAAGTTGTGGCACTCACTCAGAAGTAAAGGAGACTCATCTCTGAGCAAAGTTACGGGCACTCAATCAGATGTGAAGTAGACTCATCTCTGAGCAAAGTTATGGCACTCACTCGGAAGTAAAGGAAACTCATCTCTGAGCAAAGTTGTGGCACTCACTCAGAAGTAAAGGAAACTCATCACTGGGCAAAGTTGTGGCACTCAGTCAGAAGTAAAGGAGACTCATCTCTGAGCAAAGTTACGGGCACTCGCTCAGATGTGAAGTAGACTCATCTCTGAGCAAAGTTATGGCACTCACTCGGAAGTAAAGGAAACTCATCTCTGAGCAAAGTTGTGGCACTCACTCAGAAGTAAAGGAAACTCATCACTGGGCAAAGTTGTGGCACTCAGTCAGAAGTAAAGGAGACTCATCTCTGAGCAAAGATACATGCACTCACTCAGAGGTGTAGGAGGCTTATCTTTGAGCAAAGTTATGGGCACTCACTCAGAAGTAAAGAAGACTCATCTCTGAGCAAAGTTACGGGCACTCACTCAGATGTAAAGGAGACTCATCTCACCCTAAGATATAAAAATAGGATGTAAAATAAAAAAGAAATTTTTCTTAACCAAAGATCATAAATTTTATTCAAATATAACCCAGGTTGTGAAGGAAACTCTGGCAACAATGGAAAGGTTCCAAGATCGACAACAATTGCAGAAGAATTGTTTGATGACGCTGTGTAGCGACAAGATATTGAAGGAAGTGGTAAGATTTAAGATAAGAACTGACTTGATGTTCTCAGATGGGGTGTAGCCAAGTGGGTTGGGGTGGTAATTCCCCATTTTAAAATGTAACCCATGCCTTCTGGCCTCTGACTGCACCTGCTAGCTACCGTCTAACTCGGCAATTATAAATTTCGCAATCCCCCCTTTTTGAATATTTCTGGCTACGTCACTGACTTTCATATCATACTTTCAGCCAGACCTCTATGGCAAAAACTTACGCAGGGATATATGAAATAGGACAAGAAAGGCTGAGCAGAGGAAGTCCAATAGCTCTATATCGGACATGGGCAATCTACGGCCCACTGACTAATTCCATCTGGCCCGCTAGATGATGTCACAACCCAACTAAAACCTAGCTCAAGGAATTTGTTGAGTTTTTGCAATTATATGTAGTTTTGGCACGAGGCTCATAGGTATTCACTTTGGATTTTTCAACACTGTAAATATTTTTCGTAAAATGTAACTTTTTATGTCACACTTATATGGACCGCCAGTCTGGTTGGGCAAAATCTTTGGCCCCTGGCCCAAAAACTGGGCCCACCCCTGCTCTATATCATAAAAGCTACTTTTGTTTTGGTAGTGACTTATACACAGATCAGAGAAGATATAAAACACATTAAAATTACTTTTCAAATTCTGTATATATATATATATTTTCTTTTTTCAGACTTTTGATTACTTCAAAACAGCCCAACTAGTAATGCAATGTCTCTGCACCAATGAGGACAGTGCCATGCATCGGATGTCTGTCGCCATCATTTCGATTCTTGCCGCCAAAATATCTACAGAACAAACGGCTATTCTGGGATGCAGTAAATACATGAAGGTAGGATTGGATGTGGAAAATAAAACTTTTCAATGAAGTTCTAAGAATTCCATAGCAGTAATTTTGAGAAAACTAGAATTATTAAGATTAGGATTATTATACCATGAAGCCCCTTCACAATTTCCAATTTTGTTTTGAAGTCAGTTCTCAATATATCGTAACCAGGTTTGTTGTTTTTTAATCAGTAATTTTTCAAGTGTTTTCACTTCAAATAATACATCTGTGAAGGCCAAAACAATATATGGTATTCATAAATTTTCTTTGCAATTTCAAAAAGACTTCATGGATACCTTGTAGAATTGAAATCACTGGTATACCTTTGTTCATTTGTTATGGATTGTTGTCATTTTTTTGCTATATTGACTTTAATTCCTGACTCCACTCTTAATGAAAACCTGAGTACGCCTCTGATTTCTGGAAGCAGTGGTTCTCAAACCTTTTAAGCCGTTCTTCCTTTTTATAATCTGTCAAGTCTTGCTCCGACCTCAAAAATAACTAGCAAACAATAAGCTACAAATAACAGATAGTAGGTCGAAAGTATGTTTTATTCAAAAAAAGTGTCACTAAACAACAAAGAAATACGAATATCTAAAATGAGCCGGGCAAGTTCAAATATAGCAAATATTTTCATTTTTAATTAGCATCACCCCCCCCCTCAAAAAAATTGTCTACGGCCCCCTAGTGGAGGGCGCCCCCCCGTTGGGGGACCACTGCTTTGAAGACTTTAAAGTACAATAATTTTTTTAATAATAATCATGCTATATATTGTGCCAAGATATCAATAGAGCACAGTTAGGATTTCATAATTCATGGGCACACCTTGATATGACATTCCGTGAAATTCTTTTCAACCTTTTTAGTGATCACCCACTATGTAATCAGACCACTTTTTGTTTAACAGGTTTTACTCCGAATTGTGGAAAAGAAACTTAACGCCGCTCATCTTGATTTGACGTTGAAATTCACACTCAGTGCTCTGTGGAATCTCACGGACGAAAGTCCGTCAACTTGCCAAAATTTTATTGACAATGACGGGCTTAGTCTCTTTGTTCAAATTTTAAGTGTGAGTTTCCAATTGATTTTTTATGTGCGTTTTACTCTGAACAAGACTTTGTACAAGGCCTTGCTGCTACACTGCTACTGTGTTTTCCAGAAAAGAGCACCTAGTCTGAAGATAATAACACCTACGGTACCTATTGACCTAACCTAAATATAAACGTGTTATTTATAAGTAAATCGATGTCGGTTTCCATATTTTGTGTATTTGAAAATCTCTTAATTCTCTACTTTGTAATTTTGTTTTTGATAAATAGAAAATAAAGATATCCCCCAAAAAATAAGCCCTAGTTTTATTTTTCAAAAGTAAAGTGAAATTAGACCTTTCCCAGTACATAAAGGTCTGTTAAGAACCGTTATGATTTGTGTCGATCGGAAACTTTATGGGTGAGGTGGAGAGCTTGAGATTGCAACTTGCGAAGGCGATTCCAATGCTCCATCTATAGAATGCTTTAGAAAAGCAGATGTATAGTCAAAATACAGTAGATTGGAATATTTTGTGGGCAATGATGAGCTTTTTGTCTAAATTTTTTTCGAGTAATTTCGAATGAGTGCATGCATTGCCCCACCTAATTCAATTCAGGTTCATTAGCTTTTTCCATTTTAGCAGTCTAAGATAATTTTACGATGGGTCTCCTTTACTCCTCCTGAGTGAGTGCCTATGACCACGTTTTAAGCAAATCTCTTTTTTTCATTATCTTAGGTGAATGATGACAATCCTTGTCTTCAAACTAAAGTTCTTGGACTTCTGGTGAGTTCTAGCTTTTGAGTTCAACATATTTGGGCGAGCATTATTAACACTTGCATTTAATCTCTGATTACCGTATAAAGCTGACATGGTCAACTGGGGCTCACAGGCCAGCCTGTTGGGTAAATCAATCTGGCCCGCCTGATGCTGCCACAAACTAAAACCAAATTTTAATGTTTCAGCTAAAAAACAGCTCAAGGAATTTGTTGAGATTGTGATACAATTTAGTTTCGGCACGAGGCCTATTATTTTCAACTTTTGTTTTTATGAATATTGTTCATAAAATGTAACTTTTTACGTCACACTTACATGGATCGTCAGTGTAAGTAGGTAAATTTTTTGGCCACTGGTCTAAAAGCCTTGCCAACCCCTGGTTTAGAGTCTTTAAATTGGTAATCATAGTGGAGAAATACGAAGTGGTTTGAATAGATGAAAAAAAATTAAGAGAATTTGATGATGTGTTAGGAACGGTGACCGTACATTTGAACCCATGTACATTTGAACTCATGCATCTATCCACGGGTTCAATCTATATGCGGGTGCTAAAACCCATGGGTTAGGGTTAGTATCGGTTTAACTATCCGTGAAACGAAAAAAATTCCATAGGTGCAATAGCATACAGGTGCAATTGTCATGGGTTCAAATGTACGTGGGTTCAAATGTAATGGAACCGTTAGGAGGTTTGGCATATCTGCTGGCTGTCAATGTTACCCTCTTAATCAAAGTTTGTGTACATTTGAAGCATTTTACCTATTCCCATGTCTGATCCAAACTGGTATTGGGCGACAGTCTGTGGTTTGCTCATCTTATTTTCTATTTTGAATTAAATATTAGAAATTTTATTTTACTTGAAATTTGACTACAATTTCATTGTAAAAATTGCTTTTCTCAGCTAATAGTGGACCGATCAATAACAAATTTCTCCCAAAATGGAAGAAGTCGCTACCGCATATAGTAAGGTTTTAGTCGATCACGATTATCTGCTGATTTTTTCAGCAAACTTGAGAGCTCAGCCTTTTTGTTTTGCAGAATAATCTTGCTGAGGTACCGTCTCTACGCTGCCATCTACTAAAGCATGACATACAATTAATCGAATCGATTCAAAAACTTCTGCATTCAAAACACATTGAGGTAAATCTCAGGTCTTTCGTTCGTTAGATGTGATAAACTGGAAATTACTACTAAACCAGTTCCCAACGTTTTATGTCTCGTGGCCCCTTTCATGGGCTTATAGAGCTCATGGCCCTCTGTTTATCATTCCAGTGGTATTTAGAGTGTTATTTCGCTCAGTATATTCCAAATTTCATTTTGTTCAATCAATTCATGCTCAACCAAGGAAAAACACCCTGTGAAATAACCTTGTCAAGCAATGAAACTAGGAAGAACATGGAGTTTTTTGGTGAAGTGAAAAGTAGAATGATTTTTGCGCCCAGCATTGTGGCCCCTCTTCAACGGCTCTGTGTCCCTCAGTTGGGAACCGCTGTTCTAAACCATATGGGTTTCTAAGAATCAGAGTGTCCTTTGATTTCAGTTTGCATAAGCATGCAATGCTAGTGATATTTATTCAGTCAACGAATTTTCTCATCTGATACACTCGTTTGGTTCACAGTGTCGACTCTTTTTGAGTTGTGTATTTCCTTTTTACCCTTTCACATTCCCCTAATTCACCAATCACAATGTCTTTTATTGTCGAGCGAATAAAGACGGACCAATTAGAAACTGCCGGTATGCGCAAATTTTGACTCTCGTACAGTGGTGTATTGAGGATATTGCATCCATTGCTCGTGCCATGGGCATCGATTGAAGAGGGGCGCAAAAAAACTGTGAAAAAATGTTTAATAAACTAATATAAAATTGGGAACAAATGAAACTCGAACTTCATATCAACATAAAATGATCTCATTTCAAAAATAATCATTAAAAAAAATTTTCAACCAACTATCAAGAAGGCGCATATTTAAACTTTGCCATGAGTGTCAATTCACATACATATATGCTGCACTCATAACTCCCTCAAACTATCCAATTTTGGTATTTATCAATTTAACACTCATAATCCTCTCAAACTGTCCAAATTTCGTTTAGGTGAGCTACTTTGCCGCCGGCATCATCTCTCATCTAGCGATACTTGGAGCGGAAGATTGGATTGCGTTAACAAATGTAGAAAAACTGAGGGGGGAATTACTGTCTGACCTGGTAAGTTGAAAAGCCAGTAAGATTGAGTTAAATGTGGGGACCCAGGACTATTCAGTTTGGCCAACATATTAATAGCTTTAATCCCATTTGGCTCCAGTTGATATTACTTTTAGTATGTTGTAGATTCTGACTTAAGCATTCGTGTAGTTAGGGGAGAAATCTTATCGCACAATCCACTAGTTTGCCATGAATGTGATCGTTTAATTGATGAGTAGACTAACCGACCTTGACCTTGGAAGTTTGACTGAAAGCATAACACAATTTTTACTTTTAGTACAACTGCGTGTTGTCATGGAAACCTCCCGATGGAGAAATGGTTGCATATAGAACGTTCAAACCCTTCTTTCCGTTGTTGAGAAGACACGACACTCCTGCTATGCAACTGTGGGCGGCTTGGGCGATACGTCACGTCTGTCTTAAAAACGGTGAGTGTTTTATTTTCTACTCACACTCAGTGTTTTCACAAAATTTTACTCATATAGGGGAGTAACTCCATTGTATTAGAGCGGCTCCTAACTAGGGGCCTGTGGGCCACCAAGGGGGCCACAGAGCATCCAGTGGGGGGCCATAATGCTGAGCGCGAAACTTCCTGTTCTTCCTAGTTTCATTGCTTGATACGGTTTCTTAGGGTGTTTCCACTTTTTTTTTGTGTGAATTGTTTGAACCTAATGGTATTTAAAAATAGCATGAGTGCTTGAAAGCCTTCGTAAGGGGACCAAAATCCTTAAGAGGTTGGGAACAACTGTTGAAATGAATTATGAATGTTGGTGTCAGGGATTTCTTGCAACTACTTTCTGTGTATGGTTCTGAACTGTTCTTGAGCAAACTTGTAACATACACACTATCTTTCACACAAAATGTTGGTCCAATTGCTGTCTGTGACTTTGCTCAGAAATCAGTCTTCTTTGTTTATGAGTGTGTACAAGTGACCTTACTTTGAGCTCGGCGTAAGGCACGTTGTGCTAAGTGTTAGGTGCCGTCGCACCTTTTATTACCCTGCTTGGATTCACAGGTTCGAATCCTGTGTTTATGTGCGAAAGGATACCTGGACTCCTCACCACCCTGGTTCATGTAACTGGTATTCAGTAACGGCTCTTTTCGCTATAAGTCTATACTTCTAAAACAATGATTCTTAAACAGCAGGGTATGCCCCACAATGTAGGCCTAGACAATTTTTTAGGGGGCGTGTAGCTAATTAAAAATACAAATTTTTGTTGGATTTGGTCTTGCCTGCCTTAATTTGGATATTTACATCAAAAAACTTTATATTTGTTTCTTTATTCACGTTCCATCCACGTATTTTAACATGTTTTTGAATAAAACATACTTTCGCCTTACTATCTGTTATTTGTAACTCATTGTTAGCTAGTTATTTTTGGGTTTAGAAACTTTGACAACCACTGACCTAAAACAAATCACTTGCTAATTAACCCCATGCCTGACTGGGACACGTAACGGGACGAGAGGTCGTGGTTAGAGCTGGGCATTTCGAATAGAATAGTAAATTATTCAAATCGGTTCAAAGCAAAATTTTGAATCGTAGCCATCTTGTTTAATACGCTAATGGTCGCTAATTTTTCAATTTTTTTTATTGAAGCCAGATTTTTTTACCGCAATTCTGACATGACTCAGATATGTGAGTTATTGGTGCAAATATGTTTTTTATTGTGTGTGAACAGTCAGCTTTCTGTCTGGGTGATAGATTCTATGTATTTAGTAATTTATGTGTCTGGAGGACCCAATCAATAGGAATGTTACGTATAATTATATATCTCCCAATTATTCGAGATTCCATTCGAAAAAATATTCGATTCGTGCAGGTATTTGAAAATGCCCAGCGCAGCCCATTTGATTGAGTTGTTTTATCAACTTTCCTCTCCTCAAGGATAAATATGGTAATCCGAATTTTCTTAAAAAATGTAAAATTCCAATTTTATTTTAAATTTTTGCAGGAGAAAAATATCAAGAAATGTTAGTGGCCGAAGAAGGTATTCAATGTCTTGGCGAAGTTTTGACAAATCCTGATCTCGACAAAAAAGTTAAAGAATTGATCAAATTGACATTAGAATCCATTGAAAAAACCCACCCGGATATAATGGAATGTGTTTAGACAATAGGAACACTGGAAATGGGAACGTTGTATTTTTGTGTGGTTGAAATTTTAGTTTATAGAATTGTAACTGGGGTGATTAGCTGAAATAAGGTTGAAAGAAATTGAATATTTTTATCTCTTCATATTTACATTTTATTCCTTTTTCAAAATTTTGTGTTCCAGGGATTATTGAGAACAGTTTTATTTGAAACATATTGATTTAGGTCATTTGACAGTGTGACCAAATATGCAGCGTTTAATTTTCGAAAACTGTAAAAAAGTAGAAAAGCATTCAAACGATGGTTCATTTGCTTTTCCATGTTCCATAAACAGGGTGTCCATAAAGTCCCTTTACAATTCCAATTTTGTTATGAAGTCAGTTCTCAATATATCTTAACCAGGTTTGATGTTTTTTAATCAGTAATTGTTCAAGTATTTTTACTTCATTTAATACATCGGTGAAGGCCGAAACATTATATGATTCGATGAATTTATTTTGCAATTTTAACCACTTTTAATACTTCATGGACACCCTGTATACATTGACTTCTCTTGTTAAACATCGCCCAAGTCTTGAATGTATTCGATCTTCCTATTGGAATTAAATTCAGAATAGAACATCATTTTAAACCTGCCTTCCAGACTGGAAGTGACATAGAGATCATTGATTAATCAATTAATTAGCTAAGTGGTAGTATTAATTAACGAGAGCGTTTTGCTTGTCCAAGCCTACTTTGCTAAATTTAATGAATGTTCACAAGAGTAGATCTCAATTAAATACTTATGCTTGGTGAATTATTGCTGTTAAAGTCTGTCTGTTGTTGTCATACGTGTGTCTTTTAAATCGATGTTAGATAGATTCCACTGAACCGAGCCTGAATCTCAATCTACTCAAGTAGATTGATTAGTTTATCAAAACTGATAGATTTAATAACATTTTGGGCGCTCCAGAAGTGTGTGTACCAATATGGAGGTAAAGGTAACTAATTTTGTTCGCTTACTTTACATTAATATGTGTGAAGGGACTGAAACCTATGGGCAGGGGCTAACTTGACTAGTCCACGTAATCGTAATAGAACCAATATAAGGAAAATTGGATAAAATCATGGCTTAGCCCTGACCTGGTACACACACTGTGGGAGTACCGCATTATGTATATGCCATGTATCTCTTATTGTATTATTGTTGGATTTTCTGCTCTGTAATGTTTTCATGTTTTAGCCGAGTCATGGTCATGGGTCATCCAGGTCTGATATTTAGTCGTTCTAGGAGTTAAGTCACACCGGTGTTTAGTTGATGACAAGTTCTAGTCATTCATTTCATTTAGACGACGAAGTTTTTAACAAATTGCGATAGCTGTCGAGTCAAGAATACGAGCCTGCCCAACATTTAAACTCAGAACTCCTGGAAATTAAGAATGTTTGAATTGGTATAAAAATCTATATAGACTGTTTTGATATATTTGTGCCTTTTTTGCTGTCATTGCGCATTCGCTACTTATAACATTAAGTATGAACCAGAGCTGAAAATCTCTCCTTTTTTTGGAATTTCTAGTTTTCATATGCGCATACATTTGACTCTAGTCCTGACAAATGGCAAATTGCTGTTTAGACAATGATTTGAGCATTCGCAACATTTAAACTCAAAACTTGTGGACTTTTAATCAGTGTACTTTTGTGCAAAGCCGAAAATATTTTCTGGTGGGAAATGGTTGAAATTTTTAATAACAGTATTTATATTCCATATATTTCTGATTGCTTTATCATTCGAAGTTTCTGCTCAGTAATCTCTTTTTTTGTTTTTTCTAGTAAAACTGTATCAAATCAGTTCCCTGTGTCAGCATTCTAAAATAGTTATGCTTTACATCTAGTTTCGACTGGTCTAATGATTCATTATAAGCAAAATTGGAACCAAAGAAAATGAGTTTTCCAAAACAGATCCAGTTGGATTGAAATTTACTTTTTAAACCATAGTCATGTCAACTATCGCACAGTGACCACTTTTGCGGATAATTTCCTACTATTGAGCATTCAAATATAATAACCCAATTCGTACCATTCAAAATTTTGTTCCTTCTTTTTAATTCACATTTTTAATTAAACTCAAATTTTGAATGTTTCTTTCTTCTGTGTCCCTAAGTGTAAAATCAGTAAACACTGCTAAAATATTGACGGAGTGTGGGATTGGCCCAAACTATTGCATGGCTGTATTTGAAATTGATTCCGCAGAGATTAGAGTAGTATCTGAAAATTGACTTTTGTTATAGAGAATGAATCCATCTTCAAACTTTATCACTTTTTTGTTAAGCACAAAATCATAATTAGAATAACTTTAGATGTCTTGCATGTAGCGCATGGGCAAACTAAAATATAAAAATAATACATACCGGTAATTTATAACAAGATTTAAAAATTGTTTTCAAATTAAAGTTAGCACGATCTTTATAAAAGTGCAGGGCCAACACTGACTCATTATTTGCAGTGGCATAAGGCTGGCCCTAATGGCTACTGCCATTACAGTCACACCAAAGCCAATCAACATAGTCAGCAATTAGCGGATTATTATTTCCTTTATTAAAAATCTGTTTTTCTTGTCCGTGCTCCAGATTTCGGTGGCTACAATTTTTTAGTGTTTTTGATTTATCGTATTTAATGTTTCAATTATTAAACAACGTACTTAAGTTTGATTTTGTATAAATTTTTGTTTCATTTTATTGGAATAAATTGTTCATTTGTAGCTTATGTACATTTATGAGGATGGCTCTGATGAAATATAGAAATTTACACAAAAATGTGAAATGGCTGTGACAAGAATATAACCTTGATAGATATTCCCCATTATCCGCTCATTGCCACGTTTTCGAGGTTCTGCGAATTATTTGTCAGATTTCAGTTGTGTTTCCAAAAAGAGTTGTAAATTAAGTAATCTAATTGTCATTATGCCTTCCCATTAGCTTTGTTTTAGTTGCAGTAATAAGAATATGAGTCGCGGAAAACCCATCGCATATGCTTATGATCAATTGCACAAGGGTTCCTGAGGCTCCGGATATTTTATTGTGCTTTCGCTCCACTAAAAAGGTTAAAAAGACTGCTATAGAAGCTTTGGTTCCATATCAAAAACAGAAAAAATAAGTACAAATGTACAATAGCTGAAGAAACGAAATACCAGAGTTTCAGTGAATTTATAGCTAAAACGTTTCAATCAATCAATCAATTTTATTCGGTCACTCTGATACAAACAAAACACAAAATAACAACAAAGTGACAAACAAAATACAGAGGACCTGGAGGACGGGCATAACTTAATAAAAAAATTAAATACGTACAAGTACGTGCCCGTCCCCCCAAAACAGGCAAAACAATCGCCCGGGTAAATATTGATATAGCAGTGCAAATCCAGCGTTTTTTGTTTCGTTGTGTGTGTGCCAGATATTTTTACATATAAAAGATGAAAATGCATCGAGAAGAGACCATAGCTATAAAAGCCATAAAAACGATAAACGCGACTGGTGGGCGTGGCTTTACGCATGAATGCACTTCCAATGTTTTGTTGATTTGATCGTCTGTGTGTTTTCTTGTTCTACTGTTCCCGATTTTCGCAAAAAATTAGGTCGAGGACGTTGTTTGCCTTTGCAAATTAACTAGTTTCTAGAAGATTCATAACGTTTGTGCATTTGAAGTGTGAATTCTACTTTACTAACCTTCTGACTGCACTGTTTGGGTAAGTTTTTACCAATTTTTCTACTAATATAATATTTTGCATGGTTTGTCTAGTGTTGTAAATACTGAAATAAAATTTTGGATCTAGTGAATTAAACACCGTAACTGCTTAAATAACGCCTAACGAAATTGTGATGTGAAATGAACGCCGTACTGCCGTAACCGCTGAAATAAATGTGATGTGAAATATTAATGTAAAAATTGAAATTACACCTGTATTGCCTTAAAATGTTGACAACTTATCTGTCTTTTCGTGCGCCGAGCTGTCCGCCTCCCATTTGTCCTCGTGCAAGACTGACTTTTATTTTTTGAAAAAAAATGAAAATTTGGTTGAATTTTCACATCATTTTTTGTTTGGCGGTATTTAAGCACTTACAGCATTCATTTTCACACTATATTTGAGTTTGTGAGTATTCAAGCAGTTACGTCGTTTGCTTCACGAGACCTAACATTTTTATATTCAGCCTATAAGTAAGCTATGTCTGAGGTAGTACACACCGTAAATGCTTAAATAACGCCAATCAAAATCGTGATGTGAAAATACAACTCAAATTTTTTAAAGATAAAAGTCCGTCTTGTGCGAGCACGATTACCGGTATGTTATCTTATTTGGCATGGGACATACCTGCGTAGTTGAACATTGAGTAGGTTTGATTGTACTAAATGTGTGTTTCAAGAATTTTTTTCTGCGTCATGTATAATTTTCTTTAAAAATACATCAAAATTTCATATCACATTTTAGTTTGACGTTATTTAAGCAGTTACATATTGCTTTTACTTCGCTAGACCCGAAGTGTTCATAGTAAACACTGAGCTCAATTAATTTCCTGTAGCCATGTTTCACAGTGGTTGAGTCGTCTAATTGCCTTTCCTTTCCCCAGGATAAATACGCGAATCTAAATATTATTCATACAAATAAAATCTGTCTGTCAAAACACCAAAACATGTTTGTACTGTGATTCAAATCTTCATCTCTTTTGCTCTGGCACAACCATTAATGCAATAGAAATATTATACTGCCCGTACTTGTCTATGTGAATAGTGATAAAGCCATGGGCTACTGCTCTGGCTCTTCACTGACAGCATTTACTTAATTCTCAAAAGCCATGTGTTAACCACTCTTCCAGTACAGCATAGTTCTCAAGATTATAAGAATAGCCCCCACTTTGAAAGGCATCAATTGTAACAGTGATTGCAAACCCCCGATTTACGAGACAGTCCGGGCCTCCATACCAGAAAAAAGGCGCTCTGCAACAAGCTAAAAGGAAGAGCAACATTTCAAGATTCGCGTCCAGGGATGGTCATGTTGAATCTTATTTTCGAATACAATCCAAATTCATTATAAACGATGTGGTGAATTTTTGAATGTGAGAAAAATTTTGAATATCTTTGGTGAAAAATTAGAGATATTGAGCGGTCAGTAAGAAACAACACAGAAAACTATGAAGTTTGATATATTTGTGTAGTTTCAGATCAACTTGAAGATATAGTTATCCAAGCAATTTCCCACATGAACGTACTCCCAATTCAGAATTTATTTGCTATACAAAAATATTTTCTAAGAATGTATTCAATACAGTAAAATATTTAGTTTTGGTCATCCCTGCTCAGGGCCTATCCTTAACTGAACTTGCATAACAGTAACGTTGGTAAAGATAAGTAATTAATTCATTTTCAATAAACTGATCAATCAAATGCAAAACCGTAATTTAGTAAAATATCAACCAAATCAAATTGATCTGAAAATTGGATATTGATAGAAAAATTGTTGCATTATTGATTATGTATTTGTTTGTGGGGTCTATTAAGGCTTAGCTTTAGTTTGTTGGAACTTGGTTACTTTACCTTCAATTATTGGGAGTGTGAATTGGCAGAATTAGTAATATATTTTTTATGTTGATTTATTCTGGCTGGTTACTAGTGAGACTATATTATATTGCCATTCAGTGCTGACATGATGGGTTGGTTATTTAGGACAACCATTGTGAATACTATTAAATTTATAGTACAATATTGTCATGATTTTCGATGATGCCGTAAATGAGGAAGAGGCCTGTTGTCAAGAATATTGTACATTACTATGCTGGCATCACAAGCTGAACATTTCTGGGTTAATCAAAGAGACATGAAAATTGGGACCACAGTTGGTAACCGCTGGGTTCCATTTTGATCTTGGACCTATTCGGACCCAAGCCAAAAGCAGGCTTGGCAAACTCTACCCATCAAAAACCTTTTTAACAGAAATTCTAACCAGTGAAAATTTCATCTTCGCAAATCTAAAAAATCCCAACAAAATTCAACCCTAATTCTTAACCTCAACTACCAGCTATGATGAACATTTTAGTACTTTTTCGGCGCTCCAGTAGTATGTGTACCAATATGGAGGTAACTAATTCTGTTTGCCTTCTTTACATCAAGTTGTGTAAAGCGACTGAAGTCTATGGGCAGGGGGAATATTCGGCTAACACATACAGTCCCCGAACTCATAAAAGAACTAAAATAAGGAAACTCTAAATACAATTATGGCCTAACCCTAACCTGGTACACATACTACGTGAGTACCCATTTTTCTTCTAAACTACATACTACCTTACTAGATCTCACACTAATGTTTGAATAACAATGCCTTTTGACACGTTTTTGCTTGCTAAGCGTTAATTATTAACTTTATTTTTCTGCATGATGCATGAGTCAGCGTTAGACATAACACAACAACAAGAAACCAAGGTTTGTCACAAGACAGAGGAAATCCCATGACTGTCAGACTTTAGACTACAACTTTACAGGTAGAATATGTCTAATAGTGTCGCTGGGAATGGATAGTCAACCATTTATCCAAGTTTTGTGGTCAATGTTGAGGTTTGTTATGAAATTACAAGCACACCGTTTGTCATTGCTTAGAAAAGTCTTAGTTAAAAGTATAGGGCAGCGTTTCTTAAACTTTTTTGCCTTAGAACGCTTTTTTATCTTGCCTCACGGAACACAAAGTAATTAGAAGGTAAATTTGGTAGGTGGTTCAAAAACTGGCACAAGGCCCGTCCGCCCGTTTGGATAGCAGGGCATGTTTGTCGTCAGTTAGTACACTTAGTTATGCCCGAAGTCGCTGAATTCTCGCCATGGTGACCAATATAATCACAATTTCGATCCCCGTTCTGCAGAACACTCCGAAGATCTCACGAACATCAGTGTTCCGCAGATCACAGTTTGAGAAACGCTGGTCTAGATCATGATTAGTTATGGTAAACCGTTTAACCAATTTAACTGGCTGTGGTTTGTGGTTATTAAATAGCCCCAGGATGAGTAAAGGATTCATTCTCGCCGCTATTTCTGTGTAGAGGAAGTTTTTTGTAACACATACGGTAGTTTACTGATATTATTCTTCAATTTTTATCAAGATATTATTTTATAAATCGATATACTCTTACAACATTGGAGATAAATCTGGCAACACTGACAAAAGTAAGTATTTTGTGTGATTAGTAGGGCTGGGAAATTTAGGGAAACAGTTTAAACGTTTTCTGGATGAAATTAACCAGTTAATCGTAGTTTGGCGTTGTGTGTCATAATTTAAGCTTGTTACATTACCATGGTTCCAAAGCAATTTCGCATAATTTTGTACTGGTATCGGGCAAAATTATTCCTATCTCTTGTAGTCAACGCTGATAACGAAGCTTTTGAACAGACATAGAAAAAATTCAAAATTACCTTTTCAATATGCAATTAGTGATATTTTCTAGAATTCAACGCCACAGGAGATAAATTTGCGGTTTTGAGAAAATTGTAAAGTAAGGTTATTTACACCTGGGATGTCAGTTAACGGATGTAACCGTTCTAAAATCGGTTATCCGATTAACCGGTCATTCCCAGCCCTAATGATTAATAAAACTAATTTATTTATCAATGCAATTTTGCCAGTGGTTCTTAGTATTTATGTAGTCGCCAGTAAATTCACTCAAAGATGAGTCTCCTACTCATGAGTGAGTGTAATCAAGCCTTGAGCAAATGCTTGTAGAAATAGTTTACTGCGCTCTCTATAACTGGTGAGACGTCAAAACAACTTGTATATTCATCAGAGGGACCTCCTGAAGTATGTGCACCAAGATGGCGCACAACCTGAACTCAGATTGTGTACCAGGTTAGGGTTCAGGTTGTGCGACATCTTTGTGTGCATACTTCAGGAGTACCCATCAGAGTGTTTGGCCATCCTCTTAGGCTAAGCTAATCCATTTCCTTGTGTGATTTTCTGTACAATTGCAAGTGTTTTTTCTGGCTACATTTTAATGTTCTGCCACAATGCAAGGCACAAAACAGGGGACTACGAGTGCTAAACCCCCTGGGAAGATACCATTTGCCATAAAAGGTTAGAAGCTTTCTTCAGAGTAAACCTTAAGTCGAATAAGGTTTTTACAGTTTGTGTATGGTGATCCACTAATTCCACGTTCTCTAACCAGGGAGAAATTATTGTCATGGGGACGAATTTTGCTTTATATTTGGTGTAGTATCACTTATAATCTTTAGTAATTCAAGTATTACTATAATACTTATTTATGAAACGTATTTTAAACTACCCAAACTGTACAGACATATGAGTGACTAAAAGTGCAGAAGAATATTAATAATATTGCAGTAAATAGATTGCAAGATTTCTCCCCTAGCACATTTCTAAAAGGGGGTTCATGACCTTCAACCCCCCCCCTCTCATAGATATGTCTCCCTGCCTAGAACAAACACAAAATTACTTTCTGGGGAGGTAATCCTCTTCGATTGGAAAATGTGACACTGAGGCAATGGCGGAGGGGAAAGAGACAACACGCTACTAATCAACCATAAAAATAGTTTTTTGGCAAATTTGCAAAAATAATGCAGAAACGATAACAAATTATCTATAGCTTCAAGTTCCAATTTTTGAATCGTTAATTAAACGTTCCAGACAATCATAACGTCATTAACGTCTGGAAAACCCAATTAAATATTATAACTTTCATACAGACAAAGACAAACTCAATTAAACTTGCTAAAGGCTTTATTTTAAGCCTGCTAAAATCAAGGTCACAACAAGGTCATGGTTAGTGTAAATCTGGTGTCATTCTTTGAAAAATTATTTTTCGCTTCAAATGTTTTTCTCTAAATGTTGTAGTTTGGAATTGAACTTTCTCTCCTTAAATACCCTAATTTCATTTCAAGCTTTAATCGATCTTGCTAATTTGCATAAATTTGTAAAAAAAAGCCACAGTCGCTAAGGTTAGTGTCATCTACTGTTTGACACAAAATTCAAAAGCAAGTAAACATCCCTATTGTTATATAAACTTTCACAAAAACAATGAAAGTTCAAAATTTTGCAGCAATCATTAGTTGGAATGAAACTGTTTATTAATTCCAAAAAATTGATTAAAATAAAAATTAATTGATCATGTTTTATTAAAGTCATTAACGTCTCGAAACTAGAAACTTTCATCAATAAATGTCATTTGTTTTTTTGCCAATCTTTTGTTGCTTATATACAAGAGTGTTGAAAGTATAAAAATAGTAAAACTAGATTCCAGTAGCGAGCACTTGTAACTACTAGTGGTTGCAAAAGCAAAACATTCAGATTATGACATGTTTGGCTTCTTTTCAAACATGAATGGGAGAGTGTGTATATTTATTCAAAGTAGCCGCGAAAATTTTTATAATAATATGTATGCATGCTGAAATATAGGCATATAGCAAATAAATTACATATAGCGGGATTTGAAAAATAGTAAGTCAGGAACATTGAAACATTAGGAGGACGTTATTTGGGGAATGGTTTATTTAGGGACATTAATAAAGGGTACTCTGGTAGTATGTGTACCAGGTTAGGGTTAGCCATAATTTTATTCCTATTTTCCTTATTTTAGTTCTATTACCAGTTCTGGGACTGTCTGTGTTAGCCAAGGTTTCAGTCCCTTTACACAACTTGATGTAAAATAGCCAAATAAAACTACGGTAGTTACCTTCATATTGGTACACTTACCTCTGGGGCGCCCATTAAAGTGTTGGGGGTATTCTCCATTTGCCTTATTAAAAATGTTACTGCAAAAATTCATGCATTTGTTGTATCTGCTGAGGTTTCATAATTTAGCAGTGTTTTTATTTTGCTGTATTCATTTATGAATGGTGTTTTTTATAGCTAATATCAATTCGATTGATTAAATCAGCAGAAATATAATCTTCTTGCTTTTGAAAAACTTTTCATTGCAGAAAAGTACTTTATTTTTTATTGTCAAAAGGGACATTTTTACAAATGAAATTTAAGCAATTTAAAATATTGAAAAGAATTGCGTAGGATGTTTTTGCCTTAGTATAGAACTAAATACAAGAGTGTTATAAAAATAAATTGCAGCCAATGCATGTAGTTCTGCACTTATACCGCCTGCTCTATTCATTAACACATATAATGAGTTTGAACAGGAAATAGGTTGTCTGTGTGCGGTGATGCCTATGAGGGCTACTTTCATGACAGCGAATTGGTATTGCGTGGTCGTGTTCTCGTCATTCTTAAAATCGTAGTGTCTAGCTCATGGATTACTTGAACCACTGGTCTCACCAAGTGAGCCACAAATCTATTAAAATTGCAAGATTTAGTATAAATTTAGTTTCATTTGTGTCACTATAGTTAAATTTTGATTGCAGTAGCATTAACTGAGGCTACTGCTGTTGTTTGCTGCAGAGTGGTAATTTTCATTCCAATTATTAAATTGAAATGGTCTATACTGTGAGAAGAATTCAGTGTTTTTATAGTAGTTTTACCCTGACATGGAAAAGTTATTGGCCACAGAAATTTTTTGCAACAAAAATAGGCCCTGACAGATAAAAGGTTGAGAACCACTGGCTTATACGGAGCCTTGTCCAGAGTGGAAGCATGGAACTGCCTTTCATGAAGTTATTTTTCTATGCAAGCTTTTGTTGGGCAGTTTGATGAACAGATTCTTTACAGATCACCAACTTGGGTGTTTTTGTATAAATCCAATCTTTGTAAATGAAGCATAACACATTTAACTTATTTTAGGTCTTAATATAACCAAATACTACATTCAGTTGAATAGAATATTACGCAAAGCATGTGTGGGACAGGATAGGTCACATTTATTAACCTAATTTAGGTCTAAATACAACCAAATACTCCAATCAGTTAAATGTAAAATAACACAAAGCATGTTTGGGGCAGGATAGGAAAAATTGCATGGAAACAGGATGGGAGAAATAGCTTTTGCTAAAGTGTGCTGATAGAAGAGTTTTGAAACCAATGACAGGGTGATACAAAAAACGACTGATAAATTTCCTAATTATTTATAAAAAAAAAAGGAAGACAATTTGTTTGACGATTGGACTTCTGTATGTGTATGATTGCACCCAAATATTACAGTATTTTAGGGAACTTTGCGTTATGTTCTCCTTAAATTATGTTTCGAATAACATGGGTCCTCGTTTTGTGGGGTGCCACGAGATATGCAATTCTTTTCTAAAAGTTTTTGAATAAATTCACTCAATCAAGGTCTCCAATTTAAACTAAAAGATAAGATTTTCCCTCAACTTCAAAGGAAATTGTTTCAAATTTAGCAATCTAATCAAATTTTTGAACATCAATTCAGGAAATATTGACTTGTATTTCATTCAAATTAATTTTCGATCAAAATTTAGCTGCATTGTCAAAATAATTGGTCGCTTTTTACTTCAGCAATCATGGCAGATCTTTAATCTGTCATAGACTTTCTTATGTACTCGCATATTAGCCAAGTTCAAAACTCAAAATAGTTGCCAAATTAAGGGGTTGACTTATAAGCAACTTTTATCACACTAAAACGAATTGATATTTTGCTAACTTAATTCCAACAACTAGAACAGGGATTCCCAAACCAGGGGTCGCGACCCCAAATTGGGTCGGGACTCGGGAGTGATAAGTAGGTAGGGTCGCAAACAGGTCGGTGGGGTCGCTGAGGTATGTCAGAGGATGTATGTACAAAACATCTAAGATTTGACAAACCATTTTAAATTTAGCAGTTTGTATCATGGCTTACTGTAAAACAGGCCCATAGACAACGCTCTATGCTTTTGTTATAGAAAATGTAGGTGCTTATTTTGACATCACTGTTTGGTTTTAGCTTAGTACTTAATACCACCACATGACCAAACTCAATAGTCCGGTGAAAGAAGCTTTAAAGTTTCATGAAAAATATATTTATTGACCTGGGGTCGCACTGGACACTTGAAAGTTGTCTTTGGGGTCGTCCTGAAAAAAGCTTGGGAACCCCTGAGCTAGAATTTGTATGGCGTGTTGTGGTTTGTAGGGTTGGCTTATATGCAAATTTTATAAATTAACTGTTTTAGGGCCGGTATCAGGGGGCAGCGCATATGAGCCGACCCCCGAGTTTTAAACTCGGCATATATGCGAGGATATACGATAGGCAATGCTGAAATGGGAAGATCCTGATTTTCAATATTGTGGTTTCATTGGCCGCTCATTTAGAATTTCGTACAAAACAAAGATATAAAAACACCTTATCAAAACTTAAATACTATCTAACAAATTTTGGAAATGATTTTTCTGAAATTTTTAATTTAATATAAGTTACTTGCTCGTATTACCAATATTATTTCTGACGTAATTAGTGACTCTAAAAGTCGGAAAAGATCTTTTTTTGTTTAGAATCTTAAATCATGTCTGGAAATGTCGCCAAAAAGGCAGTCGTCAATTTTCATGACTAAAATTTCCCAAAATTGGAATGGTTGACATGAAATCTCTTAATCAATAACTATTATTGCTCAATCAATTTGTCTGATTAAGTTTCAGCAATTGTTATTATTGTTGTTCAAATGCGTTTTGTTAACTTTGTTATTTGAACATGAATTGTACTCATGGATTGAGATTGTTGATAAATTGTTGTTCTTCTTGTTGCTGTTGTGAAAAATTACTTTTACATTTTTATTTTATTGAGTTTTTGTTTGTTTTTCATGTTTAATTTTCAATTTATTTCAATTTTCCTTTTGTGTTCATCGTTTTAGTTGGTGAGCGCAATATTTAATATGTCGTCATCAAGTTCCACACGGCCTGTTCGTTCCATCATTTTCATGCTGTGTTTTTATTTTGGTATTTCCTCGTCTATCAAAAACAATTACTGTTAATGTTTTCAATACGGTAATTCGCCTGGCAAATAATGTTTTTCTATTTGAAAAAATAACCTCAATATAAAACATATCAATAGGTCTCAGTTCTATGATATGGTCAAAGGTCGTCAATAATTAATAAGGTGATGCTTATTTATGTGATGAATAATTGAATTTCAATGGATAACACCATCATTTAGAATGAGCTATGAAAGGCTGGTATCCAGGCTCGATAGCGACTGTCAAAACAGCGACCGTCATAATGGCGACTTCATAATAGCGACGTAATCAACGGAGCGACTGTCAAAACAGCGACTGTTATGATAGCGACTTAACTCATGTTAGAATTAGGGTTAGGGACCTCTCTACACACGTATGCACGCACAAACAGGCAAACACTGCATAGTGAAAGATTGAAACCGAAAAGGACTTTAAAACAACATTTTATTTGGACTAACCTTAACGCTATCATACCAGTCGCTGTTATAATGTGGTCGCCATTATGACAATCGCTGTTCTGACAGTCGTTATTTGGAACCTGAGCGGAAAGGTTATGTGGCTGGATGAAATGGCGTGCCCTTTTGCCCCTTTTCTGCCCTTGTGTTAGTGGATCCGAGAATGCCCCAGTAAGAATCAAAACACCCATATCGAGGGCTTCAAAAGTCTGTACTACTGTAGTATGTGTACCAGGTTAGGGTTTGGTCATAGTTTCATTTTGATTTTTCTTATTTTATTTCTATTACGAATTCGGGGACTGTCTGTGTTAGCCAAGTGAATATACCTCCTGCCCATAGGTTTCAGTCCCTTCGCACAACTTGATGTGAGTTAGGTGAACAAAATTAGTTACCTTCATATTATTGGTACATATACTTCTGGAGCGCCCTAGATTTTCATCTGTCGATGCCTGTGTCTGAAAAATTCGCCGTACGAAACCTCGTCGAAGAAAATTTCGCCACATAGGAAAAATCGCAAGAGCATTTTGCTGTAAAACAAATATTTGTTATTAAAAAGTTAGGTTTATAGGGTTAGGGTATGCTCTTGAATAATGGATCTTTTTGAAATAAGGTGATTTTGATTCGACGATTTCGACGACGTGTCGAAAATTCCTGTGGAGAATTTTAGGCCTTTACTACTAGTAGATAAACCAATGTTTATTTTGGACGTTAATTTACCTAGTATTTACAAATTTACTTCTATTTTGATTAAGTCTGAATAAATATAATTATAAATAGCAAGGAAAGGTGTAGTGTATAGTCGATCAGGTAGACAGAATTCTTGGTAGTTTATTCAATTATAATTAAGTGTTAGTTTGGTGACCTTTTGCCGCTAATAGATTGAAACTTTTGTGTCTGCACATTTGAGGTATCAGTATTGATTACTGATTGAATGGTGATCGTAAGTGTCGTATTTGTTAAGTGTTTTGACTTTGTTTGGAAGATGTGTGATATGTCTGTGATGTTGAAAAAAGGTAAGTTTGGATTGTTTTTTCCAGATTAGAATTTTTGAGTTACGATTTTATGCTGAAAGTATGACTTTAGGATAAGATAAGGATTTGTTTATTTACCTATTTAAGAAACTGAGGGCATGATATGTTAAAGTCAGGGCTTCTCTACCAGCGGAAAATTTACTTGGGATAAACTTGATTTACATGGGGGAATTCTGCAAGTAGATTGCAACATTATTTAAATGGCAACGTCCTCTGTTGCTCAATAAATGTTATTGTGACTTTGATACATAGAGACTAGACTGCTTTTCTAGTTGCACTTTTTCTGGTTATATGGAAAAGAAAGCTTATATTTAACGATTGAGAAAGATAAATTTTACTTTTGAAACATAAACAGATAGTTTATTTATCAGCCAACAATTCAAACAAAAAACACAAGTAATAACACTCAATAATAATTGACTAACAACGGAACTGATAGGAGGTTGGAAGTACCATACGGTCACTAATTCAAAACAACTCTTCGGACATGAATGATGTTGACAGTTTACATTTTATATTATAATGATTGTAAATCATGTTAACTTGTTGTAACTAATCATCACGTAACAAGAGTAATGTGACACATGCAAGACAAAATTTGAAACAGTAGCACAAGGAAAAGTTGACTGATTGAATAAATAAAGGTTGAGAATCCTGCACTGTATTTCTCCACAAAACAATTTGATGTTATATCCGACAAAGAACTTGTTGGCAAAACATCCAAAGCCCATTATTCGTCCCGTTGAGCTCCCAGGAGAATGTTTATCGTTAAAACTAAATTTTAAGTGCCCAATATAATGCTAGGCCTTCAACTGATCTTACATAAACCGTAGATAACTTAGTATGAATTTATGCTTCATCATGCATGGTTTGAGTATAATTTGAAATTCTATATCTGATGTATGTTTATTGTTACAATATAAAGACTATAATATGATGTCATAATTGTTGTAGTATGTTCCCACGGATACTATTTTTTGAAATAACATTCGTTGGACGAGAATAAATTGAATTTCTTTTAGTTAAGTTGCTTGGAGTTAAGGTCACATTCGAATGTAAAGAAGACTCATCTTCGAGCAAATTTACGACACTCACTTAGAAGTGAAAGAGACTCGTTTCCGAGCAAAATTAACAAACGACCACTGAAATTAAAGTATTGTTCCCCATTGAAATGCTTTTAAAATATCATTTGTCCGATTGAACTGGATTCAAAATAATGTTTTTTTCTATAATATTGTTATTTCAAATTTAAATTGTTTGACATTTTGTTAGGATGACGCTGCCAAATTAAACCCCTTCCAAAATTAAATTCAAGAAAAAACTGCTTAATTGTTTGGAAATCTCTGGATCTCATCTCTGTTTTGAATAAATTGAGTACAATACTGGGCTATGTTCACAACAGGACGTAAGTACTTGGCTAGTCACAACCATTTTGCATATGGTATTTCTAAGCACCGCCTTACCTTGTCATTTGAAAATTATGCCGCTTAGACGTCATAGTAACGTAATAAGGCCCCCCAAACTAAACTAACTGTCATCCAAGGCACACAGACGATCTTTGGATGACGGAGGCAGGTGGGGGTTAGGAATAACATGTGAAAATGGTTGTGCCACGCCAAATCTGACGTCGTTTAGTGAACATGTGTCTAATACTATGGTGGACTGATGGCTTGTGTCTATCAGAGGCGTTAAAAAACAATTTATAATGACTGTTTATAAATTTTTCTAAGACTTGGTTTTTTATTCGTAAGTAGGACGTACCGGGCCATAGGACACAATACAGGTCTTTTAATGCATAAAATATGGTGCTTCAATATACCTATGTCACTGTCAGGTACCAAATATTAAATCTCCCTAATCCCAAATGCTGGTACACATTAAGCGCTTATAAGTAATCTAATACAATCATATCATATCTCGTCATAAAATGCCCCAGGCAGTTTTGGATTTCAAAACAAAGGTTGTGTTAGGGTTTCGTAGCTTTAGAAGTGTAATGATACCTGAAGAATGTTTTACATGATGGAACATGGTACTATTCTGTAGTTGCGTGCCCCACAAAGGGATGTTTAGACAATTTTTGAGGGGGCGTGAAGCTAATTATAAATAAATACATTTGTTTGATTCGATCTTGCCCGCCTTATTTGGGATATTTAGATTTCTTTGTTGTTTAGTGATTGCGATTTCATCCACATATTTTCAACATGTTTATTGAATAAAACATACCTTCGCCTTACTATCTGTTATTTGTAGCTTTTTGTTATCTACGGTAGTTATTTTTTGAGGTGAGGCGCGAGACTTGACGAGTACCAAAAAAGGGGGCGCGACTTGAAAAGTTGCGAACCATGACACTATACGACCACTTTCACTTGGGAGAGCATTATATATTTTTTGTCCTGAAATAAATCCATTTTGTGTTAATGAGCGATAACAAGACAACATATTACGGTAATATAATAAAAGCTACTGACAGGTTAACAAATAATCATTCAGGAACTCACAAGTTCGACTGATTTATTAATACTGCTCTACTCTATTTATGCCCTACTTATCTTCGATTTAAACTTGATTGAGCTAACTAAATTTCTAATATATTCGGCCCAAGCATAATACATATATATCTGAAAGAAATATCATGAATTATAAACGTGACAGGAATGGTCATAAATGTATTATTACATCATAAAACAAGTTCCACCGCTTATCAATAACTCTCAGTACCTTTGTATTGTGTTAGTGTTAGCGTAATAAGTAATATTATATGTTGAAAGTTTAGGTGAGATTTTTGGTGCTCTCGTAGTGTGTGTACCAGGTTAGGATCAGTGTTTTATTTGATTTTCCTTATTTTAGTTCTAGAGTGAATATACCCCCTGCCCATAGGCTTCCGTCCATTTACACAACTTGATAGGCGAACAAAATTTGGTACACATACTTATGAAGCGCCGGATTTTTTTTATATTTATTTTCGGATGAGAGAAAAGCTTATTAGATGATTTGATAGGTTATGTATGATCATTGTATGTTTCGGGTATGAAGTGGCCATAACTGGCTATTAGAAGAGATTTCCAAAACGAACCGAATATCTGAATACATTTAACACAAAATGAGCAACGTTTCCTCTGAACTAAATAATATAAATATATTCTCTTTCTGTGGTTGGTTGGTTTTGTAGGGCACAAAATGAACAACTTTTACTAGGAATTTCCCATTTAGAACACATTAACATGCAGAAAGGTGTCTAAATCAATGAGTCATCAATGAAACAGCTGAGTCATAAAAGGAAATGATATCTTCCTGGCTTGTGGCAACTTATTGTGATGTCACTTTAGTAACTGCTGTTTGGATTATGATTTCATAAGCTTGTGTTGGTTTAAAAAGTAAATTATGGAATGAGTATTTGTTAGGTATGGGATACAATTTTTATTGTAATTCTGCAGGAGAGGAAAGGTAATAAGAAATTTTAATCATGTATCAACCTATCAATCCTAACTGTGTTGTGTATGATCATGAAAAAGGCAGTTTGATTTGCAGCACCTCTGCCTGTGTCCGTGGCAGGCCAGGGGCCACATAACGTTTTAGCTAGATAAAATACTTTTTTCCAAATTCTATTCTTGAGGTTAATAAATGAGTTTAGTAAGGCAACGCTGAGCGGAAAAGATTCCAGTCTGAGTGGGCCAGTAACATATAATAGACTTGGTTACTGGGCTGAAGGCTCAAAACCCAATATGAAAAATAATGAATAAAAAACAGTTTATTTACAACAGCTAGGCTAACGTTTATATAATAATAAGAAGCACAAAGTAACGATTGGGGTCATTATGACGTTCTTTTCAACGGAAATTTATCCATAAAAACTATCATAATTTCAGCAGACACGAGGGGACGGGAAGGAACACTCGAGTGGGTTGGATCTGGCCTGTGGGACGTAATTTGCTCACGCCTGCTCCACACCTATTAGTGACCGCTAGTAGAAAGCTTTGTTCATGATTGAAATTTCAACCACTTCATAAAGCTATGAACATAACATTGTGCCGATCGACAACTGATTGCTCAAACTAGTCTAAGTAAATATTATCTATCATACTTTGCCGGATTTATAATCCCAAAAGTGGTTGGCAAATAGAAGGTGTAAATATGAATAGTTGGATTTGTAGACAGCACAAGTTAAATAGGAAATAGGTGCTTTTTTGCTGTAAATTTATGCATGGTTGAAGGTTGATGTCGAAAAGTGCTCTGCAAAAAGGAGGTGTAAATAATATTAATAGTCTGAACTGTATTTACTTGTTGGAAGAGTTGATAGTGTGTTAGACAGCACAAGTTAAATATGAATTGGCTCTGTTTGTGCTGTAAAGTTATGCATGATTTAATATAGCAGCCAGATCTTATTAAGAGTCTATTACAAATATAAGGTGTACATTGTAGATAGTGAATTAATATGGAGTGAATGTTGTAGAAAATAATTAAATAGTGTAAATTAAATTAGAAGCATATCTCTCTCCACTTTCGAAGAAACAGAAAATTTTCCTTTTTAGAATTCTTTTGAAAGATTTTATTCAAATAATAATTATTTTGAATTTGATTTAGATTACGGCAATTCCTTTCTCATATTGTCCTGCTGATAAATTGAATATCTTATCTACCGGTTATTGCATTTCCTGTCTAGGAAATGATGTAAAAGTATTATTTGGCCAGGTATCAATTAATAGGTTTAGACAGGAATATCCGAAACAAATCGGGGATGTCCAAAATCGGATATATATGTTTTTCAAATATGTTTTAAAATAATACAGGGTGTCTATTAAATCCTTCACAATTTCAATTTTGTTATGAAGTCAGTTCTCAATATATCTTAACCAGGTTTGTTGTTTTTAATCTGTAATTGTTCAAGTATTTTTACTTCATTTAATACATCTGTGAGGGTCAAAACAATATATGGTATTGATAAATTCCCTTTGCAATTATAAACTTTTTTTAGACTTTATGGACACCCTATATAGTTGATGATGGAATATCAAATATATTCTAATTTGGGCTGTGTTCAAATGGGAAATTCGACCAATCATTATGTATTGATGGAGATTAAGTGCAATGAATAGTTTAAATTGAAAAAGTTGAATAAAGTCTGTTTTGAATATTGCCATAACATGCCAAATATTTAAAATAATAACTTATAAAACATAAACATTCTAAATCAGGGGTGTGCAACATGTAGCTCGCGGGCCACAACCTGAGCCGTCAAGCCATTTAGTATGGTTCTTGTCGACACTTAGGTAGATTTTTCCCCATCAAGTATAAAATCCTAACTTTACGTTATGTCAACGCTGATGTTAGCAATCTATACAAGAACTTAAAATTTTAATTTTCCCCCTAATGTTAAATAAATATAATTTTGCATTGTGATAAGTTTTTAATTCGTAGTGTACATGGAAAAACTACTATTTTCAAGTGACCCTACTAGATGTCGGAAATTGGTTATTATGACCTACTGACAAATATGCTGCACAACCTGTTTTATATGATAAACAAACAAAAGGCCTTGGTATGACATTTATGCTTTAGCCTTGGTATTTTCTATTGTTTCTATCCTCTCATTGGTTTATGAAAAATCCTTTTCTAATCCCACATCACAATATCCACTCCAGAATTTAATTTGTGAGATATTGCGCTGATAAGAAATTATTTGCTATTCCAGATAACACTTCAGTATTATTTGCTTTAGCCCTTTCTATTAACTATACTATACCTCTTGTGTAAGAAAAATTCCCAGTGTGTTGCCTCAGAAAAATATTTACTGTCGTAGTATGTGTACCAGGTTTGGGTTAGGCCATAATTTAGTACCATTATGAGATCGGAGACTGTTTGTGTTAGCCAACAGAATATTCCCCTGCCCATAAGTTTCAGTCCTCTTACTCAACTTAATGTAAAGTTGGTGAACAAAATTTGTTACCTCCATATTGGTACAGATACTTCTAGAGCGCCGAAAAATTTTTTGGATAGATTATGTGGCGAGAAGAAAATTTATATGCCGTGAATAAAGTTGTTGTCGTTTCGGTTCTGTACCTTGTCACTAAGTATAATTAACAGGCAGACAGAGTTTGAACTAAAAATATCTGGAAAAATAATTGAATGCTCGTATAAATTCAGAATTAAATATTATATTTACAGATGATATTAAACAAATCGAAATTTGTTATCAATATATTAACTTTATGAATGTAGGAATAGATATGATCAACATGAGGACATAGTGATTCATGTAATTTCCGCTTGGACTCGCCCCCAATTTAGCATGTATTCAATATTTCATATCCGAATCTAAATATTTATTTTCTCAAATGTGTTCGAAATAGTGAAATATCAAGTTTTGGCAATTCCTGATTATATTCGATAAAGCAAATTTTAGTTTTGAGAATAGTTCAGAATTTAGCCTAGTATGGAAATTCATTAGTTTTACAATACAATTTTCATTGATTTGATTTTAATTGCTGTGATAATACAATGTGTCACGTAATCATGGCTGAAAATAAATAAATGATTTAAAAATCATGACAAGACATTTAGAAAATGAAACTAATTTGGATTCGGATTGATTAAATTGTTTATTTATTTGATAACAACATGATGGCAGTCATCGAAAAATATTGTAATAAATATACAGCAGATCTCTAGATATCAGAGAGAAATTTGTCAAAAAATTTATAGAGACATTGATGAAATTGTGGAGATATACTAATGACAATAGCTTTTCATTACATCAGAAATTGTTTGCTATCAGTTCTGAGTGTGTAGGATAGGATAGAATTAACATACGGTATTTATCCCGGAGGAAAGTAAAGTCGATAAGATGGCTTAACCAATGTCTAACCACGGCCTCTCAAATTAATCAAATGTCGAATCATGGCCTCATAACAATTTCACTGGTATAGGTTCTATCTGTTGTGCAATAAATTTGGTGGAAATGCTTGACTTAAAGATCTTTGCGTGAGATGTCCAAATGAATCAATTATTTGGACACATTTGAAATAAATTTTTGAATTTAGGAAAATTTAGAACATCCTTATTAAAAATTAAATGGTTTGCCATATGAATGAGCCATCTTATTAATATAAAAAATTGTATTCTATTTACCTTTAGTAATCTCTTGTCCGGCACCATGTGAGAAAAATTCTGGATTTTACAAAATGAAACGCTGGCAATACGACTAAGTATTTTTTTTCTTCTATTTTTTAGTGGATGTTTTTAGCTGTGGCCCAATAATGTCGAAGAGTAATCTGCACCTCAAGTCTGTTTTCAGTAAAGAACGGACTTTCCGACCAAAGAAAAAATTCGAACCTGGCACAACCAAGTTTCAGCTTCATAAGAAAGCACAGGCTAGCTTGCAATCTGGTAAGTTGATAGATTTATTTGTTCTCAAAATAATTCGCTGGAGGCAAAAGTCGTGCACTGAAGACAGGCCACTCAGAAGTAAATGAGACTCATTTCTGAGCAAAGTTACGCCATTCACCCAGATATATAAAGATATTCATCTCTGAGCAAAATTATGAGCACTCAGTCAGAAGTAAAGGAGACTTATCTCTGAGCATAGTTACGGGCGAAGTAAAGCAGACTCATCTCTGAGCAAAGTTACGAGCACTCACTCAGAAGTAAATGAGACTCATCTCTGAGCAAAGTTACGGCCACTCACTCAGAAATAAATGAGACTCATCTCTGAGCAAAGTTACGGGTACTCAGAAGTAAATGAGACTTATTTCTGGGCAAAGTTTAGGCACTCACTCAAAAGTAAAGGAGACTCATCTCTGAGCAAAGTTATGGGCACTCACTCAGAAGTTAAGGAGACTCATCTCTGAGCATAGTTACGGGCGAAGTAAAGCAGACTCATCTCTGAGCAAAGTTACGAGCACTCACTCAGAAGTAAATGAGACTCATCTCTGAGCAAAGTTACGGGTACTCAGAAGTAAATGAGACTCGTTTCTGGGCAAAGTTACGGGCACTCACTCAGAAGTAAATGAGACTCATCTCTGAGCAAAGTTACGGGTACTCAGAAGTAAATGAGACTCGTTTCTGGGCAAAGTTACGGGCACTCACTCAGAAGTAAAGGAGACTCATCTCTGAGCAAAGTTACGGGTACTCACTCAGAAGTAAATGAGACTCGTTTCTGGGCAAAGTTACGGGCACTCACTCAGATGTAAAGGAGACTCATCTTTGAGCAAACTTGTATGCACTAACCCAGAGGTAAAGAAGACTCATCTCTGAGAAAAGTTACGGCCACTCACTCAGAAGTAAATGAGACTCATCTCTGAGCCAAGTTACGGGTACTCAGAAGTAAATGAGACTCGTTTCTGGGCAAAGTTACGGGCACTCACTCAGAAGTAAAGGAGACTCATCTTTGAGCAAACTTGTATGCACTCACTCAGATGTGAAGAAGACTCATCTCTGAGCAAAGTTGTTTGGTACTTTACGGACCTCACTTCATTTTTACCTTTTTGCGTTGCTGTATGTTACGTCATTATCACAGTTTAAGCATATGTATACCCGGAACAATTAAATTATAAAGGTATCTTAATTATACATACCGGTATCTGTCCCTTGCGGGCCCGTCCCTCTCCTGGCCTGCGAATATCCTTCTGCTTCTAATTTTGTCGTTTTTGCAGGGCTTGATCTGAAAGCGATTGTAAACTTACCGGAAGGTGAAGACTTGAATGATTGGATTGCGGTTCATGTCGTTGATTTCTTCAACAGAATTAACTTGATTTATGGAACGGTTGCCGATTTCTGCACAGATGAAGTAAGATTCTAGAATGCTTTTTCTAGAAGGTTTTTGCACCAGGGGCCATAAATAATGCCCACCTAGATTTGCGGGCCATTGATTGTGGAAGTAGCATCAGGCGGGCCAGATTGAATTACCAAAGGGGGCTGGATTTGGCCCGCGGGTCGTAGCTTGCCCATGTCATATCTAGAGTATTTCTTGGTTTAGGACTTTTTTCTGCGCCAGTGTGATAAAGGGGTGTCTGGAAAAGTTAGTTGAAACAAAAATTGGAAATAATGGCGTTTGGAAAGATCTATTTGAGTGCATTTGGAATATTCAAAATTGAAGCTGAACAGAATTTGGATCTTGTGTAGTTTTGTACCTCAAGTACTTTTAGTTGGCGTAGCATAACGAATTATGCACATGTCAATTCCAACCCACAGTGGAGTAATAAGACTCTTCAAACTATACAAACTGTCATCTAAGACATGCAGACGATTGTCGTCGCAGATGCCATTTTGGGCAGTTGTAGGTATACTTTGGTAAGCTCTGTGAGTTTGGATTGACATGGGTTAAAATCGTTATGCTACACCCACTAGAAATACTTGGGGTACGAAACTACCCGAGACCCCAGAATTTTAGGATACCCTCTATTTGGATAAAGATGCTTTTTTATTCATGACAATATATGGATATTACTTTTGGTACAATGGCAATTGGTTATGCTGCGTCAAACCATTTTAGCATTGCAACTTGAAAATGTTGGGTTAAAGTCTATTCCAGGGGTAGGCGCGGTTTTTGGATCATGACCCAAAAATTTTGCCTGCCTAGACTGACGAGCCATTTAAGTATGGCGTAATGAGTTACATTTTATGAACAATTTTTACAGTGTTACAAAAGCATCAGTGGAAAACAATAAACCTGGTGCTAAAATTAAATTTAACAACAATTTCAACAATTTCCTTGAGCTATTTTTTGACCAAAACGTCAAAATTTGGTTTGAGTTTGGTTGTGGTAGGCAGGCCAGATTGAATTACCTAGTGGGCCGGATTTGGTCTATACAGAGGCTTGTTTGGAGTGATAATGTAAAATGGCTCATAAAAAATAATTGAAAAATCTAAAGATTACCATTAAATTGACCATTCAAAATATATAAGCTTGCCTAACGCCAGGGCTGAATAGTCAGGCAAAACTTACGTTTGACTCCAAACCAAATATTGATGACATGAATTGCGACGAATTGATGCTAGGACTCCAATCACCCCTAATGTCTTCCATCGTACTTATTCATGATGTTCTATTTCTCAGGCGTGTCCTATAATGTCAGGAGGTCCAAAATATGAATACAGGTGGCAGGATAACCATAAGTAAGTACATTTCTCGTATATTTTGAGGTTTTATATTATTCTGAAATCAATTGACAAACCGTTGTCTCTCGCCTTGTTAACCAGTTTATTCAACAACACAAATAGAATAGCCACCTTATTGGCTTTCCTCTGCCCCAGAATATATATGTAAATCCCATCCTAACTCAATTACTTCATCTGCCGAGAAATAAGAAACAAACGCTATTGTTCAGTCAAAGTATTGATAGCCATGCAAACTTATACAGGGCAATTGATAGAAATGAAATCAGGATGACTAAAGGATTTTTTGTACTGATAAAGATTGTCTGAGAACTCCAATGCTAGTTATCCCTTGACATAATAAATAAAACAAATTGGTGCTCCCGTAGTATGTGCATCAAGATGGTGCACAACCTAAACGTAGTATGTGTACCAGGTTAGGGTTCAGGTTGTGCGCCATCTTCATGCTAATAGCGCCAACAAATTTTATGCTTAGCGAGAAATACATGAAGGGTTTCTGAACTATGTATGTTCTATCATGAAGAAGCCTGGTGGCATCCACTCAGCATTTGATAAATTCAAAATATATTCATGGGGTATTTATTTCTAATTTCTCCAGGTACAGGAAGCCGACCGTCCTCCCTGCTCCTCATTATATACAGTTGTTGATGGCCTGGATTGAAGATTTAATAAATGATGATTCAGTGTTCCCTACAAGAGTTGGTAAGTATTGTCGAAATAATTCAATGTTCACATTGATAATTTTATCTTCGAGTTATAAATGGCTATTTTACCTGTCAAATATTGGTGCTGCAGTAATCTTTGTGGGGAAAGGAAAGTAGATAAAATAGAGAACCACAGACTCCTTGATTCACCAGTGTGAGGCATTATGCAAAGTATTAGGAATACACTTGTCACCGCACCTCTGATTACCCTGCGTGGGTTCGCAGGTTCAAATCCTATATGAGAGTAATCATGCACAAAATGATTGCTGGTCTCCTCGGCACCGTAGGGTGGTTCACGTAAACGCTGGTTTGTTTTCGGAAGCATGGACGTGGTTCGCCATATGGTTAAGCCGTCTTATCACCTTATCTTAAGAAATTGTCGCAACTATTTTTAAGAGCAGAGAATTGCACAAAATGACGGGCCATAGTTTGCATCCCTGGTTTAAAGTTGAGTCTCGAAATAATAAGATATATCTTTTATTTCTATTTTCTCAGGGACTCCATTTCCAAAAACCTTTCCAAGTACTTGCAAGAAGATTCTAACGAGATTGCACAGGGTTTTCATTCACGTCTATATTCATCATTTTGAGAGAATTCAGGTGTGTAATTGAATTATGTATCTTATAGAATTTTTGGAAGAATGAAAAAGTTGCTAATAATGTGTGCCTTTGCATTTTGGTGAAATCGTCTATTGGTTTTGTCTGCATGACGTGTTATTTAAGCCGTAAACATCTTTACCTCGATGTACATTCCCCTTAAATCACAATTTTTTCTCAACATATATATATATATATGTCTTGTGCCACGAGGACAATGGTAATTACCTTTTTTTTGCGCGGAACTGTGTAACCTGTGAGAAAATCGAGTTATTGTATAATCAAACGGCACCATACGCTTTGATTTAGGAGGCCCACGACAGATTAAAATCACTCTTTTAGAGATTGTGAACTGAAAAATTGTGTGCCCAAAGCAATATTGATTGGTTGGTTTTCGAAAGCAAGCATTCACTGTAAATTTACTTTTTGATTCTGAAATCACAGACGCGACTTGATATATTGATGTTAAGTAAATTCAATCAATTTTTTATTGTACTAAAAAAAATTTCGGCGCTCCCGAAGTATGCGAACCAAGATGGCGGACATCGGAACGTAACATTGGTAACAGGTTAGGGTTAGGCGATAATTTTTTTCCAATTTTCCTTATTTTAGTCCTATTATCAGTTCGAAGACTAGCCAAGAGCCTCCCGTAGTATTTATACCTAAAATTATGGCCTAACCCTAACCTAGTACACATATTACATTCCGATGTCCGCCATCTTGGTTCGCATACTTCGGAAGCCCCAAAATTTCAAATGCATTACAGAAGGGGGGTATTAGTCTACTTTTAGAGCCTTGCTGAGAATGAAGAGATAAAAGCACATGAAATAGTTTTCAAATAAAAGTACTGCGGTACTGCTTCCATATTTCTTATTTGTAACCCTGATATATTCTCGTACATGGTCTTCTTCAGAGTAAGAATGCATAAGTGTTACCTTGTAATGCCACTAACTTTCTTTTTTCAGGGAATGTGCGCTGAAGCCCATGTAAACGCCTGCTACAAGCATTACTACTATTTTGTAACCAGATATCATTTGGTTGATAAAAAGGAATTGGAACCGTTGGTAAGTGTTTCTTCGAATAGATATATCAGGGTTGGGCAATTACTTTTCTGAATGGGCCAGTTACAGATAATGGACTTAGTTACTGGGCCAGATCAATCTCGATATAAAAAAACTATAAAAAAAAGCAGTTTAATTACAAAAGTTAGTCAAATAACATTTCGGTGCGTCGGGTCAAGCACTCTCGAACAGTGGTTCTAAAACTTTTCAAGTCGCGCCCCATTTTTAGAATTTGTCAAGTTTCGCGCCCCACCTCAAAAATAACTAGCTTACAATAAACTACAAATAACAGAGTATATTTTCTTCTTGTCGCCGCTCCCGTCATTTGAGAACCAATGCTCTAGAACAGGATGGTCCAAATTTGGCAGCTCTGCGGGCCACAAAATTACTTTAGCATTGTTCGTGGGCCACAATAGTACCAAGAACTCGCTCGTTTAACTTCGCTAGTTGCCTCAGCAAGCCATAACACTAGTGACTAGTTAATTCAGTGACATTAGTGATGCAACAATATGCCAAAAGATTTTTTGGTTGATTTTATGACAAAACAACACGAAATGCGATTTTTTGATTCCTCTCCGAATGCGACGCGGGCCACAGATAATGAAGCAGCGGGCCACATGTGGCCCGCGTGCCTGGGTTTTGACCACCCTGCTCTAAAATAATTAAAATCAAACTTCATAAAAAACCCATATTATCATTTTCGTTTTTATTTTTAACAGAGAGAAATGCAGGCGAGTATCTGTCACAAAACTTCGACGTCTTCAAGGGGTTCAGAAAGGTTTTAAAAGACGAAACATCCGTACTTATTGCTTCAAACTTTCTACCGATACTGCTCAAGTATTACACGAAATTATCGCTTAAAAAAGAGGAAGTTTTGTTCCTTGTTTCAGAGAAATTTAAACGAGCTACAATATTAGGCTTGATTTGCTGACTCATTAGACTTAGGAGAGTATTTCTTCCAACATAATATGAGTGTATGTGGTTAGAATGTGGGGCCTGATTTCTCAACTCAATACTGATAATTCATACTCACTAAATCCACTTATCGCAAAAAAAGTGTTGAATTTTGATTCTAACTTTGAGAAATTTAAACCAACTCCTTAGACTCATGAGCGAGCAGTGGTTCCCAAACTTTTTAGAATTGGGACCCACTATTTATTATTACATCTTATGGCGACCCATCTCGTTTTCTACAATGTTATCTTTGATAAATGAACACAAAAGACCTCTTCCAAAAAAAAAAACATGGTGTTCTTTTTCAAAAGAAAATAAATCTAAATCCTGTCTAAATTTCTGCGAAACACGGTAAGAAGTGGTTACAGTGTACAAAACTGCTATGCGTAAAAAAGCCACATGGTCATTCTTTGTGTAGCAAATTTTTGTTCCTTTGATAAGATTGTAAAATAGAAACTTTTACAGATTAGAATTTAAATTCAATTTAATCTTTTGTTTTTTTTGAAGATTTACGTATTCGAGTCGCCACCGATCCTAATAACCAGTATAATTAATCAAAGCCTTTTACATCTTTTCACGACCCACTAAGATTCCTTTTGCGACCCACCAGTGGGTCGCGACCCATAGTTTGGGACCCGCTGCTCATGAGAGTATGTCTCATTGTACTTGATATGAGTGTATATCGCTCGATTGGGGGTTAGAATTTGAGACCTCTCAACTTAGTACTGATATTTCTCACCCACTAAATCCCTTTTTTATTAACTTCAGGGAAATTTAAATTTGAACCTGTTAAATATTGCAAGGTTGGTTGGCTACTTCAGCTTATATCAGGAAATTTCTGCTTGTATGGGTCATATTATGGTTGTATCATAGGACACAAATGTTAAATTTTGATCCTGACTTCAGAGAAATTTAAATTTGGACCAGCCAAAATATTAGAACGCTTAGCTTCTGGCTCCCTTAGCCTTTACCAGAAAGTTTTTCTGTGCTCTGTAATTAATTGGGTACTCGATGCCAAATTGAAAAGATGCTTGTCCTTTCAGAAACAATCCCTTCTGTTTTTTTGAGTGAAGGTACGGGAAATACCGCAGCATAAAAAAGCTAAACTGCTGATTTACCAAAGATACATCAAATTGATTGAAAATTTTGAAAATGATCATATTGCTTTTGTGAAGAAAAAATTTGCTTCAAGGAACACAAAATCAGTCATACCAAATTGATACCCCAACTGCCTCCTTGATAAATTTTTTTAAACCAATTTTATAGCCTACATCGTACCAAAGTATTCAAGCCAAATATATGTTTTCCTAACACTTTGGTTATTGGAAAATGAAATCATTTGCGTTAACAATTTTTTGGTTAATTCATCTTTATGTTATCGAGTCAACCTTTTCTATGTTTGAGTGTTTAAGCTAATGTTTGTTCAACTTTTGAGAATTGTTCTTTTTTGGAAATTATTATCCGATGCTTGTCCTTATGATGTACTGACCAGCTGAGAGCAGGACGAAAATTCACTTCATTTAATTTGACAAAATTTGAAAATCAAATAAAACAAATCATTTTGTCCTCTATGTACTACAGAATTAAAATTGTTAATTTTAAAAAGTTATTATTTTTGTAAATTTTTATTCAAGTATAATCCAATTTAGAATAATGTTTATTACTTCATGTTCAAAAAATCTTGATAAAATCAGTTTTCAATCAGTAATTCGTAGTTTATTTTTCCATCATATTGAAAATACACATTGTACATACAGAATGAGGTAAAAGGGAAAAGAATGGGCGCTCCCGAAGTATGCGAACCAAGATGGCGGACATCGGAACGTAACATGGGTAACAGGTTAGGGTTAGGCGATAATTTTTTTCCAATTTTCCTTATTTTAGTCCTATTATCAGTTCGAAGACTAGCCAAGAGCCTCCCGTAGTATTTATAGCTAAAATTATGGTCTAACCCTAACCTAGTACACATATTACATTCCGATGTCCGCCATCTTGGTTCGCATACTTCGGGAGCCCCAAAGAATGCATTTCATGTTGAAAGGGGACGCAATAAACCAGTATTGGTATTCAAGCAGCGACACCAGTGGTGGATTCAAATTTTTTTTTCAGCTGGTTCCATCACACAAATGTCATATTTTTAGTCGGTTCTGTAACAAAAAGTCATTTTATTTCAGTAATGCTAACCAGTTCGCTGATCTCATAAAATTCCGTGAGACGGTTCTATAGAACCGGTGCAAACCGGCTGAATCCCACTACTGAGCGACACCTATTGACCTCTGGAAACATATAGTTCAATCGTGGCCCATTTGCTTTGCACAAAAATTTTGTGGCCCACCAACTTTTTCGTGCTGGGGAAAAACTTCACGAAAAACATAGAATTCTTTCTACGAAAGACACTTTCACTATAATAATAATTAGATGAAAATTACGACCCCGTAACAAAAAACAGCATCGTCCATTGCTACTACCATCAAATTTAATTACCTTTATCAACAACTCTTAGCAATTTTAAATAAGTGTTTGGCCCAGCTGGAAATGCTCTTGTGGGCCATGGCCCATTGTTTGAAAACCAGTGGTCTAGTCCAATCTATCATTTTGTTTTAAATTTTTTATTCCCACTCTTGTAAAATATTCTGAATAAACCACTTTCTATGCTGTCATAAAAAATATTGTTTATTCTCTTATCGAACTGCCATTTTTGTTCTCCCCCCCTCCCACTTTTAAAAAATATTCTCTTTTCAAATTTTGATGAAATCAGCATCTTTGCTGGCTGTTTTAATTTTTAATCTGTATTGAGATTTTCTCGTTTTTTTTCCTATTTTATTCCTCTTAGTATTCTCAGTTTTATTTTTTTTAAATTGCTTTTTTTGAATTATCCTCAAGATAGTGTTTTCTTGATTTTTTTTGTGTTTTTGTCAAAAAAGTTGGCTTTTTTTTTTGAATACTTTTGCTGTGAATGAAAACAGTTCATTTAAAACAGCTAGGCTAACATTGATACAATAATAAGAAGCACAATGTAACAATCATTATAACGTTATTTTCATTGTTATTTCGAAGGAAAATATATATATATTCGTAAGAACGATAGTAAAATTTCAGTAGAAACCGGATCCTACCTGCAGGCCATTATTGCTCACCCTTGCTTTACAGCCTATTATAACACTACAATTTTTTGGTTCTCCCGTAAGTATTGAACCAAGACTGCGGACACCGGAATGAAGTATGTGTACCAGGTTAGGTCATAATTTTAGGATTAAATACTACGGGAGTCACTTGGCTAGTCCCCAAACTTGTAATAGAACTAAAATAAGGAAAATTGGAATAAAATTATGGCCTAACCTGCTGCACAAACTATGTTCCGGTGTTCTCCATCTTGGTTCACATACATCAAGAGTACCGATATTTGTCTCGGCAGATATATTTATGTGTGCAACTTTCCTCGAGAGGAATTATGTATCTGTCATTAAATCTGAGGTCTGTAAGACTTTGACTAAATAACGATCATGATTTATCTTTCAAATTCTTGCATTTTTGTTCAATTTTTTGGTTGAGAGAAAAGTGTTTATATTGCAGGTTAGTGATATAGCGATAATCCATACACAAGGATAAATTTATTAAATATGGGAAATTCCCCTTCTTTGAGGTTTAATATGACTTCACAATGTCCTACTACTACACTTTCATTATTATTATATTGTTTTTGGTATCATGGAAAATTCTTCCCCCCAGTGGAAATTCATTTCTTAAATTTTCAGATTTTTATTATTATAGTTTCAGTTTAGTAAAAGTGTTCATTGCAGGTTAGAGCCATAGGAATTTTCTATACACAATATTTTCACGGGGATTTCCCCTCCTTTCTACTCAGTGTTGTAGATTTGCTACTAGATTAATCATGATGAGTGGCGAATGAATTGCATTGTTTTTTCTGTGAATTTCTGCGTTTTTTTTAGGTATTTTCTTCATTTTTGCTTTGTATTTGGGAATAAAAATTGTACAAATGATAAATTTTAGAGGTGTGTTCTATAGGAAGGCGGGGAGGTCCTTAAACTTATGGAGTTACTAAATAGGTCGAATATATTTCACGGAGCCCCACAATAAATATCGATGATCTAGTACAGGGGTCGGGAACCCATGGGTCGCGAGCCATATATGGCTTTTTTGGTGACGCCATATGGCTCCCAGAAAAATCTGATATTTTAAGGCTAAGCTTACTATTATTACGAGATTTCAAGCTTTTATAGCCAAATTAGCCAATACGTTTTAAAATGCTAACGAGATGCCTGAAGGAAAGAAAGGTGATGAGTACCGTAGGTTTCAACTTGTGCTTTATGTGAGCGTGATGACCTGATTAAGTGAAGAAATTCTATATGGCCCGCTCAGAAATACAATTGAAAATATGTACATTTGATGGCTTTCTTGACCATAAAGTTCCCCAACCACTGATCTTGTAAGTTCCAATAGATAAAGCCATAATCCAATTACCTACAGCCTTGTTGCCATATTCAGACTCAACCCTTTTATTAATGCTGTTATTGCTTCTTTGGACAGTTACAAAATTCGCAAAGTTAGTATTTTAATAAGTAGCATAGCCCCATCGCATATTTAGGGCGATTGTCGAAAACGACATTCTAAAATTTGAATAATAAAATCAAAAATTTATCATACCTTCCACCATGGGGTTTCATGTAGTTTCAAAATTCCAAGTTTTAAGGCAAAGATTTCCCCCATGGTCAAACTCAACCTGTTATAATCGACCAATATTTGTCTCTGCATACATTCATTTATTCTAGGCGAGAGTGGTTCAAACCCTGGCACGTGGGAACTCGCGTCAAGCAACTTCTTATCTGGAGAGACGTTTTGTTCCACCATTTTAATAAAAACACACTTGCCCTTTTTAAGCGTGGGCCATGTGACAGCAGTGGCGAAACGCAGATCTGAAACAGCGACCAAAAGTAAAAAAAAATAAACTGTTTTGTTATTTTGTTTGTGTTCTATATATCTTTCTTAAAATAAAAAACATCCATGCAACGTATTAATAGGTTTAAGAAACTCTCATTATTATATCTAATAGATAAAGTAACTAATCTCGCAGTATTTTGATCACTTTTGGGTTTTCCCGACTGTGGCTCGCAAGCCCCCCCCCCCCCCCCGAAACATTTTGCGGCCCTTGAATGTCGCAACCTTGGACCACCCTGTATTGGGCAGTTAGCGCATCGTTTAAGCATCAGAAACACGCTCATCGCCGTAGGGTGGTTCACGTAGCCACTGGTTGGATACGGCTTCCTCCGCATCAAGTCTGTAAGGAATATTAGTAATTTGAACAAAATGATGATTCAGATAGATCTAAACTAGTCAAAAAACCTTTTTCTAATTCGAAAAAATCCATTACCTAAAGTGTTCGCACTAATTAGGCTAAAACTCAAATTGTCCCTTTAGCAAAAGTATAACTCATTTAATACATCACTGTGAATTTGTTTACGATAACTTCTAAATAAGTCGTACAGTATTGTAGCAGTGAGGAGTGAAGTGAAGAGGATATCTTATCCTTCACTGCTGGAGGCAGTGAAGTAGAGACGTTATCGTAATACATTATATCTTACAAGTCCATGCATCAGTTAAATAACTGGCCAACTATTCTCTGTCTGACATGGACCGGAAACCAGGTGAAAACCATGGTTCATTAGGCGATGTTATTGGCTTTCCTTTTCCCTCTTGAAATTAATCGAAATACTGCTCAAAACTATGAATACCAGCTTAAAACGCAGCATTTTTTTTGTAATTTTTCAAATAAAATTTCACACTTGTCCCTTTGATACGTAAACCCCAAGAAAATCTCATATCTGGCGATACAGAAAAACAGTCATCCTCACTCAGTAAGTTTTTAATGCAAAACACCACCAAGATAAAAAGACATGTAAAGAAAATTAGCCAGGTTCGTTGGTGTAATTAATAATAATTAATTCCAACCTCAAATTGGCAATAAATCGACAGTGACAATCTTTTTTTAGCATAAGGGCAGCATTTGATAAAAACATACAAAAAAAGTGAATTTGTTTTCTATTTGGCAGTTGACTTGAAAGAGTCTGGCAATCTCTACTACAGGGGTTCCCACCAAAAATTGGGTCGCCTGGGAGTTTTCTTGGGTCGCTTGGGAAAAGTTATTGCTTTTATTTTCTAGTTTATTTGAATTGAAGTGTAGCTTACTGGTAATTTTATATGTCGAAAGGGTGCTCCAGAAGTATGTGCACCAAGATGGCGCACAATCTGAAACATACGAGTATGTATGTGTACCGGGTAAGGTTTCAGGTATATGCGCCATCTTGGTGCACATACTTCGGAGCTTACATACTTCGGAGTATCACAGCGAAAAAGCTGCTGTTTTGCTTAAATTTATGTGAAAATGGTTATTTCACATTACTCGGTTAATTTTGTGACCATATAAGACATAAGCATTACATACCGCCTACTGCGCCTAGTATTTGAGCATATTCTTGGGTTGCGAGATTTTACAAAAAATTTTTTTCAGAAAATTTGGCTTACTTGAAAAAAAGGGGTGGAGCTCTGCTCTACTGCGTGCGAATTTAGATTTTAGAAAATGTCCAGTCTCTGGTGCACTGGATGGATATCCATGACTGCAAATGCTATTGACGATAACACTCAAAAATACAAAAAAAAATAATAAAAAATAAACACATTAATTAATACACATAATTATCGGCAGTTTTTGATCTATTTTCACCACTTATATTCGATACAGGGCAGTGAACACGATTTTTACTTCAGTCAAGAAAAGTTTACATTAAAAATAGGGCACTCCACGAGTGTATGTGCCAATATGGAGGTAACTAATTTTATTCGGCTACTTTACATCAAGTCGTGTAAAGCGACTGAAGTCTATGGGCAGGGGGTATATTCACCTGGCTAACACAGACAGTCCCCGAATTCGTAATAGAACTAAAATAAGGAAAATCGGAAAAAAATTATGGCCTAACCCTAACCTGGTACACATACTACGGGAGCACCCAATATGCATACTGATTGAGAAATAAAGAGGTCCCAATTAGGCAAAAAGAGGTATTTAACGAAATAGAGCCATGCTCTTTAGTAAGATTTGACTTTTTAACTAACAAGAAGTAAGGAATTGGCAGCATTGTAACTCTTGCATTAGGATAGGATTATCCTGACCAGATATGCCTCAATGATTCTATGAGAGGCAGAGTTGGAATTTTAATAACGCCGAAGAAACCTAAAATTGGTTCGGAAAGAAATATAAAATGATGTCAAAACAGCTACGAGGCAGTATCTTGGAAAGTAAAATTCTGAAATAACAAAGGATTTGAATATTTTTAGTGATTAGGCTTTAACAAAATCACCAACCATCTGCCAGAGGTAAGATTAAATGGAATTTTCAGCATTGCCAAATTTAGAGTGAGGTTGTTGGCATGAAGATTCAATACCTCGTTTGCACTCCTAAACATTAAGCCATCGTTGTGTGTTCAATTATAATGTAAACACATGGGCGCTCCAAAAGTATGTGCACCAAGATGGCAAACATCGGGGATGTAGTATGTGTACCAGGTTAAGGTTAGATTATAATTTTAATTTAATTTTTCCTTTTTTAGTTAAATTACGAGTTCGTTGACTAGCCAAGTGACTCCCGTAGTATTTGTATCTAAAATTATGGCCTAACCTTAACCTGGTACACATGCGACGTTTCGGTGTCTGCCATTTTGGCGCACATACTTCTGGAGTACCAACACATGCCATCATGCAAGAGAGTTCAAAAACCTTCCGTGCTCTAAACCACGGATCAATAAAACCTCCGAATCTAATATTTTCACATCTCTTTCCTTCAACATACTCGACTTTCGCCAATTTTTTTCACTCCCACATTCTGCACAGGATTTTGAGGGGTACATCTCCCATGTAATTGCCCTATGTCGACAATTCGAGCACTCGAAGAATTTCTTTTTCGCGTTTTTCCAGTTTAAATGATGTTTCAGCTCTTTACACCTCTCGTGTGGCCCCCAGAACGTATACGAACATTCAACACACGTCACGACTTTGGACGAAATCTCGTACGTTTCAGACATCTTTTTTTCCATCATTTCTTTCCGTATAAGGGGGGTAAAATATTTTTCCTCCTCCTCAAGCTGAGAGTTCTCAATTTCACGAGAAAACGACGATTTGCTGTTCAAAATTTTATTAAATTCTTCTTTACTCAAATTTCCATATTTTGAGTGTTTTGGGGACAATTTTTGAGGCTGATTTTCCTTTTTTTCACCCAGATTCAATTCCACTTTTTGCAAAATTTTATTTTTCATATTGTCACTGTTTTGTACGTTTTTAATCTGCTTTAAAACTCCTTTATTTGGGTCAGATTTTTGTATCGCCACATTCCCAGTATCATTCCGTAATTTTGCTATCGCTTTTTTCTTTGCTAAACTGGCATTATTTTTTGATGAACTCGAATTTTTGGGGCTTCCCCACTCCCCAAAAAGATCAATTTCACCATTACAAGACCCATCGCCTAATTTGGGGCCATTTGCCCCCAATTTTGGAGAGGAAATTTTCGCTAACTCCAATTTTTTCATGCGCACCATATCAGCTGTCATTTTTTTGATATCTGCTGGAGAGACAAAACTATTGTTGCCAGTTATTTTTGTTCTGGAATTCGCTGCGTTGCTTTTAAGCTGTGATAACAGTGATCCTGTTTTTTTCACCGGCTGTGTTGTAACGTTTAAAGTTGTCTTCGACTTTGATTTAATAAGATTTCCTCGTTCTTTAAGGAATTCGGCTGCAGTTTGGGGTTTCGATTCCGCTGCCTTTTTCTTGAATTCCTCTTCTTTCTTTAAATTGTTCAAATGATTCAAATATTGTCGAGATCCTGCCGCCATGTCACCTAGGAAATAAATAATGAGGCGTTTCAACTCAGAAGGTCATCGGAGAGGGGTGCAAAGTTTTAATCGTAGAATGTTTTAATAAACTAATTTGAAATAAATAACCATTATTAAGACAAATTGTCCACTAACGATCTAGGATACGATTATTCAAACTTTGCCATGGGCGCCATTTCACATAATTTCATATTTACTTTATTACATTGTGGTCGCTTGAAGCTTCTCTATCAGCATTCTTCTTACTTTTGACTTAAAAAACCAGGTAAATCTAAGCATGTCAGTGACAGCTTGTAATTCTTGTATTAGTACTTTTTCTAGTGTTGTTGAGAATTTGCATGTAACTCATCTCTCAGTAATTATTTAATTTATGTGAGTGCTCAGGACCTTGCTTTAATAATGTGCGATATAAGTATACCTGATGTTAGCATCTCCGCAAATGCTGGTGAGCATCCCGAGACTGAGTGATCTTCCTCGATTCCACTGAGTGCTTTCATAACCTTTGACCTCTCCATTAATTCTCTCTTTCCTTCGGCTGCAAGGTCAGCATGGTTGGACAAAAATTTTGTCAATTTCACTTTTGGTTCTTTCGGTTTTGTAGAATTTGCAACGGAATTCGGGGTAGCGCTGTACACTTTCCCTCCGTAAAAAAACTGATCATTTTTTACTTTATTCCACATGCTATCTTTAAATTTTTTCGCTACGGGGGCAGCAACGGAGCCTTGCAGTTCACTACGTCGTGCGCTTGATTTCTTATATTTGCTCTTCATGTGAAAAACACAGACGTCTGATACTTGTTTGTTAATGAACGCTAAACATTTTCCAGCGGGTTGTTTATTTCTCCATTTTGTTGCCATGCACCATCCCAAGTCAGACGCTAAACCAATATGCATTGTCCGATCTGCAACATCCACAGTCAAAGCAGGCGTATCGTCAAACGAATTTTTGGGGTCGTCTTTCTTAGGGGGCATAATCGTTGGGTTCAGAAGTCCAATCACACTCCCTACAGCCATCTGTTTCGTTAATTTTTCGTGTACGGCACCGAAAAGAAAAAATGAAACCGTTTTTGTGCAGTCATCTAAATCAGTTAAATTCCAGATACTAAATGGTTTTCCATTTTTCGCGGTCTGCCGCTCAAGTTGCTTAGCAACAACTCCAATCGTTACCCAATCAGTGTCCTCGGATAACTTCATGGTTGAACGGATAAGGCTCAATTTTAAATAACGTTTTCCCGTCATGCGTTGTTGCATTTCTACACCAGGAACGAAACATTTTTTCAATCGAATTCGAGAAAATCGTTCAATTTCAACAACAACTGGTTCTTTTGCAGCTGCAGGTTTTTGTTTCTGGGGAGGAGTCGATTTGGCCCCAAATTGTGGGCCCAAAAGGTTACCCAAGGGCCCCATCGGTGTTCTGGGGCTTGATACACTACCCCTCAAGCTTTCGGTGAAGGGGTGGCCCATTGGGCCAGGTGCTTGAGTGGTATTTGCGACTCGTCTTTTTTTCTGAGGGGGTAAATCAGTCTCAAACTGGTTATTTTCAACCTGACGTTTCGAGCTAGAACCGTAAAAAGATGACGTAACATTTTTAGTTTTTTCAGAATCAAGTTTTCTTGAAATATTAGAATTCAGAGATGCACTGGCTGTATTTGTAACACTGGCTGTATTTGCAAATGGTGCGTCCGCAAATGCAGCCAGGAACAATGATTTTGGCAGACTTTTTGAATCTGTTACATTTTCTTTATTATCTGGAGATGATTTTTGGCTAGTTTCGGTGAGTTCCTCAGGTGAACAATTCTCATTTTTCTTGCGTCCAGGTGAATTTCCTTTCTTTTGTTTCATCTTTTCCTTGATTTCTTTCATTTTCTTTTCCAGTTCCAAATATTCATCCTCAAGAGTGCTGAAAATATAAAAAATCTGCAGTTTGAATCCTGCTCAACAGACATATGAAGTGACATATCGATTAAAACTTAGTAGCTCTAAATCATAGATTCTACGTTCTCAGTAATTAATCTTCAGTGATTTCAGGATCGAATTGAATACTTTTTCGAAGCGAATTTCGAAAGATTGGTAATTTTAAGTGAATTTACTGCGTATTCACTATTCACACATGACGAGAAACATGTTTGATCAATAAATTGCATTATGCTCTAACAAAATAAATCTTTGGTGAATGAAAAAAAACAAGATAGCAGTGATTTAAAACCCAATCCTGACATGGACCGATAACCAGACAAGAGGATGTAGTTCGCCATATAATTACGCTGTCATATCGGTCCCCCCCCCCCCAGGATAAATATGCAAATCCCATCCCATTCTTTAGTTCAGCGTTTCCCAAACTGTGTTCTGCGGAACACTAGTGTTCCGCGAGCGTCTTCGAAGTGTTCCGTGAAAAAAGAATCAAAAATACGTCTAAAATGGTCGCCATGGCAATCTATGGAACGTGGAGTTGCACTGACCGGCGATATTGCGTCATCGTCCGCCTAAAGTGGACCAATTAGGTTGGGGTAGTAGAATTTTTGATAACCGTCGCTATTCTTCCTTCATCTTTGACTGGTTTTACTTTAAAATAATTTCTTATTTGGCCAAACTCTATTCAATAGATAAATGAACTGCAACAAGTACTTCTATCTCCATTAGAGGCAAACACTATGTAATGGAAAGTACACGACATAGAATGGTAAAATGAATGAATTGATTTATATACACAGTATTTAAATTAATCAACAATAAAACATTCATAATAATCAATATGCAAAATATTTAGTCATTTTTTAGGTATGTTTAACACAATTGTGTTAGTTCTCGCGGCGCATTTGGCAACTCGCCACTAGATTGAGTAGCGGTTACATTACACCGTTTATCTTTATCAATTTTATCCTTTCAACTTTTAGTGTTCCGCGAGGCGAGATGAAAAGTGCAAGTGTTCCGTGAACGAAAAAGTTTGGGAAACGCTGCTTTAGGTAACTGTATCCATCAACAGTAACCCAACAATACCTGGTCTCAGCTTCTTCATCTTCATCCATAAGAGCAAGTAAATCTCCAACGTCATCATCAATGTCTTCCATGATTTCATTAATTAGCTAATTAATCTGTGTAAAATTAGGAATTATAATTATTGAATTAGAGGTAAGATTGTATAAAACTAACAGTGCTTGAAAATCTTATTTTTAAGGCATACATCCACCTTTACCCTGGAATAAGACAATTCTATTTTTGCTTGATAATGTCGGAATTTAAAATTAAACCAAATAATCGGTGAATGCATTGATAAACATGAATCATCCCATAAACAAAATACTTTAAAAAATGAGTGTCAGTATTCATAACCCTAAAGACGAATGGGATTCATAAACAAATACTGGTGCTCCCGAAGTATGCAAACCAAGATGGCGGACATCGGAACGTAACATGGGTAACAGGTTAGGGTTAGGCGATAATTTTTTTCCAATTTCCTTATTTTAGTCCTATTATCAGTTTGAAGACTAGCTAAGAGCCTCCCGTAGTATTTAGACCGCCATCACATCGACTGTAACTACAATAGCACAGTATCCATTCTGCTCAGCTCTTTGAATTAAAGTTTTTACAACATCCCTATCATTCACAACATACAACTGAAACCATCTTAAACATTTCGGAACTTTTTCAGCAATTTGTTCAATCGTGCATGACGACCAAGTACCCATGACAAAACCGGTACCAACGCTTTCCGCGGCTCTTGCAGTGTCAATTTCGCCGTTTTTAGATGCCATTTTGTGAAGACCAAACGGGGCTATACACACAGGGAAAGCAATTTTACTTCCAAGTATAAAACTACTAGTATCAATTTGTGAAACATCCCTCAGAACTTTCGGTTGAAAACGCCATGATTTGAAAGCCAAACAATTCTCTTTTAAAGTTTGTTCATTAGTTGCACCAAAGCTAATAAATTCAGAAACTTTTTTTGATAATTTTTTTGCAGCCAGTCGTTCAAAATCTTCAACACAAATGCATTTATCTATATTCATGATTTATTTATTAATGCTTTTCGTTTTTGCAACGCCTATGCGATGTTACCAGTCGACTAAAATACAGAAAATCCTGCTAGACTGGGAAGTTTATATTTTCAATGGAAAACTTTAAAATTAAACTCTACAATAAATTTTGAAAATATTTTTTATTGCCATTACCGGTACTCAATTACTGTACTACTGAAGTCATAGATACCGGTAGATAAGATAAGTTTATTTCGACTCCATAATCAGCAAAGAGGCGATAAAACGGTTGATAAAAACAAATAAATAGAAAACTGATTATAAAATCAGGAGAGTAAACAAAACCTTGGATAAGGTTTAAAACGTACAGAATAGAGGATGGAAGGTATCGCCAAGAAGAAGTGGTACGTGTTCACTCACCTAAAACTATTGAATCAAATCATTCACACTCGCACACACACAACCATAGGGCATTAATAAACTCAGTAAAAAGAGAGAAGCTTTAGATAAATTATATGGTAACCAGAAAAAATAAATAAACACGTAAAAAAGAAATTAGAATAAAAGATAAGAAATATGATAAATAATAAGAATTGTTTGCCACACTATTTTAATAGAGAGAGAGAGAGAGAGAGATTTATTAATTTGTCAACCAAAAAAATTGCCGTCATCAATACAGTAAAAAAGTAGCAACAATAAAATTGTTTTGGTATGGACAGGAGGGAGCGATACGACCATGCGGTCATCGAGGTCAACTCCCACCTATTTCGCTTGTATGAATAAGATTCAAATTTTAAGATGACTTAATGAAAAAGTTAGACCAGTAATATTTTTACAAACTTTAGGAACAAAAAATAATATAAATGTAAACAAATTATACCTAATAATGAATTGGGACTCAAAATAAACACGATATAACCTGAACGGGTAAGAATAATAAGGTGAAGAATGAAGTCAACATGAGATATAGTTGGAAACTTAGTTGCACTAGTAATATCAGTCGGCTTTAAACTATAATAAATAATTCTTTATGTAAACATTTTAAATATATGTATAAAGAAAAAAATATATATACAGCGGATCAAGCGCTTCAAACAACATGGCGAAAATTTGCAACCAAGCTAAGAAGTTATTGAAACTTAGTAATATAACAACTTCTTTATCATTGGAATTAAAATAAAAATTTTGTAAAAAAAAATGCTAATCCTGTAATCAAGTTTATGCCTCTCAGCCTCTGGAAACAAAATAACTAATCCCATACCCGACATAAACTGGTAACCGGACGAGAGGCTGTAGTCTTACATATGAATAAATTCTACTATTGCCTTCCTTTTCCTGGAATAAATATAAAATCCTACCCAGTAATTAATTTTCCATGAATCCACAATCCCGCTGTCGAACTAGGAGGGGAATCACCTATTCTTCCCGCCCAATCATTCAAGCGTGCTAGTGTATGTTAGTCGTTGTGTATGGCTTATCACAGTTTGGTGCAGGAATCTTCTTCAGATACTGATAATCATTTCGTAGTACATGGAATATTGCAACGACACCGGTAAACAAATATATTGATAAAAAGTTCTGTTGGAATAATCAGATATACAATGAACGTTTCCGCGACCTTTGACCCTGTAAAAATTCTCCCCATAAGTTACTAAAGCAAATTTTTTATTCTTATTTTTTTTTATATTGTTTTGGAGAGTGGAAGTTTGTACCAATTGCCATTGTTACGTAATTGCTGACCTATTGCTGATTGGTCATTGTTACCGTAATAAACAAGGAAATCAATGCATAGGAGACATCCATATTTCCGCAATTGACGGGCTCTAAAGACTACCAAAGTCATCGTGTCAGTGATACTTTGTTTTATTTCATTTGGCTTTTAACCACACAAAGTTTCATTTAGATAAATTGACAAAATATTTGAAGTAGAAAACTCCCAATTATCTAAATGTTTGTCACTGACCAGTGATGCTAGTAATTGGTACAGCAACAAGAGAGCTACGCTCAAATATATGGACACGTCACAAGGTGCCGCTATTTTTATTCGGACACATAAAAAACGAATCTCTTGAAGTCCACAAAAATTTTTGAAATAAGTAAAAGTAATAACCTTCTGGCGAAAAAATCAATCTTTAACCACTGAAAATTTCAAAGCGATTTTATCATGACGAAGGAGAAGAATATTAATAAGAACAACAACATAATATTGAAACGATCGTTATGTCCACTGACGTGTCCAATAAACAAGGGAATCGATGCTCTGGGAAACATCCAAGACGACTTAATGATGCGTAATATGTAATTAGTCATTTGGCGAATGTGGAGCGTGTATTCTCTCAGATAATTATCATCTCCTGCGTTCTCAGCAATCGTACACGTTCAAGCGAATATGAAATCGGAGAATTCCACGAATTCATTTAAACCAGAGGTTCTCAACCTGTTACTGACCGTGTACCACTTTACTGTTTTTACTCTGGCCGCGTACCAGCGCCTCACACGCTATGGGAGTATTTTATAATGTGACATAACATCCTTTGGGGCGTAAAACGCAAACGGACGAGGGCGATTTCTAAAAAGGACTGGTAGACCTATGAATGGATCAGCGAACAATAGCATGCATAGCATAAGATTCTTCCTCATATGGCGGCTCATATTCTGACATCTGCATGTGCATGTTTTTTGTTGGGTTCCTGATATCCCACATGCATGATCTTTTTTCCTATTTGGGTGGTGTGATTCTTTGTGAGGGTTGTAGAAGCTATAATTTAACTCCTGTACCTATTATTGTAATTAGGTGACAAGTCAAGCTATATTTGGATTCTCTCCTCCATTTTAATTTGCTGTAGTAGCCTATTATATGCTGTGTCCTGCGTGTATACAACTATTTTATCCTTGGTCAAAGTTATGCTGTGGACACGCAAATGTGTGATGTTAACGGTTAATAGCCAACATGAATGGTTAGTGTGGTGTCTCAACCACAATCCCATCCTTCTCAGGTCTTTCAACTAGCAATCTAATGATAGTTGATTAATATTAATCGATATTTACAGAAATCAATAACTTCATCTGTAGCGTGGTTTTCTATTGTCTCCTTATTTGCAATCATTGAATATCGTACTCGCAGAAATATTTTTCGTTTATCAGCACCATCGTGATCAGCACCATCGTGATTGACACCATCGTGGTCAATTTGAAGACTAGCTAATTCAACATAAAAAGGGTATACATCAACAAAACTTGCCAACTGATGAATCATCCGTGATAAATCTGAACTGGCCCCAGTGATGAACAACCTCAATTAAATTTCCTTGGCTATAATCCCTGACTTTGAAAAACCTACTCGAACCTTTAATAACTAATATATTCCCGAAACCGATTTTCCTACCTTTCGGCCTGAATAATTAATCTTAACTCATTTTTCTTTCTTTTCATGTCTCGGTGATTGTGTGTGTGCGTGCGTGCCTTCATTAATTTGGGATAACCTTTAACGACCTTCGGAAATCGATGAAAGCGTAAAGTAAAAACAAGAGAGCTACGCCCAAATATATGGACACGTCTGTTCGCAGTACAGTACGGTTTACCGTACCGTCAGATCACAGTCTACAAATATATTCACACCAAGCGAAGCAGTACAGTCGGACACAAAATGACGTTCGATGTCCGCAAAACGATCAAACAAAACAAAATCTCACAAAGCTAACAGAAATATTTGAAAAAAACTTGAGCTACGCTCAAATATATGGACACGTCACAAGGTGCCGCTATTTTTTATTCTGACACATAAAAAACGAATCTCTTGAAGTCCACAAAAATTTTTGAAATAAGTAAAAGTAATAGCCTTCTGGAGAAAAATTTCATCTTTAACCACTAAATTTCAAAGCAATTGGTCCATTAATCAAAGAGAAAAGCTACTTTTTAGATTTTCCACTAGGTGTCCAAAAAGTGTAAAAGAACAACAACATAATATTGAAATGATCGCTGTGTCCACTACGTGTCCAAAAACGCTTCGCTTCGTTGATTGTACGTTTTTTTTTTAATCTTATCATACTTAATTTTTATTTAAGCGAGTACATATCATTTCTTCTTATCAGTTGTGTCTGTTTTACTAATTTAACCATTTCTTGAATATGCTGCCAAATTTCTGAATGTGGCATCGTATAAGATTTAAATGTGATGCCAACTTCAACGATGCCAATGGTATGAACTCCAATACTTCAATTCACTGTGAACGCGAAAATCTTACAATTGCAACTTTTCTTCAATTTTGAAACCTCATCTAGAAATTTGGCGATTTACCCAAAATTCTGTCATGTTTTTTTGCCTTCATTTGCGTACCATAACAGAAAAAAAATGAAATGGGGTATGTCAAACATTATATACAGTATTCTTATTTCCCCCAATTTTGCAGACCGAAGTGGCGTCCCTTTTAATATTCACACAAACCGCTCACGATCATGAATGCTCTAACCCTGACATGAGTAAACTATGGCCCGCGGGACAAACGGCCCATTGATTTCATATGGCCCGCCTGATGCTGCTATAAATTTCTGATTTTAACCAATTCTGCATGCACTACATAATTGTTGTTTTTGAAATCTCAATTTTTTTTCACAATTGATACAGCCAAACTAAAACTAAATTATTATTTTCCAACCAAAAAATAGCTCAAGGAATTTGTTGAGACTACGATTAAATTTAGCTTTGACACTTTTGCAACACAGTTCATAAAATCAATTTTTTACGTCACATTCACATGACCCGACAGTTCGGATGAGCAATATGTTTGGTACCTGGTCTGAAAGCCTTGCTCACCTCTGATCAACCTCTCCAAAAACAACCCGCTATTCTTTGTATGACGTGGCGTTTAAAATAAATTATATATCGTGCAGCTTTTTTGAAAAACCTTTTTAAATTCAAATTCTGTACGTTTTAAACGTCGCTTAAAATAATTAAGGTTTCGTTTGCTCTCCTGATTCTGTAAACAGTTCTATTTTATTTATTTATCAATTCTTTTATCGTCTGACTGATTATGGAGTCGAAATAACCTGAAGTTGTAGTAAGCTAACATGCTCTTACTTCGATCCTGCCCTTCAGCGAATATTTAATTAAGTTTACGCCGAAATCTCCTCGCACTTCTCTGCGGGAACAGATTGCATTTCCGTTCTTATCTCTTTGGTTGCAGTTTCGCCATCTGCTTACCGATACGGGAATGCGCTAATTATGTCTGAAGAAGTCTGACCTTGGTCAGACGAAACGTTACAGAAATATATTTGTGTTAGTGTGAAGTAAGACTCTTGAATCACTTAGGATAGTTATCTTTAATCTTGCTACAGCATCCTTGCACTATATTCATACGGATCCGCCGACACAAAAGCATAGAAGAAGGATAAGTAGTTAGTCTCGCAGAAACCAAATCATTAGCACAGAGAAATTCATGATTATAAAACAAAGTCAACACTAATCTAAGTATTCAAGAGTCTTGCTGTATACCATGTTTCCCGAAAATAAGACCTATCCTGAATTTCAAACATGATATTAATATAAGCACTCCCCCCAAAATAAGACCTAGTCGATTTTCATGTTTTGTATAATTGAAAAAAATCTTGTAATTCTCTATTTTGTAATTTTTTTTTTTTTAAATGAAAATAAAAGACATCGCACAAAAATATGCCCTAGTGCGGGGGTGGGCAACCTTTTTCGGCTCACGTGCCAAAATCGGCTAAATTAAACAACAAAATTCTTTCGCGTGCCGACCAAAATTAAAAACAATGCTTTGCTACTTTCAAAGCAAAAATAACATGTACAGACAAATTCACTATTTGGGAAAATATCAGTCAGCCAAAGAGACTTGGTTACTTTTTTTTATTCTATATCAGTGAGACTACTGCTGCTGCATTGCCGCTGATATAGATTTTATATATATTGGGTTTATGTTTTGTACCTTTCAATAAAATACACGAACTACTGGTTTCATCCTTCAGGCTACTTCTGTTACGAGACTTAATAAAGTTCATAACTGAGAACAGAGATGTACAAGCATATGTAGATGAAAACATAGAGAGTTTATACCAATGATGCGCCAGTCGCCTTCAAACTATCTATTCTTTTTAGTATACATGTGGTACACAATAAAATATGTGTTAGCGCAACATTTTTGAGTTTCCGATTTGCGTAAATAAATATGAAACATGCGCAGGATCAACCCAAGGGGGAATCTCATCAATAGTTCAATACCTCTTTTAAATTGAGTTTATTACGTGCAATTCTTTCTCTAAGAAGGGGCCAATGGAAGGCATGGAGCGGATGGAAGGCATATATATATATATATTATGTGTTTTTTGGGTTGGCGAAAAAAATAAATTCTCTCTCTTTATTTGGTTAATTCCCCTATCCTGTTCCTGATCGGATTATTTCTGTATGTAATGTATATAGTTTTATATAAATATATATATATACTGAGAGTTTATATTGTAGGGTGACCATACGTTCTCGTTTTGGAGGATTTGTCCTCCTTTTTCGTTAAAAAAATTTGCGTTTTCCGAGGACGCTCTAAATTGTCAAAATGTCCTCCTTTTTCACCGGATTAAATATTAAAAATTCTTTTATATTGGTTACAGTTGCTTTGTTAAGAAAATTTCAAAGTTAGTAGAGACTTGTAAGTATCATTATACATATAACAAGCAATGCATTGAGATGTGATAGCATGTACACGGGTTTACTTTAATTAATTCCCACTTCTTATGCTTCCTCGTTCATGAATTAAAATCGTTTTGTTCTGCAATGAGGTTTTAGGTCATTTCACCTCGTATTTCGCAATCTCTGAAAAGTATGTTTTTGGCAGAAAATTAAGCCAGTAGACCCAGTTTCACGATATTAAAAAAATAACGCAGCAAAGTTGACAATGATCAAAGGAACTGCCAACTACTCGTGGTCTAAGGACAAACAAATTGTAGTTGTTATTGGACACGTTTAGTGGCCATAACGATCGTTTCAAAATTTTGTTGTTATTGTTATTTGTCTCCGTCTCCATTTTTAAAAAATCGCTTTTCTCTTCGAATACTGGACCAATTGCTTTGATATTTTCAGTGGTTAAAGATAAAATTTTTCTCCAGAAGGCTATTACTTTTTTTTGCGCTATGACGTCATCAAAATTATTGTCACTGGGTGGCGCTACGTTTCCATATATTTGAGCATAGCTCTCTTGTTTTTTAATAAAGACGAAAATGCATCATTTCATTGTCGCCACTTTGTCTATTGTCACTTCTGTATTCAATACCAAAAAAATTTAGTAGATATATTATAATGTATATCTCATGCACAGATGAAATGTGATTCTACCAAATAATGTGTCCTCCTTTTAGGGTCTGGAAATATGGTCACCCCATTATATTGTAACAGAACCCGTCTCAATTTATTTATTTAAGTATTTGCCTTGTAACTGTTTCGGATGACCGTATATGGTCGTATCATAATCACCCAGTCATATATCAAAAAGTGCATTACTTGTTGGTATGGTCTTATTTGTTATTGTATCATTATGTTTTCTTGTTAACGAAAAAATAAATTATTTTTTTCTCTTTGTGTTGTTCAATGAGTTGTTGAAAAAACCCGCTAGTATCGCTGCGGAGTTGCCACAAAATATAATAAACAAACGAACAAAGTACTTTCGAAGAAAAAATAACAACAAACTAACTAGAAATCGATGTTCATATATAAAGCTAGTTTTCTTCAACGAAATATATCAGTATCGTAGGCTTTCGCCAGACTGGTCTCGCATTTTCGTCCGCTTCAGAGCAGATCTTGTTGTATGGTTATACTTATCCTGTGTGAAAGTAAGCCCATAAGGCAAATAAAATATTGGAGTATTGTCTATAACTGCAATAATGTTAACATGGTTTGAGAATATTTGAATAGATATTTGTTTAAATTGTTGAATTCGTAGTCTTAAGTGGCTGGAGAGGCCATGACCTTGTTATTGCGGTACCGGTAACGCGAACAAAACGGCGACGACGAAAGTTGTTAATTGTTACTGCTGACAACGGGTGTGTAACAACTTCACAGACTGATTTTTATATTTAGATTGGGTAAGGGAAAGTTGATATCAGTTATGATATGGGATTAATTATCAAGTTGGGGTTTTTCCAATGCATTGACTGGATACTGTTATAACAGTATAATGGGCCTAATAAGTAATATTTGTATAATTGGTAATATAGGTACCGGTACCGGTAATATTTGTATTGTACATATCGTCCTTGTGTCGTATTTCCTTGTCTGGTGTATTTTACTAGAGTTTTATTTGTATAGCCTATTTCATGTCTGTTGTCCTACAGTAGTCCTAAACTGCTGTTATAATTGTTAGTACTGTAGTAGGGCAGCAGTAGGGGTGCATGTCGCACATGTGTGTCTTAGGCAAGTAAGGTCTTGAACATGTATTCCCATCGCTGTTTTACTGTTTATTCATTATGCAGATACTGTTACATTTTTAAGGCAAATAAACATACATACATACATTTATTCATCACCATGTGATAATAAAAAACACATAGGCCTATACAAACAGAAGCAAGAGGTTATCTACCTGTGACATCCAATGACTTATTGCTGCTATTAAAAGATAACAATAAACAATAAGAACAATACAAAATTGCATTCAGGCATTATTCAATTGTTGAAAGGAGGGCATTGTCTTTATATTTTGAATGGTACAAGGCTGTCTGGCTGTTGTTCGAATTAAGCACAACTAGTGACAAAATTTATTATTATACGAGAGCAAGTTATCAAGAATTTGGGCAAAATAATTTTTTTTATTATTTTCAAGTCCTAAATTAGTAACACAGAATTTAAAATAGTATATTCAAAAATTTCTATTTCAAATAGGCCTAACTTCAACTGCTGGAACAATTGTGATATTGTTTCAATATCCTACATGTTTAATGTGTTACAGTGCTTCAAAAATGCTTGTAAAGTTGAAGGTTTTCGCTAGCTGGGATATTTGTATTCTAAATCTGATTTAGCATTTTCAAGTTTTCTCTAAATCAGGAGTGTGCAACCTGCAGCTCACGGGCCAAATACGGCCCACAAAGAAATTGTGCAGCCCACGGAGACGTACCAATTTTGGATGGGGTACGGCTCCCGAAACTAGTTTTCGTACTTGTGATTAATTCCAATCTCTTTGTGTTGCAAAGGCATGCACATCTTTGCTATAAATCAAATAAGCATTTTGACTTACATTTACGATTTTTTTATAGAGCATTGCTTTATATATATTAAAGTTTTAAAATAGACATAGAAATACGATATTCTGACGACATTTATCATCATACAATACAACAAAAACTAAGAAGTGAATAATCATCGGAGACTGCAGAGATGGGGACGTTAGTAAGTCGCCAACATGAAGATTTGAAGAAACCTCTTATGAAGCTGGGATTTGATATTCTGTTCTTTATTGCATGTAAGAATTTCGATTCTCAATTTTCTTTTTTGTATCAGCATACTTCTTTATTCTAGATACAATGTTTGGGGCTCCCGAAGTATGCGAACCAAGATGGCGGACATCGGAATGTAATATGTGTACTTGGTTAGGGTTAGGCCATAATTTTAGCTCTAAATACTACGGGAGGCTCTTGGCTAATCTTCGAACTGATAATAGGACTAAAATAATGAAAATTGGAAAAAAATTATCGCCTAACCCTAACCTGTTACTTCCGATGTCCGCCATCTTGGTTCGCATACTTCGGGAGCACCAAATTTTTATTCTTTTGTAACCTCTACTTTTGAACGTTTTTATTTGTTGAAGTTGAAAGTTACTGAAAAATGGAATGATGGGGGTTTTGAATCGGTACCGGGTTAGGGTTAGGCCATAGTTCTATTCTGATTTTCCTCATTTTAGTTCTATTATGAGTTTGGGGACTGTCTGTGTTAGCTAAGTAAATATACCCTCTGCCCATAGATTTCAGTCCCTTTACACAACTTGATGTAAAATAGGCGAACAAAATTAGTTACCTCCATATTGGTACACACACTTCTGAAGCGCCTCATATTCACTCAGCCAGAAAAGGCTTCAGTCTGGTTTGCTTTTTATTATGTTCATCTGCATAAATATAAAATCCACCAATCCTTTGTCTATTTTTATTTTTTTCCAGTGGTCATCCCGATTTCCATTTTCAACTTGACCGATCTAACGCCGCCGAATGTTCGGGGCTTTTTCTGTTCTGACAACAGCATCCGGTATCCGTTTAGAAAGAGCACCGTGCCCTCATTAACTCTATTTCTAATTGGAATTCCAGTTGTAATTGCCGTGGTAAGTCTGCATGTTTGTGTTTGTCAAGAATTTATAAAATAAATTTCAAACAAAAGGATGAATCAAACCGCTTAATTGTTCTTTTCTTGTCATTGTTGTAAACTGCTTGTCTGAGGAAGTCTGATTTTGGTCAGATGAAACGTTACAGAAATGCATTTGGGTTAGTGTGCAGCAAGACTCTTGAATTGCATAAAAAGATTAATGTTGAAATTAAAAAAAAAATTATTTGAATAAATTACAAGGAAATGGAGTGCTCTTTCCGCTATTTTTCTGATCAAATGTTTGAAACCATATTCATGAAAGTATTTTAATATAGAGTTGGAGAAGTGCATAAGTCAAAAATATATGTTTTCTTCATTTTCTCAAAACGGTATTTTTTCAAGTTTTTGTCCTTTTGGTAAAGTCCTCGAAGTAGTATGAATGTATATTTGTCTAGTAAACAAATATATAAGCAGGAAATGGCTATATAATAGTTTGGAGATAGGATGATAAGACCATGTCAGCCTAAAATACATGTCATTATGAACAGGTAGATATTGGTAATTGGTTAGTAAGTTTGAAGGCCTTCTGGGATAATGTTTGACCTCACTATGTTGATATCAAAAGTTAAAAAGATTTATATTCTAAAACTCTGGTCCATGATGTAGTAGATAGGATAGGTCAGGGCTACTCAACTGGCCGACTGTGGTCCGAACCTGGACTTCTCGAGTATCCGATTAAGACCGCATTTTATTTTGGAGCATTTGTCCAAGTTTGGATTTGATAGTTTTCATTAAAACAATTTTATTAAATTTGGAGGATTTTTTAATTCGCTCATATTTGAACTTGGTATAGGTTAGTAGCTCTGGGCTAGGCAATGCAGACCGACCTAAGCGATTCTGGTTTTCCAAAAAATAGAAACTTGTGTACCAGTGGCTTTTCCAGAGTCAGAAGCTCGTGATATTTAAACTGTGGCACCGTCATAGTCAGGTACTAATATTCACATTGTCAGTAGTGAATAACCAGTATTGAGAAATTACTTCTCTCAGGGACGAAGTTTTGTTTTCACTTGTGTCGTGGCACTTGTTAAGCGTTTCTAAGTCTTTGGTTAATTATTAATAAGTTCTTGAAGACTTATTGGGGTATTTCCGTATGTAATGTAGATTTAGGTTATTTTCGTGTATAACAGTGTTTTAATACTAAATTTAAATCTGATTATCATGCAGAATGTAACCGTAATCTATAGTGGCGTACACTACACAATCACGAATCTACTGGTATATTGCACTCCTTTGGTAGCACACAAGGCTATTCTTCTAAAAAGCAACGGAAAGTTATGTTTACCTGTTGAATATGCCTAAAATATATTGAATTTTCAAATCAAGGAATAACGTTTCAAGATATAGTTGTATCCAAATTATTGAATGATTTAGAATTAAAAAATATTTTGCTAATTCGGTGAAGCAGTTTGCGGTATACAGGATGTTAAAAAAGTTAGGCAAACTTTTTCGTTATGGCAACCATGGCGTCAGTCGTGCAATGTTTAAATGACATTTCATTGTAATTCAATACTGTTAAAAGGTGTCAGTTGTTGGATGTTTTAAGTATCATTTCATCTTAACTTCTGTTAATTTTACGTTACTTTTTCAACACCCTATATTTAGTAAATTTTATGCAAAGAAATGCGTAATTCATTTCAGGTCATTCTTGTATGTTTTACTTAATCGCCTCCTGAATAATGTCCAAGGGTCATCTATATATAGCGTAACTTTTCGTGTGAAAGATATGTATCGTGTTCGGCTCATTGACAACACTTGACGTTATATTTCATTAATTACGATGATATGTAGATGAATTTAAATTCAAATTATTGCTTCAAAATGTATTTGAAAGGGTAGATTCTCGATTTAGGAATAATTAAAATTAAGAACGGATATTTAGATTACGGTAGTTACCGGTATATTAGATACAATAAATCCTTGATTGAATTCTTTGCCGTCTTAGAGTAGTTCAAGTTATCGCTCATCGGTAATAGCTTACTCCACCATTAAGTTCGTGCATCTGTAAACATATCATTAACTAATCTCATACCCAACATGGACTTGTAACCGGACGAGAGGCCGTAGTTCACTATATGATTAGGCCGTCTTATCACCTTTCATCTCCACCAAAAAATATACATGGCCATAGTATTCATTTTTTCAATATTGGATTATTCTGCTTTTGTCATTTCCGTCTGCGTCTGCAAATACTGTCTAAGGTTCATCTATATATAGCGTATTTTTACGTGTAAAAGCGTTGTTCTACGTCTGCTTGTTGGCAACAATGGCCGTGATAATTTATTAAGTACATTAGGAAGTAGTCTTGTGTTTCTTTCCAGTTAATGATCAATTTATCTTCTGTAAATTCAAGTTATAAATAGGGAGTGGCCGTGTCATTGTCACAAAATTTAACAAGTTGCAAATAAAATGTAATAAATTAAGTTGACACTACCAAATCAGTTCTAGTAGCCTACTTCTCAAATTTTTTTTTAGTAAAGTTAAAATAGTAATGGCCATTGGGAATTATTAGTATCACAAAGTTTTCTGCTATAAATTATAAACTGTTATAAATTATTTGTGATTTCGGGTAATCCGAATAAAGTTGTGTTATACCTCAAATTTTAAATGGACCTCATTTGCAAAAAATTGCAATATATTGTTCTAGGTAAGGTGTTTTAAGCAATTAGTTTAAAAATTTTGGAACAGGTAATTAGAGGTCATCACCCCCACGGTAATGTAATTAAAACATTACAATAATGGCTGTTTCCGGAAAGTACCGTAATCTTTCTTGGCGTACTTCCCAACGCCTATGTTTCATGTTTTTTAAACCTCATTTTGGCAACTTTCCATTACCCATTATATTATTATCATATTGATATTAACAAGCTTGAGTTTTTTGACCTATTGAACACAAAGTGGAAATATTCATTGTTATGTCATTACCGGTATGTTGTTGTTATTATTCTTTTTCTTATTACCTTGTAAAAAAATCGTTTTTGTCATTCCCTAATGAACCAATTGCTTTGAAATTTTCGCCAGAAGGCGTTTCTCATTTTCTGTGAAATCGGATATTCCATTTAAATTGTGCTGTTTAACTTTAAATTATGGGAACACGTATATATGATATTGTGAATTGTGATGGCTGTCTTCCATGTTTTCTATGACATCGTGACGACTGGTACTGTCAGTCTACTGTGACAGATTGCAAAACCGTACTGCGTCATTTTTCCTAAATTTTCTAAATGACAAATATCAAATTTAATCAATTTTACATGAAAAGTAGCCTACCCAGTTTTACTTTGCGAAAATATCTGGTAAAAGAATTCTTGGAATGTTATAAACGTGATGCACACCTCCAGACTTAAAAACAATTAAGCGACGTTATTTTAACAATAATTATAAAATAACAATTGGGTGATTAGAGTGTCTGTTTGGCATTCACTGTACGTTTCCTGTACGTCCCATAATTAAAGTTGTTAAGAAACACTGAATGTCAAAATAAATAAAAGACTTTAATAACTTTAAATTTAAAAAAGGTTCACATTAAGATGAACAGTGGGGAATTCTTTTTTGTTCAGATAAAAATAAATATGCTTGCCTGTTATATCAACGTAACAATTGGCGGTATGTAGAACACAAAACAAAAAAAAACAAATTAATAAACTATTTTACTAAGTTCGGCGGACCATATTGATTGCGGTCGCAATTACCGGTAGTCTGTGGGCTGTATTTTGAGAACCGCTGCTTTGAGTGGTTTTCCATATTTTTGATTCCACGGATAAATGAAATAATGTATTTTCTCGTCAACTGATATAAAATGCTCATAATTTCGCGTTTCAAATGAATATTATACTGAATTCTTCCCGAAATTTTATACCCGAAATATCTAAATAAAATTTGGGCACTGTGTTGTGCTGTTTGTATGTATACAGTATATAGCATTTGAATAATTGATTTTCATTGCGCACTACAGTGTCACAATTGACATGTTCATATACACGCTTATTTCATAATCCTCTCTTACATAGTCTACCACAGTGGTTCCCAAACTTTTTAGAGTTGGGACCCACTATTTTTTACCACAGCTTATGGTGGCCCATTTAACTTTAATAAATTAAGAAAACATTGATGGAGGAAACGAAATGTATTTTTTCAAATTAAATTTTCAGCGAAGCTAGTAAGAAGGATGAGCTTGTTTCTTGCTACTTTCCATAATAGACTTGACATTTCTTTCAATTTCAAATAGTTTTAGAATAGGAACGTTTATTTCGAAAATTGTTTTTAAATTTGATTTGCCACCGATCCTAATAACTAGTATAATTAATCAAAGCTTTCTACATCTTTCCACCATCCACTAAGATTCCTTTTGCGACCCACAGTTTGGGAACCGCTGGTCTACCACATAGGATTCACATATACCGACCCCAAAAAACGGGCCCAAAGTGGTGAATTTTTAAAAATTTGCATGTAAGTCGACCGTACAAATTGATAATCTATGATAACCAAGCACTGACATCCTTGTCATAGCATACCAATCGCTACCGAAATTTTAGTTAAATCAGAGTTATGCGCATGCAAGCTGAAATGTAAGTGCGATCAGAGTTTTGCGTGTATAAGCCGACACCCGAGTTTAGCAACACTTTGTTTTAAATTCAAACTTGTCTTATATGAGAGGATATACGTTGTGTGGTTCCATTACATTTGAACCCACGTACATTTGAACCCATGACAATTGCACCTGGATGCTATTGCACCTATGGAATTTTTTTTGTTTCACGGATAGTTAAACCCATACTAACCGTAACCCATGGGTTTTAGCACCCGCATATAGATTGAACCTGTGGATATACGCATTGGGCAAATGTACATGGGTTCAAATGTACGGTCACCACGTTGTGTACTCATACATCGGCATTTCTATGGTATACATGCCGGCAGGCCGGCTCAAAATTTAAAAGTTGTTTTTTTACTGAATATAATGATCAGTCAGTTGATAGTTAATTCCCATGGGAGGTGTTCTTAGTCACAAAGTGGTTGTTGGCACAAATTAATGAAGTCCAAATATGATGGCTCCCTGGGGGTTGGACATGTGAGACGTCTTTCCGCACTTTTTGGACAGGAAGGAATGTGGCTTTTGATCCGTCAATTAACTCAGAAATGGATTGAGTGTCTGGTGCTCAGTGCCATCAAATGTGGATACTTTTATATATCCTAAATATTTACAATAATTGATCGATTCATTTTAAACATTTCAAACCGAGTTCGCTACTATTTCTGAATATCTTTTTGAATAGTTTTTTTGATAAACAATATCTGATATTTTCGTAATTCAACACATAACACAAAAACTCAATTTAGTGATACATATTGTTTGAAATAAACATTAATTTGATTAATATGAGTAACATAATGTTCTTATTTATCTTCATAATACCATCTCGTTCAAGCATCCTTGTGGCAACTGACACATATGGATCAGCAATAGAAAGTAAAACAAGGTGAAAGGACTTGCAGTTCAGTATACAATACCCTAGTATGCTACACCCCAATTTTGATTAATAGTCTGTTTTCTATAGTTTGAAATATAAATACAAGTGTTTTATGTCTGACCATCAGTTTTTGAATGGTTTGAAGTTGGAATATATTCAAATTATCAACTTTATCAAAGTATGCACTTTTAAATAGCACTGATATTGAAAAGTGAGTTTTTCAATGAATTTCAATGATGATTGGCTCTCTAGAGATACTTGTGAATGCCACATCTTTTCGCACTGTGAGACAGAACGAGTATACAGTGTTTGATCTCATATAACAATTAATGATGATTGTGTCAAAATCATCATTTTCCCTTCAACTCCTCAACACATACTATTTCTATTTTGGCAGAGTTTATGGGACAGTACTTTAAGTTTACAGAAAAAATAATTCCATTTATTGTACTTGACTCCATAAGATGTTAATATTTTGGATAGCAATATTTTTGTGAAAGGCAATTCTTTAAATGAATGAATGAAATCCAAGAATGATTGTGTCTCTAGAGACTTGTGAATGCCACATGCCACATCTTTTCACACTGTAGGACAGGACTAGAATATGGCGGTTGATCGGTCAATTACCGTTGAAATTGATATGGCGTTCAATCAATGTGCTTGAATTAAATGTGTGTTCAGTGATGCATTGGTAGTTTATTGATACGTAGCAGAATTCAAGAAATAATGTTGTTAACGAAATATCTTATCACATTTTATTCATGCTACATGTCTTTTTTACTACTAGTTGGATAGCCTATCTACACTTCAAGATTTACGCAACTTTTCGTAACTTTTATAAAATGATTTTGCCAAATGATCAAAATTTAATTTGATTTGTCTTGACTTTTGAGCATATATAGTAATATTGAGCAATTTAGTATATTGAATATAATTATGGTAATTTTGAATATATTCCAATAACATTTTCTTTTGTACGTCCATGATCGATATCTAGTGGATGCAACTGGTATTACCGCAACTCTTTGGAACTACCGGTGGCACTTTCCTGTCATTGTTTTTTGCAATTTGACGTCAAATCATTATAAATGTCATCTGGCACGTCAGTTAGAAGAAACTTGGTTTTTAATTACTTCCTGAGCGTCAATGTTATACTTGATTCTAGTTTGGGCCATAGATAATGGAAACTGGATTTTTGTTGTGTGAGAATTTTTTATCTTGTGATATTTTCATGACCATATTGACTCAAACCGTCTTGAACTCTGTGGGCGTGATTGCATATTTAATTGTGGGAGTGATAATTAAATAAGTTTACATCATAATAAAAGATCTTTGTTACGTAAATCCCTCAATTATAAGTAAAGGAGACTCATCTTTGAGCAAAGTTATGAGCACTTACTCAGAAGTAAAAGAGACTTGTCTGAGCAAAGTTACGGTTACTCATTCAGAAGTACAAAATACTGATTTCTGATCAAAGTTACAGGCAGGCACTCACGCAGAAATAAAAGAAACGAATCTCTGAAATAATGCCTCGATCTACTGATATCTTATAGAATTAGAAAGTGGTTAAATTTTATTTTACAGTCATCCTATGATTAATTACTTTTATGTACGCTCGTTGCATCATAAGACGTGCATCATATCTTCACGAGTCGTTGTGTTGCAAAATATGATGAGTCATGATATCACAAATAGATTTAAATAATCACAAGTTCTATGATGACACAATCGGCTTTTTTTAATCGTTTATTCTGATTAATTGCCATCAATGCAACCATATTTGCAAAACTATTTATAGGTAAAATTATCCCAACACCACACATTATACTATACAACATTTTTCTTATTTTTATGTAAGTTTGCTCAAAACAAAATTGTAAGGTCTAAATGAAACTGGGAATTGTACTCATAGATGGATCTGTAAATAATGAAATAAAATAAAATCTAACAAGTATTTTTATTTGTGATTAGTTTCACTCCCCATCAAAAAAGTGCTCCCTTGTTGGTCTCGCCTGCCCCCCCCCCCCATTTGAGAGCTAAAGTATCGAACCCAATTTGTTACACCATGGGTAACCATTTATTATTTTTCTTTTCAGACCTGCTTCATAGAATGCATTTATTACAAGCGAAGTCAGATTATAAAACGAGGGCTTTTCCATCCTCTGGTAATTGCACTGTATAGAGTATTCGGTAAGTTGCTAGGATTTAATTATTTATCCCTATTTGTGTAGTAATCACATGGCGAACTACAGGTCCCTGTTTATTTACTGGTACATAATAGGAAATAACTTATTTAGGGTTCTCAGACTTTTATTCCCTCATTACTTATCGATCTTTAGATCGGTAAGTATGTTAATAGGTATTTGTCTGTTTGTCTGTTAGACGCACGCGATATCTCACGAACGCGTGGTTGATTCTGCATTCACCATATCTCGGACCAGAAGCCTATGGATTTTGGATAAATTATATCGTATAACTAGCGAGTTATTAATTAATTAGTGATGGGGCATGCGGTGTCACTATGCGGTCATGAATCGAAACTGCAGTTTCGATCGATAAGTCTTCGGTCTCCGACCGATATTCTCGTTTACATCTTATCAAATTTCAAAAGCAAATGCGAATATCAATATGGTTAATTATTTTTTTTAGCAACAAAATCATGACTTTAACAATATTTTAAAAGAATTTGGACACAGAATAACAAATTCTACATGAAAGCAAGCAGCCTATAAAAAAATCTTTCTTTAAATTCAGGTTATTTCATCGTCGGCGCCACAATCAACCAGATTCTAACTGACACCACAAAAATTACTGTCGGGAGATTGCGACCCATGTTTCTTGATGTCTGTCTGCCCAGTGTAGCATGTAATTCCTCCATAGAACACATGTATATCTTGGACTACGAATGCACGAGGACTTCGTACCCAGGGCACAGCGCGAAAGAATTAGAAGAAATGAAATCTGATATCAGGTACGGAGGGTTCTAGTACGGGAGGAGAGACGAAGAAGTTATTTTTGCGAGGGCAACATTGACACAGTTACTTTCCAATTTGTTATGCTACTGTCAATTTTAATGGTGGCCGATATCGTAAAAACGGAAATGAAAATATAACATTAAAATTATTTTAACAATTCATAAGAGTGTAAGATAAATCCAAATTTTTCATGCAGTTACAAAAATTTTCATGACTATTTTCAAGAGCTGAGCACAAATATACTTTGACGGGACATAGCTTGGCTATCTTTGAGCTAAGATATTTGTACTGAATGAACTGCAAGCCCTTTATCTTGTTTTCTTCCTACTTTGGATCAATGCCCTTGACACAATTATGCTTGGAAGAGATATTATCATAAAGATAATTTGGACCTCCTGAAGTATGCGCACCAAGATGGCGCACAACCTGAACTCAGGTTGTGTACCAGGTTAGGGTTCAGGTTATGCGACATCTTGGTGTGCATACTTCAGGAGTACCGATAATTTAGAATAAAACTGATTATATTTGTTAGTTATCGGTAGGTAGTATGCTCAAAGCATGATCCTGAGTTAGCAATGTTGGAGAGATTGTCATTAAATTCTTGTTGAGACATAACTCTGTATTTTTTCAGAAAATCATTCCCATCTGGTCACGCATCATTCGCCATGTATTGTGCTGTTTTTGCAGTGGTGAGTATGATCTTATATACATTCTGTTCTTTTTCTTACATATTAATGAGTCTTATTGGACAAGCTTAAAAACTTAAGTTAAAGTCATAAAACTTGTGAATTATTTCTAAAATAAAGAATTTTGAATAAGGAAACCATAAAATCTCAATTCTTTCTTGCTAGTGGGAATGTTTAAAACTGAGTTCACTATTCTGAATGTATTCAAAATCAATGTTTCTAAATTTGGAATATATATATTGAGTTATGCTTAACAGGGAAAACAAAGCAGTCAATGTATATTTAATCAGTGTTTGGATATTAATAGGAACAGTTTTTGATTGGCTTCATAATCTTTACAATTTCAAGAAACTAAGTTAAGTTTATTACTTATCGATTTTAATCGGTGAGTATGTTGATAGGTATTTGTCTGTTTGTCTGTCTGTTAGATGCACGCGATATCTCACGAAAGCGAGATTGGATCTGCTGCAGATTTCACATGTGCCTTCATCATTTCTCCTACCAGAAGCCTATTGATTTTGGGCGAATTATGTCGTATAATTAGCGAGTTATAAGTTAATTAGTGATAGGACACAAGGTGTCACTATGGAGTAAGAGCGCTGTTTTGGAGATCCCCTAACTCTCGATCGATAAGTCTACGGTCTCTGACGGATATTCTCGTATCAGTATTAGGAAGGGTATTTTATTCAATTAGCGCTGGACTAGAAGGTGGTTTTCAACCTTTTTCTTTCATGGCCCATTTTCGTTGCATAAAATTTTGGTGGCCCATTAACTTTTTCATGCAAGGTAAAAACTACATAAAAAACTTATTTTTAAAATAAATACTTTTACCTCAATAATTAGAATGAAAAACAGTGTCATCATTCATTGCTACTACAATATAAAATTAACCATAGTGACACAAATAAAACTAAATTTTTGAATAGCATAGCAATTTTTATTGGCTTGAGGCCCACCTGAAAATATCTTTGTGGCCCAGTAGTGGGCCATGGCCCACTGGTTGAGAACCGCTTCTAGCCCTCGAAGTGAATTTCCAACAATTTTCTTTCAGTTTCACAAGAATGAGACGAAATACAAACAGTCCCTTACTTGACAAACAATTTTTGGACCTCCTGAAGTATGCGCACCAAGATGGCGCACAACCTGAACTCAGGTTGTGTACCAGGTTAGGGTTCAGGTTATGCGACATCTTGGTGTGCATACTTCAGGAGAACCAAATTTTTAATGTTTGACTGAAGTTCTCAAGATATATATTAAAGGTCTTATTTTATTTCACAGTTTTACCTTGAATTACGGATGAAATACAAGATCTTACGAATGTTCAAGATTGGTCTCCAAGCTTTTGCTTTAGCCGGTGCAATTTATACATGCTGTACCAGATTCCTCGACAACAAACATCATGCAACGGACATCGTGTTTGGAGCAATCTATGGGACAACGATGGGACTTTTTGCTGTAAGTAATGAATTTCAATTTTCATTTTCGGGTGACGTGGTAGACTCGTGGTTGAAGCGTTGGAGTTACAGCATTGGCATCACAGATTACAGGTTTCTGGTTGAAATCTTTTCTTATCCAGGATTCAATCAAATCATTAATTAAAATTAGAAGCGGGAGATTGTTCATAGTAACGGTGGAAGCCCTGATAGGGCCGGTAACGGTGCGAAATTAAGATACCGGTATAATGGAATTGTTACGAATATACATGTGCTTGAACTGGGATAATGAACAATTGGCGGTATCTAAAACAAAAACAGGTAAAAACATTAAATGTTTAACTATTTCACTAAAGTTTAGCGGGTCTCATTAAATTGTTATGGGCCGCAGATTGGGAACCACTGTTCTAAAGTTCACATTAATTCTTTTGGTGCTCTCGAAGTATGCGAACCAAGATGACGGACATCGGAACGTAACATGGGTAACAGGTTAGGGTTAGAGATAATTTTTTTCCAATTTTCCTTATTTTAGTCATATTATCAGTTCGAAGACTAGCCAAGAGCCTCCCGTAGTATTTATACCCAAAATTATGGCCTAACCCTAACCTAGTACACATATTACATTCCGATGTCCGCCATCTTGGTTCGCATACTTCGGGAGCCCCATTCTTTTTCATTAATCTGTAGGCAATGCTGAACCTGAAAGATTCTTTTAATTAAAGATAGCTTCTTCTTATAATTAGATATCAGTGGCTCATTGTATATCGACTGTAATGGATACTCCTGTAGTATTTAAACCAAAATGGCGGACATCGGATCGTAGTATGTTCACCAGGTTAGGTTTAGGCCATAATTTCAGGTACAAATACTACGGGAGTCACTTGCCTAGTCCCTGAATACGCAATAGAACTAATTGGAATAAAATTATGGCCTAATTTTAACCTGATACACAAATCACGTTCCAGTGTCTGCCATCTTGGTTCACATGCTTCAGGAATGCCCTGAAATGTTCTCATTTTGGACATACCAGTGTGGAGTGAAATATATATTAATTTGATAAATTATTGTTGAATAAATAGAAACTACAAATATCAACCAATTCTGCTGATGACCTCTTTCTTTTGTAATCATGTGACCTATAACCTTCACTATTACATCATAAACAAATTTATTTTAATGAAAACAAACAATTTGACCTTCATCTTGATGATATGACCTTCAAATGTTGGAGGTCAATCATGTAACATTGATTTGTTTTCTCAATAATATAAAATCTTAAATTTTTTTGTGTCTTTTCTAAAATTTCTGCCGATTACTTTCGAATTTCTTTGCTGAACATGGTTTGACCTAGGATGTAACCCAGAGGTGGTCACGGTTTTTAGATCAGACCAAAAATTTTGCCCACCTAGATTAGCGGGTCATGTAAGTGTGACGTAAAAAATAAATTACGTTTATGAACAATATTTACAGTGTTACAAAAGCAAAAGTGGAAAACAATAAGCCTTGCGTCGAAACAAAAATTAATCGCAATCTCAACAAATTTCTTGAACTATTTTGAACTATGGCATCTAAACTTGGTTTTAGTTTGGTTGTGGCAGCATCAGGCGGGCCAGATTGAATTCCCGACGGGCTGGAGTTTGCCAATGTCAGATATAACCAGTATTTGAAAATATGCTCTTCAGGGCGTTGCCGAGGCATTTCTGAAATTTCTAATTCTCTTATTTTCTAATTAAGTTCATAGTTCATAGTTATTTTCTAATTAAGACCATAACATATCAGGTCATGAAAACGTGTCTTTCCAAAAACTTTTAAAATCCAAAAATTGTTTCAGGCTACGAAAAATGTATGTGACAGTGTTGAAATAGGTTTTTAAAATAGAATCGAAGAATATAAACGCCTATATTGAGTTGTTTTGAAAGTCTTGTATTAGACTTTCACAAATTGTAATCAGTAATCTTCCATCTGATCATAGTCAGACATCTGAAGCACGACCTTTGACATTTTAAAATATTATCTGCCTTTTTGAAGTCAATTCAGTAAGGTTAATAATGTTAAATGAGTTGAAAAAGTTTTGATATCCAATAAATAGCGCCATTTTGTACAATACATGGTCTGCATGTACTTTTGTCATGTCACAATATTTCCTGTATCTGATATTGTGACTCCATAAGGATTTTTATTTGGCAGACAACATAGGTATTGTCAGATGTTTCTGAAATAATATTTTTTATAACATCATTGAATAATTTTTTTAAATCAGAGTTGAAAGAAAATTCCTAATTTATTCAAAAATTGAATTTACTGTTTAGCATGAGTACCATAGTTAAAGAGTCTTGTCGCATATTGACACAAAAATATATTTCGGACCTCCTGAAGTATGCGCACCAAGATGGCGCACAACCTGAACTCAGGTTGTGTACCAGGGTTGCGTTCAGGTTGTGCGACATCCTGGTGCACATACTTCAGGAGCATTCGCATGATCTAAGTCAGACTTATTAAGACGAACAAAGATATATTTAAATTAATCCCAGTGAATGGGCATCTGACCATAATATGTGAATGAAGTTTAATATTATATATCTTCTAAGCTCTTTGCACTAAAAAATGAAAATTTATCGAACGCGAGAGTCGTGGGACATAATAATATTATCTACTTACAGTAATGACATAGTACATTTGTATCAAAATGTCATAATTGACTCGACCTGAGGTCCAGAGACGTATAAATTTTTATCTGCTTATTGTGATGCCATAATAGATTTTTGGGGTGATGATTGTGACCTCAAAATGACGTCAATACAATCGTGTCTCCCCTAATACAACTCACTAATAGATTGCTTCACGGGTCAATGACTTCCCATTGCCAGTTTTAAAAAGGTCGCTATAAATAACTCTGGGGTTTAGTCAGTCAGATTTTGATTGAAATTTTCTTTTTATTTAAAGTTCAAAATTCTTGCCTTGCCATTCTGTGTAGTTCGTACGAATGAGGTTTTATTTTTGTATGTTTTAAACCAGTGGTTTTTAGTTAAATTCTTCCCTTCGTTCATTTTATACCTCTTTATTCCCCCGTTATCGTTACTAAGTATAAAAAGTACTTTATTCATTACTTATCGATGTCTATAAGTATGTTGATAGGTATTTGTCTGTTAGATGCACGCGATATCTCACGAAGGCGAGGTTGAATCTGCTCCAAATTTTGCATGTGCATTTATCATATCTCGGACCAGAAGCCTATTGGTTTTGAATGAATTATATCGTATAATTAGCGAGTTATTAATTAATTAGTGATGGGTCACACAGTGTCACTATGGAGTAAGGGCGGATGACTCGAAACCGCAGTTTCTGTTTTGGGGGATCCCCTAACTTTCGATCGAGTTAGTCTTCGGTCTCCAACTGATATTCTCTTTCTGTCTTTAATGGATCCTCATCTACTGGTATGTTAAAGTTGCCCTCCGCTTTTGCACAATAAGTCGTTTCTAATAAGTGTGTAATTAAGTATCAGAGCCCAAGAATATTGGTAATACCACAGCAAAATTAAAGCAAAATTTCTCATTATGACAAGATATCTTCCTGGGGTGAATATCTCCATGTTTGGAAAACAGTTTGTACCATCTTTCTGTCTTTCCTTTCCCCCCAGTTAAATGTGAAATTTGTGATCGAACCCTTAATTGATATCTTTGAATATAAGACGCTCTTGAATTTACTCAGTCAAATTTTGATTAAAATTTTCTTGTTAAAGTTCAAAGTATAAATTTCTGCGTGAAGAGTTTGAAAATTAGGCCAATGACCTGACGTTTTTAAATCGTGTTTCTGACTTTTCTCTCCTGAGCTGAAAGTGATATCTTTGAATATTAGACATTTTAATGTTTACTTGGCCATGTTTTGATCAAAATTTTCTTTTTGAGTCCAAAATTCTCCTTTTTTGTGGAGTTATTTAAAAACGGAAAATTCCAATCCGTCAAAAAATATGGTACATACAAAGGCATGGAAACGTATAATTTGCGCCTCATTCAAAGCGAGAAATATATTCTCAAATTACTTGCACGAAACTTTATATCCAAAATGAATTCAGTTGTGAAATCGGGCGGGAATTTGTTGTTTTTTGTCTCACTTCGATTTTAAAACATGGAGGTCAACTATATTTAGAATATGCTCAATTTTAAATCCGACATTTCATTTTAGACATCTGTGATTTTAACCTATTGTTATTACTTCAAGCATGGATTTGTTGTATTTTGTCTCACTGTGATTTCAAAGTTCCCTATTCAGGGTCAATGCATCACTAACTTTCTAGAACAGTCACATTTTATTTGTCCATACAGTGTGTAATAAATTAAGTTCACAAAATACCAAGATATATTCTATGAAAATATTGGTTGTTTATGCGGAATTGAACACTTTGTTTTTTTTCTAGTTTGTCCCTAGCTCCATGGAATTGCGGAAGTGGGTTCTACGCTGTTATATTCTCATGGCAGTGACGGCGTAACAGTACCATGTTAGAAAAAAAACAATGAGATTGCTTTCTTGTGAACTTAGGCCTCATTTCATTTCGATTTCACAGCATGAAAATAACTTCCCATTGTGTGGGATTTAGTCAAGGTAGCCTCAATAAACATGGGGGTTTCGGAATTAGAAAAAAATTGTAAACAAAAGAATGAAAATGCAAACATTTGCAAGACTGAAAAGGAAACCGTACCCAGGGTATAATAAATAGGTGAACAGGAAATATGGGGCATTGGGGCGTAGCCATTAGGTCAAGGGTCAGAACCCCCTTTTAAAATATTTTTTTTATCTTAATTATATATAGCAATTTTCGTAGCTTGAAACGCATCATAGACTCTGTAGACTTTTGAAAATCCGCATTTTCCGTTTTATGGTCTAACCTGGCAAGTAGATATTTCAGAACCCCCCCCCCCCCCCTTGAAAATTCATGGCTTCACCCGTGATCAAAAGTATAATTGCTTGAGAATTCTCGCTTGAATCCTTCAATATCCACTGACCTATTTTTACCTGGCGGAATAAATTGATCTGATACCATTCAATTTTATATTTTTATTTGAAATATGATGCCGTAAATTATATGGTCAATTTAACTCAGCTCCCGTCACCTGGCCTATCGGGTATCATAATTATTTGTCCAGCTTAAATTTTCTAACGACATTTTAGCGTCGTTGCGGTAAAATATAGCAAGAAAGAATTTTGATATTAGAATGGTTTTGGTGCTGTTTATATTCAATATAAATTCAATTAAATTTGGAATACTTTCATTTTTAATCTCAGTGTGACCAAATTTCCTTCATTTAATTTCTAAAAACTGTAAAAAGTGAAAAAAAAAACTTATTTGTTCAGTCATTGTTTATAAATTAGGCCTCTGATTTGAAGTCCAACATGTTAATGATTACGTCATGACAACTAAATTTGAATTTTCCATCATTTTTTTAATGGCTCTAGTAATTGACAGATATCTTGGCGCCAAAAATGATTTTCTCCGAGCGTCATCAGTCTTGGAGTTGTTGACCCCACTCGACCTTTGCCAATATGGCAATAGGATTTTATGAATTTAATTGGCCGTTACAAACATGAACTCTGACGAACTTATTCTCCAGTAATTTATAAGCAGCGAGTGAGGCAAATTGTTGAACATTTGTTTCTGCATAAAAATTCTGGTATGTGTGTGTGTGGGGGGGGGGTTCTTTTTGAAAACTAACCATATGAATATGAAACTCAACTCAATTTTGAATTGAAAGTGTTAAATATTTGTTTCTAAATGGAAGTTGAAAGTTATGCTGATTGAGTTACCAGAGTTGTTGATAAATTTACTTTCACTATAATTAATTTTGATTGTAGTAAATATTAATAATTAATAATTATTAAAATAAAAGTGTCTATTTTTGCGGGAAGAATTTTTTTGTAGTTTTTCCCTTACATGAAAAAGTTAATGTGCCGCAGAATATTTGACAACGAAGATCGGACACAAAAGAAAAAGGTTGAGAACCACTGCTCTAATTTAATGCTACATGATTGACTCTTTCCCAAAGCTGGGGGTACAGCCACTCACAAGAGGGTTGTTCACAGATTTTACCTCCCAAAATATCTGATCTCATTGCAATTTATATTTAAAACACCAAAATCCTAATCATTCTGCTTCAACAATTTTTGATATTTTGAGTTCGTGTCACACGCAGATTACCTCCATCACAAATATCATGGCTTCTTTCACCTCAGCTTCAAGTCAATAGAGCAGTATCTCAGGAATATCTGAAACAAAAAAAAATTTGAAGGATTGGAGTTGATCAGACATACATGAGACCCAACTTTGAGTAATGTTACGGCCGACCACTCAAATACCAGTTGACGCGATACTAAGTGGAGTTCAAGTCGACAGAAAAACAAATTATAACTTATTGCAATTTATATTTAAAGCCACAAAATCGCTTTTATTCTGCGTCACTAATTTTTGATATTTTGGGTTCGAGTTACGCCCTATTTAATTATGTCTTGCTTTCAACACTGGAATGCAGAATCTTTCCTAAAAAGGAATCTTTCCTATGATTGCCGAAAGTTTATTTAGATGCATTCAGAGTTTTTTCAAAATCGATACAGTAAATTCTCGATTGAAAGGATAATTTGGGACTTTTCTTTGTTTGGGAAATTAGCAATTTTTTTTTTATTTGAGGACAGTCCGTCTTCCTCCATGGATATGATAGGGAAACCCCAAAGAATGCCGAATCAACCCTCAGCAAAGATTTATGCCCCCAAGTCTCCCGACCCCCGGTCTTGAAAAAAAAAAATTCTGAAAATTGTACTTTTTACGTTTTTAACCAGGGTGTACAAAATGTATTTATTATTCAAAATCAGTTAGATTCGATATAGTAGATTGTTCTAGAATAGAGGTATCTTCCCGTGGATATCAAAAATGAATTGAATATTTGAATACATTAGATATTTTTTAAAATTCGATTTAGCAAATGCTAAATTTTGTTTGAAAATTATTATTTTGGGCGATTATTACCTCACAGTACAACTTGTAACGTCCCGATTCCATTCTGAAGTCGAATTCATTGAATATACAGGGTGTCCAAAAAATTTTGCCCGATTATATATAGTATTAACGATTGAAAATTCCAATGTCTTTGGTTAATATTAGTTCCTTTTGTGGTGTAGTTCTCATAAAATGAAATTTATTTAAACTTACAATTTTTATTACTATAAAATCCGGCGAATTTTTTTAATTGTTATTGCTGTTTAGAAAATTTTTGGAATCCCGTGTATTGATAGATAATTTGGTTATGACTATTTTCGCTTCTGATTTTCAAATATTCCTTTAATACGTCATCACACGCCTTAAATCCCATCAATCCCAGTAAATATCACACCACAGACAAACTTCCCCGCATAATTAACCTAACCCATAGTCTGACATAACACGCCTAGTTTACTATCAACATGAAAAGATATTTTTGAACCATAGAAATGTCAGGTGTAGTTGTTCTCAACGAGTTCGGTTCCGTATGAATTATTTAGTCTTATTGTGGTTTCAGTGATGTGTTTTCGGTTCAAATTCAAATTTTTGAAGCTTGAAAAGGTAACATATCACTTAGTCTTGCAACTAACGTGCCAATGGATGTTTCCCCGACCCTTGACCCCAGGAAAATTTGCAACATTTTGGATGCTTATGTTTTGGAGAGTTGCTTTTACCTTTACTTTTAATAAAAAATATTCCATCATGTGCCACTTACGGGTACTAATAGATAATTTCAGCCAAGTCTATCGCAGATTTTCCGGGACTGAGTTTTGATTATTGCAACTAAACTAAAGCTCTTCGGAAGACTAATTTTCGGAAACGCTACTAAAAACTGACAAAAAATACGCAAAACCACGAAAACGATGGCAATGTTTACAACCATGCTTGAATATCCATATTAGTGCATGAAGTGTTTATTGTTATGTCATCGTTTACTTTTTTCTGATTGGTCATTGTTACAGAAATAAACAAGGAAATCGATGCTTGGGAAAAACATCCATCACATTATTAATCACAATTTGACCATATTCAGGTCATGTTACAAAACTTTTAGTCTCGGATTCAAATTTTTAGTTCTTGGAAATGTAAGATGTCGCTAGTCTTGTTGTGAAATTATTACTGGGGATATTGCAGCGAAAAATACATTTTTCTGCAATTGACGGGCCAATCACAATTTTGCCATATTCAAGTAATGTTACAAAATTATTTAGTCAATCTTAACTTTTCTGTGTCGATGGCCATAAGATTGTCTCTTCTCTGTAAATTTTCAACTGGATAAAAAAAATAAAAATTTTCACAAAAATTGTATTTTAAAAATAATCAAAGCCCAGTTATGACTGATAAAATCTTCAAAACATGATATGCCATGTAATAGCTTTTTAACGACCACCAATTTTCCACCTCATTCATAACCACAAATTAGTGTCAATTTTATTGTTTTTTTACGCAAAGATCTGATAAGCGTCATCGATTGCAAATTAATGGAATACAGAAGTAAAGATTAAATAAAGAATTTAACATTTGACTAAATATTTTATATAGCTCTTAGATGAGTCTTCTTTACTCCTGAGTGAGTGACTGTAACTTTGCTCAGAGATGAGTCTTCTTTTCTTCTGAGTGAGTGTCCGTAATTTTGCTCAGAGATGAGTCCTAATTAGTTGTAGGGGGGGCCACCATGCCAGGCGCGACACTGATTTTACTTTTCCCTCGACGAGAAAATTTCCTGTTCTTCCTAGTTTCTTTGCTTGATAAGGTTATTTCACAGAGTGTTTTCACGTTATTGTGCATGAATTGTTCAAACATCATGAAATTTGGGTTCTACCAATCAAAATAACGCAATAAATACCACTGGATTGGTAAACAGGGGGGCGATGAGTGCTAAAAGTCTCTGTAAGGGGGCCGCAAGCCAGAAAAGGTTGGGAACCACTGCTCTAGGCAATCTAATTTGAATCAATTCAAGTTATTTTTGTGTTTACCCAGGACGTCAGCTGTTGTAAACAGCAAACATACTTAAGTTGCATATCCAACCACTTACATACAGAACCACTTACAGCTTTTCTTGAAATCTTTCAAACCCCCGTTATCAGACACTTACCAACACTTGAATATATAAATGAGTGTCTGGCATTTATTGATTGACATCTGCTTATTGGTGCGCTGTGTAGAAAGAGCAACAGGGAAAATTTTTAAATGTGGTCGAGTCCAACAAAGAACACATAGGAGCCCATTCACTCAAAAAGTCATTTTCCAATTGAAATTATTATATTTATTCATAAATTCAAGAATTAAAATATTGAATGCTGTTTGAAAACGATCTAAATTTCCATCCGATCTAGACATTCCTGTGGTTATGGAATCTTAAGTGCCAATTGTGAAATGGTGAATTTACAAGAGATAGGATCTATTTCTGGTTTGCATCACTTCCTTCAAAAAAAAAATTGTTTTTTAAAACAATAACAGCAATTATTTCACAGAAAACATGAACAAATAAATTTACAATTTCCTTAAATAACTTGCAAGTTGTCTGTATAGGTGACCGTACATTTGAACCCATGCGTATATCCACGGGTTCAATCTATATGCGGGTGCTAAAACCCATGGGTTAGGGTTAGTATGGGTTTAACTATCCGTGAAACAAAAAAAATTCCAAAGGTGCAATAGCATGCAGGTGCAATCGTCATGGGTTCAAATGTACGTGGGTTCAAATGTAATGGAACCGTCTGTATACAACACATAAAAATCAATGAAATTTTGTTATCAGACATTTTCCAATCAATATCCAGTTTTACAGATGGTTACAGATTGTAAAAAGGGAATGAAATAAGAAAATAAACGTTCAATTTGAAGTAATGTATGGACTAGGTACTTCTATGTAGAGCAGGGGTGGGCACGGTTTTTAAACCAGGGGGCCTAAAATTCTGCCCACTTAGACTGGTGGGCCATGAAGTGTGTAAAAGTTTCATTTTGTGGATAATATTTACAGTGTTACAAAGCAAAACGGGAAACGATATGTCTTGTGCCAAAACTAAATTTAACCACATCTCAACAAATTCCTTAAGCTATTTTAGCTGAAACATAAAAATTTGATTTCAGTTCGGTTGGCAAGCCAGATTGAATTTCCCAACGGGTCAGATTTGGCCCGCGGGATGTGCTTTGCCCATGTCTGATGCAGAGATTAGTTTTGGAATGACAAAAATTTTTCTTGTTCTTTTATTGTATTGAAAATTTAATTTTGCGACCTGTGCCGTATAGTATTCAAGCACATTCTTGGATCACAAGATTTTACAAACTTTTTTTTTTTCAATTTTGGCCCCGCGGGCCATGCTTTGCCCATGTCTGATGTAGAGGTTAGTTTTGGAATAACCAAAATTTTTCTTGTTCTTTTATTGTATTGAAAATTTAATTTTGCGACCTGTGCCGTTTAGTATTCAAGCACATTCTTGGATCACAAGATTTTAAAAACTTTTTTTTTTCAATTTTGATCGCTTAAAAAAAGGTTAGATACCGCTGCTCCCAACTATTAAACACCATGTCTACAAAAATTTATTTAATGATTATTTTGGAGACACTGGCTTTTGTGAACATAATTTAATTTGTTTTGTCTGACGAAAGCCAGACAATTGTCAAGTGTTTTATCAGCGGCTGGAACCGTGGGAAAATCAGAATTCAGTTTTGTTTGCATTTCCTGTCAGATAATGGCTGTCATTGTTTTAATTGGCATACTTTATTTTGAAAACTCTGCGATATATAATATGGAATAGTGAATGTAAGATAAAAACAAATCGGTCATTGAAATTAAATTTTGAGAAATCATACCAGGGATGGTAAAAGCGAATAATTTATTATTCTCACCTGAGATGGCAAAAAATAAACGAGAATATCGGTCGGAGACCGAAGACTTATTGATCGAAAATGCGGTTTCGATTCATGACTCTATAGTGACACCACGTGTCCCATCACTAATTAATTAATAACTCGCTATTTATACGACATAATTCATTCAAAATCAATAGGCTTCTGGTCCGAGATATTATGAATGCACATGCAAAATTTGGAGCAGATTCAACCTCGCCTTCGTGAGATATCGCGTTCATCTAACAGACAAATACCTATCAACATACTGATCTTAAGTTCGATAAATAATAATTCACTTTTCTGAATACACTCTAATTAATTGTTTCAATATTGATTTTATTCTAAATCAGACCATGTTCAACCAATATTACAATGCCATTTTTACTTTTTTTCATGTATTGTGTGTATAAAGCAGGGATGGGCAATATTTTTAGACCAGGGGCCAAAATTTTGCTCATATAGACTGACGGGCCATGTGAGTGTGAAGTAAAAAGTTTTATGAACAATATTTACAGTGTTACAAAAGGAAATAGGCCCCGTGCCAAAACTAAATTTAATTGCAATCACAACAAATTACTTGAGAAATTTTTCACCTAAACGATCAAAGTTTGGTTTTAGTTTGGTTATGGCAGCATCGGGTGGGCCAGATTAGAGTAAAAACGAGTCGGATTTGGCCCGCGTGTCGTAATTGGCCCATGACAGATATAAAGTGTATATATATTTTTTTTTTTTACTTTTGGGTGAGCGAACCATACTACTTCTTTTATCAATACCTTTCCATCTAAAATCTGTACGTTTCAAACCTTACTCTAGGTTTTGTTCGCTTTCCCGATTCTATAATCAGTTACTTTTACTTTTATTTTTATCTATTATTATTGTCGTCTATTGCTGATTATGGAGTCGAAATAAACTTATATTCCCAGTCTGGTGAAAAATAACAGAATGCTCCACACAGCCGAGCCAAAAATGTCAGGATAAACAGTTAATAGGGGGTGATTATGAACCATTTTGAGTCTATTTGTTTAGATTCAACCTAATCTTGTAGTTCTGGGGATTGATTTCAAATAAGCACAAGAAAAGCTTTTTCGTTATTATTATCTTAACTTTTAACCTTGTAATTTGCACTTAATGGGTTTCTGATACTTATATTTATCCATTGTTTTGAATATCAACGCAGAAAAATGTTATTTTAAAGCAAGGTCACTTCTCAAGGTCATTCCTCGCTCGAAAAGAAAGTCTCAAATTACTGGCGACATACGTTTTTCTTCACAATTCACGGAAAATATTAAATTTCATGATTTCGAAATAATTATTTTCAGAAGTTTTCTATGATTTGGACAAGATGACACAAACCTTGCCGAATTTAGGTCAACTTTTTAATTTGATTTATTTCACAGCATTTTCTCTTCATCCTCTACTGTTATGCAGGGTATCCATAAAGTCCCCAAATTCAAATTGCAAAGGGAATTTATCGATATCATATATTGTATTGTTCTTGCTCTCACAGATGTAATAAATGAGGCAAAAACACTTTAACAATTACTGATTAAAAACAATAAACCTGGTTAAGATATATTGAGAATTGACTTCATAACAAAATTGTAAAGGGGCTTTATGGACAGACACCCTGTATAGAGAGCATTTGTTATTGGTAAAACCAGAATCTTTCGAGTTTAGCATCGCCTATCTAATTTATTACACCATGGGTGAGGTTTGGATCCAGAGATGTTTAATCTGCGATGCCAATGTTCGCTTTCCTGATTCTGTAATTAGTTTTATTCAATTTGTTTTTATATTTGTTTTATCGTCTTTCATGCTGATTATGGAGCGAAAATATTTATACCTATAGTTAGCCAACGCTCTAACCCCAAAGCCAGTCGTTTTTGAGTGTTCTCAATTTTTGATAATTACTTTGAGCAATCACTCCTAAGCACAAGAAATATTGTAGCAAGATAATTACCCCGATCCTAAAACCTTCTTCCTTAGATTTACCACTTTTCAAAGTCTTTGAAACCCCTACATAAAAAACGAAATTGTGGACAGTCTGATGGCAAGGAAAGTTCAAGTAATGGTGAAACAGACAGACTCCGCCCTTTATCAGCACCTAGTGATGAATCTGACCCCGATAATTCAGCCACCAGGTGCCGCTATTACTCTATTTGCATGTGGTGATTGTGGTAGCACAGTAGTGGTGGCGACTTGTTCTTCATGCTGTCTTGTCCTATAATTATGCACTTTTCACACTCATTGTTACGGTTGGTTGCACTTGTCACAGTTTGTTGCACTTGTCATGGATGATTACACTTGCTTTGCTTGGTTGCACTTGAAAAATAATGTGCATAAATTCCTATGCACTCACAATATTAAAACTACTGTTGTCTACTGCAGACACCGCTTATACTCAAACTCTTTCCTTATTGAAAAGCAGTGAACCATGACTAGACAGAATATTTTAATTTTAATCTGGGTTAGTGAATTGCTGCCAGGACACAAACTCATGAGGTGGAATTACATCATCGCACACCTTTTTATCAATCTACATATCACAATGCACTAATTTTCTTTCTGATGTTCTGAATGATAGGACATGGTCTGGCACATGATTAGCCGTCTTCTCATATTTCCTCTCTCTCTGGATATTTTGAAAATCCTATCGTAACATACCTTGAGTGGAATAACACAAATTTACACTTGAATGGTTTTTGAATTCTGGTTTAACCGTGTGTGAAGAGTTTTTTTAGCAATCTAGTTAAACTAATTATTAACAAGAGAGCAATGCTCAAATATATGGACACCAGCTTGTCCTGATGCTTTCTTCTTGTTATCTTTGTGTCAGGCGTGTTTATATAGAGGCGGTATATATTATTCAGCAGCATTTATTGAGTTTGACTTCCTGATCAACTTAAAAAGCCAGATTAAAACACAAATTTAACAGCTTAGCACAAAAGAAGAATACCCGTCATAGCATGTCCACACAGAATATATCCTCAAGGTCATCTCAGTGACCTTCGGCCCAACATGATCACTTACCATGACCCTTCGTCTGCAAAAACTTCAATATTCAGCCTCGAGCTGTGTCGCTATACCCAGGATGCACATTCTTCCTAAATAATGTAGATAACTTTCCAATCAGCTTCAAGAATTGCAATAATTTTCATGCAAAATTATTGTATGGTGTGCATTACCTAATTATGTAGCATCGTTAAAAAACATAGATTTTCAATTGTTCATATTTATACCCATATTCATAAAGCTCGTTTGCATCTATGGCTAACGCTAGAGAATTAAAAAATTCAGGATTAAACTCATTTCTTGAGAAAATATTGTATGGTGTACATTAGCTAAGTTCATGGCATCTTTTCAAAAATAATAATGTGTTCACAATGAAAAATTCACATTCGCGTTTATTTATTGAGGTATGTTTAAATTTTTGGCATATTCGATAGATATATACAATCTTCATTGACTGCAATTGTAATAATTTCTCATGAAATTATTGCATGGTGTGCATAGGCTAAGTTCATGGCATCTTTTTTTTTAAATAAAAGTTCATTCACATTTACAGCCATATTTATTAGTAGTTTCCTTTCGTAGAAAATGCTTCTCATTAAAAATTAAGAATTTTGATCAGCTGTTTTAAAATTATTTTTCGGTGTGCTATGAGTAGCCAACTAATGATTAGGCTTTGACTAGCATAGGGGTGTGCAACAGGCAGCCCACTGGCCACCATCCATCTTGCCAAGCTATTTAGTGTGGCCTTGGTTAACACACAGACTTTTCCCTTCAGATATAAAATCCTTACCCGACTGTTTATGTTTAAAAAGGCGCTCACGCGGGTAAAAATACATATTGTTGTTTTGCTCTTGTCGCTGTGTTAAATTTTTGGCCATTTTGCCGAGTGCATTTAATTACAGTGAATCTGCGCAATTGCCTTTTCCATTGTGCAAATTTTTTAATTCTCCGTTTACATGGAAAAACTATCTTTTTGTATGGTCCAGCTAGGTGTCTGAAGTTAGTTTCGTGTATGGCCCACCAACTAAAAATGTTGCACACCCCTCGACTAGTATGTTCTAAGGTTCGTGTCCAAATACTTTATCGAATTTAATTTTTGAATTGAGGATTTGTCATAGAAAAAAAATGAAAAAAAAATTAGTTGTAATGCAGTAACAGAACAGGAAAGGGGTAGGACAAAGACTTAAGTAAATAGGTGATGCATTAATTACTTAACATGATAGTGCTAAATCATAACTTATGACAAATTTCAAATTCAAATCTTTTACTTCCTTGTGTATTACCTGTGACCTTATTATTTCTACAGATTTATCTCTACTACAGAAGCTTGACTTATCCAGAACGTAAATGTTGTCGTCATTCTAGCAACTCGACATCGCCAACTAGTGTTGGTAGCAATTCAGTGATGCAAAGCCCTCATATTAAGCAACCAGAAAGCAACGGGACCGCAGCCAATGATATCACCTTGAAAATGGAAGATGACACTTCTCCACTATGACAATGATGTAACAGAAGGAAGATGACGTGACCATGGTGTTGTCATAAACAGACGGTCACTCCTTATAGCAGTGCATAATCTGATTCCTCTAATGTCCATTAAGCCCTCTTTTCAAGAAATTTCTGTACTATTCCGCAATTTTTCCATCTTTAATTCTGTTAATCTTAGGTTAAGGATTGTATTTTTATAACGATGGTTTTCAACCAGGATTCCGCCAGTACAGTCCGAACTTCGAGTCTATATTATTATAGGCCTGTTATTTGAACATAATCGGAGCTCCAGAAGTATGTGCACCAAGATGGCGCACAACCTGAACATAGTATGTGTACCAGGTTAGGGTTCAGGTTGTGCGCCATCTTGGTGCACATACTTCGGGAGCGCCACATAATAGAATACATATTAGGTTTGCCACTATTATTAAATTTACTACCCTTTAAAAATCATTTTATTTTGTCAGTACGAGGTTTGCTTTTACTTATATAGTCAATACAATACTGCTTATTGCAGCATTGCACAGGAATTCTTCTCGACAAACAGGTTGAAAACCACTGTTCTGCCACCTAACCTGATCAGAATAGTATGAAATCTGATTTTTCCGTGTTATTCAATGATATCAAATAATAATGCTTAGACGATTCTGATAAGTTTATGTATTACATGGCGACACGCTCCAGTAAATGCCGCGGTAAGCCATCTAATCCGATAATTTAGCCATCTTTCACAATCAACCTAACATACTTGCTATTAAAGAAGCTTCCTGTTTGAGCTTTAACCCCCCAAATGTTTTATTTTTTATATTCAATTATTTTTTATGTTGTGCGGCAGATTTTAATTATGTATATTTAAATTTTGACTCTGAGCACTACCTAGTTTATCTATGAAATTGTAAAATGAGCTAGAAACAGCCATCAGTTACATAAACCACCCTACGATAATGAGGAGTTTTTACAATCCTTCGTGCACATAATTCCCCCCCCCCCCCACAGGATTCTAATTTGCAAACCCATTTAGGGTGATCATTAATTAGATGGCGAGTGTATTCCAACACTTCGCACAATGTTATTGTGTTGCGTACTCTCCAATTTTCTATCAGTTCCATTTCTAGTCGAGTCCTCACTTTAGTAGCCCGACATAGAAAGTATCCCAGCGCCCGCCCCTCTTATTTTTCATACAATATATTGTTATCAACTACTTTTATATTTTTAATTTTAGAACTATTTTTCTGTAGTTTAGAACGTACATAGTTTCAGTATTACAGTAGAATTTTAGAGTTCAACTTTTTTCAACTAATTTTAAGTACTTTTACGTTGTGTTATTAATTATAAGTTATTGCAACCTTTTTGTGATGAACAAGATTCAAAGCAACAAATACTTATTTACTTATTATACTTGTATTTTCGACAAATTGCAATGAACAAAATATAGTAAATGCGATCAATAGAAATCAAGTAATGTTAGTTTATCGCTACCACTCCTACCATGTTTTTCACAATACAACAATATATTTACACATTTCGATATTTTTTTTTGCGTTGCATTTTTCTTTTTGAGTCAAATCATGTTTAATATTAAATTTCCATCATAACTTTAGTAATAGCTAAAATGGACAATTTGGTTACTACGGTAGTGTTTCTACACAAGGTTAGGGTTGGACCATAATTTTTTTCTGATTTTCCATATTTTAGTTCTATTACGAGTTCGGGGATTGTCTGTGTAATCCAAATCAATATACCATACCCCCTGCCTAATAGGCTTCAGTCCCTTCACAGAACTTGATGTGAAGTAGGTGAACGAAATTAGTTACCTCCATATTGGTACACATACTTCTGGAGCGCCCAATTTTGTGCTCCATGCTACTCCTTAGTACTCCAAAAACTCCTGTTTTAAAATTGCAGGTAAAAATTATGGTCCATAACTACTCCCCAGGGCTTTTAGAAACCTAAATTTTAAAATATCAGTTCTGAAAAAAACGAATTATGGGTCCTTCATAGCCTAATTTGTAGCTTTTAGCTTCTTATATAGCTTAGTTTCTATTGTGTTCATTTGTACAAAAAAGTCATATGTTTTATAATAAAAAAAAAATAGTGTACTTTCGAAATTTTTTAGCGGGTTGGTTGTTCCCAAACTGTGGTTGATTAACCTGAAAAAAGAAAAAATTTGACAATTTTTTGGGGGGGGAATCTCTGTTATTGAACGGTACGTGGGAACTGTGGGTAGGCATGCATGCCACTGATCAAAGAAGACATGATTAGTAAAACAATATGGCTAAGGAAGTGGAAACTGTTAGATTAAGAAACGATAGGAAATGGAATGTTAAAATTGCGGGAAAATCAGTCTTGAAAAAAGATATTGGATCATTTTTGGTTTGCCTGCGAAGGCATTAGCATTTTTGATGCAATGACAGCTGTGAAGTAGAATTCTCTATAATACTTAGTTGGAACAAAATATCAATACACGCTTATGATGGTTTGGGATGCCGTTTGTTCTCGACTTTGCCTGGTTTCAATATTGCCGAGGAAGAGAATGGATATTTTATATTTATAAAATAGGTGATTGGGCTTTTATCAATTCCATTTAGGGCAATGGAGAAAAAGTACTAAGTGCTATTGAACTCCTGCGTTATGATCAGCGACTAACATACCGGTTATGTTCGCCGTTATGACGAATAGGCTCAATGAAACAGCCAGCCCGGGGTTCAAAATGGGCGTAGGGCATCTTAACAAATTGGTTTACGTATCAATAGGAGTTGAAACTTACAAAATAAATGGGTCGGCGATCAATGCCTTGCATTTAGCAGTTGAAATATATTTGGCGAACTGACAGGAAGGTTGGCGAGGAATGCAAATGAATACTAAATCTATAAGCAATTATGTGGGTGCGTTTTGTGCAAGTAAACACCAATCAAGTCTGCGCTTACGAAAACAAATAACTGGTTAACTTATATCCATCTACTTATGAATAACACGTTTTTATTTAAAAAAAAATTCATCCTCTGTAATGTCTTGCAAGTCATTAGATTCATGAATTTTAATATAACTGAATTGTTTATCTTGCAAATTTCGTGCCGTCGACTTGGTCTTACTTAAGGGGGGGCTTATATTAGAATCATTTGTAAAATTCAGGCTCGGCCCTATTTCCAGGCTATGGTCTTATTTTCGAGAAAACAAAATAGTTGCATTTTCTGTCCCAAAATTTCTTAGCCACTACTTACATCCCAATTAAGAAAAAACGACAAAACCTGCTGCCAAATTTTATTTCAATATTAATTGAGCAGTATACCTCAAATGGAGATGATCACAGCATAGAAATCAGCAGTCTATGATGATGAGCTTCAGCTCCCAACTCTAGGTTGAAAAATTTCGACTCTTTTAACTTCATTGGAAACATGCAAAACTCCACGGCCTCAGAACACAAACAACAGGAAATAAGCAATTAAGGCCTATACAGACACTTCGTTATGACAATGAATAAAAATAGTCGAAGTTTAACACGGGGCCGTATAGTAGGAAAGCTGAGATTGACTGAAATCTTCATAATATTTTGCGATCGACTGATTGTTTATAAGTTCACCTAAAAAAAGTACGAGAACTAGATTTAAGTATTCGTTGGAGATACATACAGCCCAGCGGCTGATAATACCTAAAATAAACTAGTCGCTGAAAAATGCAATTTGACGCACTAAAACACATTTCTCATAAGACCAAATTTTAGGAATTCTTTGCTTATTTTTTATTATTATCTCTTGGATTTCAAATAATCATTTGAAAGTGAAAGATAAATTCTCTACAAATGGAATTTTCTTCTGCTGGTGTCCATCTCCTTGCGTTTATGAATCCATTCGTATTCGCCAAATTTAGAATCGAAAGTCCCAACTTGCAGAGAACGTAGTTTCAATGTAAAACGAGGCCCGAGCTCCTGAAGGCCGACACGCTTTTCGTTCCGGAAAATGTAACGATGTTGCCGTACAAATACATAGTCTCTTTGATTGTGAAAGGTCACGACCCTACGACCTTTAAACTCAGGGTCATGAGGAAATAATGCAGCAAACATACGACCCACACGATGTCCCAAACGAGTTCCGAAGTTGTTTAGAATAATTTCAGGTTTGTGTGATGACGGCGCATCACTTCGTCGAATCTCATCCCGCAATTTTACGTTTGAAACTTTGAAATGAGCAGTCGGTCCGTCAGGAAGGTGACACAAGACTAGTCCGTTCGGAGTTTTCCTGTCCTCATTAACGACGATTAAATCTGTGAAATCTTTAGCAATGCATTGCGGAATGATTTTCTTCAGAGCTAGTCTCTTCCTGTGAATGGAATTGATTGATTGATTTAATTTCAAAATATAAGTTATTGTTTCTTTATGGTATTTATAGCAGGGATGTGCAACTTGGGGCCCACAAAAAAAATGGTACGATCCGCGGAAAGTGCCAGCCAGGTGCGCGGTCGCAAAACGAGTTTTTGATTTTTACGTGCAAGTAATTCCTTTGTGTTTCACGGCTTATACCTGAGCTCGTGCAAATTGACCAATGCATGTCATCAGATCAATAAACAAAAGTTGTGTGCCTAAAACTACTAGGAAGCTTATGTTAACTAAAGGAACGACCCGCGATCTCACCCAGTTATTTCTATCTGGCATTCCTGTATTATTGAAGGTTGCACAGCCAGTCTTTATAGTGTCAGTTACTCTCAGCATTTTACTGGTTGCCCATAGCTTCTCCCAGATATCATATTCCTCAATTTCTGTGCGACTTTGAGAAGCACTGGCCCAGTCATTGAAGATCTTTGACTCAAAACCCTATACTTTGTATAATGACACTTAATAATGTCTTTCGATTCGAACAACGCCAAATAAAAGCAGACACTGATAGATAACAAAATTTGGTGCTACAGAAGTATGCACACCAAGATGTCGCACACCCTGAATCCTAACCGGTATACACGTAATATGTTCAGGTTGTGCGCCATCTTGATGCGCATACTTCTGGAGGTTTCAAATTTTTTAAAGAATCTCAAGCAAGCATTTTCATCTATCTGTATTGGTTCAGTTGAAGAAAGGGTTATTTGATAGCAAGCCATGCCCAGCACCTCACTCAGCTTAAAATAAATATGAAAAGCTAAGCCTGCTTGCAAGAAGCTTTGTTCAGAGTGAATATTGCACTGTAGAAACGAAAAAAACAGACAAACCTGTAATAAATGTGAGAATTTGGAATGAACTGTTGGACCTCTCTGATAAATTTCATGACACGATATCGAGGTCGTTCCGACGTTGTGATCAAAACTTTAGGCGTCTTCTCTCGGTCGAAATACGAAGCCATTTCATCAATTGATTCATCGAATAGAACTTCTTGGTCTAGGGGGCTGACCTGTGGGTATAGGAATTGATAATTAGAAAAAAAATTTCAAGATAGCAAGAGTATTCTTGCGGCGAAATATATGATTTTTATCAATGCTCTTTGCATCAGTGTAAGTATGTTGATAGATATTTGTCTGTTGGACACTTTCGTATGTTACTCGATATCTCACGAAAGCGAAGTTGAATCTCCTCCAATTTGCATGTGCTTCCATCATATCTCGGACCAAAAGCATATTGATTTTGGATGAATTATGTCGTGTAGTTAGCGAGTTATTAATTAATTAGTGACGGTGTTACGTTGTAAACGTACGTTTGTCGTATATTTTGCCACTGTATGCAGTGCATCGTGCTCTGCCTTGTATCCAATCATTGTAGACCCATTATTACCCTTTGTATGTAGCGTAAATTAGTATTATTATCTATTGTCTGGTTTAGCGTTTTCCTTTCGGTCATTTGCATCAGGGTATCGTCGTGTAAAGAGTCGCAGATATTTGTCTGTTTTGTGGACTGTTTATCTGTTATATATTGTAATTGTATTAGCCTCCCGGATCGGAAAACGTTTGGTGAGAAATTTGCCTTTTGTTGTTGTTATATGCTTTGACTTATGTTAATCAATTGTGTTTTATTCATTTAAGAAAACCGCTGTTCTTTGCCAAGAATATAAAGAAGTGATTTATGCACGTGTCTTGTTTGTGGACAAAGGGGCTGAGAGTGGCGCGTTCGATACGTTTTCATTGTGTCTCGTCGATATTGATTCCGAGCTATCAAAAGACGTGACAACGGTGTCACTATGAAGTAAGAGCGCGTGAATCGATCGATAAGTCTTCGGTCTACGACCGATATTCTCGTTTGCAACATCAGGTGGTGTTTAACATCACTTGACTACTCAGCATTTCAGATATGACATGGCAAGATTCGTGGCAGGAGCTGCCATGAAGTGGTAAGAACTGCGCTTCCAAGATAGGATTGATATTCAACCTTGAAAGAGGAAGGTTAATAAGAGGGTACAAATATCGATGCGTAAGGGAAGCCAGAGTTACTTCAGATGTACCTGTTTCTTTGGAAGAAAAGTAAATAAAAAAAATTAGTAATGATAGCTGGCTAATTTTATCTGCTCCATGACAGTTGTAACAACATGAGCCAGTGAAACTAAAAGCCAACTAGAATTAGGAATTGATAATTAGAAAAAATTTATTCAAGATGTGATTGATATTCAACTTTAAATAAAAAAAACTGTTATAAAAATGTTTCAAATATGGGCTCGCAAGGATAGCCAGAGTTAATTCAAATGTATCAGTGTTTCTTCGAAATAAAAGGGCATAAAAATAACAATTACCTCTATTGCGAAATATTAATATTGATAGCTGGCTATATTTTATTCGCTACCTAAATCAACCTAAATGGTGAAAACTGAAAGCCAACCAGAATGAATGTGCATCGTCACCAATTTGAGACTAAAATCCAGCAATATATTCCCACATAATCAGTCAACAAAAAATTCAAAGTTGGTTCTTTGTATATGGTACTACTGACATGAGGTAGGTCTGGCCCGGTACTATAATCATAACACAGCGGAAGACCGATAGCATCTCTCTTGCACAATAGCTTAGCACAGTGGCCCCCAATCTTAAATGTCTTGTGGCTTCCTTCTAGGGGCTTTTGGCACTCATGGCCGGTTCATCATCCCGATTGTATTTATATATTTATTGTGATTGGTAGATTCCAAATCCCATTATGTTCAAACAATCCATGCTCAACAAAGTGAAAATATCTTGTGAGATAACCTTATCAAGCAATGAAACTAGGAAGACAGGGTATCCTTTTTATAAAGTGAAAAGTAAAATCAGTTTTGCACCTGGCATTGTGGTCGCCTATACAGGGCCATGTAAGCGAAACGTACAAAAAAATTTACCACATGACACATACCATAGTCTCATCTTTCACTCTCATATTTTCAATAGTTTTCGACAACATTTTTGGCGGAGCGTCCTCCCCCAATTCTTTCTGTTCTTGCTGCCTTTTCTTCCGTTGTTTGATTTTTTCTTTCCTTTGAGCCGCTTTGAATTTACGGAATTCTTCAGATCTGAAAGTGTCAAATTATAATGAGTTTAAATGACCCTGTTTCACTTTCAGATCAGTGGCTCAAATGGTGGGGCGTAGACATTTTTTTGAGGGGGCGTGAAGCTAGTGAAAAATAGATTTAATATTGCCAGTCCTCTTTTGGAAATTTACTTGACATTCATGTATTTCCTTCGCCTTACTGTTATTTGTAGCTTATCATTAGCTAGTTGTTTTTGTGGTGAGGCGGAAGATTTGACAAATTCTAAAAAGAGGGAGCGACTTAAAAAGTTTGAGAACCACTGCTTTAGATTGATTCATATTAGGCAATGTGACTCTATTTATCAAAGACTAGTAGTGACTGGAGTCTATAAAGGGGAGAAGTCCATGAAATCTGGGTCAAGCCGATTACGTCCGGTTACAAGCACGTGCAGGAATGTGATTAGTTGTCCAATTTAAGATTAATAGATTTGATGGTAAAGAAAGCAATAACCTGGTAACCCAATATCAAAAACTCAATAATACAATACAGTTTATTTCGGCATTCTGAAAACACAAAAACTTGAACACAAAACGAACAAAACACATAACAGAAATGCCTGGAAAAAAAGCAAAACTTATAAAGTTTATAACGCTCAATGCACTGACTCGTTTACCAAAAGTAACACAAATAATTTATTTATAAATAATAAAAAGACTCGACGAGCAGCAGTAAAAGGCTCCTAGGGCGTTTCATGTGGAAAAGTGAGTCAAACATACAAGTTGAAAATAATGACAATAAACTTATCAGAACAAAGTTCTTAAAATTTTTTTTCATCAAAATTCGTTTTTAATTTACCTTTTCTGTTTGTTTCCAATTTTCGACAACATGGCGGCCGCTCGTTGAGACATTTCATCAAGTTTAGGATTCGTTGGGGCCGAAGATTCAGTAACAACGCTGGCAACATCACTGAATACCCCACCCGACGTGATACTGATTTGATCATCTTCCAAATTAACGGCTTCTTCCATTTTAACTATTCCTACTTCCGATTTAAACTGAGGAACAGAACACTGCAACAAGCAACCCGACAAAAAACGACAGACAGACAATACACGCGTGTTGCCCTTACATATAGAAGTGTACGGAGTCGTTTTTTAGTGAATGAGAGATTTTATTTTAAAAATTTAAGTTCCAGTTTTTTTTTTGCAAATCAATTTTTTAGCTAATTTTCCCTAAATCTGACCGAATTGTGATTTTTCAAGTCACATTAATTTTCTTGAGGACCGAACCACGATCTTTGAGTTCGCGCGTATCGTTATCCTTACCATGTGCTATTAAAATATCGTAATATTAGGAATGAATGAAAAAGATTACAGTAATATTAAAATATAAAGTAACGATTACAAGTATGTATAATGTATATCGGCACTCGCGTTTTCGAACCGGATTTATTTTAGAGTTACAAGGATCGGAGCTGTACGTGGCGGCCACAGAGATATATAAATATAGAGTGTGCTTCTCTCTCGTTTTCGCGGGATCATTTGAAGCCTCTCTCGTTTTGACGATATGCTTCCAACTTTTCCGATGGGCGCAATGCATTTCTTACGGGATTTGACAGAAATTAATTATTTGCGTCGATTTTTTTTGCATATTCGCATGTTCTTGATTCGTTTCTCAATATATATCAAACGCTAATATACCCCAGCCCACCATACGGTCTAATTTTGGCAGTTATATGAATATGCGTAAGTCGTGGTTAATAATATGGCCAACGTATCAGTCAAAAGCGAACAAAAACGATCACAGAACATCAGCCAAGATGGCTTATCAAAATCGATTCCCCATTTGCCTATATTTGGCCATATTTTATCGCCGTAAGTATTTTGCGTGGCCTGGTGCCGTAGTGGCCTACCCGAGATATACATATAAATAGTCCAAAGGGCGCTCCAGAAGTATGTGTACCAATATGGAGGTAACTAATATTGTTCGCCTAGTTTACATCAAGTTGTGTAAAGGGACTGAAGGTCATATTCACTTGGGTAACACACACAGTACCCGAACTCGTAATATAACTAAAATAAGAAAAGTCGGAATAAATTATGGCCTAACCCCAACCTGGTACACTGACTACGGCAGTATCAACTAAACTTCTCTTCGTCGCATACTGAAGACTTAAATGAAATCTTCCCCGTGGGGGTTATTGCATTTTTATGATACCAGGCAAAAACCATTGTTTCCACTTATATCTATTATGCAATCGCCTGAGCAACCAATTTTTTTCAAGAACGAGATCCACATCAGGCTCTAAAAATACAACTGGAATACAATTGTATTTGAATACCCACAAAGTGTCGCATATACATCCATATGCGGCGCATTGGGTATAGGCCGCGAGCCGAGGCCCTGAAAAACGTCTAGAAAATGAGTTTCGTAGCGCACATCAGGTAACTACCTGAAAATGATTTAAAAATGTTCCCTAAAAATTTAGTAACAAATATTGCCTTGTTCCCACTTCCAAAAGTTGCACGTTTTACCGAGAAAACGCTTTTACTACAAGAAATATGTGCTCCGATCTGTCCTATATTCTCTACATTTTCGGCAATGAACAATGACTTCTGCATGACGTAACAATTGAATCGAATCAGCTGTAAGCGAGCGGATGAATATTAGTTATTACTGCTCGACCTTGCGTTGAGTTGGGCAGCCTTTCCATAGCCCTGTTTAGTTATTATTGGACACGTTTAGTGGCCATAACGATCGTTTCAATATTATGTTGTTGTTGTTGTTGTTCTTGTTCTTTGACACGTTTTTAAAAAGTCGCTTTTCTCTTCGAATACTGGACCAATTGCTTTGGAATTTTCAGTGGTTAAAGATTAATTTTTTCGCTAGAAGGCTATTACTTTTATTTATTTCAAAATTTTGCGTGAATTCTATGAAATTTGATATTTCGTCTAAAATTTTGCTGTATTATTTTTTATCCATGGGAACACGGATTTTAGTCAGTGTCATGACTGGCTGTACGTTTTGATTCTTGCAAAATTCTTGCTACTGGGAATTCAGAACTTTTTTGAGGGTACCGGTAGCGTCAAAGGTACCATTAAGGACTGATTCGCTCTGGTCTAACGTGTCCATATATTTGTGCGTAGCTCTCTTGTTAGTTAAGTTATGCTAAGACGTTGTTGAAAAATGTATAAGTAAGTTATTAACGCTTGTAGATCCTTACCACGGATATGGGCCGTGAGACGAAGCCTTGAAAACGCCCAGAAAATGAGTTTCGTAGCGCACATCTGGTAACTTAATAAATTCTTCAGTTTTGTGTGAAAATGAACATACTGAACGCATTACAGCTTGTTCCACAATCCTGGTGCGAAATTGAATATAAGAGGTTCCCGGAAATTCAATAACCATAAGTTTACAACACATACATAAAAACTATGCAATTCGAGAGCCCTACATAACATAAACGTATTCCTGTAATGTTTTGCCTGACCAAAATCGGACTTCCTCAGTCAATCATAATTTATTAGGTAGATTACAAAAAATATGGCATACATGTAACTAACAACAAAAAATACTTTAATTTTGTGACAGGAGTCGCGAGTGACCTCGAAAGCAGCGACACCAACAACGCTGATTCACATTAGCGAATAAATTTTATGTAATAACCACAAGCAGTTTACAACAAGAACAGCATAAAAAGCTACATCCATTTTATAGAAGCTATCAAACGTATTCATTTTTAGGCAATGAAGTGACAAATTAACATCGTGAGCACGAAAACACAAATAAATCAGGTATTTCACGAAAAGTCAAGAAAATTAAATGAATGTACATAACATAGTGAACAGAAATATTACAATTAGTCTTTTTTTAGTTTATGTGGTTATGTATTTGAACAAAGGCGATATTAATTCTAGAAACAGGACTACGACACTAACGAATGTCAGAAAAAAAACAAATAAATGATACTTATTAAATCAACTGCAATCTTAATTCACTTTCTTCTGAATTGTTTTCGAAATCCACTATCTCGAAAATCGACTTTTCCTCTATAAGTGTACTGTGATTTTTGCAGTCAATAAAAAAACAATCTGAGCAATTTAAGTTGATTTTGGCACACTTGCATAAATTATTTTGACTATTTATCTTACACTTGCAGTTTGCCAACTCAAGAACTGATTTGAGGGCCACATGCTACTTCAGTGAATCATTGTTTGGTGCCCTGGACGTGCCCTGGTATCATTTACATTCTTCATATCCTCTTCATACAGTGAACAAACAAATTCCTCAGCTTTATTTATTAATGCCTCGTTAACCTCAAAAGATCTTCATAGTTGAGAAAAAAATGAATTGAAAACCTCAATGAAGTCTCCAACATGAGTTTGATGGGCAGTTCCAATTGCAGAAAAGTGCTAAAGTATTTCAATATGAATAGCCCATCTAAGCTGTTTGCAACTATTATGATTCTCATATACATTTACGCTTCAAGACTTCTTGTTTAATCTATTTTATAGCACTGATAACAGCAGGGATTAGAGCCTGCGTTAGGTCGGATTGGTGGAACATTGCCGTTTTCTTTTGTAGTACAGTATCTAAAATGAGGAAGAAAATCATATTTGGAACAACATGAGTGTAAAAATCCACTAAATATTAACTAATACCTTGAATACATAATGCATTTTATCTGATGTACTCAATGAGCGTATATATGCTCATTGCATGTACTACAGTCCAGCAGTGTTTGCATACCATTACTAGACTATATCTACACTAAATTTTGATATATCACAATCTGAAATGCCCTATGACAGTATGAGTATGGACTATAGACTATATTTAAAACATCAACTGTCTGTCTACAACTTGATTTCTCACCTCTCAATCGTTTCCAATGCTAATTTCTTTCCACTTGCTTACCAGGTTCTTGTCGACTCTATGAATTTAGATTTAGACCAACCGACATTAGTAAAATTGATTATTTTCTTCTCTTTCACACAACCGTGCATTACAGCAACAGCCATGAATTTATATTTCCAAATATGCTGTGGCCTATATAGTAGTATAAGTCTGCTGAATAGTCAAGAAGAGTCATTAAATTAATCATAAACATTTCATGCAAGCCAGAAAATATCGTTGTTTGAGACATATTATTCTAGGTCTAGCCTTCCTTGGAGTTACCGCACCGTACCTATTTAACAACGTCTTATGAGCTAGTGCTCAACTAAAATCGCTATTTATGGTAAGGATATACAAGTGTTTAATATCTTACTTATACTTTTTAACACCTCCTTAGAATAACTGAACTAATAATAACTGAAAAAAACTATGGAAGGGCTACTCAACGCAAAAGCGAGAAGTAGTAGTACATCTAATATTCATCCGACCACTGAGGATCCACCTACAGCTGTCTAATTTGATTGTTACGTCATGCAGAGGTCTGCGTTCATTGGCCCATGATACGGGAAAAGCAGAGAAAATGGGACAGATGGTAACGCATAATATTGTAGTAAAAGCGTCTTTCCTGTAAAACGTGCAACTTTTGGAAGTGGGAACAAGGCAATATTTGTTACTAAATTTCTAAGGAACATTTTAAAATCATTTTCAGGTAGTTACCTTATGTGCGCTACGAAACTGAAAGATAAATGGCCCTGGCTCGCGGCCTAGTAGTAAAATTAGACGAAAACTGGCCAAAACCATATGCAACACGAAGAAACTTTGGAAGCATAAATGTCAAGATGGCGGCAATCAAATGATCCCGCGGCGAGACAACGCAAAACGAGAGAGAAGATCTTTTCATATATTTTCAGTTCAGTTGTGCCAGAACGGTGCCACTAACAATATTAGCGAAACGTCCACGAAATCATGCTGTAAAATTCAGGATTTCATAAAACAGTGTTTTTACTATACGGGTTGTCTCTTCCTGATAAAGATGCGCGTGATACACGTTGTTTTGTAGCATCTGTCGCCACACATATCGCTAAATTGTAACGACAAAAAAAGCAATTTAATGCAATAATTATAGGAGGAAGGGAAGCCCAAAAAAAAACTTGAGCCTATTCATCCATACTTATTTTTGATCCCCAATATTTTTTGGCAATAGAGAATTATAGAGATTGAACAATGTACTTATACTCGACAAATTGTCGATTTATTGTGTGTGTGTGTGAGTGGGGGCACTTTTTATGGCATCGTGACATTCGGGCAGCAGGATTTCACTAACGTGATATATCGCACCGGTTATATATCAGATGCAATGTGATACCGGTATACGTGCTATTTTAAAATGTAAGATTTTGGGCGTTATTAAATTAATGTCTGATGTTGATAGACAAGATCTTCTCAATGAAGGAATAGCGGATAACCTACTCATAAAGTCTATGATGATTTGAAAATATTTGGTTTACATAGGTGGTAAACATAAGCATAAATTGTTGTATTTTCTATATGATATGTTTATTTGGGTGTCTGATGAATAATTTTTTATGTTAGAGTTGAATAATAACATTTACTTGGACAAAAAAAAAAGCGAGTATTTTTTTTATGTTTATGTGTGTTTTTCATTCTATTTTCATAAACCTATATTTAAATTGTTTTGTAACTTGAAAATATTTCATTTGTATAACAAAACTGGAAGCCGAAGCTCCTAAAATAGCACAAAACGAAAATGACATGTGAAATTGTTTTACTAAAAAAAGTCGTCTATTGGTCAAGGGCAGTAGCAGAGTAGGGCGCGATGAAATTTGTGATTGACGCGGTTAGTATGAGTTGAATCAAGTCACTAAATTTTCCACTTACATAAAAAATACTGTACTTTATTTATTCAACCTTCAATGTATCTTTTAGTAGTGATATTGGCAGAGTTTCGAGACGCAGCTCTTACCACTTCATGGCAGCTCCTGCCACGAACGAACCGCGGCAGCTCTTGCAAATTTTAATTGATCATGTGGAATTATATCTACTTAAACCCCAACCCTAACCCCAAATCCATCAAAACTGTATCCATAAGAAAAACGTTCCAACTTATCCAATATTTGTCACCATAAGGGACAGCCCTATCTTTACAGCTCACCTATCTTTACGGCTCACCTGCCGTGGTTACGGCAGCAAAATTTTACCTGCCATTGGTTTTCAATTTGCTGCCGCGGTAACGGCAGCTCCACATTGGTTTGTGGCAGCTTAAAAGTCAGTCGCCATAGGTTTGGTCGTAGCAGCCATGGTACGGTATGGAAATACCGCCATGGTTTTTCGGCAGCTGCAGACGCCACAGAATACTTAAAACTGCACTTGAGAGTTTCTGCAGTAAATATGAGTGTATGATTAAGTATTACAGTAATAATGAAGAACTGAAAAATATCAGTTATCCTGTAGCAAATACGAAAAATCATTTTACTGATCTGATCAACAAGACATCCCTGCTGGCAAGCAGAACACTAAACTTATTATTTTTTCTTATTACTTTTCGATTTTAATCGGTAAGTATGTTGATAGGTATTTGTCTGTCTGTCTGTATGTCTGTTTGTCTGTTAAATGCATGCGATATCTCACGAAAGCGATTGAATCTGCTCCAGATTTTGCGTGTGCATTCATCTTATTTCGGACCAGAAGCCTATTGATTTTGGGGGAATTATGTCGTATAATTAACGAGTTATCAATCAATTATTGATGAAGTGATCTAGATTTTTGTTAAGCGAGAGAATTTTGAGACCCGCCGAGTGTGTGTGTGCAGTGCGCAAGTTACAAGAGCGGATGAATCTAAACTGCAGTTTCTGTTTTGGGGGATCCCCTAACTATCGATCGATAAGTCTTCGGTTTCCAACCGATATTCTCGTATTATTCTTGTCGAATCTTCCTGATACACAATTTTTGTTTTAAAATTATTACTGTTCCCCATCATTGTTATAGATAGCTACTAACAGAGAACATTTTAACCCTTCATCTCTACCCTCAGACCCTGTTTCATTTCAATATACCATTTTTGTTTCTGCAAAATTCATGCTCTTGCATTTATATTTTGGCGCGGCGGTGTGGCTCAACGGACTAAGCGTTAGGAATACGCTCGCCACCGCACCTCTAATTACTCTGCGTGGGTTCGCAGGTTCGAATCCCATGCAGGGATGGTTATGTGCGAGAGGATTGCTGGACTCCTCGCCGCCGTAGGGTAATTCACGTAACCGCTGGTCGGTTACGGCTTCCTCCACCATCAAGTCCATGCTTCCGAAAACAAACAATACAGTAAAACTAATCCCATACCCGACTTGAAATGCTAACCGGACGAGAGGCCGTGGTTCGCCATATGGATAAGCCGTCTTATCGGCTTTCCTCTCCCCCGGGATAAATATGTAAATCCTATCCATATAACAAATATGTGAACCTTTTTTCTTCAAAGTTCCTTGCAATAATTTTGCATTATTTTAAACATTGCTTTTTATTTCGTTGTATGCTAACTGTTTGATTTTTGTTCCTTCTAATTGTAATGTACTCATCGTATATCCTCGCATATAAGCCAAGTTTAAAACTCAAAAGAAACAGTTGCCATATCAAGGGGGTGGCTTACACCTGTATACGCTCATAACTCTGATTGCACTAAAGGGTTTGTTTTGAGACATTTCTTACTGTTATTAATAAAAGTAAAACATATCAATAATGACTATCATTTTATCAATTCTTTTCTGCAACCATTTGCTGTGATACTGCATGTTTCAATCCGTAGGGTCGGCTTATATGCAGATTTTTATAAATTCACCGTTTTTGGAGGTGACTTATATTTAAGGATATACGGTAGATTACTTAACTTGTATTCTACTTTGATTACTTAACTTGGAGTGGAAGTGGTGACTCCTCTTCGGCCCATTGGCCGGGGCCACGGCCCATCAAATTGGGCCTCGGCCCATCAGGCTATGGGCCGCGGCCCATCAAGTTGTGTAAAGAAACTATTCACTTGGCTAACACAGACAGTCCCCAAACTCATAATAGAACTATAATGTAAAAAATCTGAACAACCCTAACCTGGTACACATACTACAGGAGTTTATTTTTTGATTCGAATATTGACAATTTTGTAAAAATTGAAAATTTTGGTAAGATAATTGAATTTTTCCTGACGGGGTCGCGGCCCATAGCTTTATGGGCCACGGTCCATGTGGCCCAATTAGATGGGCCTGGGCCCCGGCCTATGGGTCGTAGAGGAGTCACCACCCCTGTAGACTTGTTGGAAAAAAGCCTTACTTGGGCCAAGTCTACAGGGGTGGTGACTCCTCTAACAAGTATAAATTATACAGTTTTAGTGGGGAAGGCGCGTCGTGTACAATACTGCAATAATTGATACTTCATGACAATTGAATTAAATAATTTTTTAATTTGATTGATAATTTTGTTGGCTTTCTTCGTGATGAAACTTTTGTATTTATTTCCATTGCGTTTTTCTATCTCATTTATGCTAATTTGGGACTGGAAATAAATGTACTCATTTTACAATATCGCAGGTACTTACTAGATTATTTATAATTATACTCAAACATGACGAGACATCAACGGAATGCGACTGCTGGGGCAGTCTATACTTACCATGAGCGAAAAAAGGATACAGAGCAAAGCGGGTACGGGTCGGACAAAGCACGTCTCGGAAAAGACTCTGTGAAGGATTTTGATGCTTGTAATCTTACGTTACAGCCGTGTAAAGAGCCTGTTGTGACACCGGAGGGCGTTCTTTATGATAAACAGGCTATTTTGGAATATATTTTGCAACAAAAAACGCTGATTGCAAAAAAGATGAAAGCGTATGAAAATCAGAAACATGAAGATAAAAAAGAATTAAAAGAACTCGCTGAAATTGAAAAGAAGGAAAAAGTTGCGAAGTTTTTGAAAAAGGAGACGAATATTGTGAGTGAACCGATTAATCCGTTCCGAAAAGAGGGCGCCGATAAACCAGGAACAAGTAAATCAAACGGGCAGTCGGAATTGAGCAACCTTTACGGAGATAAAAAGAAAGAATTAACAAGCTTCTGGATCCCGCAGCTAACGCCAGCGGCAAGCAAAAGTCGTTTTAAAAAACCAAGTTCGAAGGTGTATTGTCCGATAAATAACACTTCGATCAAAATGAAAGATTTAATACCGGTGAAATTTACACCAATTGCTGATCGGGACACAAAAACTGCGCTAATTAGTAAAAAGGACCGTTGGATGTGTGCAGTCACCCATGACACTTTAGGGAACTCTGTACCGTCGGTTGTTTTGCGTCCGACGGGCGACGTCGTTACTGCAGATTGTGTTGAAAAATTAATTAAACCAAACGAAATGAGACACCCTATAACCAATGAAATTTTAGATGAAAAACGAGATATTATTCCGTTGCAACGTGGCGGGACTGGTTTTTCTCAGACGAACGAATCTCTGGACGTTAAGAAATACAGACCTTCCATGCATGTTTAGTTTGAGTGAAAATTTCTAAAAAAAATCTCTCTTTCTGAAAGCTCCAACGAAAATTTCCTCCATTGAATATTTGGTACTGCCGTAGTGGTGTGTACCAGGTTGGGGTTATCCCACAATTTTTTTCCGATTTTCTTTATTTTAGTTCTGTTATGAGTTCGGAGACTGTCTGTGTCAGCCAAGTAAATATACCACATAGGTTTCAGTTCCTTTACCCAACTTGATGTAAAGTAGCCGAACAAAATTAGTTACCTCCATATTGGTACACACACTTTTGGAGCACCAAATATTCTACCCAGACAGTATAAAATCCCAATCTTAATCACTATTTTTGAAACTTTTTGGCGTTTCCACTTCGACACAAAACACATGTTTTAGTCGAGTATACGTTGGAAATGACTCTAAATATGACATGGACAAACTACGACTGCTGGGTGATTCTGTCTGGCCCACCTGATGCTGCCACAACCAAACTAAAACCAAATTTTGATGTTTTAGCAAAAAAAAAAGCTCAGGATTTGTTGAGATTGTGAGTAAATTTAGTTTGGGCATGAAGCTTATTGTTTTACATGTTTGCTTTTGTGATACTGTAGATATTGTTCATAAAATGTAATTTTTTATGTTTCACTCACATGGCCCGCCAGTCTAGGTGGGCAAGTTTTGGCTTCTGGTCCCCCCTGGGAAGTTTTGGCTACAACTCCCGACTGCAACGAAACCTTTGAATATCCGTTGTGAAGGATTTTTTAGTCGATTTAGTCGATTATTACCATTGTAAGTCTGTATTTTTGACATATGTCGTTACAGCACACTATCCAAATTCCAAGAATTTCCCCCTCATTTGGCTCAATGAAACAAACACTCTATGTGTCTCACCAACGAGGGGCGTCTGGGACCACGTCAGATGCTTCATATCGTGCCATGCTTGTCTCGATAATAATCTAAAATAATCGTGGGCGTCACATGACCAAAATTGCCGTTTTTGCTAAAAACTCTCGAATGCTACGGTCAAATTTTTTTTCCTTCGGTAAATCGGATTATTTTTTTCCAAGGAATTCAATGATGACGTTACTGAAGTGCGCTTTTTTGTAGTATTTTGCGCAACTTCATTATACAGTATTATTACCGATATTGAGGGACAACAATGTCCAGACGTCTCCCAAAGAAGGGGTGTCTGATCATCTGTAAAATGGGTTTCTCAGAAACGAGGCAATGTCACTCGATTTGTATAGTGTGCCGTACTGTATGTGCCATATGACTATGAGAGTTGTGGAAAAATAGTTGCTCTTTTTAAGCCACACCCACTTTTTAGAATTTGTCAGGTCCCCCTCTCAAAAATAACTAACTAACAAGAGGCTACAAATAACAGCTAGTAAGGCGGGAGTATGTTTCATTCAAAAAATACGTGAATGGAACATAAATAATAATATCAATGAAAATTTTTGAAATGTAAATATCCAAAGTAAGACGGACAATATAAAATCTAAGAAATATTTTTACTCTTGTTCTCTCAAAAAATTGTCCATGCTCCCCACAGACTTCTCACATTAGTTCTTTAACTTTATTTTTTATTCTCATTTTCAATATAAAGTCATTATAGTTGTTTGCTATATTATTCTATTCTATCTCTATTAGAGTTGGATCGGTATTTATGCCATAAATGTGGTACTCTCGTTGTGTGTGTACCAGGGTAGGGTCAGGTCATAATTTTATTCAGATTTTTCTTATTTTAGTTCCATTACGAGATCGGGACTGTCTGTGTTAGCCAAGTGAATATATCCCCTGCCTATAGGTTTCAGTCCCTTTACACAACTTGATGTAAAGTATGCGAACAAAATTAGTTACTTCCATATTGATACACACACTTCTGGAGCGCCCTAATTTCAATAAAAATATGACAAACTCTGATGCCACTGCCCTGAGATCATCTGTGAGGTTATATCTATTTAGTCAGTCTATGCATCTGGAGTACTTAACTGGTAAATAAATCATCTCTATGTGTAACCTGAGCTGGTAACAGGACCAACGCCTTGGTCTGCCAATAAGTGAGCTGTCTTATTGCATTCCCCCTCCCTGAGTATAAATATGGAAGCTTCTATCACAGTTTGTGAAGTTGAACTTTTTTTCATTTTCAATATAAAATCATTGTTTTTACACTAGATTATTTATCTAAATATAGGTTTATATTTATTTAAAATGGAAAATCAAACTGCAGTTGTTAAAGCTAATCCAACAAGAAAACGGGTTGGGCCAAAATCTAGAATAACAGCCAATCAAATTCCAGCTGAAATTCTAGAAGACTCCTCATTGGCTGCTGCAATTTCAAATCTTCCTTCAAATTACAATTTTGAAATTCACAAAACAATATGGCGGATCAGGCAGAACGGAGCAAAACGCGTCGCTTTACAATTTCCTGACGGACTTTTGATGTTCGCTTGTACCATTTCTGACATCATAGAGGAATTCACTCAAGCGGAAACTGTCATAATGGGTGACACAACATACGGAGCATGCTGCGTTGATGATTTTTCTGCACGTGCGCTGGAGTGTGACTTCATGGTTCACTATGGCCATAGCTGCCTCATACCTATCAACAATATGCCTGATATCAAAATGTTATATATTTTCGTTGATATTAAGATTGATATTGAACATTTGATGGCGACAGTGAGAGAAAATTTTACACGTGAACAAGCGTTGTATCTAGTCAGCACCGTGCAATTTGTCGCTACTCTACACGCAGTCAAAAACCAATTGATGAAGGATGGTTTTAATGTTAATATACCACAAATCAAACCGTTGACGCCTGGTGAAATTCTTGGTTGTACTTCGCCGAATGTTGGCGATGTGAAATGTGACGCTGTGATTTATCTCGGAGACGGCAGGTTTCATCTCGAATCTATGATGATTTCAAATCCAGAAATTCCGGCTTACAAATATGACCCATATGCAAAGACTTTTACGATCGAAAAGTACGACCATTTAGCTATGCAGAAAGTGCGAAGAAACGCGATCGAGAAAGCACGAAAAGCTGAAACGTGGGGGCTGATTTTAGGTACCTTGGGACGCCAGGGATCTACGACTGTTCTGGACCATTTAGAAGAGCGAATTCTTAACTCTGGACGAAGAGTTGTAAAAATCTTACTTTCAGAAATTTTTCCGTCAAAATTAAAACTATTTCCTGATGTTGGAGCATGGGTTCAAATTGCTTGCCCCCGTTTGTCCATTGATTGGGGCCTTGCCTTTGACACACCCCTCTTGACCCCGTACGAGGCTGCTGTGGCAATCAAAGACATAGAACCGTGGGAGGGGAATTACCCTATGGATTTTTATGCTCGTCAATCTAAAGGACCCTGGACTCCAAATTATCAGCCTCCAAGAGAGGTTAAAAGTAAAGTTGTCAAAGCCACTTGATATAAAGCTAATCTGGCACTAGTTTTTAAACTTTACTGAAATACCCATCGAGTCTTAGGTCATCTGTGTAAAGTAATAAGCTTTTTAACTTTTTATTTTAGGGGGGTGTTTCCAAATCTAAGAGGTGGTAGATATTTAGCTATTAAAATAGCTAAGTGTATTATGTAATTAACTGACCGCCTACACTGGTATATGAGTCACTTTCTGAATATTCAAGTACAATATTCCCATCCAAGTTAGAAACCTAAAGTGAAATATCAGATCTGTGGGAGGTCAGGTTTCAAATTAAGGTTTACTTAGAGGTATTACTAGGGCTGGGCACTTCAAATCGATTCGAATAGTAAATTATTCGAATCGGTTCAAAGCAAAATTTTGAATCGCCGCCATCTTGTTTTTGTTCTTTTCGACCATGGTCAGGTGAATTATCCATTTTTTTTTTATTGAAATCATATTTTTTCAATGCATTGTTGACATATGACTATTTTCTGTAGTGAGGTATTGATAAATAGTGTTTCTCATTGTGTGTGAACGCTTCGCAATCTGTCTGAGTGACGTATTCTATGTTTTCAGTAATTCATTTGTTGACAGGACCAATTACAATAAAAAAAAGTCGCATACAATTACATATCTCCCATTGACCCAAGTATTCGAGATTCGATTAGAAAAAAAGATTCGATTCGATTCTGAAATCATCAGGTATTCGAAATTGCCCAGCCCTAGTTATTACTGCATCAAGTTGGTAAATTTTAATTTTTCAAATATTATTTTGCCATTTTGCTCAATTATTTGTTTTAATTTTGAATAGTTTCTTTGAGCATTTGAGGTCTCACGATACGAACAAGGAAGCCATCTTTAGTGCATTTCCAAATTCAAACTTTTCAAATATGCATTGACTTCTGTGTGTTCTCTCTTGAGCATGACCCAATTCGGAATATCTTTATTACTTCTGAGTGAGTTTGCGATGCTATTAGAAGATTTTTTTTCAAAAATGTAACATTATTTATAATTTAAATGCTACAATTTTTGTGCTTTTTCTCATTTTAGATTTTCTACGTAACTAATTTAACTATGGAAGATATTACAAGTAATTTTGAAGCTTCATTGCCTTTGGAACATTACAAAGAGGTATTGAAAAATGACGTGCGACCGGACGGAAGAGATCTTGGAAAATTTAGAAAAATGACAATTAACGTTGGATCTATTAGTACAGCGGACGGCTCTGCTCTTGTGCAAATGGGAAATACCATGGTCGTTTGTGGGGTCAAAGGTGAACTTACGAAACCCCCTGCTTCGAAACCAGATTGTGGAATTATTGTTCCGAATGTGGACTTATCACCGATGTGTGCGGCTCATTTCAAACCCGGTCCACCGTCCGAACAAGCACAAGTTGCGAGCCAACTTCTTAATGACATCATAAAGACTTGTGATGTCATAAATCTTGATGAATTATGTATTTTTAAAGACAAACTGGTCTGGGTTTTATATTGTGATGTTGTTTGTTTGAGTTACGATGGAAATTTAAATGATGCTTGTATAATGGCTTTAGTGGCCGCTCTCGAGAGCACAACGTTGCCAAAAATAAAATACAATGAAGAAAATGATGTCATAGAGACGCTCGCTGACCCGGAACAGAGGTCAAAGTTGATAGTTCGAAAAAGGCTAGTTTCTTCAACTTTTGTGTTATTCGACTCTACTCATCTAATTGCTGACCCAACTTTGAAGGAAGAGGAAATGACATCGGGAGTAGTTACCATAGTAACGGATGACCAAGGCAAATTGTGTCATCTTCACAGGCCTGGGGGGTTCCCCCTCAGAGACAAACAATTAGAAAAATGTATAAAAGCAGCAACGCGGAACGGTCAAAAGTTGCACTCATTGCTGCAACAATTTCAATAATATTTTTATTCTGATAATAATAAACTAAAGCAAAATTTGCATAAATGAAGGATTTTAGAATAAATATCCTAATTAAAACTGACCAGTAGGTACAAGGTGCTCATATGAATAGGCTGGTAACGTGAATATTCTCTTTCCTGACTTGAACATGAGGTATATGTAAGGAGAGGTGTGGCTTTATATGTCAATATATCTCTGCGTTTGGTAGTAAAGTTTGATTGTGTTAACCGCAAGTTAGCATGTGCGATATAGTTTTCTGTTATCAACTCAAACAAATATTTATTTAACTAATTATCACCAGGTTTGCCCAAAACGAATCAAATAAATATCAAAGTATTTGAATACCTTTTCGTCTGATTTTTGAATAATCCTGAATAATAGCCACTTTTCGCCGTAAGCGTGGTGTTCGTTTTCAAGGGAAATCTTATTTGTTGTATCTATCGTATTGAACCTCAGCACTCTATTGCTTTCTCTCTCCACTGCAAACCAAATTTTCCATAGGGGACTTTAAGCTTCCTCTATGCAAATCCAATCATACGTTCATGCTATGCTTTTTGTGCACTATTTTTACACTCTAAACAAGACTCTGTGTGAGCAAACACCCTCTTTATGCTCTTTCTAATCATTGCCAACTTCCTTTCTTAGCTAACAAACATGTTCAGTTTAAAATCGGAACTGTTTAAAAAACAACAGGAGGTGACTTCAAAGAAATCTGGTCAAATAGTTACATCGGCAATCAGAAAACAACATAAATTGAAAAGTTCTTCAAATGGGGAGGGGAAAGTACCTGAAAATGAGAAGAATCCGGGAGTTGAAGAACGTAACGCAAGAGATATTGCCGAAACATCTGAAGAAATAGATAAAGGGAAAATGGTGAAATCTGTGCTGGAGGTGAAAATGAATTCTTTTGTAATAAAAACTATTATACCTTCTTTTCGGATTTGTTGTTTTTTGCGATTATTGGAGATGAGGTTATAGGTTTTGCATTCCCTGGAAGAAAATTTTTCTATTATGTGCTGATTTCTTTACCTTTGCTCAGAGATGAGTCTCTTTTACTCCAGAGTGACTGTTTGTAACTTTGCTCAGATATGAGTATCCTTTACTTTGAGTGAGTGCATGTGACTTTGCTCAAAGATAGGTTTTATTCACATGCAATGCACTAAGCTTAGGTCACCGTCTTATTACCTATCGATCTTAAGATTGGTAAGTATGTTGATAGGTATCTGTCTGTCTGTTAGATGAACGCGATATCTCACGAAGGCGTAGTTGAATCTAGTCCAAACTTTGCGTGTGCATTCATCATATCTCGGACCAGCAGCCTATTGATTTTGGATGAATTATGTCTCATAATTAGCGAGGTATTAATTAATTAGTTATGGGACACGCGGATTCACTATAGAGTCATGAATCGAAACTGCAGTTTTGATCGATAAGTCTTTGGTCTCCGACTGATATTCTCGTTCATAATTCATTGGCTTTGACTTGTCATTATGATTGAGCGGTCTCATCAGCTTTCTTACACATTGTCATATACGGTAAGTAAAATGTTTTTATTTTATTATTCAAGGCCAAAGCCAAACTCTATGAGAAAATGTCATCAGGAAACCTGTTGCCAGATGAAGAGAGTTCTTCATTATTTCTGGTTGATTTTGAGCAGAAATCCATGGATGCCAGATTACAGAAGACAAATAATGAACTGGATATCAAACCAAAAGTTGGTGTAAATGTGGCAACAGAGTTAGGTGAGCAATTGTAAATCAAGGATTTTGTAGGGAATTGAGAATCTTAGGAGAAGTAAGCTGGTACGATCAGTAATCAGTAGTTTATTTGTCACCATACTTTTTACCAAGACATACAAATTTCAATAAATAACAAGAGATCGATGCTCAAATATATGGACACGGTGTAGTATCGTATACAGTCTACTCCGAAAATTTCAAAGCATTTGGTCCAGTACTCAGAAAGAAAATTGATTTTTTTCTGTGACAACGAACAACAACAACATAATAACGAAGCGATCCATATGTCCACTCTATGTCCAATAAACAAACCGCGTTCCAGGGTGAAGGAGACGCAGAAAACCAATACTGGTTATCAGCACGAGCAGTGGTTTTCATAAATAACTCGGGAAATTAATATAAAAAAATGGAACTATGTATGTTAATTGAAAAAAATACCATGAGGCGATCTGCTATGCACAGCAGTCGTACACGAAACAGAAAACGACTCTGAGCACCACTAACTCTGTCCCCATGAAGTTAGCAGTAGTGAGGCAGTCTAGAGCCTTTTTCAAATAGATGTGTAACAATCAATTTAAAATATTTCTTTTCTTATTCTCAGCTTCTGAACTCCAGAAATCAGAGAATGAATGGGTTGAATATACAGATAGTTTGGGTCGGACGAGAGCGTGTTTGAAAAAAGATCTGGACAGAATGAAAAGAATGGATGAAAAACTGAATGAAGAAAAGAGAAGAAAACCGGAAATACAGGAACCTGGAGGTACTGATAAACCATGAAATTCTGAAGCTTTATATTACCTTATTAACTTTGTGTTGTTCATTCACTTTGAATGAGGCTGGTTTCAGGCAGTCACTGATATGTAATAAGCGACTATGTTATAGTAAATGTGTAATCTTCCTCTAAGCTCATTAGTGCAATATTAGTGGGAAGCAAAATCATAGAAGAATCTTAATTCAATTTCACTTGGAAAATTTCCCTCTTCAATTTTAAAAATTCTTCAAAATTTCTTTTTTACAATAAATTTTCCCATTTTTATCAGAGTTATTTTACAGTAATTCATAATTTTCAAAGTTGATAAAAATAGTAAGGGAGAAACCTAACCATGAGGATATGTACATCTCTTGATTATAACTCTAATAGTTATCTCTAAATAAAGAGTAGGATAGGATAGGATTTACATATTTATTCCAGGGGACCACAACCACGGCCTCTCGTCCGGTTACCAGTTCAGGTCGGGTATGGGATTAGTTAGCCAGTTATTTGTTTCCGGAAGCATGGACTTGATGGTGAAGGAAGCTGTAACCAACCAGCGGTTACGTGAACCACCCTACGTCGGCGAGGAGTCCAGCAATCCTCTCGCACATGATCATCCTCGCATGAGATTCGAACCTGCGAACTCACGAAGGGTATTCAGAGATGCGGTGGCGAGCGTATTCCTAACGCTTGGCACCAGCAAGCGGTACCTGGCCAACTTATTAAAAGGACTAAGCCACTCTATTAAAACACATTTCCTAATAATTTTCTTTTTTTGACAGAGAGAACATTGCTGTCTGATGACATGCGACGTGAAATAAAGCGTGAACAATGGGAGAAAGAAGCAGTAGAAGAGATCAACGGACCACTACATTACGAGGATTTACGAGCAAGAGAGATTCGAGAACTCGGCGTCGGATATTTCGCATTTTCGACCGATCAAGAAACAAGAGACACACAGATGAAACTTCTTCGTAAAATGAGAGATGAGACGCAAAAGGAAAGGGAAAATGCCAAAGACGCAGAGAAAAAGAAACGAACAGCGTTGCAAGCGAGATTAGAAAAAGTTCGGTTGGGGAGAATTAAAAAATTAAAAGCACAAGGAAAAGAAATTCCTGAAAAATTATTAAAACCGATTGAACTCTCACCACCGGAGGCAGAAGAAGAAAAACCGACACAAAGTGATGTCACGATAGCTGAAATCACGAAGCGTGACGATGGAGTTCGCAAAGAACGGGAGTGGGATAAAGGAAAAGAGTGGTTGCCCGCAGAACCTACAAAACCACCAAAAAGTTGGAAAGATCCTCATAATGAGCGACTAGATGAATTTGCCCCTCCATCCTTCTACTATGACACAACAAAGGATCATAAACATAATAAAAATAAAAGGAAATATCCGCAAAATAACACACACCCAATTAACCCTTTGAGTACTTCATATAGTGACAGTTTAACCCATATTAGACACGGCAATTCTCAGAGCACATCCAATAGGACAGACAGTGCTAGTATAAAAACTGAAGAAAAATTGGGGGACCAATTTGGTATTTTGAACACTTTGGGACAAAAAACAAATTTTTCATCAAATTCAACTGCGACAAATCCTGGCATTTCCGCAGACATACAAGAAAGAACTGATAGAGTTCTGGATTATCTTACTAGTTCCAGTATAAAACAGGAAAATTCTGGTGCTAGCTCGATTTTGGGTGAAAATAACCCTGATCTGGGCAAGAAAGAACCAAAAATGTATGAAAATATTGTAGAAAATGATGTAAATATGTTTGTTCCTACTGATAAACCAATAACAATGAAAATTAAGCAAGTGCCTAAAAAATCGAAAGTTTTGGTGTCAAAATCTGCGTTTTCTGATGATTGATTTTTGTATATTTACTGTGAAATTTTTTGTTTTTTCCTTTGGGGTCCTTTTCCAATTGGGGTCAAAGGTCATTTTCAATGTGGGGACAAAATTGCTGCCACCTACCAGCATGTTAAATGCATTGAAAGACACTATTAGTGATAAATCTCCTTTAGTTATTAGGGATGGGCCGAGATTCGGATTCGAGTCGAATCCACGCATTTTTTGGACTCTGATTCGATTTCGAGTCCACGTCATTTTTACCGAGTCTATAATCAATACTGTTTTTACTAATTTACGCCTATGTTTGTACTTTTACCTCTATAAATCTCAGCACATACCCTAACTCAGGGGTGGGCAAACTGTGGCCCGCGGGCCTAATCCGGCTCGTTGGGGAATTCAATCTGACCCGCCTGAACTAAAACCAAATTTAGATGCCTTAGCTAAAAAAAAAATAGCCCAAGAAATTTGTTGAGATCCTGACTAAATATAGTTTTGGCACGAAGCTATTTTTTTCCACTTTTGCTTTTGTAACACTGTTAATATTGCTCGTAAAATGTAACCTTTTACGTCACATTTACATGGCCCGCCAGTCTAGATGGGCAAAATTTTTGGCCCCTGGTCCTGCCCTAACCAATCAAAACGCATATTAAAAACTATTGATCGCTTATAACAAAGCTGTCGCCTTCAAAAACTATATATCCTTTTTGGTATACATGTGAACATTAGCGCAATACTTTTGAGTCTTCGATTCGCGTATAATGAAACATGCCTTGGATCAACCCAGGGGGGGAATTTATTCATACCTCTTTTAAATTGAGTTTATTACGTGTAATCTTTTCCCTAAAGAGAGAGCAATTGAAAACATGGCAAATTTTAGAATTTTACATGCACTACTAAATTTCAAGCAGATGTACAACATTGTATTGGCATGAGTGGCATCTACCATTTGCGCACACGCACATAGTAAGAAGTATATGGAATTATGTAGAAGCAATGTAGTCAAAAGCTTTTTATTTTTCATATTGGCATGTAAGAATTTCGAAACAGCCGCCTAGAATTATCGGTGGTATGAGCTACGACGTATGTTTGTGAGCGCACGTTGCTGTAGCATGGTCAAAAACGTGTTTTTCGGCTTCTCCATTATGACATCACGGACTCGGCAGATTCGATTCGAGTCCTCGACCTATTACTCGGATTCGTCGAATCTCTGTAATTCCGGACTCGTCCCATCCCTAATAGTTAGTAAGTCGGTGTGATCAAATATATTTTATATTAATTATAAAGTGCAACTTTAGTTTCATTTTGCCTATTTTTCACAGAAATATTAAAGTAGTTTAATTAGTTTTTTAAAAGAAAAAATGGAAGACATAACTGACAAAAAACCTGAGGATGCCAGCATTACCGTAAACTTTGAGAATCTCCATGCTAATATGGCATTGAATACTTCAAGCGGGGAGGAGCCCAAAAAATTTGATGACGAATTAGGAAAGGGGGAGGACCTATCACAAAAATTTCAAAATTCTCCCGAGAATGACGCTATTCAAAACGTTGACTCGTTAAAAGAAAGTCATGAAGATTTGAATAAATATGGTGAGTCAGCAGATGAGATTGATGATACAGCAAATAATAGTGATGACTTGGCAAATAAAACTGATTACTCAACAAATAATGGTGATAACTCAGCAAATAACGGTTCTGAAATTAAAACTGCTGCGTCAGCAGATAATGAGGATGGTGAAGCAGAAAATCTGGCAACTATGGCTAAAGAGATTATCAAAAATGCAGTGGATGGAGCAAAACAACAAGTAGCCTCGGAGATTGAAAATAATGCGGCGCAAGATGTCGAAAAGAAAGAAGAATGGCTAGATATTCTCGGCAATAGTTTACTACGGAAAAAGATTTTAAAAAGTGGGGAGGGGAGAGATTCGAGACCTAAACGAGAAGAAGAAATTACTGTGAGGTACGAAGCAAAACTAGAAGATGGAACACTCGTTGAGAAAAATGATGATTTAGTTTTCGTTCTCGGAATGCAAGATATCTTGGATGCTATTGATATTTCCGTAGCTTTAATGGAACGAGGTGAAGTGGCGGCAGTAGAGAGTGATGCTAAATACGCTTACGGAAGCGAAGGAAAATTACCAGAAGTTCCACCAAATGCAAAATTAATTTTCGAAATTGAAGTTTTGAAAATACAGGACGGCCCGTTTAGTAGCACTATTGACTTAGATCGAAGAATTAAGTGGGCGGACGCAAAACGACAAGCCGGGAATAAACTATACAGTGCGAAAAAGTATGATGAAGCGACAATGACGTACACTAGGTGCACCAAAGCGCTTGAAAAGGGCTGGATGTGCGAGGAATCGGAAGCAGGGAGGGTACGCATCAACGAATTGAGGATTAAGTGTTATAATAATTTAACAGCGTCACAAATGAAGCAAGAGAAATGGCAAGATGCGTTCAAATCTTGCCGTGCTGCAGAAAAATTGGAACCCAATAATGTGAAAGCGCTTTTTAGAAAAGGAAAAATTCATGTTATGCTTGGAGAATTAGATAAAGCAGTTGATGTTTTAACGAAAGCAGGGAAATTAGAACCTGAAAACAAAGTCATCGCAAACGAAATTGCAAAACATAAAAAGAAATTGGATAAACAAAAAGAGTCGCAGAAGAAAATGTACAGACGAATGCTCGGTACTCCAGATACTAGTGCTTCAATGAAACCAGAAGAGAAAACGTCATTTTGGTCTCAGAACTGGGGCCGTGTTGTTGGTGGAACTCTTGCTATTGGTGCTGTTTTAATTGGAGTCTTTCTCGCTCAACGAAGCTAAACATTTCAATAATTTTCTGATAATTTTTCTGACAATATGGCATCCCTAATGTCAAATACCTATTCAATGTCTAATTAATAAAATATGGCTATTTGTTTAACCCTGTGTCAGGGAATATTAAATCAACAAATTCCTATATGAAATTCTATTTTGATATTGAAGGAACTGCAAAATATCGCATGGGTTTGCTCATTTTACCGATATTATAATCTGTGATGATTGTAATCAACTTCTTGGAGCTTCAGCTGATGGTTGCTCGCCTTCGTTTTATTTCAGTGTGCCATTCATTTCCTTTCTTTACAAAGAAATTTTTTGCAAAAAATAACTATTATTTGTTGACTGTTCATGTTTAATTACACAGAATTCTTTCGATTCAGAGTGTGCGAGCGTGACCATTTAACAGCAGGGGGTTGATGCTGTTTCAATTTTTAATCTCAGCTTTGTCATACTGTATATTTGCTTGGAGCTTTTTTTCAAAATCTGGCATCCCTCCTCTGCTGTCTCTGCAATTGAAAATGTAGGCGTCCAGGTATTCTTTGCATACATGATGGACTCTGAGGGACCGAAATTTTTTTAATAGTATTCTATTATCACTGTAATGTAGTATAAGTGGGTGGACCCCTGGCATTATTTGTGGCCCTGGTAGAAGCACTTTGTGGGCTACTAGAGAGCAGGAACCCGGCTGGGAAACCCCGGCCTTTGTTACGGAGTGATCACCCAAAAATATAAATTTGAATTAATTTCACATAAATATTGATTTTACTGTTCTAATAGTTAATATTATCATGCTTGTTGTGAATATTTAGATACTTAAAAATTGTGATTCCCTAAAAAAGTTATTTTTAGGTTTATCCGGAATTAAGTTCATCGTACAATTCCTCTACCAGTAGGGTTTTCTGCAGCTTATTTCAATCCAGATCATCCAAAATGTTGGCTTTGTATAATTTTACTTAAAAACTTTAATACTCTAATGGTGTACTTACAATTATTATGAATATTTGAAATAGCAATTCCCTGTAAAAGCCATTTTAGGTTTACTTTAAATTGAATTTAAATTTCATTAGTAGATACATCCATGGGAATGCTATAATATATACAGTGATGATTTATTAGCAAATTATGATTTTATTTCTTTTTTATTTTTACGTGTGTATTCCATTCTCTTATAAATGAGAGAAGGCTCTCTATTAAAAATGGAGTTGCGATTCTCTAAGAAAACCATTTTATGTTTGGTTTGAATCCAAATCCTTGTGATCAGTTGATCCATCCATAGAAATGCTTTAACATTGCTTTTAACTTATCCAGTGATAAATTAATAGCAAATAGTGATTTTGCTCTTTTTTTCTTTTTTACTCGGTTCTCTCTCGAGAGAATGTCAAGAGGTCGCTATTAAAAATGGAAATAGTGCTGATAGAAAAGTTGTATTCTCATAGCTATATTTTTTGATCTGTTTGATTTTCGGTTGTAAGCAATTGCTGACATGCTGATAGATTGTATATATGTGTCCAAAAAATTTTGCTCAATTTTATAATAATGACAATTAAAATTCTCTTCGTTTTCATTTATTTCCGGTAGTTCTTATTGTGCTTTTAGTTCGCATTTAGCATACAATAAAATTTATTTAAACATACAATTATAAAATCTGACAAAATTTTCTGGACACATTGTAGTTTTACTGCTTCCAATAATTGATTCTAATGTAAGTAACTGTGCAACCAATGGCCAATATGTTTTTTAATTCTTATTATTTTTTTCGATTCTTGTGTTTTTTTGCAGATATTCGATAAAAATTATAGTTTTATTAAATTAGGAGCATAAAATAATATTACAAGGTGAGTGAATTTATATTTTCCTTTCAGTAAAATGCGTTCGATGCAAGCTCTCTTTGGTTTTACGGTCAAAGTCGGCGTTGTTATGCATTCTCTGATCCTATGTATTCTCTCGAAATCGTGAGATTTATGTTTTGTACTTGTTTTTCAAATAAAAAGTCTAAAAAAGTACAATAGATATACTGTAATACTTGTGTGAAATTGGTGTATTTAAGGGGATAACTTTCTCCCCAGTCTGGAAACGTGGGTTTAAACCAATGCTTCCCAAACCCCGGCCAGTTACGTAGATTTAATATGGTCTGTCGCCAATTGTTACGTGAGTATCCCAGTATCAGTATTTGTATATTCGCAACAATTCAAGTATTTTGTTATTTTAATTACACATCTCGGGGCCAGTATCGGCCCCTTGCAGGCGCTCCTCGCCCTCGAATATCCTTCTGCTTCTAATTTTACCCCCCGGCTTTGGGAACCACTGGTTTGAACCATTGGATATTCTTTGTATTAGACTGCCAACTTATTCGCTGCCTTCCTTAAGCTGACATACGTATTGCGGCTCATGGTTTATTCTTTTGATAAAAATGATTGTTGTTTTTCAGATGGGTTCAATGCTTTCGTCCCAAATGGGTTCAGTAATGGATGAAAACATGAAGAAGCAGCAGGATTTTATGATGAAAAACCAACAAACCATGATGGAGCGGAATATTGTTATGCAGGTGAGTTTTGTAGTAGTTTTGTAGTCAAAATTCACTCTGAGGAAGGCGCTAGACGAGCCAGTTATGTGTTTCAAATGCATGGACTTGATTGTGGAAATGGAGATGTTGAACCACCTTCGGAGGCATCCGACAATTCCTTTGCGCATAACTATCTCTGCATGGGATTCCAACCTGCGAACTCGTGTAAGGTAATCAGAGGTATGGTGGCTTTTTATCGCAACTCTCAAACTCTTCATCTAATGCTTATTTTTATAGAATGAAATGAGAGAGCGACAAATGGCGATGGGAATTGCAAGAGCTCGTGAAATTATCAAGTATTATGCCGGATTCTACAGCTTCGTTCTTGTTGGGGGTTTGGCTGGGTGAGTGGTTGCTTGGTTCTATTACTTTTGTCAAAGGATGTGGAATCAGGGAAAGGGCTGGGAAGCTGTAATTTTTTGGTGGAGCCAGAGCCAAGCTTACCATATTAGATGGACCAAAAGCAACCAGAAATTTTAGTGGCTCCATCCCATTATTTATTCACATTTATGATTTTTCTAATACTCCATACAAATAATGAAATCTATTTTTTTCGGAACACTAAGTAAACTTCCGCTTTTCAGTTTTTGTAAAAAATTCGGCGCTCTGGAAGTATGTGTACCAAGATGGCGCAAAACCCGAACCCTAATCAGGGTTCAGGTTGTGCACATACTTGGTACACATACTTCGGGAGCACCAAAAATTCTGCTATCACCTTTGATAAAAATTGTATTTCCTCCTCAAGGAGATTTCAGAATTTTGTCTTCCGACTTCTGTGAAAACATTCAAAATTCTGTCACAATAACCCTAAAAATTCGTCCTCAGAGCCCTGATCAGGAAGTTTGGGACGTTTATCCTAGTTTTAGCTTAGCCCACTCAAAGCCTTGTCTGTCCTGAGCAGAACTTGTGTAACATTCTCCAACTTAAATTTATTTTTCAGAGCAATGAAAGGTCGTCCAGCCGCAGCCATTCCACTAATTCCATTCTCATTTATTCTTGCGTTCCAATATGACGCAGCTTACGGAACTTTGCTGTCAAGGGTCAGAGGTCAGTTGATTTCCCTTTTAATTTTTTAAATATTTCAAAGTATGTGAACCAAGATGGCGGACACCGGAACGTAGTATGTGTACAAGGTTGGGGTTAGGCCATAATTTCAGGTACAAATACTACGGGAGTCACTTGGCTACCCGAACTCGTAATAGAACTAAAATAAGTAAAACTGGGATAGAATTAGGGCCTAACCCTAACCTGGTACGCATATTACGTTCCGGTGTCCGCCATCTTGGTTCACATACTACGTTCCGGTGTCCACCGAATCTCTCGGCAGCTATGTCATAGGTTCAAAGCGCTCCATAATGAGACTCTCGGCCTTGTGAGAGGAACCAAGCTATTCATTTACTCTCATTTAAAATACTGACTTGGTTAATTTTTATAACTGTCCAAAGAAGCATTAACGGCAATATTAAAATTTAAAAATGGTAGCGTCAAAATGTGGCAATAAATATGACATTATCTATATGTTCCAAATCGTTGAAAAAAAATAAACTTGGACTTAATATTTTTTTTAAATTGCTAGATGGCGCCAACAGCATTATAAAAGACGAACATGATCTACTTGGACTTCCCAAAGGTCTCCCGACATTTGAAACTATAGAAGAAGGAAGATTAGCCAGGAAGCAGTAGAGAAAATAATGTTGATTAGAAGATGCAAAAACTTTAAATTTTCCTTTTTTTTTCACAAACAATAATCAGGGTTTCCCAAATATAATGTATCTTGTTTCTCAATGGAGGATCTCAATTTTGACTAGTATCTTTTGGCATTTTTGTGATCACAAGAATTTCCATCCTAGATGTGTCGCATTGGAGAGAAAAATATTAATTGAATCGCAATACTTTCAATAATCTATTTTTATTTTCACAAAGAATGTGATCAGGCTTTTTAGTGCAGAGGTCAGGACAGGTTATGGCCAAAAATGTTTACCTGGAATTCCCAGGACTAATCAAATTTTCTCAAAGTAAGGGTTGAGAGTTCTGTATAGTGGGAAGTGGAATTTTATATTCCAAATTTTAATTAATATTGAAGGTTAATTCTTGAGAGAGGGTTTGACTTTTTAAAATCTCTCTCTCCAAGGTGATTCCCCGTTGGGCTTGTGCCTGTTTCAAATTGAAATCTTCATATATACAATATTATTGTATTGTTCAAATCTCTCTAGTGTTTTTTCATGTATTTGCTCGAAGAAGAGCAATTTCCCTTTTTCTCACTTCATACGAATGTGTATTCAATCAATGTTACCTTCTTTTTGAAAATCACGTACTCTATAGCTATTTCCTAAAAAATATTTTTTTCTGACTAAATTTACAAGATTGAGTATTGAATTCTCTGGTACTTTTTCAATTTTATTTGCTTCATGTATCAATACTTAGATTGTGATTGTCTTTGCTCCAGATGTCATATATATGTACAATTATGTGTTTAGTAAACATAGAAATTAACCCTTTCCGTGCGGTGGGCACGTATACATACCAACGACAAAGGTCGCTAGATTGCGGCGGGTAAGTTGATGTACTCCACTGTTTTATTTTGCAATCGGTCGCAAACTGTTGGTCTAGTTTTTCCAGGTTTTAGTTTATTGAAAAGAAGTCTTCTTCGAGATTAACATAAGCGACTGTAAATCTCGCTTTCGTTTACGACGGAAATTTTATTTGCGGCGGAACGAGGGAGTGGTTTTGAAATTTATGCAAATTTCGGTGTTTTTTGGGTGGTAATAAAAGACATATTATCTCTTCCATCTACCAAGTATTTTGAGTTAGATCACGAAATTGCTACAGCAATATTATGCTATTGTTCCACAACCACGAAGCGGTAACAGTAAAGGATTTAGCGAATATTTCTATTTTTTATCACGGTTTGAAATTTAACTCCCTAGAAAAAAAATGCCTTTTTTCTATCCGGTTTGTGACTCAGACCACCACTTTTAAAAAAAATTTTTTTTTTTAATCGCCAATTGCAAGCTCTTTGAATAAGCTTTCCAACGAGCCGTCAGTGGGCAGCAGAGGATCATTAGTTTTTTGTCAGTCGATCGATTAGTTGTGGGGATACAAATGCATAAAATCGGCGTAGCAAATACGATTATTTAATAAAAAATAAAAATCGCATGGAAAGGGTTAAGAGATTTGCAATTAATCAATTATGAGACCATTTTTAAAATTGCAAAACATAATTTTAAAATGTTGAAACTTAAAAGTGTTAGAACGATGAAAAATATTTATATTAAAACTCCGCTAACCTTTCATTCAAATACTTGTTGAATTACCTCGAACTACGATTATATTACATGAATGCATTACTTTTATTAATGTTGAGATTTCATAACAAGAAGCCAAATTTTATATAACCACCTAAATCCAGATATTCGCTCTTTCACACCATTATACAATGTCCATATTTTGTTTTTATTCAACTGTTTATAGGTGTCAAATTGTTGGGGGCATGATGCCTTTTGTTTGCTTGCTGTCAGCCTTCCGCTTTGAATACTGGACCAATTACTTTAAAATTGTCTCCATGAAGGGTATTTCTTTTAATATTTTTTCAAATTTATTGTGCTGGTACCTTGGGGCCCATTTTTTTCTTTTGGTGAATTTTGTCGATTTCTAGAACAAGAGAGCTACGCCCAAATAATGGACACGTCTGTTCGCAGTACAGTACGGTTTACCGTACCGTCAGATCACAGTCTACAAATATATTCACACCAAGCGAAGCAGTACAGTAGGCGTCCGATGTCCGCAGAACGTTTAATGACTTCATAGCAAACAAAAACAAATCTCACAGAGCTAACAGAAATATTTAAAATGAATAAAAGTAATAGCCTTCTGGGGAAAAATTTTATCTTCAACCACTGAAAATTTCAAAGCAATTGGTCCAGTATTCGAAGAGAAAAGCGTTTTTTTAATATTTCCACTAGGTGTGTTATTCTGTGTCAAAGAACAAGAACAACATAATATGGAAACGATCGTTATGTCCACTATGTGTCCAATAATTTCATCACCTAGGATTCCTCAGCAGACCATTTTTTTCAATTTCTGAGTACGGGAGGGAACATTGCTTAATATCCATATTTATATGTTTTACTATCGTGTACAGGTATTTTTGTCCCTGTCGCAATCAATGGCAATGTCTATCGTATTCAGTGTTGCAAAAATGAAGACTTGTTATGCGTTCATTCAACTTATAAAAATGAACCAATCTTTTCTTTATGAATTAATGATTAATAGTGTGTGTATGTAGAGAAATGTTTTCAAAATATAATTATTATCAGAAATATTTGAGTGGTTTTATGGCAACAAAAGTGCAGTCTCATCCAACGTGGATAGTCGTAGTCAAGTTTATTTTTTCCATCCAGTAAAATACAACATACGAAATTAAAAAAAAATAATAATTTAAGACGCGTACTTACTGGAGAGGGGGAGGCCACAGGAACCAAAATTTGTTATCGAGCAGCGACACCCAAGATTCAATATCTAATTAGGGTAAGTTTGCGAGGTCTGAAATTAGGTCTTACTGGTGACCTGGACTTCGCTAGTCTAGTAGACCACACATACTATAAAGCTTTGTCAATAATAGCGGCTGTTTTTATCAATATATATGTACCTAGTGGTGGAACTTGGATTTTGTGCGTGTGTACCCTATCTTGGGATGTCAAGATATAATCAGTCAACTCGACTACGTCATCATTATTGAGCTAAAGGTTCGACATTGTTTTTTTTAATAAAATTAATTAGGATAGGATTTACATATTTATCCCGGGGGAGAGGAAAGCCGATAAGACAGCTTATCCATATGGCGAACCACGCCCTCTCGTCCGGTAACCATTCCAAGTCGGGTATGGGATAAGTTATATTGTTTGTTTTCGGAAGCATGGACTTGGTGGTGGAGGAAGCCGTAACCGACCAGCGGTTACGTGATACACCCAACGACGGCGAGGAGTCCAGCAATCCTCTCGCACATAACCATCCCTGCATGGGATTCGAACCTGCGAACCCACGCAGAGTAACTAGAGGTGCGGTGGCGAGCGTATTCCTAACGCTTAGCACGTTGAGCCACACCAACTGTTGTTAGCGAGTTGGATACAAGAGAGAACCCATTCTTGAAGTTTGAATCCCATCAGAGCATATACTGTTCCTTTCAGTACTTTTTATGCTATAATCTATTTGTTTTGTAAGAATGTGGGAAGGAAAGTAGGTAATTGGGAATATAGTTTTGATAATAGTCTGGCAGGTAAGGAGGGTTGGAAGATAGTGAACTTTGGTTGGGTATATAAGAAGGATGAGTGAGCAGTTAGGTAAGTTGGTTTGCTGGTATTTAGGTTAGTTTGCTGGTAAGTTAATTGATAAGTAGGGCTGTTTATTGGTAGGTTTGTTGGTAGATATGTTGTATTGTAGATCTAAGATCTGAAGCCCGACCCGAAATTCGTGCCGGGTCGGGCCTAATATGTTGATCATTACATTCGGGTCAGGTCGGGCTTCACTTTCGCTGACTTTTTTTAAAAAAATATATGTTTATAAAAAATATATACTAAAACTATGTGTGGATACTAAACTAAGGAATACTTATAAAAGACATGATTTGAATAAAACAGAGAAGAAGCTATAATGAACCTTTTCCCGACCTTTGACCCCCGAAAATATTCTTCATACACTTTACCATTGCAAAATTTTCGCGGCTTATTTTAAGAATCTCGGGTTCGCTTCTGGCTCGGGTCGGGTTTAATACCCACGGGCCTGGATCGGGTCGGGCTGGAATTTTTGGGCCCGATTTTACCTCTATTAGTTGATGGTAGGTAGATTGGTTTGTTGGTAGCCATGTTGGATTGATGGTAAGTAGGTCGGTTTGTTGGTAGCTATGTTGGTTGATGGGAAGTTTGTTTTGGTTGGTTGGATAGTGATAGGTTGGGCGGTTGGTTTGCTGGTAAGTTGGTTGGTAGGCTGTTGGATAGTAGTGGGTTAGTTGTAATGTAGGTTGGTTGGTTTGTTGGTAAGTTGACGGGTAGGTGGATATGTTAATTGGTTTGCTGGTAGTTAGGTTGATTGGCAGGTTGGTGTATGAGTTAGTAGGTTGGATAGTTGGTAGGTTAATTGAAAAATAGTGTAGATTAGTTGGTATGTTGAATGGTTTGTTGGTAGGAAGGTTGATTGGATAGTAGTTAGTTTTTTGGGTTGTTTGTTAGTGGGTTGGTTCGTTGGTAGGTATGTTGGTTTGCTGGTAGGAAAGTTAGTTGGTAGGATGGTAGTAGGTAAGTTCGTACAATGACGTTGTTTAAGGTCATTGGTTCGTAGGCAGGCTGGTTGGTTAGATGATAGGTAGATTGGTATGTTGGTTGGTCTGCTTGTAGGTTGGGTTGGTTGGATAGTTGGTATGTAGGTTGGTAGTTTGGTTGGTGGGTAAGTTGATTTACTGATAGGTAAGTTAGTCGGTAGGTTGGTTTGTTCGAAAGTTGGTTAGATAAATGTAGGTTAGTTGGTAGGTTGATTTGCTGGCGGGAAAGTTAGTCGGTAGGTTGGTTTGCTGGTAGGTAAGTTGGTCGGTTGGATATTAGTAGATTAGTTGGTAGTTAGATAGGTTGGTTGGTTCGTAGGTAAGTTAGGCTGGTAGGTTGGTGTGATAGTAGAAAGTTAGTTGATAGGTTGGTCAGTTTGTTGCTAGGTTCAGAGGTTGGTTGGATTTCTGGTAGGTAATTTGGTTGGTAGACTGATTGAATAGTGGTGTGTAGTTGATAGGTTGGCTTGTTGGTAGATTGATTGAAAGGTATGTCGGATAGTAGTAGGTAAGTTGATAGGTAGGTTAGTTTGTTGGTTGGTAGGTAGGTTGGTTTGCTGGTAGGTATGTTCTGTTGGTAATTAGGTTTGTTTGATAGCAGTAGGTAATAATAGATAGATTTGTTTGTCGGTGGTTCAGTTGGATAGTAGTACGAGAGTTGGTAGTAGTTTGTAGGTAGGTTGATTTGCTGGTGGATATGTTGGTTGGATATTAGTAGGTTAGTTGGTAGGTATGTTGGTTGGTGGCTTGGTTGGTAGGTTGATTGGTAAGTAGGTCGGTTAGGCTGGTAGGTTGGTGTGATTGTAGAATGGTAGTTGCTGGGCAGGTTTGTTTGTTTGTTGATAGATTGGTTGGTCAGTTAATAGGTAGGTGGGTATGTTGGTTGTTTTGCTGGTATGCTTGATAGGTAGGCTAGTTTGCTGTAAGGTAGCTTTGATTGGAAGGTAGGTTGGGGGTTTTATAGTAGTAGTTTAGTTGCTAGGTTGATTCGTTTGTTGGTAGATTTGTTTACTGGTAAGTAAGTTGGTTGGTAGGCTAGTTGGTCAGTAGCAGGTTAGTTGGTAGTTATGTTGGTTGGTGGGCTGGTTGAGTAGTAGTAGGTTAGTTGGGTAGGTTGGTAGTGGTTACGTAAGTGGATATATTCGCTGATCTGTGGATACGTTGGTTGGATAGTTGCTAGGTAGATGGGTATGTTGGTTGATAGTTTGGTTTACTGATAAGCAGCTTGGGTTGGTAGGTTAGATAGTAGTAAGTTAGTTGACAGGTAGGATAGTTTTTTGGTTGGTGGTGAGGTTGGTTTGCGGGTAGGTATGTTTTGTTGTTAGGTGGGTACTTAGTAGTAGGTTAGATAATATGTAGATTGGTTTTTTGGTAGGTTGGTTGCATAGTAAAAGACCAGTTTGTAGGTTGGTTGGATAGTGGTACTTGAGTTGGTAGGTAGGTTAGGTTGGTAGGTTGAGCGATAATAGCAAGTTAGTTTATAGGTAGTTTGGTTGGTTTGCTGGTAGGTAGGTTCGGGTGATAGATTGGTTGGAGATTATTAGGGTAATTGGTAGATGACTTAGTTGATATGTAAGTTGGTTGGTAAGTTAGTTTGTAGGTGGGTATGTTGGTTGGTCTGCTGGTAGGTTGGTTGATTTGATGGATAGGTTGGGGAGTTGGCTGCTTTGTGGGTAGGTTGATTGGTTGGTTTGCTAGTTGATAAGTAGGTGGGCATATTGGTTGGTTTGCTGATAGGTAGGTAGGTAGGCTGGTTGGTTAGTTAATATCTAGGTAGGTGTGTTGGTTGGAAGGTTGGTTTGTTGGTATGTAGGTTGGTTGAATAGTAGTAGGTTCATTGATATGTAGGTTGGTTTGTTGGTAAGTTGGTTGCATAATATTAGGTTAGTTGTTAGGTTGGTTGGATTGTGGTAGGTTAGTTGATAAGTAAGTGGGTGTGTTTCTTGGTAGGTAGGTTGGTTTGCAGGTAGGTAGGTTTGGTTAATCGGATAGTAGAAGATTAGTTGATTGGCTGGTTTGCTGGTAATTAAAAGGGTTTTTAGGAAGATTTAATAGTAATTAGTTAGTAGTTAGGTTGGTTGGTTAGTTAATAGATAGGTGGGTATGTTGATTTGTTTGCTGGTATGCAGGTTGGTTGCATAGTAATAGCTTAGTTGGTAGGTTAGTTGGATAGTAATAGCTTAATAGTTGGTAGGTTGGTTGGATAGTAGTAGGTTAGTTAATAAGTAGGTGGGTATGTTACTCGGTAGGTAGATTGGTTGCAGGTAGGCAGGTTTGGGTAATTGGATAATAGTGGATTAGTAGATAGCTAGGTTGGTAGATTGGTTGGTTTGCCGGTAGGTAAGTTGGTCGATTTGAAGGTTCGATAGGAGTTAGTTTGTTGGTATGTTGGCTGGTTTATAATAGGTGGGTTGGATAATAAAAGATTAGTTGATAGGTAGGTTGGAATGTCGGTTGGTAGGTAGGTTGCTTTGCTGGTAGGTAAGTTTGGTTGGTAGGTTGGTTAGTTAGTTTGTAGTTAGTAGTGTGGATTAGTCGTTAGGTTGATGGGTTGTTTGCAGGAAGGTTTGTTTTATGGTAGTTTGATTTGATAGTAGTGAATTAGTTGATAGGTTAGTTAGTTTGTTGCTATTATCATTGGTTTTCAGGTAGGTAAGTTGGTTGGTAGGCTGATTGAATAGTGGTAGGTAGATTGTATGTTGGTAGGTTGACTCGGAGGCTTGTAGGTAAGTTGGTTGGTATATCGGTTGGATAAGAGTGGATTAGTTGGTTGGTAGGTAGGTTTGTTGGCATGTAGATTCGGCGATAGGCCGAATATTTGATAGGCAGGTCGGTTTTTCTGGTAGGTAGGTTTGGTTGGTAGGTTGGTTTGATAGTAGGAGGTAGGTTAGTTAATAGCTAGGTTGGTTTGTTGATTTGGCGGTTGGCTGAATATTTGATAGGTATGTTGGTTGGTTGGTAGGTATGGGGGATAGTAGTATGCTAGTTGATGGGTAAGTTGGTTTGTTGGTTGGTTTTCTGATAGGTTGGTTGGTTTGATAATCACTAGATAGGTGGGTAAGTTGGCTGGTTTGTAGATAAGTTTGTGGGCAGAATAGTTGATAGGCAGTTGGTTAATATGTTGGTTTGCTAGTAGGCAGGTTTGGTTGGATATTAGTAGTTTAGTTGAAAGGTGGGTTGTTTCGTCGTTTGATAGGTAGGTTGGTTTGCTGGTAGGTAGATTCGGTGGTTGGATGAATATTTGATAGATAGGTTGATTTGTTATTAGATATGTTTGTTTGGTATGTAGGTTGGTTGCATAGTAGTAGGCTAGTTTGTAGGATAGTGGTATGCTGGTTGATGGGTAGGTGAGTATGTTTGTTGGTAGGTTGGTTGGATAGTAATAGGTTAGTTGATAGGTGGGTGGGTGCGTTGGTTGGTAGGTAGGTTAGTTTGCTGGTAGATAGGTTTGTTGAATAGTAGCAGGTTAGTTGATAGATAGGTTGGTTCGCTAGTAGATGGATTGCTTGGTTTGCTGGAAGGAAGGTTAGTTGATTAGTAGTAAGTTGGTTGATAGACTGGTTAAAAAGTTCTGTAGTATAGGTAGGTTGGTTCGCTGGTAGATTGAATGGTTGGAGAGTCGATAAGTAGTTGGTTGATAAGATGATTGGTTAGTTTGTAGAATAGTAGTAAGCTGGTTGATGGGTAGGTGAGTATGTTTGTTCGTAAGTTGGTTTGGTAGTAATAGGTTAGTCGATAGGTGGGTGGGTGCGTTGGTTGATAGGTTGGATGGATAGTAGTAGGTTAATTGGTAGGTAATTTAGTTGGTGGGTAAATGGGTTGGTAGGTTAGTTTATAGATATGTTGGCAAGTTGACAAGTTTGTGGGTAGGTTGGTTTGTTAGTTGATAGTACTGTAGATTAGTTAATAGGTTGATTGGTTTGTTTATAAACTTTATGGAAAGGTTTCTTTGATGGTAGGTTGGTTGTGAGTAGTAGTTTATTTCATAGGTTGGTTTGTTTGTTGACAGGTTGATTGAATAATAGTATGTGAGTTGATGAGTACGTGGGTATGTTGCTTGGTAGGTAGGTTGGTTTGCAGGGTTAGTAGATTCGGGTAATTGAATGGTAGTAGGTTGGTCGATAGCTGGGTTGGTAGGTTTGCTGGTAGGTACGTTTTTGGGTAAGAAGGTTGGATAGTACTCAGTTAGTTGGTTGGTTGGGTAGTAGTTTCTTTGTTGGTAGGTTGTTCAGTTGATTGTTAGGTGGGTATGTTCTATGTTGGTTGGTTTGCTTGTAAGTAGGTTGTTTGGATAGTAGAGTAGATTAGTTGGTAAGTGGATTGGTTTGTTTATAAAGGTTATAGAAAGGTTGTTTCAATGTAGGTTGGTTTGTTAGTAGTAGTTTAATTGATAGGTTGATTTGTTTCTTAGTAGGTTAGTTGGTGGGTAAGTTAGGTGATGGGTAGGTTGGTAGTTGATAGGTAAGTGGATATATTGCTTTGTTTGTGAGTAGGTTGGTTGGATAGTTGATAGATAAATGGGTATGTTGGTTTATAGTTTGGTTTACTGGTAGGCAGCTTTAGTCGGTAGGTTGAATAGTAGATTAGTTGATAGGTAGGTTAGTTTGTTGGTTGGTAAGTAGGATTTCTTAGTAGGTAGGTTCGTTTGATAGTAGTAGGTTAGTTAATAGGTAGATTGGTTTGTTGGTTGGTTAGATATTAGTACTGGATTTTTTATGTTGGTTGGTAGGTAGGTTGGTTTGCTGGTAGGTAAGTTAGTTGGTAAGTTGGTTAGATATTAGTAGGTTAGTGGTTGGTTGGTAGGTAGGTTGGTTTGCTGGTAGGTGTGTTGGATAGTAGTAGGTTATTTGGTAGGTAAGTTAGTTGGTGGGTAAGTTAGTGGGTAGGTTAGTTGATAGGTAGGTGGGTATGTTGGTTGGTTTGCTGTAGGTTGATTAATTTGTTAGTTGATAAGTATGTTGTGAAGTCAGCCGGTTTGTGGGTAGGTTGGTCGGTTGGGTACTTAAAGAGTAGTTGGTTAGTAGGTTGATTGGTTAGTTGATAGGCTGGTAAATATGTTGGTTGGTTTGTTAGTCGGTAGGTTTGTTAAATGATTGATAATTAGGTGGGTGTGTTTGTTGGTAGGTCGATTTGTTGGTAGGTAGATTGATTGAATAGTAGTAGATTCATTGATAAGTAGGTTGGTTTATTGGTAGGTTGGTTGCATGGTAATAGGTTACTTGGTAGGTTGGTTGAATAGTAGTAGGTAAGTTGATAAGTACGTGGGTATGTTGCTTGGTAGGTAGGTTGGTTTGCAGTTGGGTTGGTTCGGGTAATTGGATAGTGGTAGGTTAGTCGATAGTTAGGTTGGTTGATTTGCTGGTAGGTAAGTTGGTTGGTGAAATTGTTGGATAGTAGTTAGTTTGTTGGTAGGTTCGTTGGTTTGTTAGTAAGTTGGTTGGTTTGCTGGAAGGTGAGTTGGTTTCTAGTAAGGTTAGATAGTTGTTGGTAGGTTGGTTGGTTTGTTGGTACTGGTAGTTAGGTTCGTTTGATAGTAGTAGGTTAGTTGATTGGTAAATTGGTTTGCAGGTAGGTAGGTTGGCGTAATTGGATAATAGTAGATTAGTTAATAGCAAGGTTGGTTGGTTTGCTGGTAAGTAAGTTGGTTGGTTGAAAGGTTCGATAGTAGTTAGTTTGTTGGTGGAATGGTTGGTCCATTAGTAGGTTGGTTGGTTTGCGGTTAGGTGAGTGGGTCTGTGGAAAGGTTGGATAGTAGTTAATTTGTTGTTAGGTTAGCTTGTTTATTGATTGGTAGGTGGGTATGTTGTTGTTTAGCTGGTAGGTGGATACCTTGGTAGACTGATTGGTTAATTTATAAACTTTATAGAAAAGTTGCTTTGATGGTTGGTTGGTTTGATAGTAGTAGTTTAGTGGATGGGTTTGTTTGTTTGTTAGTAGGTTGGCTTGCTGGTAGGTAAGTTGGTTAATAGGACAATAGCAGATTAGTTGGTACATAGGCTGGTTGTTAGGCCCGTTGAATAGTAGTAGGTTAGTTGGTGGGTAGGTTGGTAGTTGAAAGGTAACTAGGTATGTTGGTTTATAGTTTGGTTTACTGATGGGCAGCTTTGGTTGGTATGTTGAATAGTATTAGATTAGTTGATAGGTAGGTAGGTTAGTTTGTTGGTTGGTAGTCATTTGATTTTTTGGTAGGTAGGTTCGTTTGATAGTAGTAGGTTAGTTAATTAATATCAAGCAACATACCCACGTACTTATCGACCCACCTACTACTATTCAACCAACCTACCAACCAATCAACCTACCAAATCACGTAACACTATCAAACAAACATAAAAATAATTTATTACTATGCAACCAATCTCCCAAAAAAACAATCTACCTATCAACTAACCTACCACTATCCAACGAACCTACCTATCAGTACCAACAAAATCTACCTACCAGCAAACCAACCTACCAACAAGCTAACTACTATCCAACCTACTTACCAAGCAACAACAACAAAATCTACCTACCAGCCATCTAATCAACCTAGCTATCGACTAAACTACTACTATTCAATTACCGAACTAACCCACCTGCAAACCAACCTACCTATCAAGCAACATACCCATGTACTTATCAACTCACCTACTACTATTCAACCAACCTACCAACTAACTTATTACTATCCAACCAACCTACCAATAAACCAACATACTTATCAATAAACCTACTACTATTCAACCAATCTACCTACCAACAAACACACCCGTCTACTTATCAAGTATCTAACAAATCTGCCTACTAGCAAACCAACCAACATACCCACCTACCTATCAACTAACCAACCAACCTAACTACAAACTAACCTACTAATATCTAACCAACCTACCAACTAATTTACCTACCAGCAAACCAACCTACCTACCAACCAACATAAAAACTCAAGTACTAATATCTAACCGATCTACAAACTAATCTATTACTATGCAACCAATCCTCCAACTAACCAATCTACCTATCAACTAACCTTCTACTATCAAACGAACCTACCTACCAGTACCAACAAAATCTACCTACCAACAAACTAACCAACTTACCAACAAACTGATTACTATCCAACCTTGCTAGAACGAACCCACCTACCAGCAAACAAACCAACTAACTAATAAACCAACCAACCTACCAACAAACTAACTGCTATCAAACCTTTTTACCAACCAACTTACGACCAATAAACCAACCTACTTGTCAATAAACCTACTACTATTCAACCATTCTACCTACCAACAAACACACTCACCTACTTATCAACTATCCAACAAACCTACCTACCAGCAAACCAACGAACATACACACTAGCCTATCAACTAACTTACCAACCAACTACTTATCAACTACCCAACCAAACAACCTACCCACAAACCAGCCAACTTTCCAATATACTATTAACCAACCTACAGTAAACCAACCAACATACCCATCTACCTATCAACTAACCAACCAACCTATCAACTGTCAACTAACCTGATCCCAAACCAGTCAACTTTTCAACCTATCTATCAACTATCAAATCTACCAACCTACAGCAAACCAACTAACATACCTACCAAATAGCGTACTACTATCCAACAAACTTAACTACCGGCCAATCAGCCAATTACATACTATCAAACCAACCAACCCACCAGAAAACCAACCAACATACCCACCTACCTACTAACCAAACCTACCTACCAACCAATAAACCAACATACCTATTAACTAACTTGCTACTATCACACCATCCCACCAAACAAACCTACCTACCAACTAACCTGCTATTATCCAATTAACTTACCTACCAGAAAACCAATGAACCAATTTACCAACTAACTTACATACAAGCAACACTTAACACTATCCAACAAACCAATCTACCTATTAACTAACCTTCTACTATCAAACGAACCTACCTACCAGTACCAACTAACCTACCTACCAGCCATCCAACCAACCTAGCTATCGACTGAACTACTACTATTCAATTACCGAACTAACCCATCTAGATATTAGTACTTGAGTTATTATGTTGGTTGGTAGGTAGGTTTGCTGGTAGAAAAGTTAGTTGGTAGGTTGGTTAGATATTAGTAGGTTAGTTTGTAGTTAGTGGTTGGTTGGTAGGTAGGTTTGCTGGTAGGAAGGTTCAATTGGTAGGTGTGTTGGATAGTAGTAGGTTATTTGGTAGGTAAGTTAGTTGGTGGGTAAGTTAGTGGGTAGGTTAGTTGATAGGTAGGTGGGTATGTTGGTTGGTTTGCTGTAGGTTGAATAATTTGTTACTACCCACTAGATAGTAACAGGTTAGTTGGTAGGTAAATTGGTTGATAGAAAAGTTGGATAGTAGTAGGTTAGTTGATAAGTAGGTTGGTTCGTAGATTCGTTGACAGGTTGGTTGGATTAGTAGTACGTTAGTTGGTAGGTTGGTTTGTAGGTTCGTTTGCTTGTAAGTAAGTTGATTGGTAGGCTGGTTTGAATCAACTATTAGATTGAATAGCATTAGGCTAGTTAATAGGTAGGTTTGCTAATAAGTCGATTGGTTGGTTGGTGGGCAGGTTGTAGGTGGGTTTGGTAATTTTTATATCGGTTGTTCCGTAGGTTGATTGTCAGTCAGTTTTTAGTTGGTACGGTAAAAGATTATTAGATTAGGTTGTTTGGTGTGTAGGTTGCTTGGTAATTTTTTTTTATTGGTTGATAGATTGATAAATGTGTTTGTCTAGTGATTAGAATCTAGGTTAGTAGTTAAGTTGATAAGCTAGTGAGTTAACAAGTCCTTGTGTTGATTGGTTGTGGATTTAGTTTGTTGTTTAGTAGATAGTTGATTTATTAATACAGTAATAGGTTGATTTTTTCTCTGGTTCATCAATTGACTTGTTTATGAGCTTGGTAAGTTGGGGGTGTGTTTGAAGGATTGTTAGATAAATGTAAAGAAGCGTTAGATGATTTGTTTTTGAGTAACTTTGTAGAATAGTTGTTTGGATGTTTGGCTGACTAGATGGTTGGCAGATTGATACATAAGCAGGTTGGTTGTTAAGTCAGTTATTTGTTGGTTGATTGGTAAGTAGCTTAGTTTGTTGCTTGGTGGCGGGATGCTTGGTTAGTTGGCGGATTGGCTCTTAGGAACGCAAGTTGCTTGGTAAGGAGGTTAGAAAGTAGGTTGGATTTGCAGGGTAAATTGTAGGTTAGTAAGTAGCCTATGTGTGTTGGCTGGTGGTAGGTTGTTTGGTAGATAGGTTGTTAAGCTTGTGAGTAAGCAGGTTGGCTGATTGGTAAATGTGTTGGTTGGTTGAGAGGCTGGGAGATGAGTTGGTCGGTTGGTTAGTTTGTTAGTAAGTAAATTTATAGTTTGGTTGGTGATTAGGTCGGTTTGTATGTAAGTTTGGAGGTTAGTTAAGTGTCAGGTCGGTTAGTTTGTTGGTTCACAAGTAAGTTGGTTTATGAGGTCATAGTTAGGGTTGGGCATTTTCGAATACCTGATGATTTCAGAATCGAATTAAATAATTTTTTCGAATCGAATCTTGAAAGGTATGAAATTGTATGTAACTTTCTTAGTATTTTAGTTCCTCCAGACACATAAGTTACTGAAAACATAGAATACAGTACTGACAATAAAAAAAACACGTTTTCATCAATACCTCAATACAGAAAAGAGTCATGAGTCAGAATTGTGTTGACAAAATATGGCTTCGATGAAAAAAAAATTGAGAAATTTACCTCGACCATTGGCGGAAAAAGTAAAACAAGATGGCGGCGATTCGAACATTTGCTCTAAACCATTTCGATTTATTTACTATTCGATTCGAAATGCCCAGCACTAGTCATGGTTGGTTGATTGGTATTTTGAGAGGTATGTCAGGTCCGATAATACCCACTTTCAATTACTGAAAATTTGAAATGATTGTTTGATCAGTTATGAAAAGCAATATGCGATAAGACTGTAGCAAACAGAGTTGTTACATTGAACATTTTGGGAGCATAGAATGTCATCTCTCCACTTCCTTGTTTCACCAACTTTCCCCAACACAAGAAGACTTGGCCTCACTTCCATATTACAAGTAATCATCAGCCCACATCTGAATATCATCGATTATATTAAAAAAGAACAAAGACCTTTGACAACAAATACAACACGAAGAGCAAAAAAAAAAACAATGTTTAAATATATGAATACGAGGTTCACACATACACGTACAATAAAGCTGAACACCAAGTTTGCTGAAAAGATCGCCGGACAAGTGTGATGGAATATATAAAGTTTCTAATAATTATAAAAAAACAGTAAAAGTTTTGGGTAATAAATAAGGTTCCATGGGACTCAAGAGCAAAAGTAATAGCATACAAAAGTTTTTTCTGCAAGTGGTGTAAATTTGAAATCCAATGGTGAACCAGTTAGGGAGAAAAGCAATACCCAACAATAGGCGATTCAACTGTAGCGCTCCATGTACAAATAGAGTTGTTACATTGAACATGTTGAAAGCATAGAATTTCATCTCTTTATCGACTTTACTTAGCACAAGGGAGACTGACCGACCTACTTCACTTCAAATGCACAAGTAATCAACACACACCTGAACATTATCAATTATATTAAAAAATGACTTTTACAATAGACGCAGCAAAATGTAAAATACAACACAATACGCGAAAAAAGGGGACAGTCAAAGATATGGATACAAAGTCTGAACATAGCAGTGGCTGAGCACAAAGTTTGGTGAAAAGCATGGCAGCTAGGCGTGATGAAACGACAGTGTTCCATTTTTCATTACAAATTAAGGTCCCATGGTACTAGAAACATAAGTCGAGTTGGTCGTCCTCATTCTAAAAATAATTTAAAAGATATACTCAACAATAACGATCAAAATGTTGTACTCCATGTACAATGGCGTGATAGAATAATAAAGTGTTTTATATTTCATGAAAAGTGCTCCCAATGAATAAAATAAAACAGTACAACTTTGGGTCCAATGGTACTGGAAAACGAAAGTATAGGCATCTTAGCGTCTCCAGCCAAATCTCAATTAAAGATAACTTAATGATCCAAATGTTGTACTCCCATGTACAAAGAACAATATTGTGGGGCTAGAGTTATTACATTGAACATGTTGAAAGCATTGATTGTTATCTATCTCTCCACTTCCTTGTCTCATCAAATTAACCAGCACAAGGAAACTTGCCATCAAGACTCACCTTCAAATTAACACACATTTGAACAACACCTATTATATTAAAAAAAGAACTTTTACAATAGCTGCAGCAAAATGTAAAATACAACACGATAGCAAAAAAAGGTGCAAGGGTTAAATAAGTAAATGAATATGAAGTTTACACATGCTGGTATGGCGAGGCTTAAGCAGTGACCGAGCGAGCACCATGTTTGCTGGAAAGATTAGGGAACAAGCATGATTGAATGAATACAAGACATAAAGTTGTAAAGGTTAGCAACCTGTCACAGTAGACAGTAGTAATTTTGATAACCTCATTTCAGATTAAAATGAATTCCTTGAAAGCCTACAGAAATTTTTTAAATAAATAGAAGTAATAGTCTTCTAGCAAAAAATACAATCTTTCACCACTGAAAATTTCAAAGGAATTGGCCCAACAAGAATCCTAACGACATAACAATAACGATCCATGAAATGAAACAGCATCATTTCGGGTAAAGCAATAAGGTCACATAGGACTCAAGAACAAAAGGAACAGCAATTCTAGCAACCTCAGCCATCTTCAGAAGGAGGTCACTAGCCCACTGGGCTAGAGTAACATGTGAGGCCTTTTTTATAGTGGTATTGCAAAGATGGCTGATGAAAAAGTTAGTTATCGCTTCATGTTAGAATACATATGAACAAAAATTAATAATTGCGAATGCGAGAGACAAATTCTACACTGGAAGATCGTGATTTGTGATGTTTCGATGATTTTTTTCTGTGTTTCTTTGATTTGTGATTGTGATCATCTTCATGAGAAGATCTAGATTCACGGTGATGTTTCGTGAGGCTGTCCGATTCACCATGATGTCGTGATCTTTTTTTGTGAGACTTTCGTGAGTGTTTCTTCTTTTTATGTAAAGATGAACTTCTATGCCGCTGAGGTTCTTTAGCATTTGAATTCACCAAAAACTGTTCATGAGTTCGTGAATTTCTCTGTGAATTCAAATCACTAGAATGAGATCGTATTCTTTCACGATTTTCCGAGCTAGATGAAGAAGTGAAGCTATAATTTGGTGAATTCAATTCACCGTGAATCTGAGGAGATTCTTGGTTGTTTTCAAAATCATCTCTTGAACGGCTACGCTGTGAATTTTCCACTTCATAGGGCTTCGCAGAATAAATTTCCAACGGTGTTCGTTTTGTTTCCATTCCCACATCGATCTCCGAGTCTGAATCCGAACTATATAGCGGAATTCCTTTCATTCCAGGTATTTCAAAATTAATCGTAACTTTTCCTTTTTCGAAAATTTTCTTCGGGTTCTGCTTGTCAGCACTTTGTGATGTCACAGAATTGCTTGCAGTTTGTAATGAATCCATTGCATTGTCTGATGACATCATAGGAGATAAAATCACAGGAGTTGATGATGTCATAAGTGGGGTTGGTGATGTCACAGGCCGAGTTGGTATTGGCATAGCTTCAGGTGAGTGATCACTTGGTGAAATAAATGGTTCACCAGAGAATTCTGTGTCATCGACAGGAGTTACCGTGGCAATAGAGGGTATTGTGACATCATCATTGCTATGGGAACGAGATGCGTTTCGTGCTCGATTCAAAAAATCTCTCGTTCTTTGTAAAACGTCTCTGTGACTATATGATCCAGTGGATTTCCGACGACGATTTCTGAAAATTAGGAAATTGACGGTTATGGTATTTAGTCCAAGAATCTCGTATCAGAGTGATCACTAGGGTGGGCACGGTTTTTGGATCAGGAGCCAAAAATTTAGCCCACCTAGACAGGTGGGCCATGTAAGTGTGACGTAAAAAGTTATGTTTTATTTTCAGTGTTACAAAAGCAAAAAGTGGAAAACAATAAGTCTCGCGCCAAGAGTAAAATTAATCGCAATCTCAGCAAATTCCTTGAACTATTTTAAACTATAACATCAAAATTTAGTTTCAGTTTGGTTGTGGCAGCATCAGGCAGGTCAGATTGAATTCACGACAGGTCTGATTTGGCCCGTGGGCTGTAACTTGCCCATGCCAGACGTATCAGCTAAGTGTATTGGTATTTCAGGTTGCACATCCTGGGTTCGATTGGGATGCCGAGCTAGAAAGACTCAAGTCACTTCAAATTATAAGAAGCTCCACACCTACAAGAGACTGCTTGTAAAGAGCCTTGTTTGGAGCAAAGATTGTGAATGAGCGGCGTATATCAACAAATATCTCAAAGTATCTGGCAAAGTCGGTTCAATTTACAAGGCCTCTTATAAGAATGCCTATTATTTATTAATTACCGGTACCCAGTAACCAGTGATTATATTCTAATTGGGTATTTAAAAAAAAATACAGACACATGGTAGCAAAATTTTGGTTTTTCAGAAATTGAATGGAAGCTGTTTTGGCTATACTTAAACTAGCCTGAGTTACAATTCACCAAAAACGTTTAAAACCCCTGGTCTAAAGCTATGTTTGGTGTAAAGTAATACATACTTTGAATCGGGATTCCTTTCATCTGAAGATGACTCTTCACTGCTGGAAGATGACGACGATGATGATGTCACAATAGGCTTAGGTTTCTTGTTTCTGTCCTCATAATAGCCCCCTCTTGTGCTTGGTCCTGGTTGGTCTTCATCTGTTGAGCTTATGTTTATAAATGCCTCAGGGGTACGAAGGTGGGGGGGTTTCACATACCTGAAAAAAATTAACCCCATTACTCACTGTGTCTTAATACAATCAAAGCCTACAATTTTACAATTCGAAGAAATAATGCGAAACACCTCTTATCTGATTACACAAAACAATGCTCCAATTTTAGCTGAGGGAATAAAATGGAACACATTACCTAGATTAAGGGTTATCAAACTTTTGGTGTTATGGAGCACGTGATGAGGGGGTATAAGGCAGACATTGGCAAACTCCAGCCCGTTGGGTAATTCAATCTGGCCAGCCTGATGTTGCCACAACCAAACTAAAACCAAATTTTGATATGTTTTGGCTAAAATAGCTCAAGGAATTTGTTGAGCTGGCGATTAAATTTAGTTTTGGCACGAGGCATATTGTTTTCCATTTATGCTTTGTAACACTGTAAATTTTGTTTATGAAATGTAACTTTTTGCGTCACACTTACATGGCCCGCCCGACTAAGTGGGAAAATTTTTTTGGTTCCAGGTTCAAAAATCTTGCTCACCCCTCATAAGTGTGGGAGACACACATGGCAGTTTTTGGCAGTGTGAACACTTTTGGAACCTCAGGATTTATGAAAGCCACTTTTTTCAGCCTCCAGTAGGACTCACTAGCTGGTAACACTGCTTCATCAAAAACTTACTTGACGAATTCAATCTCACTGTCTTCTGAATCAGAATTCACAGAAGCCGAGTCATGCTTTTGCGACTCTGCACTATTTTCTATCTTGACCTCCATAGGTCTTTGATCATCTGCCGTAGATTCAGCGTTACTTCGCGATGTTCCGGCTTCTGTCGGATGATAATGAAGCAAAACTGGACTTCTGCGTCTGTAATCACTGTCTGATGGACCTAAGAAAACGAAACATTATTTTTCACATTATATAGGGTGTCCATAAAGTCTTACATTTTTAAAATTGCGAAGGGAGTTTATCGATACCATATTGTTTTTGGCCTTCAAAGATGTATTAAATGAAGTAAAATACTTGGACACCCTTAACAAGGTAACAAGAACTCACTCAGTATTAAAGGGAATAATCCCAAGCACGGGGCTACAGGCCACTAAAATGCCATGAATTGATAAGACTGTAAATGAATGTAGTGTGGGATCGCGTTGCTTTCTGGGTATAAATACTGCAATGCCGATCTCTAAAGATACTACTAAAAGAAGGAAAATCGGGATAAAATTATAACCTGAGCCTAACCTGGTACCCACACTACGGGAGTACCCACTTTAGTAAATATGTAAGCGGGAGATTTACGTTCCGTAATCGTCGTCAATCTCTTAATTTTTAAAATAAATCATCATGTCATAGAAAATCCACTGGATAACCAACCTGGTTCCTGTTCCTTGTCGCTTGAATCAGACGAAATCACGATGACTTCTGGTGGGTCTGGTTCACGGATGGTTTCAGATCCACCAAACGAAACGGCTTTGACCAATTTACGAGATTCTTCCAATCTTCGACGTCGAGAATGGCGATCAAAACTGTAAAATGATAAAAACGGTGAAGATGGTCCAGTGCAGTTGTTTTCCCCGCACCAAGATGGCGCACAACCTGAATTCAGGTTTTGTATCAGGTTAGGGTTCAGGTTATGCGACATCTTGGTGCGCATACTTCAGGAGCACCCGATTAACTATTGCACAGAGGAACCTATGTAGTGTTTCATTCGGCGTTCCGCTTCACCATAATAGCTGAAAACCACCAATCTATTTCAGGGGTTCCCAAATGTTTGGTCTTATGTAGCCCATGAAGAGGTTGGCTATTACCGTATTTGCTCGTTTTGTAGCCCGGGCCCATATTTTTTTCAACCAACTCACTAACCGGGCCCTTATTCAAGCACGGGCGCTTGGTATTTTCGATCGTTACAATAATTAATATATTGTTATTTCCCGTTCTCAAGTATGATTTAAACTAGAATAACGAAAATTTTGACTCTGTCGTTTTTCGTTCAATTACAGACAAACAGAAAGTTCAAGTGTTTAATAAACAATGAACAAATGACCGCCGGCTTATCGATCAAGCGGGGTGTATCCTTCGCTCTGACTCAATAGCGACACCACATGTCCCATCACTAATTAATTAACAACTCGCTCATTATACGACATAATTCATCAAAAAACAATAGCCTTCTGGTCCGATATATGATGAATGCACATGCAAAATTTGGAGCAGATTCAATCTCGCTTTCGTGAGATATCGCGTGCGTCTAACAGATAGACAGACAAACACCTATCAAAATACTTACCGATCGAGATTGAGAAGTAACAAAAATAGGATATAAAAAGGATAGTAACCAAACTACAGATACTAATAACTTACTGTCTTCTGTAGACTTCCATCCGATCATAATGTCTCGCTGATGAACCACCGGGACGATGTAAATCTATTGATTGATGAACCAGCGGGGCTTCTACCTCACGACTGAAAAAAAAAAGAAGAAATTGGATGATAAAAAATTTTCTGTACAATGAAAGCAAGATACAGCTATTGTTACGACAGATGCCTGTTCATAGATGAATTTATGAGCAATTCCTGTTTTTACGCATTAAAATTGAAGTCGTTCGAGGACCACAAAAAAATTGTCGCAATTTGCCGACCACAGTTTTTTTTTTTGAAAGGCTAGTAAATAGACTTATCAAACTTATGTAGGACATTTCTACTTCTTATAATGAATATTTATAATATAAAGTTTTATGTGAAATTTTCGGATTACGGAGCTGGGATACTTTTCATGTGAAAACCATGGGGGGAGAAACCCTCCTTTCCATAGATGAAGAGGGCAGATGGATTCCGTTTCATGGAGAGGAGGAAAGAAGAGCTTTAATTAAAATAGGCAAAGGAAGAAATTTAGTAAAAAAGGTGAAACCACCGATTTTGCATTAAGAGATAGGGAGGTGGGGGGACCTGGAATCGTTTTTATACATAGAGAGGAATAAGGAACATTAATTAAACTAGTCAAAGAAAGGAATTAAGCAAAAAAAGAAGGTTTGAACTGCAATAATACTCACTCAATTGTCGGTGGTCTGTTCATGTATCTCATCATGCGGGAATATGGAACATTCCACTCTGGAGCCGCAACGGGGAAGTCCCGGGGAGGGGGAGGAGTAGGGTAAGCATCATACGCACGATTACTTGATCTTGGGTAACTCAATGTTGATGTTGAACTGGATGGGGGGTACGGGGCATTGGATGGGGGATACGTTGTCCCCAAATCTTCCCCCCATGAAGTATTGGACAGCATGACAGATTGGCTAGTGGGTTCCCCTGTAATAAAAAAAATAATAATTTTAATTCAGTAAATTTTTATTTTATGTAAAAAATTTGAATAAAAATCGTGCAACTTGGGAAACGCCAGACGACGGTGTGGCTCATCATTAGGAATACGCTCGACACCACACCTCTGATTACTCTGTGTGAGTTCGCAGGTTCTAATCCCAGCCGGGGATAGTTATGTGCGAGATGATTGCTGGACTTCTTGCGCCGTTGGGTGCTTCACGTAACCGTTGGTTACGGCTTCCTCTACCATCAAGTTGAATGGTAATCGGACGAGAGGTCGTGGTTCGCCAAAAGGTTAAGTCGTCACATCAGCTTTTCTCTCCCCACATGATAAATATGTAAATCCTATTTGAAATAGATTGTGCTGTTAGTTTCGAAGCAAAATTTTTTTTTTACAAAACAACAATTTAGTAAACTCGGTTCCAAACTATGTCCACTTGGTGTCCAAAAAAAACTAACCAGGGACGTTATTTGCTGCATCCGGACTTTCCTCCCATCTGATAATCCTGGTGGGGTTTCTACTTCGCCTCCTTCTTGGAACAGTAACAGAATCTCTACTGCCCCCACCTGACCGTCGTTGTGATTCTTCGCTCGTAGATGTAGAATCATATTGAGCATGCCTGCATGATGAATCGAGTTAGTTTTGAGCAGGTTCATGTCTATGAGTCATCCTCGCATATAGGCCGAGTTTAAAACGCAAAAAAAAGTGGTCAGCCGATAGGAACATAACTCTGATCGCATTAAAAAATCGGCCTGTACTCGAATATATTTGATCGCATAATAATGGTTTTCATTTCATTAATTCTCTTTCAGGGGGTTGGCTTATATGTGAGACCAGCTCATAAGCGAGGCTGAGGGAGCAGGCAATAAATACAGGCTCTGAGTTATGAGCCATTTGAAAAGCAACATTGGATGAGACTCACAGATATGGGTTGATATATATTTCCACACTGGAGTCCGAATTCAAGTTGGGGAAGATCAAGTTTAGCTCTGAGCATCAAGAAATGGAGTAGCCAGGGGGGTTTGGGGGGGAGAACCCGCATTTTGAAGAATTTTTTTATACCCTCGGGACTACTTGAAAACTCACATTTTTAATGGTCTTCGGCAGTATCCGCAAGCTATTATGGTCCAACTTGGACCTTCTTTAAAAATTCCCTTTTTTTAAATTTTGTCTCTTTAATTGGTTATCATTGGTGACTGGCCTAGTTGGATAAGGTGTGACATTTCCATTTGTGAGTCTATTTTTTGTAACTGCAGAAATGTAATTGCCCAATCCCATAACTGTAATAAAATGAAATATACCTACTAACTAACCTATCATATTGCACCATATCGTATGGTGATTTAGCAAAAGACACAAATTCATGAACAAATTGTGCGGTGTGTTCCAGCATATACGGTTGTATCGTTGAATAAAAAGTCGGTGATGTCATCCCAATTGTTGTCACAGCGGACATTATTAGGTCTCGAACACGTCTGATCAAAAGCCTGGAATACAAGATAGAATTTTACAAGGAAAAGAGTGCGCCCAAAGTATGTGCACGAAGATGGCGCACAACCTGAACATAGTATGCGTACCAAGTTAGGATTCAGTTTGTGCGTCATCTTGGTGCACATACTTCCGGAGCGGCAAAAAATCTGCTCAAAGCAATGTCTGGCGCACTCACTCAAAAGCAGAAGTTTTTGCACCAAGTTACTGGCTGCAAATAAAATGACGAGATCTAATTAGACAAAAGCTATTTTATTTGATGCTCCAAAGTATGTGCACCAAGATGGCGGACACCGGAACATAGTATGTGTACCAGGTTTAGGGTTAGGCCATAATTTTATTTCAATATTTCTTATTTTAGTTCTATTGCGAGTTCGGTGACTAGCCAAGTGACTCCAATAGTATTTGTACCTAAAATTATGCCCTAACCCTAACCTGGTACACATACTTCTAGAGTACCTTTTATTTACACACTTTAGTCAATTTAACTTCTAAATTTTAGTCAGAAAACAGCTCAAAAAGTATCATTTTCTTTGTAATTTTTTTTCTATCATTCAATTCAATTTTATGAATATATGGCCTGTATATCATGAAACCCTAGAGTTAAGATGTTAAAATCCTAGAGAGGTCCAGAATGGGAGCTCCCGAAGTATGTGCACCAAGATGGCACACAACCTGAACATAGTGTGTGTACCAGGCTAGGGTTCAGTTGTGAGTCATCTTGGTACACATACTTCGGAAGGGCCCCAGAATAAATTGAACATTTGAATCAATGTGAAAATATTCAATATTTTTTATTATTTGAAAATAATTAAAAACAGTCTTCATATTAAAAATAATCATTTGAGCAACTGAAGTATCACAGTATGACGGAAAACGCAGTAGGCTGAATTATATTAAGAGGACAGGGACGTCCTGAGCAATTTGAATATTCAAATCTACTCATATTTAATTAAATACACGCCCAGAATCTCCGCCGACAGTTGAGGCCTGCACTCAAGCTATCGGGTACTATCCATAGAAATGACGACAGCATGATCAAGTAAGCGGGCTACAAAAACAGCCAGTTCATTTTAAGCGCTGCATGTTTCTGGTAGACATTCTTGCATGAGTGATATATAGCTAATGATTAAAATAATGTTCATTAAAATCCCTATGACTTCCCCAGTTCAGATAGTATCGAGGCGAAAGACAACTTGTTCGAAAGAGTATTTCCTTCTGCTGAAGGTAGCGTTCTTGTAATTTTCGACTTGATTGACGAGGAAACGGCGATAAATTGACAAAATATGACATACACAGACACCATTTAAGTTTGGGCAAGTACGATAGAGCATATATTACGTACCAAATACAAGTTTCGTTGCTGCCAAGCTTCAGGATAAAAAAGCTGAATATTGTGTGTCTTGCCTGACAAACAATAAATTTTGCAACATGCAGAGTTATATTGTCTCACTCCAAAAGCAGAGTGTTTAATTTTAAAAGAAATTTTCATTTAAAAAGAATTCATTCAATTTATAAAAGCTGCAATCCTACCTGTTATGAGCACCATAAAGAACAGTCAATTCTCTTCTTAACCAAGGTTCAAGTCTGTGCATTTGACTCGGATTTTGACGATAAAATTCAGCGGAAATATCTCGAACTCTGTTCCCAGTATCAACACGATGAACCTGGATGAAGAATTGTATCAGTTTTAAATTTATCTATGCTTACAAAATGACTTGACATGTTTACCTGGTCATAACAGAAGGATATGAAAACACAATGACAAATTTTAAAAATAATTGAATATGTCCGCATTTCCCAAATGGAGAGGGAATTCCCCAGGAGGAAATTTGCATGAAGAAGTAGATTAAAGCAACGTTTTAAGGTACTCCTGTAGTATGTGAACCAAGATGGCAGACACTAAAGCGTAGTATGTGTACCAGGTTAGGGTTAGGCCATAATTTCAGGTACAAATACTACAGGAGTCATCCTGCTAGTCCCTGACCTCTTCATAGAACTAAAATAAGGTATATTGGAATAAATATATTTTACCTCTAACTTGGTACACGTTCCGGTGTCCGCCATCATACTACAGAAGTACCATATAATCAGTAAATGTCTCCAAACAAAGTTAAGGCAGGAGTTACGGACATAGTTATTTCAGAGGAGAGAAAAGATAATAGGACCGCTGGATTCTTGTTAAAAGTTAAATCTGAAATATAAAAACAAAATTACCTTTTTTTTGTTCCAGTAATGCATTCTTCTCTCCCGTATGAGACCTACATTGCTCAAAGCTTCTCGGGCAGCCAGGCTGTTCTCACGTCTTCTGAAATAATATTTAATCAATATAATATAAATAGAAATAGTCTCGAGTTGAAATACAAGGCTTACTCCAAAACTGACATGGGCAAACTAAACTAATTCAATCTGCCTGCCGGATGCTGCCACAACCAAACAAAACCAAAACCACCTTTGCTTTCATACCTCTGTAAATATTGTTCATAAAATGTAACTTTTACGTTACACTTAAATGGGCCGCCAGTCTAGATGGGCAAAATTTCTGTCTCACGATCCAAAAACCTTCCCCACCTCTGCTCTAAAACCACAAAGATAAGGCCACAAATAACAGAGTTTCCATGAATAGTTGGGGAAGAAAAAAAAAATCGAAAATTTGTGGAGAGAGAAATTTAAAAAAAATTTAGGAAACCACAAATTTCTCTCTCTGCCTATTTCAGGACTCTTATTTTGGCGCTCCATAAGTATGTCAACCAAGATGGCGGACACTAGAACATAGTATGTGTACCAGGTTAGGGTTGGGCCATTATTTTATTTCAATTTTCCTCATTTCAGTTTGGGGACTAGCCAAGTGACGGCCGTAGTATTTGTACCTGAAATTATGGCCTAACCTAAACCTGGTACACATCATATGTTACGGTGTCCGCCATCTTCATTCACATACTTTGGGAGTAGCCTTCATTCCTCCATCCTTATACGTAAGAAAGGGAGGATTTCGTTCTATATCCACAGGTTCTCAACACTTGACATGGTATCACCAACTTATATTATCAGTAAACATGAAGACACACTGCACAGTAGACAGTTACAAGACGAATACCATGTTTTACAAGAACAGTCAAGGACATTAAACACAGATGCTACTATAGGGTATATTACGTTATATTGTAACAGGGGGGGTGCATAACATTCTTCGAGGGGATAATTAAAAATACGAACACTTGTTAGATTTGATCTTGTTCACCTTATGTTCACATTTCTGTATTTGGATATTTACTTTCCATCCATGTATTTTCAACATGTTCTATAACGTACTTTTGCCTTACTATCTGTTATTTGTAGTTCATTCTTAGTTATCTATTTTCGAGGTGGGACGCAAAACTTGACAAATTTTTAAAAAAGGGACAAATTAGAAAGTTTGAGAACCACTGCTCTAACGCTTATTATTTTCGTTTCATACCTTCTTTGTTGATTTCTGAACTCCAACATCCTGCCGTGCCACCAGTTGTCAAAGGATTCAATGTTGATCATTCGATACGATGAATTAGGGAATTGGTATCTGGAATAGAGTTGAATATAGAATTAAAAGAGTGGTCCAGATACCGTGGCCTGTGGGCTAATTGTGGCCCAAAAACAAAAAATTTTTGGCTTTCGAATAACCACACTTTTAATGCATAAAACAAAAAACTCACTTTTAGTGTATAAAAACAAAAAGTTGAATATAAAATTAAAACAGTGGTTGACCCTGCGGGCCAAATGCAACCCACAAACAACTATTTTATGGCCCATTTATGCTGTAATGATGGCTTGCCTTGTACGACGTTTGTTTTGTAGTAGCATATGCAAAATTACATGTCAATTATATGCCGTGTACTTTACTAGCCGTTGTATTTAACACAAAAAAACTGAAGTTGCCTCATCAACACGACACATACTGTACTAAACTCTTGCAATGACAATTCAAAGAACTCCTAAATAAAATATGAAATTTCAAGTTTGCTTCGGCTTGGGCCTGCAAATCCAGTTAATCAGTCGGGGTCGGCTCTGGTTTAATACCCACGGGCCTGGGTCGGGCCGGGCTAGAATTTTTGGGCCCGATTTTACCTCTACACAGTGGTGAGATTCAATATTTCAGAAATGAGTTTCTTTTAGGATATAGGCAAGTTTCCGATGATTTCCCTTCACAAAATTTTAGCCGCCTTCATTACAAACCTTGTTTCGGCAGGTCGCTGTTGTACATGGTATTCATGGAACTCTGTATCGCTCTTTATATCGTAATAAATCGTACGTATCGGCATCTTGCAGAGAGGACACTCAGCCTGAAATTAGAATAAATTAAAAGTTAAATGATAGAATGAATTCGGAGCACAAAGTTGGGTAAATCATCACAATTGCCATATTGACGCAGTAAAAGTGGCTGTGTCACATTTTTTAAATCCTCTGCCATTGTGGACCATATCTTGGTCTGGTATCTGTTTTAGGTCTGATTTTAGGTAGTTCCCATATGGGCTATTCCAAGTGACACTACAGGACAATTCCAGAAATTTTGTATGTTGTTAAATTCAATATATTTTCACATTTTCAGCTACATGTTTTGTTTCATTGTCCAATCAGTTGCTTTATTAAATATGTAAAAAATTGCACAAAAGTTACACCCAAGACATACTTGGATATAAAAAATATAGTAAAATATAGCGTGACACTACAGGACGGCAAATCCACCATGCACTAACAGTACGTTGTGTTGTGCTGTAAATTTTTGCGATTGTACAGTAGGAGCCCATAATATTTTCTGGTGCAGTAGCTGAACTATCCCCCTACGTGTTGCTCAAGTTACTTAATGTAACACTAAAAATCCATGCCAATAATGTGCATATTGTATGTGACACTACAGGACATTTTTCCACATCAGCTAATTCGGTTCTAATGCTGCGATATAGAATTTCTTCGCATGGAATAATAAATTGATAACTTGGATATGAATTTCTTTTTGAAGGGAATTCGCTCATTTGTCAAAGGCATTCATTCAAAATGAAGGATACTTATCTAAGTTTAAATTGAAGGTGAAAAATTCGGTGCTCCCGAAGTATGCGAACCAAGATGGCGGACATCGGAACGTAACATGGGTAACAGGTTAGGGTTAGGCGATAATTTTTTTCCAATTTTCCTTATTTTAGTCCTATTATCAGTTCGAAGACTAGCCAAGAGCCTCCCGTAGTATTTATACCTAAAATTATGGCCTAACCCTAACCTCAATAACCAGACTTAACTCTTATTTACCATATTCTACAACAATGCCTAATACACACCCTTAATCTGGAAATGAAAGTAATCTTCAGAAATTCGGTAATAAAAACTAAGATCTCCAGTGCAATCAAATTAAAGCTGCTTAATGAAATGAAAAACTACTGCATTTTGTTTTATCAACCCTTGTTGGGTATGGGGTTAGTTAACCAGTTGTTTGTTTAAGACCTTGAATGGATTTGAGGGTGGAGGAAGCCGCAATGGAACAGTGGTTATGTGAACCACCCCACAACATGTCATGCCAATCATTTTACACGCACCTATCCCACATAGGGGAATCGGTATAAATAAAATTTGATATAGAAAGAACATACCTTCTGTTTTGACCAAGTTTTCAGGCAAATGAAGCAAAAGAAATGAGAACAGGATTCACTTTTAGCTGGATTTTCAGGAGGTGCCAGACATATTGGGCATCTGAACAGAGAAAAACTTTATGTAAAGAAGTGCTGGTTATTATTCTGTATTGCCCTACTACCAATGTTTTAGCTAAAAACGTTTAACAAGTTTTAGCAAGTGCAGTTTCAAGTATTTTGTGGCGTTCGAAGCTGCCGCAAAAGCATGGCTGGATTTCCAAACCATGGCCACTATGGCGAAACCTATGGCGACTGACATTTTAGCTGCCACGAACCAATGGCGAGCTGCTGTTACTACGGCAGCGAATTGAAAACCAACGACGGGTAAAATTTTGCTGCCGTAACCACAGCATGTCAGCTGTAATAGCAGGGCTGCCCCTGATGGTGATAGATATTGGGTAAGTTGAAACATCTTTCTTATAGATACAGTTTTGATGGATTTGAGGTTAGGTTGCCGGTTTAAGTATATATGATCCTGCATGGTAAACTAAAATTTTGTATATGACTTTGTGAATATACCGTAATAGCGCCATAACCACAGCAACAGCTGCAATCGGTTCTTTCATGGCAGAGGCTGCCATGAAGTGGTAAGAACTGCGCCTCAGTTTTAGAGTTTGTTCACTTCCCAGGCTTTCTGCCTTCTTAATTCTGAGTAATTTCAGTAAACATATTTTAAGCCTCATTCAAAATTTTAGTGCCTTTCCCAAATATCTGTCTACTGTGTTTGTAATTTTATGTACCATTGCAGATCTTAAAATAAAATCTTATTTTTTGCGACTGAATTAAAATAATTTCTCTATACAATGATGAAGACATATTATATTCACCTGGCTGGAGATGACTCCCCTTCTTTTTTATCGCTGTCTTTTGTTGTTGTTGCTGCTTCCTCCATGTCCATTCCAACAGCCTTCCCTTCCGAAGAGTGATGGCTTGATGCCGACATCCTCCTACGTTTTGGAGACTTTACCATTTTGTCAAAGTGGCTCAGTTCTGCTTCTAGTTTAATTATCAAAGTTGTAAGCCCAGAGCATAAGTGACCGTGCCAAAATATGTTCTACTTATTTTGATAAACCAGTTATCAATGTTTATTTCTGATAAATAAAGACATTTTTATGAGAAAATTTGAGCTTACGTTATCATTGATTTTGTTTACATTCTGACTTCAATATCAAAAAACTATTGGAGCATGACTGGTCGGTAAAAACTCATTTAGATATAAATGTGACAGTGCTGTCAAGTCAAGGTAATTTTTTCCAACCAGTAAATACATAAAAAACCAATGAACACATAAAATACAAAAAAAAAATGAAAATTACAGTTTTACTGGGGAAGGGAAGTCACGAGGAACCAAAGCTGGTTAACGAGCAGTGACAAGGTGACACCCAGGGTTCAAATTTTTAATTTGAAAAAATTCAATTTAGTGTATTCAGGTATTCTTTTAACCACTGAACCAATCATTTTATTTCTTTTGTCTTAACATTTTACTGTTTTAGGATGTACCGTAAAAGCGCATAACTTCAGACAGTTCCTAACTTCAGACAAAAATTTTGAACGACCATATCTTGGCTAAAAAGCGCCCTATGTTGCCAATTTTTTATCATAGGTAGCGTTGTTATATCTACACCTATTCTCAACTTTTTTAATGTTGCATAAATACTTTTTTGGTGAAAAACGGAAATTTTGCTGAAATTTGACTGCCCGGCATTCAACGGTGTAGAGCGTCGCTTCTACTTAAGCTGTCGTCGTCAAAATACCATCATTCGGTAGAGAGCGATAACAATGTATATAATTTATCAGAGTGATTGCAAGATGTCGTACAAGATTTAAATAAAACCTGAAATATAAATTCCGTAAGAATATTGAGATTTCACGCAGCGACAAAAGTTACGTCAACCTCACGTAGATCATTTTCCGCTCACGACCGAGACTCGAAGTGAACAATTAATTTAACCCCCAACAAAAATACAAATATGTTTACAAGATTAAGTTGAACTTTGAATTGAACTTTACAATCGTTAAAATATTTCATTGTAGATTGGAACGGTTTGCATCAGATATATTTACTTATGTATTTCCTGATTAAAATGACTAACATGGTATTGTGCTATCTGACGTAACAAAAATAACGAATGAAAGATGTAAACATAGGACGACGGAAGTTTCAAATAATGCATTTACACCACGACGTTGCATTACGACGCCGATCGAGCGTCTTATCTTCACGCATCGACGTGATTACGTCACCCGCATCGGAAGCCTCTTTTTCTCAGTGCGTCGTGATTACGCAGTGAGGAAAATTACTGTTCGAAGTTAGGGCAGTGAAGGATAACGGTCACATAGCAAGAAAAATTGATTATTTCAATTATAAAAATAGTCCAATCAACACGAAATTTGCAGGTAATGTGAATTACCTCACCGTCTTACCGAGCAATTTTGGCGTCGTTTCGACAATAAATGGCCCAATTATTGAAAAAAATATGAACATTTTGTCCGGAATTAGGCGCTTTTACAGTACAGTTAATAAAATTTCCCAATCCATAGACCAGAAACTGAGAAATAAAACATGAAAACTACGGTACCGGTACCGGTATCCCAGTATTTTCATTCTTAAATACAGGTATGCTACCGGTACCGGTATCAGAATGAATACTGGGATACTGTACCGTACTAGATAGGTACCGGTACGGTAGGTTACCTGCATAGCATACGGTACTACCAGACTACTGTACCCAGCAAACACCGATCACTGGCAGACTGAATCAACTGAACAGCTGACTTCTTGGCAAATGTAACAACAAAAACACTAAATCACGCTGTGCACCTTCTGGTCAATTCTGGAGCAAAACTTGGACTCCTGCTCCACCGGATTTGCCCCAGCGGGACTCTTTCTAACCTTTTTCGATCAATTCCAATTTTTTTTTAATCAATAAATTAATTTTATTTTCTATTTTGGAAATTTTCATTCTTCCTCAATATCAAATTCCGTTTTCCGATAAATTTTACTGGGCCATTAGCAGGAGATATTAGCCGGCTCGACGGAGTGGCCACCGCACCCCTGATTACCCTGCGATTCCGTGGGGGGGGGGGGGGGGGAGCGGGGGGTACCGGTTTTATATGCGCGATTATTGCTGAACTCCTCGCCGCCGTGGGGTGGTTCACGTCCCCGCCGGTCGAATACGGCATTTTCCGCCACCAAGCCCATGCATCTGGCCTGGCATCAATCAATCAATCAATCATTTATTCGTCGTCACAAAAACATCAAATGCACAAAAAATTGGTACAATAAATAAATATAATAATAATGATATTTGTGCGACAGGAGTCGCGAGGGACCATATTAGGTCTTCAAGCAGCGACACCTAAAGCGCTGTTACTGGTTCAGTGTAAAAAAATAACTACATTTGCTACAAACATTGACTATGCAATAGTCGTTATGATGAACTATTTTGAATCATTGAAAAAATTCGCAGCAAACGCAACTTTACTAAAATCATATAATAGAGAGAAAAAAAAAGAAAAACAACTCAACTATAAATTTATAAAAAAGGCATATTTGAATAAATGTATATAAGTTACATAAAAGACAAACGACAAGCGAGGGGAAAATGGTTAGACCAAAGACAAAATTGTAAGTGATTAATTGAATAGAAGTTGGTAAGCTCTAATAAATCATAAAACGTTGATATGTATATATATATATACGCTCCACAGCAAGTGGGCATAAAATTTACGAAAGAATGGTAGGCATATGCTTGCTCAATAAATTAAAATATAACGAATTTTGGCATTTTAGTGTAGAGGTTGCACCAAGGTTGGTGAAGTTAAAGTACCGGGTACTTTAGAAATAGACTCCTTACACCTATAGTTCCTCCGGTTTTTAGGCAGCCATGGCGACAGTCTACAAATGCGACTGCTGAGCTATGGACAGAAGATGGCGAATCATACTGAATACTCCAATCAATGGCTGATGGAAGAGAGATAATAACTAATATATTTACTTTTTAGATATAATTTGAAACCGTAATAGCCTAAAGATTTAATGGTACTTGGTAAGGCATTCCACAGTTTCACACCCGTGTATTTTATGGATTTCTGTGTCCTGCTTGATGAATATCTTGGGACATAATATGAACTTGACGAAGCTGATCTAGTAGAGTATGAATGGATATTACTCTGCATTCTGAAAATTCCCGCGAATGCCATGGGAAGCTTGTTATCGAAGTACTGGTGCATGAGTTTCAGTATCTCAAATTCATGGATATGACCAAGCTTAATAATTCGACACCTGTGGTACAAAGGATCTAGTCTAGATCGGAAAGGTGCACTACATATGGCTCTAATTGCTTTGTTTTGCAAAACTTCTAATCTGTGGAGTAGAGTCGATGACGCACTACCCCAAGTTATAATGCCATACTGCAGATACGACTGGAAAAGAGAAAAATAAACCAATCGGAGAGCTGGCATGGTGAGGAATTTTCTTAGTTTAAATAATAAACCTGTTGCACTTGACAACTTTCCAGCAATGTAATTAATGTGTGATGTCCATTTCAATTGGTCATCAATGTGGATACCTAGGTATTTGTATGAGTTGACATTTTCAAGTGGAACCTTGTCAATATTAATTTGAAGCCGAATTTTATTTTTTTCATTTATCCTGGGACTAATTAATAAGCATTTTGATTTTTCAATATTTATGGTGAGTTTATTTATGGTCATCCAGGTTGCAATTTTTTGCATTTCAGAATTCATCCGCAATTCCAAGTCGTTTGGCGAAGCTGAACTTCCAAACAAACCGGTATCGTCAGCGAAGAGTTTGACAAGTAATTTAGTGGCATGAGGAAGGTCATTGACAAATAGAATAAACATTATCGGTCCAATGATCGATCCTTGTGGAATTCCGCATTGTACAGTAGAGAGTTTGGAGCAATTCGAACCAAATTTAACACATTGCTGACGTGAACTCAAATAGCTCCTGAAAAAAGTCAACGCGTGACCGCGAATACCATAGTGGCTCATCTTTCTTATTAGAATGTTATGGTCGACAGTGTCGAACGCCTTTTTGAGGTCAAGGAAAATAGCACTAATGTATTCCTTTCTCTCTATCTTGTCATAAATATGAGTCACCATATCAAGCATTGCATGGTTAGTAGAATGCTTTTTTTGAAATCCAAACTGTGATTTGTTTATGATGCTATGTTGGTCTATAAATTGGATTAGCCTACTATGTATAATTTTTTCAAAAACTATAGTCATCGTAGAAAGAACCGATATTGGGCGATAATTCGATGCACATTCTTTATCTCCTGTCTTGTACACAGGTGAGACTTTGGCAATTTTTAAACAATTTGGGAATATACCATAGTCTATGGAAGCATTAAATAGTTTACACATCATGGGAGAAACTATATCAGCAGCATATTTTAAGAATTTTGCTGGTATGTTATCATAACCAACTGCTTTATCATCAGATAAGCTCGCTATAGTGGTATATATTTCGTTAACAGTTGTCGGTCTAAGAAAAAGAGATTTTTTTATAGGGTTCTTAAGATTACTCAAAAAAGATCCCTCAATGTGGGGGATTTTTTCAGAGAGATTCGGGCCTATGGAAGTGAAGTAATCATTAAAATAGTTGGCGATTAATAATGGATCATTTACCCTCGATCCATTATCAGTTTTTATTGTTTTTATCGCAGTCACTGGCGTTCTCTCTTTTTTGATGTTAACTATTCGACCAATTAGGTCCCAAGTGGATCTAATATCACCACTGACCTGTTTAATTTTATTGAAGTAGTACATTTTTTTGGCCTTGTTTATGAGAACTGCCAGTAAATTGCTATAAGTTTTATACGTTCTATATTGCGTGTTAGTACCATTTTTGAAGTGAGTTTTATACATTTTATGTTTCCTTTTAACTGAAACACGAATTCCCTTGGTTATCCAAGGTTTGGCTAGAAGTCTAGTTTTATGCCGACTCAATGGTTTTATTGGTGCATCAATGCTCGATTTAATAATTGCTACAAATGAGTCAAATAAAATATTTAAATTATCACATGTAATTTGGCAATTTGATATTGGGAGGATAGATGATTCTATGTCAGATCTATACATATCAATAGAGAAATTTCTCATATCATGCCTGAAAATTTGATTTTGTCTTCTTGTAAATATTGGAGTAGAGACGGTGCAAAATTGTGGGTAATGGTCACTTATATCAGTTAAAATAACAAAGCTCGATAAATCATAGTTTATGGCGTTGGTGAAAATATTATCAATTAGTGTGCTGGAGGTGCGAGTCACTCTTGTTGATTTTGTAATTAAGGGCAATGACAAATTGGCAAGATGCGTATCTATATATTTCATAGTGGCCAAATCTGTCGATTGGCCCAATAAATCAATGTTCCAGTCTCCTAGCAAAATGAATAATCTTTTGTCCCGGTTCAACCTATCTAATACATTAGAAATGGTACTTGTAAATTGAATAATATCTTTTCTTGGGTGCTTATAAATTACTCCTATTATGAATGAGATATTGAGATTAATTTTCAAGTTTATCCATAAATCTTCACAGTCGGGGTGCTCTAGGTCATATTCATGGATTTGACAAAAAGAAAGGTCCCGACTAACATATAGGCCAACCCCTCCAGCAATTGTTATGGAAGGTTTATGAATGAAATCATAATTATTTAAGGATATATTTGAATTAGGGGTCACGCCAAGCCTTGTTTCAGAAATAGCAATGAGATGTGGGGGGGTAGCAAATTCAGACAATAAGTTAACAAGCTCGTCATAATTCTTTTGGAGAGATCTAGTGTTCAAGTGGAAAGCAATAAAACAGTTTTTTGACATGGACCTACTAATAATATTCAAATCTGACACTTCTATGTTTTGGCATCGACATCTACTCAGTTCATTAAGCACTTTAAAATTATTAGCAAAAGCACCATGAAACTTTTGATACGATCGAGTTTCCTTTAGACATGCTTGGCAAAAATAAGGCTGAGCTAGTGGTGCATCTGAGGGTGCGAAAATAAGAGCACATTCGAGGTGTAATTGTTTGCCACATATTTCACAATTTAATTTTGTTTGGCCTAATATTATTGATCTGTTACATAAGTAACATGTTAAAAAATCACTACTAGTCATTTTAGAATAAATAAGAAATTACACTCACATAAATAGTTATTTGATTTGAGAAAGATCTTCTTCACATCTAATATATAGAGAATTTTTGACATCACTGTTCTTTTTCACAAATACCTTTCCATTTGAAGTCCAAATATATCTGTATCCGCAATTATTTTTTGCTGATCTAGCTCTGAAGTATAGGTCTTTATTTATGGCAGTTAGATTTTCAGCGATGAATATTTTTGATGGATGTTTGAAGTCGGTGCTCGATTTTACTGAACGCAAGAGTTTCCTTTTTTCAAAAATCTTGATTTTGTTTTTGCGATGGACAAATTTGGCAATAATAACAGGGGTTCTAGTTTTTTCTATCCCTGTTGGCATTCTATGTGATGTCGAGATATCGCTAGCTTGGATTTCAACACCAACCATCTTCGCGATGTTGCAGACTATTTGGTCAGTGTTCTCATTTTCAGAAATAGGGACACCATGGAACTCCAGGTTCTCTAGCCGCCCTCGTCTTTCTTGGTCTTCTACTTTTTCGGAGACATAAAATAAATCTTCTTCTAGATCATGTATTCGATCAAGGAGACTTTCAATAGTTTTCTTATTATCAGATGCTTGCTTTTCCAAAAATTTATTCTTTTTCGCAAGATCATCATACAATCTAGTATGAAACGCTTGACTTTCTTTTATTTCAGTCAATTCAGATCTAATATCTCGCATAGATTGATTTAAGTCATTGAGTATTTCCCCAATGTTTGGTGTTAACGGGGTCAAAATGTCTGAGTTGTCAGATAGGTCGTAGTTGTCAGTAAGACACTGGCCTATCATGGCAGGGAGTTGCAGGGTTATGCCATTTATTATGTTCCTCGTTATTAGAGGAAGGATTCCGCTAACTAACTCACTGTGCTGCGACAAGTCAGACGTGGTTGAAACGTTGAGTAGCTCCATTGCTTCCGTTTCTCCAGCTTGTAGTTTTTCCTCATTGGTAGTACTTTTTGTTGTCTTTATAAACACCTTTTTGATCTTGGAAGGTGTTTTTTCTCTCGGAGGTGGTCTTGGAGGATTCATGTTAGATTAGTTTTATTTTAAATTACACTAAACCTTAAACAGGGAATAATAGAGAAGTCGTGGTTATTCATATGATTAAGTCGTCTTGTCATTTAGCTGTTTCCTATTTTTCTAATGATCGTAGCGTCATTTACACATCAACAGAAATCTCTCTTTCAAGTGCTAGCACCTGTAACCGGACGAGAGGCCCTGGTCTCCTTATGGTTAAGCCGTAGCCGTCTTATCGACTTTCCTCTCCCCTGGGATAAATATGTAAATCCTATTCTATTTCATATTTTGTAACGGTTTTTATGTTTATTTTGCTACAAACGGCGTTAATGAACACGTCTAGGGGAGGGGTATCTCCCAATTTCTTATCACAGTACCGGTACCGTACCATTTGACAAAAGATAACCTTTTTAATTGCCGAAAAAAACACGATTTTTGTGTTGCGAAATGTTCATATATTGTAAAGTTGCTCATTCAAAATGAATTATTTCAGGTAAAAGAAAAATGAAAATACATATACAACCTAAACATAAGCAAATCCCTCCTTAGCTATTGCGGGCCCTGTGCAAAATAAAAGAGTGGAAGTGGTGACTCCTCTACGGCCCATGGGCCGGGGCCACAGCCCATCGAATTGGGCGTCAAGTTGTGTAAAGGGTCTAATCACTTGGCTAACACAGACAGTGACTGAACTCCTAACCCTAACCTTGTACCCCACACATAGCCTACTACAGGAGTAGTATGTAGCTTGGTATTTATTTTTATATAAATGCTTATCGTAAGAAAAAAATTTGGAGGCATCCCGCGATTTTTTTTGGTTTGAATATTGACAATTTTGTAAAAATTGGAAATATTTGTAAGATAATTGAATTTTTCCTGATGGGGCCGCGGCCCATGTGGCCCAATTAGATAGGCCGTGGTCCCGGCCCATGGGCTGTAGAGGAGTCACCACCTCTGTAGAAATAAAAAGCGCCAACTGAAGAGAGAAATAATTAAAATTAGGGTTTTGTAATGCCATATAATGTAAAATTGTACAATGGAATTAAATCATTTTCAGTAACAGTTAAATGGAAATACACTAATACCCTTAATAAACGTACACATTGAATATAAACTTTCGAAATGAAGTATAATTAGTGATTTGGCTCGGCGGTGGGGCACATCGCGCTAAGTGTTAGGAATACGCTCGCCACCGCATATCTGATTACCCTTCGTGAGATCGCAGGTTCGAATCCCATGCAGGGATGATCATGTGCGAGAGGATTGCTGGACCCCCCGCTGCCGTAGGGTGGTTCACGTAACCGCTAGTCGGTTACGGCTTCCTCCACCATCAAGTCCATGCTTCCAAAAACAAATAACGTGGTTCGCCATATGATTAAGCTGTCTTATCGGCTTTCCTCTCCCCCAGGATAAATATGTAAATCCTATCTGAGATCAAAGATTATACACAAATATTATGGACACCACAACTTTAAAAATGGGGGAAGGGGGGGATTGAAAGTATTAAAATAAGCAAGGATGATATAAAAAAGTTAGGAATAACTGGCAATGGCCATTATGAGTCAAATTCCCTGAACTTTTGCGCATAATCGAAAATTTATCTATTAATTTGAATGTGATTTACGGTAGTACATTTGTTCTGTAAACACAAAAATAATCTTTTAAAAGAACATTTTTGATAATTTCGAACTGGTACACTACTCAATTATTGTTTTTGAGAACCATAAGTCATACGGGGTTATAAGGCGTAGTGGCGCACCGTCAATAAACTGCTTTGATTGAGTTCTATTATTACATAAGGTGCATCGGACTATAAGATCCAACGGGGACTGGTTTTAAGTGTATACAAGAAAGTAAAGGGTACTCCCAAAGTATGTGAACCAAGATGGTGGACACCGGTACATAGTATGTGTACCAGGTTAGGGTTTCGCCATAATTTTATTCCAATTTTTTATTAAGGTTTTTTTTGCCGGGGCTAAAATAAGTAGAGGTAGAGTTGTCTAAAACGAATCGAATATATGAATATCAAAGCATGTTTGAAGCATTCGAATATATTTTCGGCAAATTTTAGAATAATTCCGAATAATAGTCACTTTTAGCCGTCAGCTAGGCGTTTCGTATTCAAGAGAAATCTTCAAACGATTTTCTGCATTTTTTCACGTATTGTAGTGACATCTTTTAATATACAGTGTGTCCATGGGTTTCGTTCTCGTACCGAAGTAGTTCTATGAAATTACATCTTTCAATAAACAGGGTGTCCATAGTTTGCGCATACCAAAGTAGGATAGGATTTACATATTTATCCTGGGGGAGAGGAAAGCCGATAAGATGGCTTATCCATATGGCGAACCACGGCCTCTCGCCCGGTTACAATTCCAAGTCGGGTATGAGATTAGTTATATGGTTTGTTTTCGGAAGCATGGACTTGGTGGTGGAGGAAGCCGTAACCGACCAGCGGTTACCTGAACCACCCAACGATGGCGAGGAGTCCAGCAATCCTCTCGCACATAACCATCCCTGCATGGGATTCGAACCTGCGAACCCACGCAGAGTAATTAGAGGTAACGCTTAGCCCGTTGAGCCACACCGCCGCGCTAATCCTCCAATATACATTGGCTACTATGTGTTCTATGTTGAACAGGACTCAATTTTGAATATTTCCGGATTGGGCTGTCTCTGCTTTAAAATTGAAATCCAATTGTGTTTGCAGACTGGGCTGCCTGGTGCTGGGGTGACTGGTGTTGAAAATATGGAAAAAATATGAATTCCTTCGATTCAATCTCTTTTCATTCTTTTCTTCAGAATCGTCGTTCTTTCCTCTTCTTCTTATCCTGGATTCACAAGTTTCCTGGATTCCTTGATTCAGTTCTTTCTTTCCGAATTCGGTGTTCGGTATCTTGTCTTCATCTCCGCTCTTTGGATCTGAAAATAAAAAACTTGTGTTAATTCATAGAACGATGTCATGCCTTTCAATCAGGTTTGTTAAATCAAGGAAAATTTACGCCCAGAGCGTGTAAAAACACCAAGCTACTAGAAAACAGTTTTTACTACATACTGAGCCCGAAGGAAATTTTAAGTCCAGCTCTGTGCTCCAAGAAAAACAAATTTGCGAAGTCAACCCCCTTTATTAATTGTTTAAGATTTTTTACCCAACAATTCCAACGTCCATATCACCAGTGCACTGAAATTTGACTCCAAGTCTAAATAATTTGAAAATTCAGATCCCTGCTTTGATTCCAATATCAAAAAGCAATGCTCCAACTCAACAGCTCTGCTTCTAACGATTAAAGAAAATACATCCCAATATTTCTTGTCAAGCTAACGCTATTTGGAAAATTTAGCTATATTTACCATATCAACAACATGGCTTATTTTGAGTTATTACTGAAACAAGCCAGTAAATTCCTAATTTTTTATTACAATTTTCGACACACCTTTCTTTGGTTCCCATCGAGCCAAATTCTGTTAATTGGCGTTGTCCTGGTATTTCCCCGCCTCAGATTTTCTGATCTGTTTCCTCCAATTCTGTTCCTCTTAGGTCAGGTTATTCTTCCATCTTTTTTACCCTGAATCAAAATAAACAAATTCAATGGAACGGATCAAAAATGATTGAATTTGGCTTCATGGAAACAGTTAATAAACATTTTTATTCATAATTTTTCGTTATTAGGGAGTGTCCATAAAATCCTAAAATTTTTTAAAATTGCAAAGGAAATTTATCAATACCATATATTGTTTTGCCTTCACAGATGTATGATAGCCCATCGTTGTCACGCGTAAAATTAAAATATTTTTGCAAAAAAAAAAATTGAAATAAAAAAACGAAAATAAAATAAAAATGGAATAAGAAATAATAAAAATCAAAAAAAAAATTAAATGTTTTTTTTGTAAAAAAACAAAAGTAAAATTAAAAATGAGAACGAAAATAAAAGTAAAATGCAAAAAACAAATTAAAAAAATAAATCAAAAAAACACGATTAAAATAAAAATAAAAAAGGCTGACAACGGAGGGCCACCAGGGTTGGTAAAAGACATTCCCCAAAAATAAGCCCTAGTGTTATTTTTCGAAAGAAAATCGAAAAAATACCTGGTTGTATTTTCGGACAAACACGGTATTGGATATTAGTGGACACTTGCACAGGGCTTGATTCACAACCAACGTTGCTCATAAGTGACATATGAAAAAAGCTACAGGAAGTCAAAAAATCAGTCAATAAGAAAAGTGAAGTTAGTTAATTTCGTTTATCATGAAAATCAAAAAATTTTCTGAAAAACTTTTATTTTTTATCAAATATTTTACAAAAAAAGACAAAGAGGAATTGATAACTCACCTGTGAATTAGCCAGTTAGGCTATCCATAGTCTCTAAAAAATGGGGGCGGTTTGGTATCTGCTGATATTCTAGTAACTTCCATCTACATCCAATGGAGTACTGGTACTTCTTTCTTGGCTTGCTCTTCTCATGAAAAATCTTTTTTTCAAACATTGAATCCTTAGTCAGGTTAAAATCTACCGGTAAATTATAATTAACTATGGTACCTGTAATATACACACAATACACATATTAATAGCATTAATTGACAATTATTTTTTAAAAACTAGATCACATATCAGTAACGTGCTGATAAAAATGATTTTAAAAAATAAATTTCAAGTAATTAAGGAGTCTTGCTACATACCGTATTAATAAGCGCAAATATACACAATTTTGTTAAAGCTAGGCGGGTCTGGTAAACTTCAGTACAATTAAGAATAAGTCATTAGGGCATGACTGGCCAGAATAATCACATCTTAAGCATGTCAGTGCTGCTATTTCCAGATTTCTTGTTATTGTGACTAAAGTTGAGTTTGAATTGCACTAAAGTTAACCAGACCTGACTAGACTTTCTAGTACAAACACTACTTACTATAAATCTAAGTTTTTTTTCTATACAAAAATTAGATATTCTAAAGCAACGATTTAGCTATATGTTGGATTACCGGTACTGGGGGTAATTTTTTTTTAGTTCCTAAAGTAATAATATGGTTTTGAATTTAAGAAAATAATTGAATAACTATTTAATGATTACTGCTAACTGGTAAGGGCAAAAACAGTGAAGCTATTATCATTGTATTAAGTATGTCAAAAGGAAACTGTTTATTGTTCGCTGATATCCACTAAGAACACTATTTACATCCCGAGGTTTAATGATGTGTGCACAGTTTTTTTTCCCACAATCCATGAAATGTTCAACTATTTTGATGCAAACTAAAAAATAAAGCACATGCTTGGAGCTCTCTGTATCAGGTTATCTTATGGACATTCTTCACCTGCAGGACAAATATGCAAATTATATAACAGAGCGGAGATACAAAATTCGAAACGAAGATATACCATGCGATATATGGATTGGAGGTTTCACCCAAAATAATTTCAAAACTTGAAAAATTGCATGATCAAATAGTGCACTGATTTGATTCAAAAAATGTATAAAATTTTGACATAGTTCCATAACATATAAAATAAAAAATATCAGTATAGACTTAGAAAAAAAATTGCATAACAACATAACTAAATCATTTGTTAATTGAGAGTAAATGAGTCTTCACTGAGTTCCGATAATTGTTTGCATTCAAATCACTTTCAGTTGGCAATGCCACTGGAATTTGATAATTTTCAGTTTCACAATTTCTTGTTGCATTATTCTTATGGCAGTTCACAACTCTTTGCTTCTTCTTGCAAATACTTTTCTTTAACATCGCTTTTTAATTCATCCTTCATGAGATCGAATGAGTGAGAGAAAAACTCTGGAAATTTTGAAGCGAAAAACTTCCACATGCCTTCATTTTTTGAGCCTAGTTTGGATTTCACTTTTTCTGGTCTCTCTTCGAAATGCTCATGAGAGTTTCTTATGTAACGAACCAGATCAGTAAAGCTGTTTTCATATGGTCTTTGATTATTTCCACTGTTGGGATCTTCCAGTTTTTCTTTTATCAATGTAACCCAGTCTTCACCAATGATTTCAAAAATTCTCTCCAATGCTTTTTTTTCTTCTTCTGTCCGCTCAGGTTCGTCATTGTCCTTGGGTGCCTCTTCCCTTCTGTCAAACTGCACGGAATCTTCACTGTCATCATCCCTGCTATGAGTATCAAGGCTTTTGTCCTCCTTTTTTATTTCTCTGTCAAAGTATGCCATTTTTTGTTCCACCGTTCCAATAATATTCAGAGCTTTCCTTGATTTTTTACTTGCTAATTTTGGGTCATGATCATAAGGTTGTTCAAAATGTTTATGACAAACATGGATAAAGTTCATTTTTTTTTCGTCATTCCATGTAAAGCAATGCTGAAGTATTTCTCTAATTGCAGGACGATCATCTGGCTCATGACTGAGCATGGCCCTCAGGAGGTCGATCAGTAAATACCTGTCATGGAATTCTTTGTCATTTTCAATGACTGAAAAATCTGGTCGTTTCTTGTTTTTTATACTTTGATGCTTATCATTAGCATCTCCTTGATAAGGATGTTTTCCATCAGTGAAAATAAAATAAATAAGAAGACCTAATGAATATATATCAGCCTTGACCCATGCTTCGAATTCTTTGGATCGGTCGTCTGAACACATTTCGGGTGCAACCCAACCAAGGGTTCCACTAAACCCAGAAGATTTGGTAATAGTATTATTTTCATCCAATGCGAACTCCTTGCTGATTCCAAAATCAATAATTTTGATATGCTTTCCATCCAATGAAAGCAGCACGTTACTTGGTTTCAGATCTCGATGAGCAATCTGATTCATATGGATATGTTTCAGTCCATGACAAAGTTGTACAAGCAATATTATTTTTCCTTCTATTGAGAAACCAAGCAAGTGCTTTTCTAACTTTCCAGGGTTGCATAGGTCTGTGACAATGACAACAGTAGGTTCATTGAGAAGATAGCATGCAAGATGTCTCACATATCTAGCCACATTGACATGTGCAAGCAACTTAATTGAATTTTCTATTTCATTGTAATACTGTTTATCTATTTCTTCTTTCGACAAGCTGCTATTAATAGTTCGAAGTTTAACAGCTAATTTATCCTGTGTGATCGTATTTCGAACAATATCATGCGTTACTATTCTTCCCTCGTATACTCTGTTTCCCAGACACTTATCTTTTTTTGCACTATAGATTATTGCAGAGTTTTCTTCAACTGGAATTGGGTATTCTGTGAGTGTTAAAAGCAATCAAAATTTCCAACCAAAATCAGGCTACAATAGCAGGTCTATCCAATTAAGAGGGGCAAGATTTTATTATTGGAAAATATAATAGTACAATAATAATAATAATGTGTCATAATATAATGTGGTACATCATAGAACTAGGGATGGGCAATATAGAATACCGAATCCAACAGGAACCGATAACAGGATTCGGTTTCCGCCTCTCTGGCGCCATGCGTCGATTTTTGCATTTCCGTTTTCTAAATATCAATTAAAGACGAGCGTTTTTCTATTGCGGAAATCTCTCTCGTTTAAATACCCTTGCGGTCTGCTCGGAAAAACCCGTAAATTGGTAAACTTCAAACACTGTAATCTCAATCGGCGTATTCTGGACAGGAAGTCGGCGAAGTACATCTCATGGCGAAGACTCGTTATTGCACCATTTTTGCGTTTTCACCGTGCGTCAATTTTTGTATTTCGGGTTTCTAATTTATCAATTAAAGACGAGCGTTCTTTCTCGCGGGGAAATTTCTCTCGTTTATTTAAACTTGCCTAATCGCAAAAAACCCGTAAAATCGGTAAACATCAAAACACTGTAATCTCAATCGGCGTATTCTAGACAAGAGGTCGTGAAGTACACCTTACGACGAAGACTCGTTATTGCACCATTTTTTGCGTTTTCCTGCTTTGCTATCTAGCTAGGGTTTAATAATAATAATTATTTGTGCCGACTTACTGGCGATATTCCGATCTGATTGCAACAATCTTCAATTGTTTACAGACGTGCCTTCTTCATTTTACATTACTGTAAATGATTTTCCGCGACCGGCGAGTTTTCCCAGAAAATGATGCATGTAAACCAAAACCCAGGCGTGAAATGTTATGACATTACTTGCGATTAATTTAAATCAAATAACATTTAGGAATAATTTTATTACTTTTATTACACCAGTTTCTGAAATACAAAGTTATATCGCAAACACCACGATCTGTCACATTTCAATTTCCCTCTCAAAAGATTACATATCTTTCAGTCCATTTTTATCGTTCAAGATAGCACGTTTGATCTGTAGTAATTTTATTCGCCGATAAATTAAAAAAAGATGCCACATCTGGCGAAAATAGTTACGTATTGAGTTTGAGTAGGGCCAAGCCTGGGTAGATAATGATATGTAACGATATTAATAGAAAATGCATTCGTCTTCAGATGATATTAACTAATAACTAACTACGAAATCGCGTTCACGGGAACCTTGTTTTGCACGTCTTGATCGCACAGAATAAAAAATGATTTTATTTGATAGTGATTAAATTTATTATATTACACCGGTCGCATAGGTTGCAGTGGCCAAACGCTGGTCCTGAATCTAATTAATTCTCAGCGGGTGTGTTTTAGTACACTCGGCACTCTAACATTAATAATGATTTAATGCCGTTTCATATCTATTTTTGTATATAACCGCTTACTATTAAGTGTTTGAAGCGTGTCTTAATTTAGCATATCAGTATTTAGAGATTACATACATTTGGAACAATTAAAAGCAAAAATATTGTGATATTCCCAGATTTCATTGTCCTGGGAAATGCCTGTTTAGTATCAAATCCAATGTTAAGGACATTTCCAAACAAATAATACATTTATAGTAATACATTTATAATTTTTTGACATCTAAATCCAGCAATCAGGAAAATTTCCACTATTTGAATGAGTATGGAAATAGAATAGGATTCGGTATTCTGGATTCGATTTAACTATTCTAGAATATTCTAGAATAGTAAATTATTCTACATTGCCCATCCCTACATATAAGTTGAGTTGTCACGAACAAAATTTGGCGCTCCAGCAGTATGTGCACCAAGATGTCACACAACCTGAACCGCAACCGGTACACAAATACTATGTTCACTAATTTCGTCAAAATCGACATGAACGAAAAGAATGTGAAATTTCACAACTTTCGAACTACAACAGCATGTTTAATCGATATTAGTGGCAAGATTTTATTATTGATAAATATTTCAGTATATACACTATTCATCTCACAAGTTGAGTTGTTGCGAACAAAACTTTGCATTTATGTTCAATCTGTTACTGAAAATGCCGTATTCAGTGAAACATGCAACATGTAATATGCAATAAGTAAACGCAATAACAAGGTTTAAAGTGCAGTATTAGAAGTTATTACGCCCATTTTTCTGAAGTGCCTAAATAGGTGCATAAATTTTAAGTGCCTACTTTTAGTCCGTCCCAGTTATACAGACTTGGTATGGTTGGTATTTTGTGTTATCCTCACAGTTTATCAAAGAGAACAAAGCATAGTTTTTGTTCCCAACTCAAGCGATCAAGATGTAATGTCTGGTACCAGCTTTTCAGAACATACCTCCAGGCTTGAGGTCAAATTCCCTTGGCGATGATTCTACTGGAGTTGGAGTTTCTGAGGTTTGTGGGCAAGTTGGTTGCTTTGAAATTGCATCATCAAGTCCAAACACCTTCGCTGCAGTTAACAATATGGTTACATTCACGAATGAATCAGCTAAGCATGATTATCAAGAAGAAAAGTAAACCCAAAACTAAGGTGACCGTACATTTGAACCCACGTACATTTGAACCCATGGTCGCCCCCCCCCCCCCCCAATAATTTCGCAATATATTTTAACACATGTTGTTTCCGACTTACAATATCATTTCCGAAAAGTGCGATAGTCAAGCGCAAGTAAACGGTTAAAAGTTACCGATATTATAACTGTTTTCTTACAATAATGTAGACCAGGGCTCCTTCGGAGCAACTCACATTTTCGTGGAACATGCACGCCCGCACAGGTAATACTCCGTCTTCAAACGCACCGCTGATCACGTACCACGGTTTTGCACAACTAATTCATTTTTGTACAATTTAATATGATTTTCTCATTGTCAAAATCTTTCAATAGTGTTATTGTTGGCACTTGCGCGAGTAGTGAAAGAGGCAAACTGTATTTTATTACAACAATTAATTATTATCGCTAAAACATTAAATAGATTTAAAATTTTTATAAACAATTTTCACCGCTGGACGAATCTTTTCACTTATGTTATTTAGGCCGAAAACGCTTTTACGTTGGCGTTTATTCTCTCTAAGTCACAAATTTTCCACAAATTTGTGACACGATGACTATGATAATTATTTCATTTTTGTACTGGCACGGGTGTACTAGCACGGGTAGCACTTATGAACCCGGCGAAAATTCGTATAAGTTCATCGGCGGTGAGATTCTAAAGACAAATGGAGGAGTAAAATCCGAGACCTATATTTTTTGATTGAAAAGCGGCAATATAAAATACTAAAAATAAAACTGTAAACAATATAATATTTGTTGAGGCCCGCGACAGTCTAAAATCGCTTTTCAATTATGTTTGGTTGGCCTTTAAAAAAACATTTCGTCACTAAAATCGAAACACGGTTAATTGTGAGCGGATTTGCTTGTTTAACCATTACTTTTAAATTGACGCCGAAAATTTTCGTGTCAACATTAAACATGGCTGAGAACGCGACTTTTTCCCGGTTCGTGATGATATATAAGCTAATTAAAGTATATTCGATCAATTTTTATTGTACTGAAAGGTTTTAACTTTAAAAATAATCGGAGTGACAACATTGCAATTGAGCGGAGCCGCGTGGATTTCGAGACAATGAACTTGTATTTTTGATTTACTAGTATACTTTATAATTATTTTCATTGTATGAAGTGAAATTGTACTATAGGGCAGTGGTCGGCAACCACCGGGCCCCGGCCCATCGCCGGTCTGCGGCAAGATCACTACCGGTCCGCAGAAATGTAGCCTAAGGTGGTGGGATTCAGCCGGTTCGCACCATCCGCGGAATTTTCTGAGATCAGCGAACCGTTTAGCATTACTAAAAAAACATATAACAAAATAAAATTTGAAACCCACCACTGCCTAAAGCCCTAATAACACCTCCACAAATGAGACAAAAACAGCACATCTGACTTCACAAACGATTTCTACGTCAATAGTTATGGCTAAACAAACATCAAAAAAGCAATTCTCAAATGACTGCGTCCCAAAATATTTAACGAATCTAAGAGTGTAGATATGCCGGGAACATCATTCACGAAGAAAAAATACTTTGTATTTGCAATATGGATTCATAGCCATAAGTGACAGAAAAGAAATTTGTCCAGTTTGCGTCCTTTGTCATAATGAACTCTTAAATAAATAATGCAATGAAGCCTTAGAAACTTCTTCGAACGATGCGATTGTATCGTGGACAACGAGATTGTGTTATATAAAGAGGTTGATTCAAATAATAATGAGTTGAAAAGCATCTTTGCGAAATATACCTTGGCAGTTTTTTGGTCTATAATCTTATATGTATACGCGGCGGTGTGGCTCAACGGGCTAAGCGTTAGGAATACGCTCGCCACCGCACCTCTAATTACTCTGCGTGGGTTCGCAGGTTCGAATCCCATGCAGGGATGGTTATGTGCGAGAGGATTGCTGGACTCCTCGCCGTCGTTGGGTGGTTCACGTAACCGCTGGTCGGTTACGGCTTCCTTCACCACCAAGTCCATGCTTCCGAAAACAAACAATACAGTAAAAACTAATCCCATACCCGACTTGGAATGGTAACCGGACGAGAGGCCGTGGTTCGCCATATGGATAAGCCGTCTTATCGGCTTTCCTCTCCCCCGGGATAAATATGTGAATCCTATCCTACCCAGACGTTTGCGGGCGCGTTACTTTTTTCCTTATGTGAGGTCGGGTTTTCAATATTAACAACTACAAAAAATAAATACCGAGGTAGGCTGAACGCAAAAAACATGAAACGTGTATCACTGTCGACCATATCTCCAAATTGGGAACAATTAACGACCAGCAAACAATAGCAGATTTCGCAATAAATAGCATCATTTTTGTTTTGAATATATTGTCAACACAAATGTGGTCTGCCAAAATTTTGGTCAGGCTTTACCGGTCCGTCACTTAAAAAAGGTTGCCGATCACTGCTATAGGGGATTTTATATCAGAAATCGAGATTTTTGTAACGGCGATAACGAGTTCGGAAGATTGCAAAAATACGTATCAAAATTAAATCAGGCAGCTTATCTCATATTTTTATGTCCACATATCGCCGTGGTATTTTAGTTTAGTAATATTTTTATTTTGACGTAACAAGTCGCAACCGCGAGTAACGATGCACACAAGAATCTCATGGCTGTCATGGATTGAATATTCAACGCGACAGAAAAATCATTATATGCTTAAAAAGGCTGCTCTTTTAACGAGCGCGTGATTGCGGTGACTGTTCAGACAGCAATGGGAATTTCCGACTTTGATCCCCCCCACCTTCTTTTTTAAATCCTGGCTGCGCGCCTGAACTTGTGCCTGTTTATTTTTGTATTGAATTATAAATAAAAACCCTGCAAAGTCATTGCGTGAATCCTGAATGTTATTTCGAATTCAAATGATGATTTAATAAATCAGCAATAATGGCAATTTTACTATTCAAATGATAATTCCTTGGTAAAATTTAGGAAAAAATTTGCACAATAGCTTGTTACCTTGTTTTGCATTTCTAATTTTACGAAATGGCGTTAGTCGGCTTTATGCAGAACTAGGAATTGAAACAATAACCTGATACGACTCCTCAAATTTGTAATTACTTATCGATTTTAATCGGTAAGTATGTTGTATGTCTGTTTGTTATTCTGTCAGATGCACGCGATATCTCACGAAAGCGATATTGAATCTGCTCCAGATTTTGCATGTGCATTCATCTTATCTCGGACCAGCAGCCTATTGATTTTGGGCGAATTATGTCGTATAATTAGCGAGGTATTAATTGATTAGTAATGGAACACAAAGTGTCACTATGGAGTAAGAGCGCTGTTTTGGGGGGTCCTCTAACTTTCGATCGATAAGTCTTCAGTCTCTGACCGATATTCTCGTTTTCTGTTTGTTAGCAAGAGCCGTGAGCTAATTCTCGCGGAATTTAAGAAATAGGTTCAGTGACGCGCAAGTTCCGTGTTTAAGCGAAGCATCCTAGGTACTTGATATATGAGTAGCAAAATGACATTCTAATACTTTGAGAATGACAGGTTATTGTTACGTGACGATACACAGCGCGGTGTTTTTCGGTAGGCGATCCAAGTTCCCCCCCCCCAAAATTATGGAAAGTAGCTGCCCCTGGTTCAAATGTACGTGGGTTCAAATGTAATGGAACCCCAAACTAAATATATATATATTATATCTAACTATATATCTGTTTAACTAGTCAGTAAGTCACAGTTCAGGACAGTCCGGCTTGTCTCAAATGAATGTATGAAGGGTAGTCAGCAATGCAATGACCTTATACATAGCACAATGAATCACTCCATAAATTTTTTTCAAATATCACAAAAATTTCACACTCCCACTTTGTACTTCCACAAAAACTTCTGATGGTGGTTCTTCCGTCACTTGGTCTGATGATGGAACATGGCTTTCATTCCCTGGACAAAAAAAGATTAGAGTTGAAAATACAGAAAAATTTTCAGTAAAGTGCAACAATATAAGCTAAAATTCACATATTTATCTCAGGAGAAAGAAAAGCCGTAAGACAAATTAACCATATGCCAAACCACAGCCTCTTGTATGGTTACCAGTCCATGGCGGTATGGGATTAGTTAGCCAGTTATTTGTTTTCGGAAACATGGACTCGGCGGTGGAGAAAGTCGTAACCGACCAGCAGTTACGTGAACCACCCTACCTACGGTGTCAAGGAGTCCAGCAATCCTGTCTCACATAATCATCTGCCACAGGATTTGAACCTGCAAACATGAGTAGGGTAATCAAAGTAAATTGAAATTCAAATATTTAACAGGCTCACCTTGCGACGGCTGATTCTTTTCAGCTTCCTGATCATTGCTAGCTTTTTGATCCTTATTCTCCATTATGAAGTTTCACCTTATATATATATATATAATATATACTGTGTATATATACTTTGCAGTGATAGATATGGGAATTAAAATTCAAACAAACTTGCATGTGTCAAAGAGAAACATATAAATAAAACACTAAGTCTGGTTGGACTCTGGACATTGGACTTGGTTTCTGAAGGAAGTCATGTGCTCTGGTCTCATTGTAGAAGAAAACCTCAATTCCAAGTGAATTAGATTTGGGAAACACAGATTTGCAATAAAAATACAAAAAGGTTATAGCGGCTTTACTTTTAAAAGCTGGAATTCAAAATTGACAAATCCAAGACGAGACTAAACAAATGGAATGGATAAAAACTAAATATAAGGTAACAAGAATATGACACTGATACAACTGTATCGCAACAATTTTGGGCCCCATACTTGCACCACTGTTCTGAATTACTGAGGATAGATATATATTATTGACAAACAGTTCAAGTACAGTACTATATATTAGGACCATAAGACATTGCACTATGTTATAGGGTGAATATCAACAAAACACTCAAATTGAGTTTGTATTCATACACCTGACTATAAGGCACAAGCAGTACTGGTTTGAGTAAAGGCAATAAAGCACTATCTGATCTATACATATGGCGCGCCGGCTTAGAAGGCGCATGACAGACTTCGAAAAATTTATTTTGGGAGCGCTTCATGGTCTGTAAAATTTAGTAAACATATAAGGTGGGCTTCATGGAATGTATTGGGTAAGGATATGCAAACAATCCAATTGCTATTACAGATTAGGCATGGGGATAAAATAACAAGTAAATTGTTTCAGATGAAAAACAATGGCCCAGGCATAACAAATCTATACGATAGAGACGCTTGTGATTCTACCAAATTACTAGCCAGTATTTTCAAGCATAACACATAATAGATACACGTCGCGCTTTATAACGCAACAATGCCTTATTTCGGTCTATTGGTTTTCTCAGAAAATCTCAATGTTTGAGTTGTAACGGGCCATTACTAACGGCATCCATTAAAACATAATGGTAATTAAAGGGATCACGTAATAGATACCCATTCCCTTTGTTTACAACCATTGTCTATCGCTTTCTGAAGTTTTGTGTAAGATGTGTGATTCATCAGACATTGCACCATACCTGATAATATAACCATCAGGGCTTCCAAACTGTAATACTGTAATTATTTGAATGAAGTCTTTTCCTTGTGACTGACAGATAAAAAAAATGTCTTCACTTAGACAAATACCATATACAGGCGAAAATCAACAGAATTAAACATTCGGGATCATTAAAAAAATTAACATTGATCAAAAGTATGGACAAAAAGATTGGTACTCTCGTAGTGTGTTTACAAGGTTAGGATTAGAGCATAATTTTATTCCGATTTTTTTTATTTTAATTCTATTACAAGTTCGGGAACAGTCTGTGTTAGCCAACTGAATACATTTCCTGCCCATAGGTTTCAGTCCCTTTACACAACTCGATGCAAAGTAGGCAAACAAAATTAGTACCTCCATATTGGTGCACACACTTCTGGAGTGCCCAAAAAACAACCCAATGATAGTAAAATCTTACTGACACAAAGACAAATAACAGTATTAGTACCAAGTAGCAGAAAAAAATTCAAGAATGGACAAAATCTAAACTTTGACAAAAACCCATGCTGATAAAATCTAACTTGAATAATATTGAATAAGGAAATTATTTCTCATGACAAACAAAACCGAATTCAAACAAACAAATTTATTTGAAAACGGAAGTTTGCTACAAATTTAGCTTAATTCAGCTTGGCAAAGGTTGCAAGTGGGACACAGCATTTTTGAGACACCATGATTTGATTTTTTATACAATCAGCTACATAAATATACTAGATTTTTTAGTTTAGAGAGAATGAGACTGATTGGCCATGTTCTATGCAACACTTTATCAGGTTCTTAGTACAAATGGTCACCACATCGCATGTCAAACATATAAAATAACATGGGAACATAATTATAAACACTTAATATTACAAAATGGCGAATAGCGAAATCCTTCCTTTCCCAACCTATTTATTTATATTATTATTTTAATGGTGCTTATAACTGGCTTAGTTTTGTGCACCAGGACTGTGATATTAAGCGTTTGGTGCTCAAATGCTTCGACCCGTTACGAGGACGTATTCTATAACTGTTCACCACCTTTCTACATATTTCCCTAATACTTTTATTTGTGAAATAGGTGAATCAAGTTAGCATACTTTATTGTCTTATACAATAGTGGCATTTAGTTACCATTATAATTTAATAACATCAAACCATTGTGGTCCCACCACCTCTGGTCAAATTAGAGGATGAATTGTCTCTATAATATAAGTTCTGACCAGGTAATTTTCCCAGAACAGCAGGTGCATAGTTTTCGAAGAGAGCATTAAGCGACCACTAGTTTCATGAAACACATCCGGTTACAAGGACCCAAACTTACTTCACTTATTTTTATGTGAGAAAACATTGGTATCGGCTTATTCGCCCAGTTTTAGAAAACTATGGGTATCGGTTCAAGGAGACAATATCGGTCGATCCCTAATCTTAACATCGATGAGAGGCCTCAATTTGATCAATTTTTATATATGATAAAAAGTATTTATAAAGTATAACTGTGAAAAAATTATTGCAACTGAAAAATGTAAACTGTCATATCATGTAAAAAAGTTGAATAATTTTGAAAACCGGTGATTACACTGCCAATACTAATTGTTTAGTTTTTATATAATTTTTAAATTCAATTCTCAGCAGCTTAAATTTGTTCGATCCTTATTACTTTCAACAAACTTGCACAGATATTAGTTTATAATTAACCTTAACTGTTTTAATACGACTTGTTCATAGAAAGTCAGTGTGAACTCTTCACAATATTTAATAAGCAATATATTGGACAAAGTTATTCCAAATCCACAAGAATAATATGTTGCTCAAATTATATATTAACTTCCGAATATCTACGCAGGCCAAACCCAACCCGTTGGGTAGTTCAATCTGGTACACCTGATGAAGCCACAGCCCAAGTAAAATCATTTTGTGACATTTTAACTGAAACATTGCTCAAGGAATTTGTTGAGATTGTTGGTAAATTTTGTTTTTGCACTTGGCTTATTGTTTTCCACATTTGCTTTTGTATCACTGTAAATATTGTTCATAAACTTTTACATCACACTTACTTGGCCTGCCAGTCCAATGGAAAAATTTTTGGCCCCTGGTTCAAAAATCTTGCCCACCCCACCTATAGAATTTCTGAGTGGAAACTTGTGGAACTTCTGCATTCTACTGTCGGAACCCCACAGCAACACGGAACCCCGTTGAAAACTATCTCGAACTTAGAATTTATTTATCTATGTTGGAATAAAATTCGAATTTCTAACCAGAGCCAACCTCGAAAATTCGGCAAACAAATTCTGCTCTTCACATTAGAACAATCCTAACATTGTTAAAACTCTAATAGAAAGAAAACTTAACTAAAACTCAAGCAAAGGCCTGCTAGAATCAAATTTAATGAGATGTAGGATTTGTTTCGAATAAACTTGTGTGTGCAGGCTGTACAGGATACAGTTCGGTTAATTTACTGACTACTACTTTATGAAACCTGGCCTTCAGTATCGATATGCCAGGTATGGAAACTGTTGTTAAGTCATTTGTTTCATATTAGGTAATAAATTCGAGCATAGGAGAAAGGGAAGGGGTGGGCAGGCTGAGAGGTCAAGCGACCCATGAACAAAGTTATGACTGCTAGCTGTTAAGGAGCATGTGAATAGTAAATAAATGTAATAAAAGTAAATGTGAATAGTGCAGTAAATAATAAATAACAAATGAATCCTAAAAGGGAGTCTGTATGACAATGCAAGTAAATTTAGTGTAGGCCTACAAATGACTATTGTGGTCATCAGAGATGAACCATCTTTCCTAGTGAAATAAAGAATCATCAGTATAAGTAGTAACTAAGGCCAACATTATTCAAACAATTTAAATTTGAAGTTTGAGTCAGGGGAATGATCTGTTTACCAGATACAAAAAATAGCAGTCATTATGGCGAGTTTCGAAATACCTTTCGATACACAACAAACACTTATTAAATTGAAGTAAATATACTCAATGGAGTGTTATATAATAGTTCTTGGAACTTGGATAATAATTAACAAAATTACGTTATCACAATGTATTGCATCATGTTTAATTTGTCTAGCTTGAAAAAATAATAAATCAAGCACAACCCGATGAGCCAAGCTACAACAGAACATAAGATCTTATTAATTTAACAGAACATGCTTATTCAAGGCATTTGACCAGATTTAATCACACTTTTGACAAGATTTACTTTTGAGTGCGTTATCTGTACTTTCTGAGAATGGATTATTGCATCACACAACTATAATATATCTTTCTGGCTATTTAAATACAATTTTATTCAAGTTGGGAACCTCAAAATTTTAGAATATTTTTCAACATTACATTATTGCGAGAAATTTTGAGTTAATCAATAACATTGACATACAACCATCAACATGCATGTAGTTTCATGATCCAAATTGATCACATATTGCTTAGGCTGTGATTAGTGGCTTTTTATCAGAAAAAGACATAATACTCACTAGCAATCATCTGAAATCTGTCTAAATAATCCAACCTGGACAAAATACTATATTTAATACAGTACCTCTACAGTTATACAGTTATCTACAACTCTGAAAATTTTTAATTTTACCAATTCATCAAGAACTTAGTAGAATACATTCATCTATGTTTGGAGAAAATTCGAAATTCTTACCAGGGCCATCTCTTTAATATCTCTCTTTATACTCAAGCAAAACTAAAATTGTTAAAACTTTGATATAATGACTCGAGCCGTACTGATAAAATCCAACTTGAATAATATTAAAAAAGGAAATTATTTCTTATGACAAACCAAACTGAATTCTAACAAACAAATTTTTTATAAAAGCAGAAGTTTGCCACAAATTAGGCCCACCATACATGTTGAAATAGCCAGGACAGTCCGAATCGAATCGAATCTAGTTTTGTCCAATCTGCACTGTCCCAGTTTTTTTTGTTTAATATGAATAGTATCATATATAAAAATTTAAATTTGAACTAATCTGTTGTTCTCAACAAACCTAACAGAGGTAAAGTTTGGCCAAGTGAAAATATAAGATGAACAATATTTAATACTGGTAACTGAGCGATCCAGAAGTGTGTGTACCAACGTGGAAGTAACGAATTTTGTTCGCCTATTTTACATCAAGTTGTGTAAAGGGACGGAAACCTATGGGCAGGGGGTATGTCAACTTGACTGACACAGACAGTCCCCGAACCTGGGTACTCCTGGAGCATGTGAACCAAGATGGCCTAACTGATCATTTAAAATTCATCTGGATAATTCAACTTGACAGAATTTGAGGCAGATGAACTCTTTTTTTATAAATTCATATTAAAATTAGCTACAATTTTTTTAGAATCTAGGCTAAACAAAATCCCAACTCAGATAAGATGCCACACTGGTAAAATACAAACTTACACCAATGAGTATTGTATTGAGGAGTTGATACTTACTATGAATAATCCGACATTACTAAATTATACTGAGATAAATAAACATAATATCGCATTGACAAAAATGAAGACAAAAATTTAACAATTGATCAAAAACTTAGCAGCCTAAATTACTAGAATCTAGGATGCACAAAAATCCAATTTAGAAAAGATGCCACACTGATAAGATTTGAACTTAAGTAATACCAATGAGGGGGTAAAATGATTTCTACTACCATTTTCCATGAACCATTGAGAGCACTGGAAGCAAATTGCTTAGATTGGGGTTATGTCCATACATAAGGCGCACAAGTCTATAACACGAAACTGCAACTGGTACTGGTTTTGAGTGTAGACCACAAAGCATAAAGCACTACCTGATACACACATTAGGTGCGCTGGCTTATAGGCGAACGGTCAATTTTTGAGAAAAAATAGGATTCGAAATGCGCCTTGTGTTCCATAAAATATAGTCATACCAATGAGGAGGCAATACTGAATATGACAAATCCACCTAATAAATTCTACTGAGACAAATCAACAATATTAAGATAATTTGAGGTTAAAAAAAACTCCTAATTTAACAATTTATTTAAAACTTGGCAACATAAATTTTAGGAATCTAGAACGGACAAAGTTCTAAATCAGACAAAACACCAATAAGATGAAACCCAAACTCAAGTAATACCAATAAGGAGTTGGTAGTAACCGCTGGTCGGTTACGGCTTTCTCCACCATCAAGTCCAAGTAATGCCGTACCCGACATGGACTGGTAAACGAATGAGAGGCCGTGGTTTGCAATATCTTATCGCAACATCTTTCGGCTTTTCTCTCTCCCAGGATTTATATAGAAAATTTTATCCAAAATTCTAATTATGACAAACATAGCACCATAAATTCTATAGAGACATGCAAGTGCTATGTGAGCCCAACGTTGCTTAACTCCAGACGGCATTGGGTGTAATCAACGGAAAATCAAATTTTAGAAATACAAATTTATACAAATGCAACTTTAAACAAATTTCAGCTTTTCAATAAAATTAGCATTGGTATAAAATCATCGAACAAAGCAACAAACTCACCCTTATAGCATACTGCTCGGGTGTTTCTGCCTCCCTAGACATGCCCCTGATAATAGGTCATATGAACCAATCAATATGATATGAAATTAGGATAACAGTTTGTTTTGAAAACTCTGTGCTGAACACAAATTAAAAATGAAGAATCATGGAAAGCAAATAAAACCTTTAAAAAGTATCAAACATCATGTGCTCACCCACCAGCACCCCCCCCCCCCCCAAAAAAAAAACATGAACCTAGCAGTGATCCCCCCCTTATAAGAAGTGAACACCCCCCTAAAATTTCAAACACTCCCCTGCGTTTCAGGTGTGACACCATACGGTACCTCAATTCTTAACGAAAATATAAATGTATTTGAATATCCAGAAAGTGGCTCATATGACGTTGAAGATGATCAGTCAAATACATTTATGGTGAACACATTTTCATAAGTTACAAATAGTTTTATCACTAATGACAAAATATCTACCACCCCCTATATTTAGCCCCCCTCCCCCCCCTCCAACAAAAAAAATAAATAAAAAGGTTGAGAACATACTGGTCAACCTAGTGAAACAAGGCTTGGAACATTCATATCAAATTTGTCTTATAACCTAGACAAAATACAATTTTCACTGAATTTAACTCTGAAAATGTTTAATTTCGATAATTTTTATGGAACATGGGTATGCAACAGGCAGCCCGTGGGCTGCAACTTGACCCGCCGAGTCGAGCCCTTCAGTGTGGCCCTTGTCAACAATCAAATTTTCCCCATCAAGTATAAAATCCCAATCCCACAGTTTATTTTTAAAACAGCTCTCACGTGCATGAAAATACATCATGTTTTACCTGTCAGTTAAAGGTTGCTACAACGTTTGTCAAAGCTGATGTTAACAAACTATGCAAGAACTGAAAAGTGTCCCACTAAAATGTGAAATAAATAAAATTTTGCATTGTTTGATAAATTTTTGTGTGGCACAGTCAGATATCTGAAGTTTGTAATATGGCCCACCGACAAAAAATGTTGCACACCCCTGATCTAGAGCTTAGTAAAATATATTTCTCTATGTTTGAACAGATTTCAAAACTGTGACAAGTGCCGACTTGGATTATTTCATTACATCCCAACACTATCCAATATTGTATTAAAGAAAATATATCACATTTATTCACTGATAATTACTTGAAATCCGTCACAATAAACCAAATTGGAAAAATACTATATCTGTATATTGACTGAAGCTAACTCAGTAAATTCCAATTTTAACAAATTAGTATCATAGTATCTTAGTATCATAAATTTTTATAAATGTATTTCTCCACATCTTTGCAAAATCCAAAATATGACAGAGGATAGTTTCTACATCTTTCCTGTCTCTGTTTCTAGTTTTCAAAAGAAGTTTTACAACCTAAGGATTGCGTCGTTCGAACTCCCCCATTGCCCCCGCCCATAAGCTCAAACTCAGACATGGAATATTCAGAAAATATGATATAGGGGGAGAGGAAATCTTCTAATGGCTTTTAATTTGTTCGTCAGGGGACCAACAAACCACTTCCTGTTTCGATGGGTGCCTAACGTATTAACAGCGACCTCTAGCAGTGATTCCCTACACTCACTCCTCCCTCCCTAAAATTTCAGATACCTCCCTAATTTTGAGGTGTGGCACCAGACTTCAATCCCTAACTGGATCATAATTGTATTTGAATATTCAGAATATGGCGTATATACCAGTACAAATGTTCAGTCAAAAACATAACACAAGGTGGTCCAATGTTGCGAGGTTGGCGGGCCGCAAAAACTTTTGAGGATGTCTCGCAGGCATTAATCGTGGAAAACCCAAAAGTGATTAAAACATCGCGAGTTTACGGTCACATTTTTTTACTCTCATTGTATGATAAATTGTTATATTTGACTAATTTTATCACTTGTAGAGGAAGCAAGCCTAGTGCTATCGTCAAAGAACAACCAAGTCCGTCTAAGTTGGGATTCCGTACCCAGCTAAAAAAAAAACGGATCGCATGGCGCGTGGTCATCTCTGTCGTTCGTACTGCTGTCACATGCCCAACGCTTGAAAATAGAGGAGTGCTTTTACTAAAATAAAAGCACATAACGTCTTTTCAAATGAGGAGTTACTTGGCGCGATCTTAAGGTACGAAGCTTAGATAAAAAGCGCGACCCATTTCATCGGCTCGGTCCTGTCTGCACAAGACAATCCATTCTCCTTCTCACAGAACGTCATTTCCATATTGGCACCGTCTTGACGTTTATACATACAACATTGAAATTCCGTGATTTTGACAAACATGAATCCCGACATCGAGATTAGGAAAAAGAGCTATTCCCAGTTGGAATAGTTTGTTCTGCCAATGATTTAGTGCACTCTAAAATTGTTCTTCAGGCGCACTGTATGTGTCGACTGACCGCGGAAAGGCAAAGTGGGTTGTTGGTCTTGTAGTGAACGGATTAGAAGGTGGTTTGCCAATAAATCGCGCTATTTTGTAGGCTTTCCTTTCCCCCTTTTCTATGGTTTCTAAATATTTTCAGAATGAGTCTGGCGGCGTTGATAATGACGAAGTGTGGGCGTCGTGATTCCTAGGTTGCGAAACTTTTTTTGAAAGATAGATGGGAAAGACAACTGTTCAATTTTAACTTTTGCTGGGAGATTAAGAATTATATTCTAAAAATTTATGATACTTTTTTAGTTCTAGATAAATTGTTAATATTGGAGTATGGTATGGTATTTTGGGTATTTTTTGTCCAATTTGGGTTGTTGCGACAATGTTGGGTTGTTAATACAATATTGGTCAGGGTTAGAATGTTTTTGTCACAGTTTTAAATTTTGCCCAAACATAAAGTAATATATTTTACTAAGCTGTGGATCAGGGGTGTGCTACATTTTTTGTTATTGGGCCATATAACCAACTTCAGATATCTGGCTGGGCCACACAAAAAATTTACACAACGATTGAAAAATTCTTTCAATGCAAAATATTATCTATTCAACATTTTAATAGCGATACTTTTCAAAATCTTGCATAATTTGTTAATGACAGCTTTGTCAAACTTTGTACCAACCTTTAACCGACTGGTAATACATTCTGTATTTTTACCCATGCGACCTTTTTAAAAATAAACTGTCGGATTGTGATTTTATGCTTGATGGAAAAAATCTGATTGTTGACAAGGGCCACACTAAACGGTTAGATGGGTCAAGTTGGGGCCCACGGGCCGCCTGTTGCACACCCCTAGTTTAGATAAATTGTTGTGATGAAAAATTATTGGAGCTTCAGAAGTATGTGTACCAATATGGAGGTAACTACTTTTGTTCGCTTACTTCACATCAAGTTGTGTAAAGCAACTGAAACCTATGTGCAGGGGGTAGATTGACTTGGCCAACACTGACAGTCCCCGAGCTCGTAATAGAACTAAATCAAGGAAAATCGTAATAAAATAATGACCTAATCGTAACCTGGTTCACATACTGTAGGAATACCAAATCTACATAGTTAACGTTAGAGGTTATCAGACAAATTTTATATAAATGTTCCAAGCTTTATTTAAGCAGGTTGACCAGTATGTTCCCCATCTTTTTATTTTAGAGGGGGGGGGTGGTGTTTCCAAATCCAGTGGGTGGTAGATATTTTGTTATTAGTGGTAAAACGATTTGTAACTTATAAACATGTGTTATGTATTTGACTGATCATCTTCACCAACATATGAGCCACTTTATAAATATTTAAATTTTAGGCGGTTGTTCACCACTATAGGGGGGTGTAAGAAAATAACCGCTGGGTTTATGTTTTGTGTGTGTGCTGGCAGGTGGGCACATGTAATTTTTTTTGTTTCAAACATTATTAAACGTTTTGATCGCTCTCCAGAATTCTCCGTTTTCAATTTGTGTGTGTTGTGGAGTTTTCATCTCCAAAATCAATTGTTTGCCTTATAAGCCAGTGCACCTAATGTATGTATCAGGTAGTGCCTGGTGCATTATTGTCTTCACTCAAATCCAGTACCGGTTGCGTTTAATAGTCAGATGAACTTATCCATGGACAAAACACCAATCCAAGCAATTTATTTTCAATGCGCATTATAACCAGGTCCGCCTCGCCTCACAGTTTGTGGAAAACGGATTTTAAATTGTTAAATTTTATTAGTATGGCTTTTTGTCTGAATTAGAATTCTAGTAATTTAGGCTGCTAAGTTTTTGATAAATTGCTAAAATAGGACATTTTTTGTTTTAACTTTTTCCAATGCCATATTATGTTCATTTATCACACGAGAATTTAGTACTGCCAGGTTTGTTGTATTTTATCAGTGTGGCATCTTGTCTAAGTTAGGATTTTGGCCAGCCTAGATTCTAAAAAAAAATTGTAGCTAAGTTTTATATAAATTGTTGAAATAGGAATCTCTCAGAGTTTATCTGTCCAAAATTCTGTCAAGTTTAGTTATTCAGATAAATTTTAGAGTATAGGCCATAATTTTATTGCGATTTTCCAGAGTTTGGGGACTGTCTGTGTTAGCCAAGTGAATATACCCCCTGCCCATAGGTTCCAGTCTTTTTAAACAACCTGATGTAAAATAGGCAAACTAAATTAGTTACCTCCATATTGGTACACACACTTCTGGATTGCCCAGTTACCAGTATTATATTGTTCACCCTATATTTTCACTTGTTGGCCAAGCTTTACCTCTGTTAGGCTTGTTGAAATCAACAGATTAGTTTCAAGTTATATTATGAGTAGGCGTACCATAGATAGGAAATAAAAAACTGGGAGTGCAAATTGAACAAGTCTTTGTTAGATTCAGAGGCTTCGTAACATTCAACTCATATGAATATGAGTGATATTTCAAACCATTAAAAAACTTGCACTTTTTTAAAAATATTTATAATGACATACCGCATGACTGGGACATTCAAGTTTACCGGGTGGTACAGCGGGACTGTCCCAGCTAAATCAACGTTACTCCCGAAGTATGTAAACCAAGATGGCGGACACAGGAACGTAGTATGTGTAACAGGTTAGGTTTAGGCCATAATTGATTTCACGTACAGATACTATGGCAGTCACTTGGCTAGTCCCCGAACTCGTAATCGAACAAAAATAAAAAAAATCAGAATACAATTATGGCCTAACCATAACCTGGTACAAATACTACATTCCGCTGTTTGCCATCTTGGTTTACATAATTCGGGAGTACCAAACAACACATATGGTGGGCCTAATTTGAAGCAAACTTCTGTTTTCGAATAAATTTGTCTGTTAGAATTTAGTTTGGTTTGTCATGAGAAATAATTTCCTTGTTTAATAATATTCAAGTTGGATTTTATCAACACAGATTTTTGTCAAAGTTTAGATTTTGTCCATCCCCAAATTTCTTTTCTGTCATTTGCTAGGCCGAGTGTAAGACAAGACAAGCGGGGTACAAGTGGGGCAAGGGGAAGAATTTGAATGTTGTTGGGAGAAAATTTCAATTTGTATTACGTGCATTACTAACTACAGCTCACACGTGCTATCTCACATGCGTAAATCGTTGCAAAAGGCAATAAAATTTTAGTTGCCTTCTCTGACATCATGTATATCCATCCGTCCGCAACGCTCCATCTAAAAGATGCAATGACTTTTTGATTAATATCAATTAACTCGAGTGGTCCGCGGACCTCAGTTTGGCAAACGCTGTTGGCAACGGCACGGCAAACATCAAAATGTACCGACGTCAGAGTATAAGTTGCAGATACCGCAAGCAAATATTTTATTATACTTTGTATATTATTTGTACAATATTTCATGCACGACGGAAATACATATCTAAGATAACAAATGCAGCTTTTATACGCAGTTGGAGAGAAATGAATTAAAAAAGAGTTGCTATAATAGTTCCAATGGTTATTCGTAATCTATAGTGTTTTGCTGATGTTTTATTTAGACTCTGTTTTGAAATTTTAAAATTAATAGGGAAGAAAAATCCAAACTACCCAAAGTTTGTAATTGAAATAAAATTTTATTCATTCAAGAATAATATTCTGATATTCTTTACCAGTAGTTGGTCAAAATACTGTTAGTTGTGTGAGTCAGATTTTACTTTCATCGGCTTAGTTTTTGTTCATACTGCTTTTTATTTACTTTTTAATTTCGTTAATTTTGCAATTGGTATTTGTCGGAGGGAACACATTTTCTATTTGTCAGCCGATGGAAAAAATTTCATTCAAATAGCCGCAATAATACAGTTTGAAAGTTAGATGTCGTGACAACTCAAACATTGAGCTTGGTTAAGAAAAGCAACAGACCGAAACAAGGCATTGTGAGGCTGTGGAGCCTAACATAGAGGGTGTGTGTCTAATATATATTACTTCTAAAAATATTGTCTGGCAATTTAGTCAAATCACGAGTTTTCGCATTTATTTATTTTAATTTTGTGCGTGCTAATTTCCACAAGTACGGTAATACCGGTAATTTTTTTCAAGGATTTAAAAGTTTTTAATTCTTTTGTCAATGAATTTTTCCAGTATTTGTGTAAACTAATTTTTATTGCCGGTCATTAATAAAGAATTATTCAGTATTATATCTGAGAATTTCTGGAATAGTCTTTAAAATTAGTTATGCGTGACATGACAACTCAAACATTGAGATTGGTTAAGAAAAGCAACGGACCGAAACAAGGCATTGTGAGGCTGTGAAGCCTAACATAGAGGGGGTGTGTCTAATATATATTACTTCTAAAAATATTGCCTGGCAATTCAGTCAAATCACGAGTTTTCGCCTTTATTTATTTTAATTTTGTCCGTGCTAATTTCCACAAGTACGGTAATTATTTTTTTTAATGATTTAAAAGTTTTTAATTCTTTTGTCAATGAATTTTTCCAGTATTTGTTTTAAGTAAACTAATTTTTAATGCCGGTAATTATTAAAGAATTATTAAGTATTATATCTGAGAATTTCTGGAATAGTCTTTAAAATTAGTAATGCATTACGTGACAACTCAATCATTGAGCTTTGCTAAGAAAAGCAACATAACAAAACAGGGCATTGTTGGGTTGTAAAACGTAACAAGGAGTGTATGTATTGTGTTACTTTTAAAAATATTGTCTGGCAAGCAGAGAAAATCACAAGTGTCCCTATGTATGGTTAAGTTACGCTTGGTCCATTGTTTTTCATCTGATACCATTGACCTGAATTTGGTTTCATAGAAACCGAAAATAAACTCATTTATTCATAAATTCCCGCAGGTAGAGGGTGTCCATAAAGTCTGGGAAGCCTTTAAAATTGCAAAGGGAATTTATCGATACCATATATTGTTGTTACCTCCACAGAAGAAAAAGACTCGAACAATAACTGATTAAAAACAACAAACCTGGTTAAAGATATATTGAGAACTGGCTTCATACCAAAATTGAAATTGCAAAGAGACTTCATGGACACCCTGTATATTACTTTCCATCACAAACATACACATTCAGAGTTAAGGTCCCTTTCTCATCACCCAGGGCATAATAAGTTCAATTATACAATACTGAACTAGAAAGACTCCTGTCTCCAAAAGCTTATGGGGATGCTTGCACGGGGCCTCGTTCGGAATGAACGTTGCTGTTACAGAAAGACCGAAAATCAGTCAATAACAAGACAGTAGAAATAATTAAGTTTGTTTATTGTGGAAATCAATAAATATCTATGTACTACTTTTCATCAAATATTTTATAGAAAAAGGGCAAATTGATAACTGATAACTCACCAATGAATAAACCAGTCAGGCTATCAATTGTCTCTCAAAAATGGAGGCAGTTTGGAATTTGCTGTTATTCCAGTAACTTCCATCTACATCCAACGGAGTACTTCTTTATTTTCTTGCTCTTCTCATAAGCAATCTTTAATCAGGTGTCATTAAATAATTCTTTGCTATTATTATCTAATTAATGTTAAGTATGGTACCTGTAATATACACACACATATTAATAGCATTAATTGAAAATTATTTTTTAAAAACATAATCACTTATCAGTAAAATGAGTTTAAGAAATAAATTACAAGTAATTCAGGAGGATTGCTACATACTAATAAGAGCAAATATACACAATTTCATTGTAGCTAGGCGGGTCTGGTAAACTTTAGTACAATTAAGAATGCGTCATTGGACAAAAGTCATTGGGGCATGACTGGTCAGAATAATCACATTCTATCCCAGCTTTCTTGTTATTGTGGCTAAGGTTGAGTTCAAATTGTACTTGAGTTAAGCAGACCTGACTAGACTTTCTAAGACAAACACCACATGCTATAAATCCAAGTTTACATAGACAAATCATTTGATTTCAAAACTTAATGATAAAATATTTGGACAACAAAATGAGTAATCTACGATCAAAAGCACTTAATTCAGTGATTAAGTTCCCTAAGTATGAATATGGTTTTGAATTCAAGAGACAAAATGAAATACCGGTACTGTGCAAAAACAGTCATAATGATTTAGCTATTTGTTGAATGCATATTATGGTCCGTGAAATATGGTAATGAAATATGGTACTGTGCAATAAAATTACCACATAGTGTCATAACATATGAAAAAAAATATCAGCATAGACAGTTAATAATTAAAAAAATTGCTTAACTACATAATTAAATCACTTGCTAATTGAGAGTAAAATAGTCTTTGCTGAGTTCAGATAATTGTTTGCTTTCAAATCACTTTCAGTTGGCAATGCCACTGCCATTTACAGTTTTGCAATTTCTTGTTGCATTATTCTTGTGGCAATTCACAATTCTTTGCTTTTTCTTGCAAATACCTTTTTTTATCATCTTCTTCTAACTCATTTTTCATAAGATTGAATAGGTAAATGAAGAACTTTGGAACGTTTGAAGCAATAAAGTTCCACATGCCTTCATTTCTTGAGCCAAGTTTAGATTTCATTTTTCTTGTATTGTCTTTGAAATATTCATGAGTGTTTCGTATATAACGAACCAGATCAGTAAAGCTGTTCTCATACGGTCTTTTATTATTTCCACTGTTGGGATCTTCTAGCATTTTCTTTATCAATTCAACCCAGTCTCCACCAGTGATTTCATGAATTCTCTCCAATGCTTTTTCTTCTTCTTCTGTCAGCTCAGGTCCGTCATTGTCCTTGGGTGCGCCTCCACTTCTGCCGAACTGAACAAACTCTTCACTGTCATCACTGCTGTAATTATCAATGCTTTCTTTGCCAATGTATGCCATTCTCTGTTTCACTGTTCCATTGTGTTCAAGTTGTCTTTTTGCTTTTCTCTTTGGCTTTTGCCTGTCTTCATCACGAGGTTGTTCAAGATAGAGATGGCAATCCTTAATAAAACTCATCTTCTTTACTGCATCCCATGTAATGCAATGCTGAAGTATTTGTGTAATTCCAGGACGAGCGTCTGGTTCATGACTGAGCATGGCCTTCAGGACGTCGATTAATAAATACCTATCATGAAATTTTTCGCTATTTTCAATGAATGAGAAATCTGGTGGTTTCTTGTTCTTGATCCCTTGATGCTTGTCATTAGCATCTCCTTCATAAGGGTGTTTTCCATCAGTGAAAATATAATAAATAAGAAGACCTAATGAATATATATCAGCCTTGACCCATGCTTCGAATCCTTTGGATCGGTTGTCTGAACACATTTCTGATGCAACCCAACCGAGGGTTCCATTAAACCCAGTTGATCTGGTAATGATTTTCTTTTCATCCAATGCAAACTTCTTGTTGATTCCAAAATCCATAATTTTGATGTTCTTACCATCTAACGAAAGTAGCACATTGCCTGGTGTAAGATTTCTATGAGCAATTTGATTATCATGGATGTACTTCAGCCCATGACAAAGTTGTATAAGCAGTATTTTCTTTTGCTTAAAAGAAAATGTCGGCAACAGATTTTCCAATTTCTCATTGTTGCATAGCTGAGTCACAAAGACTAATGTACGTTCTTGTACAGTAGAATCGATGTGATGTTTCTTGTATCGAACAATATTCACGTGGTCATCCAGCTGGTTTTCCATTTCAGTTTCATTCAGAAACTTATCCTCGAATATACTGCTATCAATAGTGCGCAGCTTCACAGCACATTTCTTCTTACCCTTATAGCGGATTGCATTCATCCCACATACACTCGACATCCAAGCCTTTGATTCACATCATAAATAATTTCCTCCCGATCTATTGTGTTTCCTAGACAAATAAGGGATACCTTGCTTTACCCTTTATTATACGTTTTTTATGTCAATATGATGCATTGGTGCAGAAAATCAAGAGAAATTTCAGGTTAACTTTTGACACCAAACTGGATGTTTTCAATTTTGTGAGAGCTGCCAAATTATGACTAATTAGGCATTGCTGCTACAGTTAGACCTAATTTTTGGTATGACAAATTATGAATCATAGTATTTGCTATGCTTCATAATCGGTAATAATACCGAAACCAGCTTTACTGGGCTATACTGATCTAATACCAACTCGAAACGCCAAACCTGATATGCCAATATTCCGATGATACGTAATTATCGTTAACGCATTCACAACATTTTTGAGCTTACGGGACAGTATAGTTGTTTGCAATGAATTACGATGACTGTTATTTCGAATTGAAGAACGGATATCTCAGAATTGTAGCTTTGGACGTATGCAAAGATGGACTTTTTGGGTGCAAGGAATCGCGGTTTTTGATTGGAAAGCTAGAAGCGTATTGGCTGATATACATGATTGAATATATGTATGTTTATCCTCCCTATGACACCAATACATACAATAGCTTTGATAGGATTTTTCATTTGAGTTTCAAATCTCTGTTGTGACCGGAACGCCAGTATGGGAGTCAATGGGTCATTACAAAAAAAATTTTTGGCCCTAAATCTCTTAAAACTTAATTCATGAGTTCCATTCAGAAGGATAACACTAAACAGCACTTTTCATCTGATACATTACATACGCGACCCAATCAAGCAATTAAGAGCTTTTTTTCTTGTAGAATGTAAAATACTATTTAATTATTGCTAATATTTGAATCAGCAAATTACACTTTCATTGGCGAAATTCAACACAGTATCCGATATAAGCATTTTGGCCAGAACCGGGCAAACTTCCAGCATCTGCAATTTACTTGAAGTTATTCCTGCAACAGCTAGGGAATTTATTCATATAAGACTGACTACAGGATAGTATTGATGGGCTCATTAATTCAACGAGGTACATTCAGTCAGCATCTGAACAAACTGCTATTTTTATTGTAGAGTTCTTTTTTACCAAATTAAATTTCTGTGCGCGCCAATTTTCTTGCATGCGGATTCCTCCCTGACAAGAAAATGTTATACGAAGCTCTTAGTGCATCTGTGGTTACTTGAACTTTTCTATTCATAGATCTGCCCTTTTTTATTTTGAAATCTTTGATTGAAACTTGCATAAAAAATAAAAATATTACCACTGTCGGTAATGGCAGGCATTCTTGTGTGTTCTTCTTCCTTGCTATACATATCTTCAAATGCTTTTTCCGCAATCTCTTGACTACAACTGAACAAGGATAAGTATGTGTTATTATTTTTATGAGATAAATAATAATTGCAAAAGCTTTGCTGTATTATTAAATTTCAGTAAAGTTTGAAATGCTCACTCGCTTGATCAGAATATAAACATATTCGAGAATGATGCCAATTTATATACAATAGGTAACTGTGTATTATAATTACAATTTTCCACAAAACATCTATTACAATTTGAAAATTCTTTTTTCAATTTGCAGTTATATTTGGACTTGGACAAATTGTTTGGGAATAGAATGGAATTTCATTGAATTTACATTTCAACTGATTCTATTTTGATTCCTTTTAGTAATTGGATGATCTTGTTTTGATCATCCAAACATTCGGTTGTAATTCCCAGAACTTTCAGATGACTTTCGATGTTTTCGAATTCTCTTTGCAACTCGGAAGTCAGCTTTCCACTGTTGACAAACTCTTCGAATTCATTCTCGTGGTCACTTGGAATTGTCACCTCAAATATACCACACCCAAATGCAAAAATTATTGCTGGCAAATTGATGGGTTTTTTTAAGATCAGGGATGTTGCACCAATTGCTGCAACACCTACACCACCAGCAATGCACCTCAACATAAACTTACGATCCGTATTTGTTCTCAGCTTAATTTCTCTGCATTTAACAAAATCTTCATGCTTCATTTCTAGAGTACCATCATCAAATTTAACCTCAAAATGCCTCGTTTTGTCTCTCCAATCAAGTTGAAATGGCATATTCACTTTAAATATACTGCTAAATACGGTTACTTATCTAAAAACTGACAATGATGAAATCGTCATTTAAAAAAAAAGATATAATCAGAAAAAAAGAAATGAGGTTGAAATATGAAAAATGGAATACGTGATGATTTTTCTGTTGCATAAAATTTTCAATCCATGGCCGATAGGGACATATTTAAAATGGATTGATTCATTAAATTAATCGTGATCAATTTAATCTGTGATTGTGATAATATACCAAGGCAATCTGTGGAAATGAAAACGTGATGCAAAATGTCAGATTATATCTTGTTTTCATTTATATTTTCGCCAATTAGACGAATCTGATCTGTTTCTGCAACACTTATCCTGCTCCATCGCAATGCTGCCACAATTTATTTTGAGGATAGCACCGTAAAAAAAGCTGTAACTAATGAACTGGACATTTGACAGCGGAATTCTGTTATTCTGTCTTGCAGGAATAGATCAGGTTCAATAATGTTAGGGTCAGTGTTACTGACTGAAGTTAATTCTAAGATTTTTTAATTCAATCAATTCATCTAGAAATTAGTAGAATAAATTTCTTTATGTTTGGACAAAAATGAAACTCACAAGAGCCAGCCTGCGATTTTGCCAAACAAATTTGTCTCTTTATGCAAAAGCAACCTTAACATTGCTATCAAAATTCTGATAAAGGTAAACTAAACTAAAACTCGAGCAAAGGCTAGAGCAGTGGTCGGCAAATCTGTACTGGAAGGCCTAATTTTCAAAGTTACGGTAGCATGCGGGCCGAAATAATTTACGACTACGAACAATCACCATATATTAAACTTCTCATATTCGTTTCTCTCCGACAAATACCAAATAGCTAACTTATATATGGAACAAAACATATCGACCAGCACTAGATTTTATTCAACTGCGTTCATAGTTATTGTTTTTAGTTCTTTGAAGCCTTAAGGCGTCGCATATTGCATCTTTGGCACACTGATCCACATCGCAACAGAAGGCCGATCTTGAATCGACCCAAATGGCAGACGGTAAGCTTACAGAGCTTGGCGGGGAACTCTCCAAGTAAGAGTGCGGCAAGCATGCGAAGGATATTGAAAGACCATGAATTTTAAACAAATAGCTGACTAACTAATCCCCCCAACCAACAGACGAGACACTATGATTCGCCATTTGATAAGGCCATCTTAGTCTCAGTTTTCTCTCCCGCCTCCCGGTATTAATATGAGACTCCTGAATCGGACCAAGTCGAACGGAAATCACAGGCACTAATGGTACGCTCAGGTTTCATGTGACAGGCATTGGGGTAGTTAGTCTAGCTTGAAATGATACCAAGCCGGTAGGTGCCCAGTTGGATCTCCGCCATTGCTTGAGGCCCGCGTCATTTCAGTTTATTAATGGATAATAGAAGACACTACTAAAAATGCCAGTTCATTGCAAATGCTGCGCGTTCCGTTGAGTTCATTTCGAACGCTGCGTGTTGCGTTGACATACTCGCGTGACTGATATGTGGCAAAAAATAAATAAAAAACATGTTCACTAAAACACTAAGGCTTCTCCAGTTAATAGAGTATCGAGACCAAAGATGACTTATTGGGAAGAGTATTTTGCTATGCGGAAGGTAGCGCTCTTGGAATTTTAATTTTCGACTTGGTTGGCGAGAAAACGGCGACCGATTGTGAAAAAACTGGATCTTATTGAGACCAGTGATGGGCAATATCACAGCCACCCCCACATCGTAGTGGCTGATGACTCACATTAGTGTTGCAACAGCTTACTTTGGTATGTTTTGAGTTAGCGTAGATATTTATTGTTAGGCGAACAATTGAAGAAAACATAGAAAGTAGAATTTGTGCTACGGTCTGGGTTAGGATATGCAAACAATTCAATTGCTATTCCAGTTTGGGCATGGGAATGGAATAGCAAGCCAATAGTTTCAGATGAAAAACAATGGACCAAGCATAATAAAACTATACAATAGAGACACTTGTGATTTTACCAAATAACTAGACAGTATTTGCATTTCTAAACAGGCGCTCCAGAAGTGTGTGTACCAATATGGAGGTAACTGGAGCGCCGATTCATCAGACATTACATCATACTTAATTATATAACCATCCAGGGCTTCCAAACTGTAATACTGTGATTATTTAATGAAAATTTTTCCCTGTGACTGACAGATAAAAATGTCTTCACTTAGACAAATACCAAATACAGGCAGAAATCATCAGAATCAAAAACTCGGGGTCATTAAAAAAAATTGCATTGATAAAACGTAGTATGGACAAAAATCGGAACTTCCATGGTGTGTGTACCAGGTTAGGGCATGATTTTATTCCCATTTTCCCTATTTTAGGTCTGTTATAAGTTCGAGGACTGTCTGTGATAGCCAAATGATTATACCCACTGCCCATAGGTTTCAGTTCTCTTTACACAACTTCATTTAGAGTAGGCAAACAAAAATATTTACCTCCATATTGGTACACATACTTCTGGAGCGCCCAAAAATCAACCCAATAAAAGTGAAATCTGACTCACACAAAGACTTACTCAGACAAATAACAGTATTTTGAACTACAAACTACAAAATACAATAACACTGATAAAGCAGGGTTGTTGGGCTCTAAATAATATTATTCTGGAATGAATTAAATTTGATTTCAATTACAAATTATGTTTGAAATTTTCTCTCCTGTCAATTTTGAAATTTCGAAACAAAGTCTAAAGCTATATCAGAAAACACTACAGATTACAAATACCTATTGGAACCATTATAGCAACTTTTTTTTATTCATTTCTCTCCAACCACTCTCTCTCCAAAAACTGCATTTGTTAATTCAGTATGAGAATGATAAACGCCTCACAAACAATCCTTTATTTATTAAAACAGGCGAGTGGGTAATTCCCACTTTTTTCATCTTAAAATTTTAAAGACATATTTAAATCAATTAGAATTAGCTTTTTAAATTTAGTATATCAGGCAAATGTGTAAAGCAGATCACTCTACTTAATGATAACAACAAATTATATTTGATATTTGAAAGATACATGTTTATGTGGTTGTCATGGTGTGGAACAGATACATTACAAAAACCTTTTCATTAACCCTGTAACATGATATGCACTCACATGTGAGAGTGCGTTCTGTGGAAATTGATCGCTTTTTAAACAATACAAATGAGAACAGAACACAAAGGTATAACGCTGCCGTACAGATTTTTATTTTTTTTTGAAGCGAATCAAGAAGGTGCCAATTATAATCTTTGTTTATATCGAATTACTAACAAATAGCTCTTAGAATTCAATAGTTATAATCTTACAATACAAAGGAACAAAAAAATGTACCAAGCCATCTACATGTGAAGTATTGATCAAATAAAATCCATTAGATACAGTGAAATGCAATATTATTTTACCATTCATTCATATTAGTATGTAAGATAGTTGAATCTGGTTTTAAATAATTGTGTGTAGCAGTGGTTCCCGACCTTTATACATAGACGGAATGGTACGATCAAATAGAATGACCTCGTGGACCGGCACCAAAATATTGAGAAGACGGACACAAAGCAAGGAATTGAAATAGAAAATACATGGATGAGCTCTCATTTTATTTAGTGCATTTTTGCTTGAAACACTTCTGAATTATAAAATTGCGGCGAAAATAGTAATTTCAAAACTGAATATTTCAAATCAGATATTAGAACCTTGAGTGCCGCTACTACAGCTTTGGTTCCCAGTGATTTCCCTTCCCCAGTACAACTGTATATTTGTCATTTTCTCATATTCTGTGTTTGAATGATTTTTTATTGGATGGATAAATAAACTTGACTTCAGCAATAGAATAGCAAATTGTTACATACAGAATTTGGCTTAGGAATGAAAATGTTTGATTTATAATTTTTTCTAAATAAATGCATCCTCAAATTGATGAAAGCATTTTTGATAATAATTTAATATGGAATATTCCCTAAAACAGTACATAGTTCTACATTTTTCATTAACCAATCACTCATTCTAAAAAGAGTTCGTAAAACCATACGACAATCAAGTATCAAAGTTTCAAAAGGTACATAAACACATTTATTCTATTATATTACGAGTTCAGGGACTGTCTGAGTTAGCCAAGTGAATATACTCCCTGCCTATGGGTTTCAGTCTCTTTGCACAATTTGATGTGAAATAAGCGAACAAAATTAGTTACAGCCATATTGGTACACATTCGTCTGGATCGTTCAAAATTCTACTCGTGCCTCACTTATACTTGTTTTACATTTGACCTAGCAAGTGACATAAGAGAAATTTAAGGATAGTAAAAGTATACACTTTGTCTAAAAGTGATATTCATAAAACCCAACTTGAATAATATTAAATAAGGAAATTTTTAATCACAACAATTTACCTAGACTAGGAGTGTGCCACAGGCAGCCCGAGGGCCCCAACTTGACCCGCCACCCTATTTAGTGTGGCCCTTGTCAACAATTAGATTTTCCCAATCAAGCATAAAATCCGAATACGACAGTTAATGTTTAAAAAAGTGCTCACATGGGTAAAAATACATAATGTTTTACCAGTCAGTTAGAGGCTGATTTTAACAAACTATGCAAAAACTTGAAAAGCGTTCCACTAAAATGTTAAATAAGAAAATTCTTGCATTGTGAGTATTTTAAATTCATTGTGTAAATTTTTTGTGTGGCTCAGCCAGATGTTGAAGTTGGTTATATGGCTCACCCACAAAAAATCTTGCACCCCCCCCTGATCTAGAGCTCAGTAAAATATATTTTTGGACAAAATACTGACCTTTTTCAGGTATCCCCTCCCAGAATTGAAATTTGTAAATCATCAAAAACATTTATCGCTGGTGAATAGTAGAAAGAACAAAAAATAAATAAATGTTGAATCTAAAATGTAAATAATCCAATAAAATCTAACTCACACAAAACATCACTCAGATAAGTTATAACAAATCTATACCATAGGAACACTTGTGATTTTACTTACAATTCAATTTCACTAAACAATTCAATTGCTATTCCAGGTATGAGGATAGGATAGTAAGTCAATGGTATCAAATAAAAAACAGTGGACCAAGCGTAACTTAACCATACATAGGTATACTTGTGATTTTCTCTACTTGCCAGACAATATTTGAAAAAGCAACACATAGTAGATACGCACCCTGTTACGCTTCACAACCTCACAATGCCTTGTTACGGTCTGTTGCTTTTCATAGCAAAGCCCAATGTTAGAGTTGTATCGGCATCCATTAAAACATAATATTAATAAAAGTACCACGTAATAGATACCCACCCTCTTTGTTTACAACCAAACAATGCCTGTTTTTTGTCTATTGCTTATCTTGTGTAAGATGTCTTAACGCTTGTGTGATTCATCGGTACTCCCGTAGTGTGTGTACCAGGTTAAGGTTAGGCCATAATTTTATTCCGATTTTTCTTATTTTAATCCTATTATTTAGGGACTGTTTGTGTTAGCCAAGTGAATATAACCCCTGCCCATAGGTTTAAGTCCCTTTACACAACTTGATGTAAAGTAGGCGAACAAGATTAGTTGCCTCCATCTTGGTACACACACTTCTAAAACGCCGATTTTCAGACATGGCACCATACCTAATAATATAACCATACAGGGTTCCAAACTGTAATACTGTGATTATTTCAATAAAATCTTTTCCATATGCCTGACAAATTAAAAATATCCTCACTTAAACCAAAACCAAATACTGGCAAAAATCGACACAATTAAAAACTCGGGGAACAATAAAAAAATAATAATTCCTCACATGAAAAGAATGCTTGCATTTGTTATGCGGCTCTGGGACTAAAAAAGTTTGAGAACCACTGGTCTAAAGTAAAGAAAACCTCACTTCTAGGTAAATTAGTTTTGGGCAACACAACTTATAAATATAAAAAGCCTATAGCTGCCTCACCATGAAAAGCTGGAGTTCAAATTAACAAAACCAAGACAAGACTAAACAAATGGAATGGATAAAAACTAAATATAAGGTAACTAAAATATGACACTGTATCGCAAAAATGTTGGGCCCTATACTTGATCCGCTGTGCTGAATATATATTGTTAGGTGAACAGTTCAAGTACCGCATTTTACAACCATAAGGCGGTGGATAGAATAGGATTTACTAATTTATTCCAGGGGAAAGGAAAGCCGATAAGACGGCTTAACCATATGGCGAACCACGGCCTCTCGTCCGGTAACCATTCCATGTCAGGTATGGGATCAGTTAGTTATTTGTTTTCGGAAGCATGGACTTGATAGTGGAGGAAGCCGTAATGGACCGTGCTATAAGGCACAACATCAATAAAATAATTGAATTGATTTTTTCTTTATACATAAGGCGCACCGGACTGTAAGGCGCATGCAGTACTAGTACTGGTTTGGGTACAGGCAATAAAGCGTAACTTAACCATTTGTGATTTTCTCTACTTGCCAGACAATGTTTGTAGAATAACACATAATGTTTACACTCCCTTTTACACTTTACAGCCTCACAATGCCTTGTTTCAGTCTGTTGCTTTTCTTAACAAAGCTCATTGTTTGAGTTGTCAAGACATTCAACTTTCAAACTGTATGTATTACTGTGGGTATTTACGTTCAATTTTTTTCATGTGATTGATGAATGAAAAATTTATTCACAAATAAAATTATAGACAAATAAAACCAAATACTGGCAAAAATCAACAACAACAGACGAGAAAACTTCATTAATCATTAGATCATTAAAAAAAATAGCATTAGAGAAACGTAATATGGACAAAAATCGGTACTCCTGGGTTATGTGTACTAGGTTAGGGTTAGGCCATAATTTCCTTCTGATTTTCCTTATTTTAGTTCTATCATGAGTTGGGGGACTGTCTGTGTTAGCCAAGTGAATATACACCCTTCCCTTAGGCATTACTGTCCCTTTACACAACTTAATGTTGTAACTAAAATTTCATTGCCTTTTGCAACGATTTACATGTGTGAGGCAGCACTTGTGAGACTTGTGTCAGGTATCAGATTACTTAGACAGATATTTTTTTAGATGCATCGACTTGATGGTGGAGGAAGCCTTACCGACGAATGGTTATTTGAACCACCCTACGACGGCTCCACGAGTCCAGCAATTTTCTTCCACATAACATTCCTTGCATGGTATTCAAACTTGTGAACCCATGCAGGGTAATCAGAGGTGCGGTGGCGAGCGTATTCCTAATGCTTAGCACGATGCGCCACACCACCGAAATGTTCGAATTACAGATTCACTCTTAAAACAGATTTTAACATGCAATCACTAATAGTGGAAACAAAAATTTTCATTTCAACACCTGCACTAGGAATATAATCGAATATGTATGGATTAAATGCTCCATAAACAATAACCGAAAATAATATAATTTGCCCCAAAAATGGTTTATGTTTAATTATTATTTGCTTCAAAATTGGAAAGTTCGTATTTTTTACATTTCAATACTAGAGTGCTATTATAGAAAAGTAATGGAATCGAAAAATTATGTTTTGAACTTGCCATTTGCAACAACGAAAAATGGACTATTTTGCCTTTAAACTGGCTTTTATTTGGTTATAAAATTTTCAGCAAATTTCAATTTTTTGAATTTTATATATTTGAACGTTAGAAAAAAATAATCAATAAACTAGATGTTGAACATTCCATTAGCCATGTTTGAAAGTGGCGTAGTTTGCCTCAGAAATAATTTTGTTTCCCATGTTGTGAATTCTAAACATTTTCATTTAATTTGCGTATAAATAAATAGGCAAGGTATAGGTATATTTTTGTCATGTTTTACAGCAAGTTGACATTATACGTTTGGGTTTATTTTTCCAGATAAGTTTTTGAATTTAAAAAAAAAATGAGGAATACGGTACAATTTAAATTATTGTCGTTACAAAATAGCCTTATTATGGAAGATATCACGCTAATTCAGAATATCCCAACTTGCTATGTAGTGCTAGTCAGCGCAATGTAGAATGCACGGTCAATTGGCGACACGCAAAATATTTGAGGCGACCCAACTTGGGGTCACAACTCACACTTTGGTGATCACTGTCTTATAACTCCTAAAACTTTTCTTACCAATTACCAGAACATCTATTTGATGTTTTTTCTTGCTTTTCACTCTGAACTAGGCTCTGTATAAGCTTCCACTGATATACATTTTTTAAAGTCTAAAATCTTTACTATATAAAAGTGTGAATGATTTAAACCAAACATTTATAACCTGCAATGCCAACATAGGTAGATCTTAGCCACTTGGCTTGAAAAGACTTTTACAAGATGTCAAATTTCTATCAAAATTTTTACTGTTGCCTGGAAATTTTTCTATTTTTAATCTAAAATCATGATAATATCTAATTTTAACAGTAAAATTTTGCGCACATAAAAAATTTGTTGCAATTATGATAATTTAGAATAAATTAAAACCAATTTTGCAATTTCAAACATTTAATGGTGTATTAGGCGCACAGCTGTAATCTAAACAAGACTTTTTGCAAGCAATTACTAATAAGTGGAAATGAATGATTACACATAAATATCGTGTTTTCGATAAATTATAAAAACTGAAGTTTTTAAACACAAACATTTGGGTTCAACTCTGGGTGACTTTCAAAATAATTTATTGTTATTGCCCCACCATTAATTATTTGATTTATTTGTGTTTATATTGGGTTGGGATTATAAGATAAACAGAGAAAGGTGAGACAATAACTGAATTCATCTCATGAAAAAAAGAAAGAAAACATATAAGAAAATTAATGGCAAGCCCTAATTGGTTAATCTGCTCGGCGGTGTGGCACATCGTGCTAAGCCTTGGAAATACGCTCGCCACCACACCATTGATTACCTTGCATGGGTTTGCAGATTTGAATCCCTTGATGGAAAATTATGTGCGAGAGGATTGTTGGACTCCTCCCAACCATAGTCCGTAGGGTGGTTCACATAACCGCTGGTCAGTTGCAGCTCCCTCCACCATCAAAAACATGCATCCAAAGTCAAATAACTGGCTGACTAATCCCATGCCCGACATGGACTGGTGCAGTAACTGGTGGTTGGCCATATGATTAAAGCATTGTTATTGGATTTCCTCTCCCTCAGGATATGTAAATTCTCTTCTATCCTATCCTAATAATAATAATCTTCTTTTTAAAATACAATTGAGTTGTTGTATATCAAGAGCCTCAAACAATAGTGAATTTATGCTATATCTCTAACGTTAGGAACCCCAAAGCTTTGCTATCCAGATACCTAAAATATTATGAACTTAGCCCGGAAGTTACAATTTAGTCGCCATGGATACCTAAATGAATATTGCTCATTGTTGCCACATAGTGGCTGCTGTTGAAGTTCCAAAAATTCCAAATTAGATGGGAGACGGGTTGATAGTTAGCATAATATTATTTGATGTACCACTAAAAAGGTCGTAGACGTGTTGAGTTTGCATAATATTATTTGATTACTGAAAGAAAAAGTCGGAATTGAGTTGAAATTAAATGAAATGTCCTGATCATCAGATGTCAATCTTCGGAGACCACATTGATTAATTTTGTTGTTCTATACTGCCACTTAGCGTAGACTTTTCAAATATTTGCTCATAGGATAAGATATTTACATATTTATCCCGGGGGAGAGGAAAGCCGATAATACGGCTTATCTATATGGCGAACCACGACCTCTCGTTCGGTTACCATTCCATGTCGGGTATGGGATTAGTTGTTTATTTTATTTTTTCGGAAGCATGTACTTTGATGGTGGAGAAAGCCGTAACCGACCAGCGGTTTCGTGAACCACCCTACGGCGGTGGAAGTCCAGCAATCCTATCGCACATAACCATCCCGCATGGGATTCAAACCTGCGAACCCACGCAGACTAATTAGAGGTGCGTTGGCGAGCGTATTCCTAACGCTTAGCACGATGAGCCACACCGTCGCGCCTCTTGTCAGTCATGACTATTTATCACATCTGCAATTCATTTTGGGACGGTTCATTGTAGACAAAAGAGATCTTCTGTGCGGAACCTGATTCTATTATATTTCTCAATATTTATACAGATGCAACCATCTGCCATACATTTTGCGGTGTCTCACTTGGTCCCACGTGTACAACTTGCCTCACGTGTCACACTTGAACCATGTGTCCCAATAATACCAATTGTCGCACTTATATGTAAGTATGTTTATTCGTCTGGTAATAGCGAGAAATATAAATAAATTGATAATTATTAATATTTGAGACAGGATGCATGTACAAGACCTACTGGCCAAAAACACAAATGTGCGGCATGCACCCATCTTGACAAATATACAACAAAAAACGTTAGATTAAATATGTATAATATGGTCCCATTCACAGACAGTTGTGCAAGGTGAGGCAATGGATCATTTGGTGTGGTGAAAGTGCTAAGGGAGGAGTATACAAAACTGTTTATACAGGGAAGTTTATAAGACAGGACAATATATATGAATAGGGACAACATAAAACCAAATAAATACACATACACATAATGATGAAATAAAAATTTAGGCGTAAATACAGCCCCCTTGAGTGATGAGACCATATAGTATGAAAGGACGAAGTTTAAGAGGTAAATGTGCGGTTTTTATAACTATATGGCATGCGTCACTCAAGAGTGATAATAGTGTCTTTGATAGAATATGGCTATTTCCGGTAAAAAAGGGAACCAAACAGATTGTGGTGAAATACTTCACTGTTGCGTATCTCATTCTTATCTATTCTTGATTTATTTAAAAATAAAAGCCGAATGTGGTTAAGAGTTGAAGAAAAAATAAAATCAGTGAAAAGCATTTTAACAAAACCTAATGATTGCATTTTTGCTAAAATAATAAAAGTGTAATTATACCAATAACGTCCGGCCCAAAAAAAAGTATATGTTGGAGTGGGCTAAGGTCGAGGTTTACAATAAAAAATAATAGAGACCATTACTTTAAAAATAGGGAGGGTTGAGAGTGTTAAAATAAGCAAGGGGGGATGTATTAAAAAGGTTAGCAATAACTGACAAGGGTTCGTTATGAGTCAACAATATCCCAGAAACTTTTGAGCATAATTGTAGATTTATCTGGGCACTTTCGAAAATGATTTAAATTTGCTCTGGTAAACACACATATTATCTTTAAGAAAACCACTTTGATAATTGCGACACTACACTGGTACACTACACTTTAATAAGTATTTTAAGAACCCTAGGGCACACACAATGTATTGTCTAGATTGGGTTTTCTTCATACAGAAGCCGCATCAGGCTCTAAAACGCAGCGGATACTGGCAATGGTTTTAAGTGTAGGCAGTATAGCATAAAGCAAATCCTTGACCATACATTGGGCACACTGGCTTAAAAAGCGCATGATTGATTTTTGACAAAAAGTATTTAAAGTGAGTCTCATGGTTTGTAAAATATGGTAGTTGACCTCAAAAAAATTCAAAACAATATATAGACAAGTCAACACACAGGTAAGTATGTGCAAATGATAAGTTAACAATTGTCTTCCATTTCTCAATAGAAAAAATCTTAATGTAATGAATTCATTGATAGTTCAGTAATTGGATAACCGTAAATATATATTACTACTAAATCTCCAACTCCACTCGCCGTATAATAAACAAACAAAGGCGATGTTGCACTTCCAAGTGGCGGGCGTTACGGTTGGTTTTGTTCAGACAAGATGCTTAACGACGACGACGCTCCTGCATCACAGCTCGAAAACTAGCCCTGTTCATTGATGACTGATCGAAATATTTGCTGAATAACGAAGAAATTTGATAAAAATGAACAAATAATTGTAAAAATGAAGACACAGTCTGTCTTGCGAATGACCAGGATGATGTGACAACTTCCTTGTTGAAAGAAAGCAAGGCATCAAAAATGCGATGCATTGCAAAAAATGTCAGTCAGATCAATGACAATAAACAACTCCGGCATTTTTGACCGAAGATCGTATCCGATAGCACGCTCCAATGCACATACTTGACGAGACGAAAACGAGCGGATGTGTGCTGCTTTCAAGGCATAGCACGAATGGTGTTCGTGCCTGCTTTGACAGTTGTTGTCGATTTCAATGAAATTTTGGAAAGTTGAGGTAAAAAGAAATCCGAAAAAGGTAAGGTAAATACTATTGTTGTATACCACACCCGGGCATCGCACTGTTAAGTACATGTGGGAAAGCCAGCTTTTGTCAAATACTACGAAGTTATTAATTCAGTACGGTACGTAGTTACCCATTTGCCGAAATTGCATATTTACTTACCCCTTATGGTTTCAAATAGTTCATGCACCTTCATTTAGATTTTTTTAATCAGTCAGGATATATACTCATTGCTGTAACATACTATTGCGCATTCACTTTTATTTGCGTATTGAATCAAAAGGTTAACAAGTTCACCTAACATTTCACTCATACCGGTCTATATTGTATAGTCTGATTTCTCAAGTATTTGGAGCCACGAATGCTTGTAATTTTCTGAATAAACCCTATTATCAGTTGGTTTATATACAAAATTCAGTAAAACATTTTTTCATAAAAGATGAGATTTATTAGCTTTTCCATTCTAAATCATATAGACTGCTTTATTTATTCTTAACGAAAATTAATAAATCTCCTCTCTTTCTTCAGATGTGAAAGTTGTGGACAAACCTGTCTAAGCATTGTGAGACTCCTGCAGCACAAGAGGCAATAGCAAAAATAGTAAGTATATCAATCAAGAAATTAAGTCGACATCAAGCAAAAACTTTCAACTATTCGTCTAATCTCAATTTCCTATTATTTATTCACAGGACAACTATAGCGGACGGGGAGATATCAGAAGTCTGGCGACATATCAGTGACAGTGTGATTCCAAGAAATATAATGTTTGCAATAGAAAAACAACCTATGGAGGCATGCAAAGACATTTGACCCTCCGGTAGAGTTGTTGTGTATGGCCCCCATATCCTGCAGGGCTTGAGGAAACTAACTAAAAATTCTAAAGCGTAAGATTGCATAAGCGGTCTTCTTTGTAAAAAGGCACAAAACACGCCAGACATACTTAAAACAGCTTTAGAAAATGAGGATTACGGGTAACTCACTACACCTGTGTTATATTTAGTTCAGCAACTTTTGGTAGTACTATGGAAGAAATCCAGGAAAGGGTATAATCATGATTCATGATAAAATACTTTTATATATATTTTGGACAACTTCAAGTTTTTTTTTTATCTAAATATAATAGATTTTTTAAACCTTTTAAAGTGAAATTGATTATTCACACAGAAAACAATTTACTGAAAGTAGTTTTGAAAAATTAATTTTTTTTGTTCACATTTTGACCCAATTAGGAAAACACATCAAGCTAGCAAAAGAATACCTGAATGAAACCCTTGAGTGATTAAATTAAACGCAAAGTACATGAAGAAGGTTGCATTTTCGAAGAAAATGGGAGTTGCAATATTTCTGCATTTCACAAAATTCTGAAGCACATTGATTAATTTGTCATATTTCCATCAATACAATAAAAAAACACAATGAGCTCAGCAGTCAATATGACAAATTCGATGACCAACTTCGAACAGAAAATTTCCATGTGTTTGTATATTAATATAATTATACAACCACTTAGTTACTAAAAATCAATATCAATAATAATTCAAGCAATCCTATGCCATGCAATGTGGCGCGAAATGTCTTGTCGCAAAAATCTGTCATTTGTTTTTTTACTGATCTATACATGAAATGATAAAAGTAACTTTTTTGCATTACTGGAATTAATTAAACATTCGCAAAGATCCAAATTAACCCATGATCATGTGACCTCGTTAGTTAGAGTTGGTACTATAAAATCATTTCAGTCTAGCATTAGTATGCTGGTGACACAAAAAAGATGCCAAACGTCAGGACAAATGTAAATAAAAAAGACATTGAGTTTATACTGTAGTATTTTTGTTAATTTTAGGTCCATATATTTAGATTAAGTCATTTTTAGTGTATGTATTATTCTTTTCTTATCCAAAGCTTGTTCAAAAATGATTTTGATGGTTGTACATAGAATTTTATGATTTTTTATAATAAATACAGTAACGTGCAATAATAGTGGAATGCAAATATTAATATGTATTTGCATTTGAAATTAAAGAAAATAATAAAACTTAATCCAACTGTTTAGTTGCATCACAATATATGTCACAAACTAAAACTATCTTAAAAATATCTTTCAAGTATACATTAACAAAAACTGTTTGCGGCCCTTTTTACAATTTTCAAAATGCAATGCGGCTCTCGAAAACCCATGAGTTTGACACCACTGATCTATTCTAGACGATTCAAGCATTGCTTTGGGAAATAATATCACTTCAATTAAATTGAAAAAAATCTCGCTATATTAAATACAAAATCGTTGCTATCATAAAGGTAAACCAATTCAGCCACCTGAAATATATTGGCCTTCACAGTGCAATGGAGGCAAGATTGAGAGTTCATGAGCTATGAACTTTTGTTCTTTTCTTTGTCTTGATACTCCACAGCCCCTATTAATTTTTTTTTAATTTTAATTACCATGTGATGGTCATACATATCTTTAACTTGTATTTTCTTTTATGATGTATTATCTCAATGTGTCAAACTATTAATTAGTGTGCATATTTTTCTTCCAGATGACATAAATGTATTGTCTTGTTTATTACCTCAGCTTGGAGTATTGACAAAAAAAGGGGCCAGTAAATTGCGTAAAATTTTTTTTAACTTTTTTTTATAATCAGAATTCACAAATAATAGGAAATATAAACAGCCCACAATCAATGAGAATTATATGCGAAATCCCTCAGAATAAATTTGCCTCCTAAAATCGGAGGAAAGCTAAACATATAGGTAGTTTCCATCCACACAAGGCTTTCAAGAATACTTGCTCGAACCAAACTAAATGAGCATCGTCAGGTGATCGGTAAGGTTGCAAGTTGAATTCAGCCCTGCAACCTCCTGCATAGAAGATAATATTAATTAATTACCAGCAATGTTACCTACGATTAACTGAATATGAATATGTAATAAATTCACCTACTAAAGCAAGTTCGACAGGTGCAAACTTTGTGTTATGAAATTGTATCACAGCACCGTTAAGAGAGGTAAAAACAGTTTTGCTGTTTTGTATGACACTCTCTTAAAATGAAATTTCAATGTTTAAGCGCAAACATTAAAACTATTAACTTTGAACTTTGTCATTATCTGCAAAATGTTCCACACAAATCTTTTCGCTATCGCGTTTGTAATCTTCTCTGATAAAACAAAAAACGTCTATGATGTCCAGAATTGCTCTTTACAGCTTGTCTGCTATTCCAGCTTTCAAAGTGAGCAAAACTTCTTAGATTTAGAGATTATTTTCTTTCGTTACAGGAGCAAAAAGGCAGGTACATGTAAAGGAGACGCCGAGTAGCATACGCGAGCGGAAAACAGTCGCGAAAGGCGACGAGAAATATGTGCATTGGGGCGTATCATGAAATACAATCTGTCGCCTGTAGTCTTATGGAGTGACGTCAGAGTTGCCTATCATGTTGTTTAATGTCATTGGTCAGATGTAGGTAAAGTGGTGACGAAAATGAATACTTTGCACTTCATATAAAAAAAACGTCTAGTAGCACAGCATTTTGGTCTCACTCCATCTCAAGTATTGTAGCTTTCACAGACGTTTTTTCTCCACTTGACCTATAATCAGGGCCGCCATAACGTCCTTATTTTTAGAATTTGGTCTTATTTTGAAAGTTTTTGTTTTGGAAAATAATTGTCCTCTTTTCTAAGAAACATCTTTATTTTGACGTGTGTCCTAATTTTCAACCTTGAATATGATAAACCATTAAATTAAACTTTGAAGTTAAGTTATTTTATTTGTCACTTCGAATAAAGAAAACATTCAACAATAGAGTGTATGTAATAAATACAGTATCAAAATGACAAGTGATGTGAGGAACCGATTGCTCCGTCATCTAGTCCAGCGGTTCCCAACCTTTCTACCCTGGCGGACCGGTAAGATTAGATTAAATGTACTCGCGGACCGGCAAAAAATTGAAATGGCCAGAACAGAAAAGAATAACATATATTTGCGTAATATAATGCAATGTCGGGCACTCAATATGCTTCTAGACGAAAACGCACACTTAAAAACATTTCTCACGGAGAAAAACTATCAAGTAATGTGCCGACCAAAATTAAAAATGGGTGAAGCATAAAATAATTTGCGTAATGAAATGCAGTGCTGGGCACTCATTATGCGTAAGAAAGGCACGCATAAAATATCTCACATTAAAAACATGCACAATGAACTCCGGTGAGAATTTTGCTGTTGTTTCGTTTCCAATATAAAATTGCAAACGAGGCCTCAAAGAAGTTTTTGCAACACGTAGCTCTGCAGCCGCGTGCAGCCGATTTCTTTGTTTCGTTTTAATTGAATCTAGTGATGGAAATGTTTTTTCGCATAACGCAGTAACTGGCTGAAAAGACGGACAACAGTTTGATTGCTCGATTACTTGGCGATGGGTATTCGTTATCATCTAAATTTGTGATAAGTAATTCTTTATTAATCTGGACTGTAAATTAGAATCGCCATTTTAATCAAGCCTTTTTTTTCATTGGGTCTATCATATTAATCCCTCTGCAGTTGATCGAAGCCTCAAACGAAATGAATTTGTATTACAATGAAAAAGTGGTCGATAACTTGGCAACAGGCTCAAAACCCTACTGTGTCTGAAAAAGATCTCTGCGACCCATGCTTTTTGCGCGTCTTGACCACCTGTGGGGTCGCAACAAGTTCATATCTTCTGGAATATTATACTGTTCTTGACTGTTTTCTGGTGTAAACAAGGAGATATGCATTACGTTTTATATGGATGGTCATATTAATCAGGTAAATCACGCGTGCCGATTTTTAGGCTTCCTAATTTTGCGAGATTTGATGGAGCGCATTCGCGATGAATCGGAGCCGAAAAAGCGAAAAGTGTGAATGATCGGCGCTAACATGTCACGGAAGACGTCGCAATATGACGGAGGAAGAGAATTGCGTAATAAGCCAATGCAACTTTGTCTACGGTAAAGCGATTGAGACGACATAAAAACAACAAAACAACGAAATTTCTAGCGGACTGGCACCGGTCCGCGGACCGGCGGTTGGGAACCACTGATCTAGTCTACAGCACCTTTTCAAAAACAAGAAAAATAAAAGGAACAAATTAAAAGAGAAGTAACAGAATGTCACAATAGAATTAAATAAATTCCGGTTGCTCATTGGCGTACACTAGTGGTGACAGTACCAAACCTCTAATGAACCTTTCCCCGACCTTTGACCTTTATTGTTTTGATTTTGGTCGCCCAGACCAATGACAGATTATTTTGTTTCGTTACAGGCGCAAAAAGGCAGGTACTACACGTAAAAAAGACGCTGAGTAGCAAAAGCGAGCTGAAAACGGACGCGAAAGGCGACGAGAAATATGTGCATTGGAGCGTATCATGAAATACAATCTTTCGCCTGTAGTCTTATGGAGTGACGTCAGAGTTGCCTATCATGTTGTTTAATGTCATTGCTCAGACAAACATTGCAAATATTCAGGCTTGTGTAGGGCGATAGAGTGGTACGTTGCTCGTTTTAAAGGCTTTCGAATGGCATTTCACTTGTGATGGCGGTATTTTCGTGCTTTTAAAGTTATAACACATTAACAAATTACAGATTTATTATGAACGTTATTCTGCCTTCACATTGCCGTTAGCCCGTTACCACACCTAACTTCGTTCCAAAAGCTTATTTGACATACAAAAATGGAATCACTCAGAGATGACTTTTCTATGACTTGGTTCTCCAAAAAACTTTTCTTTCCACCAGCTGGAGAAGGATACAAACTTTTCATAGAAAGGTGATATTTAAACTTATATTGTTGAAGAATGTCAGAGGACTGGGAGACCTGCGTGACCACCGGTACTGTATCCCATGATTCATAGACTAATAGATAGAGTCCAAGTTGGGGCTGAATTGGTGAGTTTAGTATGGAAACAAATGAAATGCAGGGGCAGTTTGAAAAGTCTTTTAAATACATTCTTGGAAACATTGCTCAAACTAAAGCAATCTGTAATTATGAACAGATGGATATATTTTTCAGATACATTCATGATGATTCAGTCTTCAATCTTGGTTCAACGCTAGATTTCAGAGCCAAGTGATATAGATAAGTTCAAGAGTCTCTGCCACCACATCATCTTCAAATAGTGGTGTCGCTGGATAGTCACCAAATCTCTGATGCAATTTGTACATGCTAGGCACGGTGAGGGCACTTAAGTTTATGTCGTATCATAGAAACACAGATTTATTAGCTCAGTGAGATGGGTACAAATATACTATTGAAAGATTCGATTCAACAGGTTTATTGAGGTATTATGATCGATCACATACAAGACCAATGATGTTATAGTGATAAACATGGTTTAAAAATTGTCACATATTCATCAGAACTACTGGTGCTTGTTGCCATATCGTTGGACCAACCAAGACTATCTAACAGATGAAATTGAGAAGATTGAAAAAATTTCCGCTGAGCCAAGCATGTACAATCCTTCCCCAGCATTGGTAACAACCTATATGGAGGGAACAAAATAGATCCAACAGTTTTGTCGACTGTAGTTGGTGCTAAGCCCACAAAGTTAGATCGAGCCAGTTCCAATCATACCGGTTCAACCAAAAACAGTCGGGTATCGGATAGGTTATACAATATAGTTTATTCATTCAGTGTAGAAATAGAATATAACAGATTATAAAAAAATATATGATGAAGGAACAAGCAAGTAAATCCAAGAAAATTACTACAAATCATATAGTTTTTCAGATATTGTGTTGTATAGGATAAAAATACACACAAGATATATGCTTTTGGGCACAACAAACAAAAACCATGAAAGCAATGAAACGTCAAAATATTGAATTAAATTCATTTCACAATTCCATTCACAGACATAATGTATCCCAATGATTTTACTTCTGAGTTATTTTATTGAGCTGCCTGGTTTCATCTCCTGATAATATGTGAGAATTGCGCTCACTGAGCACTACTATCTCATTGTTATATAGACAGATGGGCAAATACCCACCACTTGGTTCGGTTCTAAAGTTATCAGGTGATTATGAACAAGTTGTAATTTATATAACAGTGATGAATGCAAAACAACCTAACAAAATAATGATATTTATCACACACCACAGTTACAACCAAGTGCAGGGCCAACTTCTGGTATCAGGAGCAGCTTGGTGTGACTTTGCAGTCCGCACAAAAAATTATATTGCAATCACCAGGGTCACACCCGACATGGCATACATGCGAAGCATCCTCCATAAAGTAACATCATTTTATTACCAATGGATTGTAAAAGATTCTGCACGAAGTCACAAGTCTTCAATATTAATTTTCCTTCTTCATTCATCAGTTTTACAGTTAGCAAATATGACACCAATGCTGGAAGAAGTATGTGTTTTCTCATTTTGAATTATGGTAAAAGTGTTGCCCGATTCAGAATCTTGTTAGTTCTTCCGTGCCCTTTTATTATTATTATTTCTTTTTCTGGTAGGTAGCCGCGTACTTTTTAAAATCTATTTTAAGTTATGCTCGACTACCAGTTTTCTCTGCATTTTGTTTGCATGTTGACTTTTTGTGTTGTTTTATGCCAGAGAACAAAAATAAAATGATGATGATGCTTGCTTACAATTTTCTGCTGTCTGACAAAACGCTGTCGTTTTCTTCAGTGACACTTGAGGTAGTTTCAACTAAAAAGTCTGGGGGCAGATCTGGTTGGATCCCTGACAATCCTTTCTCACTCTCGTCAGATTCGCATGTCTCTGTGTCAAATGAAGTATCTGGTGACAGATCCTGTTAAATTATGATCCAAAGGTAAATTATGGTATAAGTAATCTTTACCTCACAATTTGATGGTGCCTTTTTGTTGGGCGATAAGAATCTGATATAGGGTCAGGGTATTCATCAGTTGGTCCATCGCCTCCATGAAAATGCATGATGGAACGCATTGCTTGTATGAAAATTTATTTCATATGAGAATTAACATATTGAATATATATTAGGTATCGAAAACAGCATTAATGTTGGCCTACCTTGGTACACACGTATGTATTTCTGGTGATTTTTCCTAGATTGAATTGACTGTGAGGCCTGTTGCATTCCTTCATCCACCTCATTACTTTTTAGCGGTCAATATGTGGCTTCGGAAATAGCACAAATCCTACTCCATTTGAACGGCAGGGGTACCGTACCGGTACAGGTTGTCAGACCGGCAAATACCATATGCGTGAAGCGAACTAACTTCTTTCTAACAAGAAAAAGACTTTCAATTATGTTGATGTTTAATCCACAACAAAGCAATGTTAACGACAAGCGAACAGAAAACAGAATGACAAGTTATCGTAAGAAAAGCACGTAAGTAATCATGCGTGACAAAAACATAAACAAAACAATTGTGACTCATAACGGCTATTATTAGTTAAGTGGTTCGCCACACTACCCCCCCCCCCCCCCAGACGGAATGAGTTATAAAAATCTAGTGGGTTTACGAGTTTTTCTACCAAATTTGGTTCTGTAATCATAACCGGTTGTAGGTTCGGATGAACGATCGTCTGTAGAACGCTGATTGTTCGTTGTTGTTTTAGGGATTGGAGGACGTCCTCTTGGTTTAGGAATGGATACAGAAACAGGATGGTCGAGATCAAGATGAGCTGGCTTTAACCTGTCAACAGAAATAGTTTCGCTTCGGTTTCCAATCTGTACTTTGAAAGTTTTATTCCCATGTTGCAAAACTTCGAATGGTCCCTTCATAAGGTCTTTGTAAAGGAGATCGGTGTGCGTCACGACGAATAAACACGAACTTGGCTTGATTGAGTGCGGCTGGCATTCTTGCTCTGAAAGGGACCATGGTGCGACGTAGGAATTGGAGCCAATGATCCTACTCTTTCTCTGAGAAGCCGAAGATTTGTGGTCGGGCAGCTATTGTCTTTAGAGTTCGATATGAAATCACCGGGGACAGTGAGGGGAGCGCCATAAACAAGCTCAGCTGACGATGTCGTAAGATCTTCTTTCGGAGCTGTGAGGATTCCCAATAAAACCCATGGAAGCAAGTCCAACCAGTTTGAATCATTGAGTCGTGCCTTAATGGCAGATTTCATTGTTCGATGAAAACGTTCTACCAAACCATTTGCCTGTGGGTGGTAGGCTGTAGTGTGATGAATTTTTGTTCCCAATAATTCGGCAACAGCAGACCAAAGGCCTGAAATGAACTGTGATCCTCGGTCAGAAGAAATGTGAAGTGGAACACCAAAACGGGCAACCCAATTTGACAGGAAAGCTCGGGCACAAGACATAGTTGATATGTCTTTGAGGGGAATGGCTTCTGGCCACCTTGTGAAACGATCTACTATTGTAAGAAGGTAATTGTATCCTTGTGATGGTGGTAAAGGACCAACTAAGTCAATGTTGATATGGTCAAAACGTTTGTCTGGCATTTTGAAATCTTCTAAAGGGGCCCGTATATGACGATTTATTTTAGACTTTTGGCATTCCAGGCATGTTTTGGCCCATTGTCCAATTTGTTTGGAAAGACCATGCCACACAAATTTTTGTGAGATCAGTTTGCGAGTGGTACGTATGCCTGGATGCGAGAGCCCGTGAACCGCATCAAAAATTTTTCTGCGCCAGCTGGCAGGCACTATAGGTCGTGGTCTACCCGTAGATACGTCACACAGCAATGTAAATTTGCCGTTGCAAAAAGGGACATCTTCGACACGAAGGCCGGTGATAGCAGTGCGGTAAGCCTGTGTATCCTTGTCGTTTAGTTGATCTGTGGCCATAATTTCATAATCGATGCCGTCATTGATGTCGTTGATGACCGCGCGCGACAGGGCGTCGGCGACAGTATTATCCTTACCGGAAATATGTTGTATATCTGTTGTGTATTCAGATATGAAATTGAGGTGACGCTGTTGTCGCGCTGACCATGGCTCAGAGACTTTTGCCATAGCAAAAGTGAGGGGTTTGTGATCTGTAAAAACCGTGAAGGGTCGTGCTTCGAGAAAATAACGAAAATGTCGTATTCCTAAGTAAACGGCCAAAAGTTCCTTGTCGAATGCACTGTATTTCGTCTCGGGTTTGCGTAGCTGTCTACTATAAAATGCAATTGGCTTCCAAGATCCATTTAACTTTTGCTCGAGAACACCTCCTAAGGCAACGTCCGAAGCGTCGACTGTGAGGGCAGTTGGTGCGTTTGGTTGTGGATGTGTAAGCATAACTGCATTTGCCAGTACTTTCTTAGTTTTTTCAAATGCACATATCATACTGTCAGTCCATTCGGGCAAAACCTTCGACTTCTTGGGCAGGCCGGAAAGTGCTGCAAATAGTGGTTGCATTATTTGGGCAGCTTTGGGCAAAAACCGATGATAGAAATTAACCATGCCAAGAAACTCTTGAAGGCCTTTTACAGATGAAGGGCGAGGGAAATTAGTTATCGCCTTCACTTTATTGGGGAGAGGAAAAGCACCCTCTTTTGTAACAGTATGTCCCAGGAACTCTAATTCGCTTAAACCGAATTTACATTTGGCAGGATTGATAACCATACCGTGACTTTTTAGCCTTTGGAAAAGATTTCGCAAGTCCTTTTTGTGTTGATCTTTAGACGTACTGGCGATAAGGATGTCGTCAAGATAGACAAATACGAAAGGCAAACCTCGACAGATGGTATCCATTAAACGCTGGAATACCTGGGCGGCGTTTTTAAGCCCAAACGGCATGCGGAGAAATTCAAATAGGCCAAACGGTGTGATAATGGCAGTTTTGGGGATATCTTGTTCATGAATAGGTATTTGATGATAACCGCGAACAAGATCCACTTTAGAGAAAATTGTCCTTCCCGCAAGACGGGCCGTAAAATCTTGTATGTTTGGGACTGGGTAGCGGTCAGGCACGGTCATATCATTGAGACGTCTGTAGTCTCCACATGGGCGCCACTGGCCGTCCTGTTTAGGTACGATGTGAAGCGCAGACGCCCAGGGGCTATTTGAAGGTCGGATGATTCCGAGTTCAATCATGTTATCAAACTCTGCCTTTGCCGCGGCTAGCTTATCGGGGTGCAATCTTCGAGCCTTTGCGTGCACCGGGGGGCCTTCTGTAACAATATGATGCTTTACCCCGTGGGCAGTGGTCGGGTTGCTGAATGTGGGGCGCGTTAAATCAGGAAATTCGTTCAGAATTTTGGCAAAATCGTTTTCGGCTACGTAGTGAAGGCAAGGCGGGGTGCCAGTAATCGTTCTGGTTGGAATACAAGCGTATGTGCTTGCCTCGATAAGTCGTTTGCCCCTGATGTCAACCAAAAGTCCGTGAGAGCGCAAAAAATCTCCCCCGATAATTGCCCGTGAAACATTGGCTAATGTGAATTTCCAGGTAAAATTTCTACCGCATATAGTCAAAGGCACTTTTCGTGTGCCATATGTCGTAATTGAGGTGCCATTAGCTGCCAAAAGTGCTTGTCCTGGTCGCCCGTAACGACGGTCATGACCGGTGGCAGGCAGCACGCTGACTTGTGCACCCGTATCAACTAAAAAACTGCGTCCAGAGTTTTTGTCTGTGACGTAATAAAGGTTTGAATCGCCGACCGCCAAAGAGGTTACTGACGGTCGGCTATGGCGTTTTCCGAAACCACAAAAGAACATAGCGGGCGACATTTTTTGGCTTTCTTGCCGAATTTCCTGTGATAAAAACACCTTTCAGACAAAACATGAGATGGTTTGAACGAACTGGTTTTTTGTACAGCGTTTGTCACCTCATAGCCTTTTGCAGTTAAAATATCATCTGCTTTCCTTGCCAGCTTCCGAAAATCGTCGCCCGTGGTTGTTAAAATGTCTGTAAGTTGAGACCGGACGTCTGGTGGCAGATGACTGACGAACAAATGGCGAAATAAGAAATCAGGTGTCTTACCTACTGGATACAATGCAAGCATGTTGTCCATAAGTTCCGTTGCCGTTCCATCCCCTAGTCCAGGCATTGAATAAAGGCGCGCAGCTCGTTCAGGATCCGTTAGCGAACATTTAGTAGTAAGCTTCTCTTTGAGATCTTGGTACTTGTTCGTTTCCGGCGGGTTATTGAGAACATTAAGAATGCTGGCAGCGGTATTGTCTTCCAGAGCGGCAACCACGTAGTGGTATTTTGTTTCATCTGTTGTGATATTTCGAACAGCGAACTGCGCTTCGACTTGGTGGAACCAAACGGCAGGATTTTTAGTCCAGAAAATCGGCAGCTTTAATGATACCGCTGTTAGGCCTACTTTGTTGTCTTCACTCATATTCTTCGTTATGTGCGTATTCTTTTCTCAAAAGTATGCTTTTGAGGTCGGGGTCACCATTTGAAGCGAACTAACTTCTTTCTAACAAGAAAAAGACTTTCAATTATGTTGATGTTTAATCCATAACAAAGCAATGTTAACGACAAGCGAACAGAAAACAGAATGACAAGTTATCGTAAGAAAGCACGTAAGTAATCATGCGTGACAAAAACATAAACAAAACAATTGTGACTCATAACGGCTATTATTAGTTAAGTGGTTCGCCACATGCGCAGCGTTTACACATAGTTAGTCTACCATAATAATCCACTAGTAGATTCTGTTTAATAAAAATGCAACATCGTATCGAAGGTGAATTCTTCCGTACGGACATACGGTAGGCTACCGATACCCTTGATTGCATCAGCATGACTGTCTACTATTTTTCGGTTCGAAATAGCAGTTGGTTGACCTGTACGGTACCGTACCTGTAAGGTGCCTGCAACGGGTACAGCATTTTAGTATAGATATATAGATTTCGTGAACGTGAGTTGCAACAAGTAACATACAGTATTACCGCTTTCTAATTCTCGCAGCCCTGTGAAGAAAACAAAAAGCGAAAAAAGAAACAGAGATCTGCCTAAACCGCCAGCAGCCTGTGCGGAACGCGTCCAAAGTTGTCTGAGCGACTTTTCAGCGGAGAATGTTTGTTTACATCTGCTCGCTTGTGATTATTTGAAAATCCGGATGTTTTGATGTCGGGGAAAGGACCATTATAGTCAATCCCCAAGTATTATTCGGCTTTCAATCACTTCTGCTCTATTCTGCATTTGAAACCAATAGCTGGTTGACAATTCTAATACATGACATAGCTGGTAACAGGACCAGAGCCAGTGGTTCGTCAAATTTAGTCAAGTTTATTTTATTATGAAATATTAATATACAATGTTTAAACGTATAATATGGAGTTTTACTGGGGAAGGGAAGTCGCGGGGAACCAAAGCTGGTTATCAAGCAGCCACACCCCGGATTCGGATATCTATTGAACATTAGTAAGTTATGGCATCGTGATTGTCAAGTCAACTCGTCATATCAAATAATATCTTTCCCAGAATAAATATGAAAGTCCAGGATATGAAAAAAATAGATGTTGATCTATCAGTTGCCACAGGTTTATGCGTTTTGTACAAATAACCAATTAACCCAATAAACGACATGGACTGGTAACCGAACGAGAGGCTATATTTTGCCATATGATGAAGCCTTCGTATCGGCTTTTCTCTCACACGGTATAAATATGTAAATCCTATAACCATCAAGTTCATGCATCTGAAACAAAATAACTGGCTTACCAATCCCATATCTGACAGGGACTGGTTCCCGGACGAGAGGCAGTGGTGCACCACATGATTATTGGGTTTTACCCCAAATCCAAGTATAAAAGTTGATCATTGATTTCTGGATCATTCAATTTTAATCCTAAGCCAGGCCTATCGAGACTTGTCTCAACTTTGGGAAGGTAGAACTATAGCATTCTGAACATTGTGCTGTTATTGTTATGAGCATCAAGAAAACAAGAGAGCTATGCTCAAATATATGGACACGTATAGAACACATAATTTTGATGACGTCATAGCGAAGAAAAGTAATAGCTTTCTGGAGAAAAATTATATCTTTAACCATTGAAAATGTCAAAACAATTGGTCCAGTCATCAATTAGAAAAACGATTTCTTCAAAACGTGTCAAAGAACAACAACAGGCCTAAGAACAACATAACAACAAAACGATCACTATGTCCACTACGTGTCCAATAATCAGTCCTTCACTATTGCTCAATCGTCGATTGATATTATTCAAAACTTTTCAGGTTCTATTTTAGCGTGAGGTCTACCGCACTTAAGTGGGAGATCCGCCGCTATATTATTCCTCCCATAGGTAGGCTACATATGGCGGTAGACGTCTCGCTACAATAGCATCCATTTTCAACGTGACGAACTGCCAACAACTACATTTCTAAGAGATGCATTGCTGCTGGTTCTTTCGACATCATTCGCTAACTTTTTTTGATTCTCTGATTTCTTATAGCCAAGGTTGCCAGCATCACCATAAAAGTCTTGTCATAATAAACATGCGGGTTATCGGAAAAGGGCAATTTCAGGTGCTGGGCTTCGGATTAATTTTTCATATTTATTTAGGAGGGTAGTAATAATAAAGCGACTTAGCTTTAGCAATATGGTGAACGATGGCCTCCCGTCTAAACATTAACCCAACTGAATAGTCTTCGATTTCATCAACCACCCTATCAGGTAAATTCAGCTAGTCTCTCACACAGAATCATACCTCATAATAATCAAGCAGTGCGTAGCTCGTAAAACTTAGTTGTAGGCAATCTTGGACTTGGAGCCCGGTCCTATCACACTGATTATTTATTATACAGATGCTACAACAATTAACAAAATGTCACACAGAATTGAAAGAAAATAAAAATCATAAACATTTCTCGACTAGACATACTTAATAATCGAAATTTTGCACATTCAAGCACAAGAAGCAATGATAATTCAATAAGGAATTAATATCATTTAATATTCACTTTATACAAGACGAACAACTAGACTGATTGGGAAAGCAGATTTGCATGAAAATAATCATTTCTAATAGGGTTTTTTTTTATCCATAATGTCATACTTAAAAGTCCCAATAGCAAGACAAAAACTAGAGATAATATCGACTTGACTGGTCTGTAAGCGTTCAGAAATAAAAAAAAATTTTGTTTTTAGCCAAAGATTTCTATCTTTAATGAGCTATACCGCATCAGGTGTCAGACATCGCACACAAACAGCACTTTTAGATTAAAATTACACATCTATCAAAGACAGTGATTCTCAAACTTTATGTGTTTACGAACCCCTTAGGCTTCTCTGAAGTAACTACGGACCCCCCGTAATTTTTAAACCTAAAATGCAATAAAGAACATAACATAGAGCTATGTGAACAACCTTAAAATTAGCTGCTACTCCTCAGGTACGCAATACATCTAAGCAGCACAACATAGAAATCAAAATAAAAGCTAATACTTCATATACTTTCCCCGTGAGTACTTTAACATGAATCAGTATTCACTGGCATGTAATTTTACACTATAATGTCGTATGGTCTCAGTTTCGGGGCTTCGTCCCTGGGGGCGTAGCCAGTAATTTTCGAAGGGGGGGGGTGAAATTTCTATTTGGCATAGAAATTTTTTCAATTTTTTTTTTTGCCGTTTTCAATTTTTTTCATATTTAGGAGAAACCTAGGAATTTTTTTTAATTTTTTTTTGCCGTTTTCACTTTTTTTTAATTTTTTTCCTATTTAGGAGATACATAGAAATTTTTTTTAATTTTTATTTTGCTGTTTTTAATTTTTTTCAATTTTTTTTTATATTTAGGAGATACATAGAAGTTTTTTTAATTTTTTTTTTGCTGTTTTTAATTTTTTTTATATTTAGGAAATACATAGAAATTTTTTTAAATTTTTTTTTGCTGTTTTTATTTTTTTTTTTATATTTAGGAGATACATAGAAATTTTGTTTAATTTTTTTTTTTTGCTGTTTTTAATTTTTTTTTAATTTTTTTTTATATTTAGGAGATACATAGAAATTATTTTTAATTTTTTTTTTTGCTGTTTTTAATTTTTTTTAATTTTTAATTTTTTTTTCACTTTTCAAAATTTGGAAACACTTGGATTTATAAAGAAAACCTATATGCATTAGGAAGGATTAAGGGTTGGATAAGTTGAATTATTTATGCGATTGTTATTCCATTCCAATACAGCAAGATTAGGTACAGTTTTGTCAATCATGATAAACAAGAAATGCTGATAGCAGTAAATGAAAATTTAAAAGGCTGACATACACAAATCAAAAAATGGAAATTTACAATAAGCATTGCATGTCATTGTAACATGTATCGCAATTATAATATAAATAGAATTTATAATTCACATCTGTTGTTACTTTACATAGATGAGGGGACAAAGTTACACCGGGCTCCGGCAAAGTTCTCAGATACTAATTTTCTCTCTCTGGTTAGGAGCATTATGTCAAACCACAAGGTGGAGTCAACAGTAAATAATCATCACCCAAGTCCAACATTTATTATAACAGCCATTAATTCCCAACCTACTTAGTTTATCACTCGTTATGGGTTTGCAAACAAATTTGCAATACTAAACTTCATAGGGATGTTTTAAAATATATAAACTCAGTATATACCAGCAGTTAACAGGTTAATTTGAGAGACTCTTTGGGTAAGATTGCGATAAATTTTGAAAGATTGCAGATAGATAGTAGGTAGTACAAACAAATTACATGGTAGAATCAGGCCACCCCACTAAAAAAGCGAGGAAAATAGCAACAAGTAACAGAAGTACAGCAATTGTGAACAGCAGTTGATTTTGCCCCTGAAAAAAATAATAACTTTAAATTTCATTGAAATTACCTTTCATTGGTGAGTCTAATTATCAACTTGGACTGATAATGAAATGATAAGTTTGGTGACTAAAAATACAGTTTTTCGTGTAATCAACTACTGATATAAGGATTATTAACAATCAATATTGCATTTACCTGCTGTAATCCTTGTTGACTTGTGTGTACGTTTCCTCGTCCCATTATGTGCACTTGTTCCAAATCCCCAAAAAAGTTGTAAATTACTGGTTGATGATCTGCACGAAAAGAACAATGTTATTGGAAATACCTTGTCAGGCAATTAATGTTTCATTTTTCATCAGTGAAATAATGAAAAGGAAGCGACATGATATGGTTACCACTGACTACAGGATTAATGGTCATCGATTAGTTCATGTATGAAATAGGACATAAAAATGAATGTTCTCCTAACGATGTATAGCAAACAGAGGCAAGCTCTATACAATGCTGGGGTTTTTTCAAAGGCATTTTGATATGGACAGAAAAGTGAATTTTCCAGTAATGCCCTTAATTACTCACCTACTGGTTCTAATGGAAAATCAAAATCACGGTCGCATATCTCCTGGTCATTACCATATTTAATCATCTCATATCTGATTTTACTCCTGGGATATTCTTCTAATTCAGGGAGAAGACGGAACATGTAATCATTTCTTTGCTTTCCTAGAAATGTTTTGTCTACTTGGAAGGTATAGCCATTAAGATAATTGAAATGCAAGTCTTCTTGTTCAGGATCAATTTGGAGATTTATGCGAACTCTGTCTCCAGTTCGTAGTAAGACTTGAGGAAGTGGGATAGGAGCAAGTTGCCCTCTCAACTCTTGAAAGTAAGATATGACATGGCTTCGAACAGTCTCACAGCATGTGAAAAATGTAAAATAAAATTGATTTTTGTTCAAAATATAAAGACGATGTTCCATAAGAAGCTCCTGTGTTCCAAATATCAACCACCTGATGGCGGCCATAACTCCGCTGAACTTTCTGCATCGAAATTCTATGCTGTTATCCTCTGTGATTCGATCAGGGTTAATATTATCCCAGTCAGTTTTACTTGAAAAATGTAATATGTCAACTTTGTCTTTATCTAGACCGGTGCACCATGACTGGATTTGCACGATTGCATCTTCGAGGAATTCTGAATCTGCACTGATATCGAGAACTGGTGTGATACCAATGTATTCTTCTGGGCATAGTGAATTGTCAATTCCAACTGACATCCAGACCTTTGTTTGTTTGTTGAAAGTTCCACTAGGAAACGTGACTTTGCATTCGTTCAGTCGCATGTAGCCACCGGCAACTTCAATGTTATCCACTAAAAAATAGATTTGTTTTATAATGCGACAAAAATGAACTATTTCCATATTTATCCTGGGGAAAGGGAAATAGACATGACGTTTCAATCGTATGGTGGACCACGGCCTCTTGTTCGATCGCCGGTCCGCGTCAGATATGGGAATAGTTAACCAGTAATTTGTTACAGACGCATAAAGCCCATTAGGAAAAGGGTGTAATTGGCTACAAAATGAGACGATTGCTAATTACAGAAATAAAATGCAAGAAGTAGCTTGAGCAGCAAATGGTTACTTGGACATTACTTCAAAGCAGGCTCAGCAACTGGGAATGCGACCCAATTTTTGTTAACATAAGTTGAGTAATTTCCTGTGTATTGAGGAGTTCAACAACTCATCCACGTTTAGGAATATAAAAATGATTTGTCCTCATAAATCTAGATTGCTTGCAGGACCAGAGCACGTTATATTTTCTTGAATTGCAATTAAGGGGTTACGTCAGTAACCAAATCTTGAACCACCACAAATGATAAAATAAAAACACTCTGCCTTGGTCAATGAATGTAAACCATTTTCAATTTGGAAAAAATGTGAGGCCATTTCAAACCACTGAAATTACACAACATTGAAATCAACACAACATGAACTTGCATCCACAAGTTTTCAGAATGAAAATACTTCTTGTTTTTATAGTCATGAAAATGGTTTGCTACTTCACCTAATATTTAATGGTCGTAACTTACCTTTGATAACATTACTTGACTGTGTCTTGACTCCAATGTCACCCCATTCATCCCTGGCCCAGACTCTGAAACGATATGTTTCACCAAGTGTAGGTGACTTCATTCTGTACTGAGGAACCTCTGTAGTGTGAGTCTCTCCGAGTTTCACATCATCGCAGAAGATTTCTATGTTGTACAGAACGTTGCTGTCAGATACTTGATCCCAAGTCAAAAGAATGTCTGATTTACTTCTTCGAGATGAAACATTTTCAATTTGCGGCAAAGCTAAAAACAAATATTTCAACTGAGAAACTTCAAATAAAACAGATGTGAGAGCATGCGATACCTTATTTGTAGCAACAGGACTTTTTGAAAACCTCTTGCACATGGCGAAGAATGACAAAGACAGCACACATGCAAAAGATTCAGATTCGAATTTAGGATTTGGCCCGTCAAGCCATTTAGTGTGGCCCTCGTCAACACTCAGATTGTTCCCCATCAACAATGAAATCCAAATCCGACAGTTTATTTTGACAGTTCTGACAAAGCTGATCCTAACAAACTATGCAAACCGCCTCATATAAATATAGGCATAGGAAGGTGTTCAATGTAGAAAAAATTTATACAATGATTGCTTTTGGTATTAGTATAATCAAACTGAAGATGGTCTCATTGTGAGTAGATTCTCAAGCACAGCTAATGTAAGAAACATATGATTTTCAGAATAAAAAACAAAAATTCGGAAAATAAACTTCAACTTTACATTCTACAAGGGGTTACCTTCTACTCAGCTTAAACTAAACAACACTTTCATTCACTGTCAGGTCATGACACTTTCGCTATCTACCGCATGTTATTCAGTGTGTTATCACTTTATCACTATCTCTATTAGTTGACTTTGATAATGATAGTGTTTAACGAGTAATTATTTTTCATGATTTTAATGTTGTATGGCAAGTTTTGAATGTTGGCACATAAATTTTTTTTTAAATTGGATTGATATTTTGCGATATTAATATTTTGCCATAAAATTCGGCAATCACTGGCATACATCATTCGTTTATTTTTTATATTTTTTTGAGAATGTCACTATTTCATTTTGTTCTTGGTGTATTTTGTGTATATTTTCAAAGTAAACTCATATGTCCCATCGTTTATATTAGTATAATACATGGTAACATTGTATGAGGCGAGAGCAAAAGCCCTGAATTACTCACCCATTGGTTCCACTGGGAAATCAAAATCACGATTGCAAATTTCCGGTTTATAACCATCCTTAACCATCTCGTATCTGATGTTAAGTTGGGGATATTCATTGAGGACAGGGAAAAGCAGAATCGTGTATTCATTTGCTCCACATCTCAGGAAGTTTTTGTTTACCAGGAAAGTATGGCCATCAGGAGGATCAAAATGCAAATTTTCTGGTCCAGGGTCAATTTGGAGTTTCATGTGAACTCTGTCTCCCATTCGTAACAGGATCCGAGGAAGATGTAAAGGAGCAAGTTGTGCACCCATGTCTCTATAATAATGTCTGACAGTGTTGTGAGCAGTCTCACCATAAGGGAAAAATGCAAAATGAAATTGGTTTTTGTTCGAAATATAAAGACGACGTTCCATAAGAAGCTCCACTGTTCCAAATAGCGACCTCTTGATGGCGGCCAGAACTGGGCTGAACTCTCTGCATCGAAATTCTATGCTGTTATCGTCTGCGATTCGATCAGGCTTAATAATGTCCCAGTCAGTTTTACTTGAAAAATGTAATATGTCAATTTTGTCTTTCTCTTGACCGACACACCATGACTGCATTTGCACGATTACATCTTCGAGGAATTCTGAATCTGCACTGATATCCAAAACTGGTGTGATACCAATGTATTCTTCTGGGCATAGTGAATTGTCAATTCCAACTGACATCCAGACCTTTGTTTGTTTGTTGAAAGTTCCACTAGGAAACGTGACTTTGCATTCGTTCAGTCTCATGTAGCCACCGGCAACTTCAATGTTATCCACTAAAAAAATAGATTTGTTTTATAATGCGACAAAAATGAACTATTTCCATATTTATCCTGGGGAAAGGGAAATGGACATGACGTTTCAATCGTATGGTGGACCATGGCCTCTTGTTTGATCACCGGTCCACGTCAGATATGGGAATAGTTAACCAGTAATTCGTTACAGACGCATAAGGGGAGTAGAGCCAGTAAAGTATTGGTTTCTGCATAATTATTCCACATAGCAGTTTAACATAGTACAGTCAAACCTCAGTAACCAAATCTTGAACCACCACAAATGATAAAATAAAAACACTGTGCCTTGGTCAATGAATGTAAACCATTTTCAATTTGGAAAAAAATGTGAGGCCATTTGGAACCACTGAAATTACACAACATTGAAATAAACACAACATGAAATTGCATCCACAAGTTTTCAGAATGAAAATACTTCTTGTTTTTGTAGTCATGAAAATGGGTTGCTACTTCACCTAATATTTAATGGTCGTAACTTACCTTTGATAACATTATTTGACTGTGTCTTGACTCCAATGTCACCCCATTCATCCCTGGCCCAGACTCGGAAACGATAGGTTTTACCAAGTGTAGGTGACTTCATTCTGTACTGAGGAACTTTTGTAGTGTGAGTCTCTCCAAGTTTCACGTCATCACAGAAGATTTCTATGTTGTATAGAACGTTGCTGTCAGATACCTGATCCCAAGTCAAAAGAATGTCGGATCCACTTCTTCGAGATGAAACATTTTCAATTTGCGGCAAAGCTAAAAACAAATATTTCAACTCAGAAACTTCGAATAAAACAGATGTGAGAGCATGCGACACCTTATTTGTAGCAACAGGACTTTTTAAAAACCTCTTGCACAGGGCGGAGAGTGACAAGGACAGCACACATGCAAAAGATTCAGATTTGGATTTAAGATTTGGCCCGTCAAGCCAGAAAGTGTGGCCCTCGTCAACACTCAGATTGTTCTCCATCAACCATGAAATCCTAGTCCGACAGTTTATGTTGACAGTTGTGACAAAGCTGATCCTAACTAACTATGCAAAAATTGATGTTTCAGGTGTCCCACTAAAATGTCACATAAATAAGATTTTTTCATTGTGTGAATTTTAATTCTTTTTGTTTATGGAAAAAAAATTGTGTGGCACAGTTAGATGCCTGAAGTTAGTTATATGGCCCACCGACGAAAAATGTTTCACACCCTTGTATTATTCCAACATCTTAATGCAGGGGTGGGCAACATACGGCCCGCGGGTCGGATCCGGCCCGGGACGAGATTTTGACCGGCCCGCTGACTGTATCCAACCACACTCTGTAATGTGGTCCGACGCATCATTCCTAAAAGTTGCCGATCTACTCTCACCGCACTGTCAGTGCAAGCTGGTAAAATAAACAATTGCCTTAGTGAACAAACAATTGCGTTAGCACACTTGTTAAACAAACAATATAAGGTCAAAGCAGAAAGCGTTGTAAACATTCCATAAACATAATCCATATTCACATAAACAGATTTATTATTTTGTCAACCAAAAACAAACAGTCATCAATACGAAAAAAATACATAACACAAATTAAATTGCTTCGGTATTGACAGGAGGGAGCGATACGACCATGAGGTCATCGAGGTCAATTTCCACCCTATTTTCTGAAGTGATTAAGTTTCACACTGAAGATGACTATTGGTTGGTCTGTCAAATAATACTTTTAAAAATTCGATGTAATCTTAGAAAACTATTGAGGGAGGGCATGTTTTATTGAGAACTCATTTACACAATAAACGTTCTATATGCTTTAGATCAGTGGTTCCCAACCGTCGGTCCGTGGACCGGTGCCGGTCTGCGAGGCTTTTTTGCCGGTCCGTGGAAAATTTCATTTTGTTGTTTTTCTAGCGCCTCAATCGCTTTACCGAAGCCGAAAAGACGAAGTTACGTTGGTTTATTACGCAATATCTCTTCCGCCGTCATACGTGCGGGATGGCCCGGCGATGTCTTGGCGCCGAGTAATCATACTTTTCGGTTCATCGCGAAAGCGCTCCGTCAAATCTCACAAGATTCAGAAGCCTGGAAATCAGCATGCGTGCTTTTACCGTTCTGCATGCTTTTCTTGATTAATAGGTCAAAGGTATGTTGGTTTATTATGCAATTTCTCCTCCGCCGTCATATTGGTGTTTGATAAGTGCGGTATTAATGGCCCGGCGACGTCTTGGCGCTGAGTAATCACTTTTTGCTTTTTTGGTTCCGATTCATCGTGAAAGCGCTCCGTCAAATCTCGCAAGATTCAGAAACCTGGAAATCAGCATGCGTGCTTTTTCAGCTCTGCATGCTTTTCTTGATTAGTCCAAATCCATCCAAATAAAAAGTTATGAATATTTCTTTATTTAAACCAGAATTAATCAAGATAGACAGTATAATATTCCAGAGCATCACCATGAGAATCTAATAAAGATTGGATACCGAAGTATTTTTTGTAATCATCTGGCCCGCCGGGACTTTATTTTCCCACATCTGACCCGCCGACTAGAGAAGTTGCCCACCCCTGTCTTAATGAATGCGCTTCCTCATAATCACAAGCATTTAGCTTCATAAGGCTGACTTACTATGCTGAGTTGGCTTTGCAATTTGTTCAGTTACTTCGTTATCTGATTGTTCTGCTTCTTCTCCAGACAGCGGGAGTTCACTTCTGAAGATAAAATTGGAAAATGCAAATGTATTAGTTTTGGTTCATTGGTTAAAATAACAGCTCCTTCTACTCGATTTCAAAACCTTTCTCCTTACCAAGGGTTTTAAAGATTGTGCGCCAGGTAGAGCATGGACTTTATACGAAAGATTTCTAACCTGTGATAGATAATAAGTTCAATACCTAAAACACTGGGCCATCAGTTCCACTAGTGGGCCTCAGCAATTTGCTATGTGTGCCCCGAAAATTACCAGAATTGTGTTAAACATAACTAATGTGCACATATCAAGTATAACATCTTGCTTTGAAAAGATGTGTTCAGAGCAGCATCCGCACACCTCTCATTAGATGAATAAGTGTAAATGTTATGAAGTTATATTTTTTTAATGGCATTCCCTTTCCTTAGGCTCACATATTTACAAACTTTAAAAACCAAAATACACATCATCGATCAAAAGGCAGCAAGCTTTGTGTAAGTGTACCGCAATTTTTTGCCTGGTAATATAGCGTCATACAGACATAAAGTTTGGGAACCGCTGCACTGGGCCATCACCGTCCTTGACAATTTAAATATAGTTGAGCATTACATACCATGGCAATATATACCACACCAAGTTTAAATACTGTTATATCTAACCTGGGGCTTCCTATTTCTTGTAAAGTCCTCACAATTTTTCCAGTATTCTCAAAACTGTCACATGGTGATCCTTAGAAAGAATAATGAATAATTATAAAAAAATGATAATTTAAAAATATGTTTTTAACTATTTAATATCGCTCACCACAAATTATGATAAAATTTCTTATTTTATTTAAAAAAGAGAGGTAAGTCAATAATATGAATCATACGTCGAACCATGGCCTCTCATACGGTTACCAATGCATGTTGGGTATGGGATTAGTTAGTCATTTATTTGTTTCAGGAGTTTCGTGGACTTGAAGCTCAATCAACAAGGAGTTACGTGAACCACTCTACGTTGCCAAGAAATTCAGCAATCCTCTCGCACATAACTCAGCCCGCCGATAAGAGGGTGCTGAAAAATTCTTTCTCTGTTTGTCAGTTAAGCACTAGTGTGTACGGTTTCAATAATTTTCTATGGTTAGAACCAGGTCATGTTTGTTTCAGGTAGAATAATACTCACAGCATTAATTCTTAACAATAAAACGGTAATTTTATTCATTTTGAACAACCATTTAACTGAAAGGTTGAAATAACCTATGAATATGGTGTGATAAGTACTGCGCTGTATGTCCATGGATTAGTTAACAGATCTGTTTTCCAGTCTGGCGCCCTTTTTCTGAATCGACAAAACGAAAGGGTCATAAATCAATCACTTTATCTTGTGGTAGCTATTTTCTTTTTGGAGTGCCCAATTAGGGATGGATAGGGTGTGTTTCATAGCACCAGCCAGTTTTTAGAAGGAATAAAACAAATAACAGCTGGCAGTACAAAGTCAAATAAAACCAAATAAATAAAACCACCCCATCAACCATGAAATCCTAATCCGACAGTTTATGTTGACAGTTCTGACAAAGCTGATCCTAACTAACTATGCAAGAACTTGATGTTTCAAGTGTCCCACTAAAATATTACATAAATAGGATTTTTTGATTGTGGAAATTTTTTAATTCTTTGTTTGTGTGGCCCAGTTAGATGTCCGAAGTTAGCTGTATGGCCCACCGACATAAAGTGTTTTACACCCCTGTATTATTCCAACATCTTAATGATTCAGCACTTTCTCATAATTACAAGCATTTAGCTGACTTACTATGCAGAGTTAGCTTTGTAAGTTGTTCAGTTACTTCTTTATCTGATTGTTTCTCTGATAGCAAGAGTTTACTTCTGAAGATAAAATTGGAAAATGCAAATGTATTACCGTAATTTTAATACATTCATCAAAATAACAGCTCCTACTACTCGATTTCAAAACCTTTCTCCTTACCAAGGATGTTAATTATTGTGTGTGGAGGTAAGGTATGGACTTTAAGCGAAAAATTTCTAACCTGTGATAGATAATAAGTTCAATACTATAATCACTGGGCCAGCGGTTCCACTAGTGGGCCGCAGCAATTTGCTAAGTGTGCTCCGAAAATTAACATAATTGTGTTAAATATAACTAATGTGCACATATCAAGTATAACATCTCGCTTTGAAAAGATGTGTTCAGAGCAACTACGCACACCTCTCATTAAATGAATAAGTTTAAATGTTATGACGTTATATTTTTCTAATGGCATTCCCTTTCCTTAGGCTCACATATTTACAAACTTTAAAAAGCATAAAATACACATCATCGATCAAAAGGCATCAAGATTTGTGTAAGTGTACCGCAATTTTTTGCCTGGTAATTTAGCGTCATAAAAACATAAAGTTTGAGAACCGCTGCACTGGTCCATAACCTTCCTCGACAATTTAAATGTAGGTGAGCATTATATATCATGCAAAATACTGTTATATCTAACCTGGGACTTCCTACTTCTTGTGAAGTCTCCACAATTTTTCCAGTATTCTCAAAACTGCCATATGGTGATCCTTAGAAAGAATAATAAATAATTACAAAAAATGACACTATTCAAGACTCTGTTTTGAGCCACCTATTTAAGTATTGTTTATCAGAATTTATAATAGAATTTCCAGTGAAATTAACTACTAGATTTTTCAAACCTCACCAAATGTTTGGCAAGTGTTATCGTGTTTGATCTGAATTTGCAATTATTGAGCGACTGTTACGCGTTTTTCAAGTCATAATACATTTGATTGTATGCAGTCAAGTAGACTGTCATTTATGGGGATATGGAGAACACAGGATGTGATATTCTTTCCTAAAGGTGCCATCGCGTCAGAGCATAATAAGAAAAATATCGCGTCCACAAGTTTATTTTTAGTATCAACATCTGTGACAAACTGTGATCCAAGTGAACACGGTTAAAGTTGGTACAGAGTGATCACCAGTACAACAATAATTATATAATAATAACTATAAGTATAATACAATTAGAGGTGTTCCCGTAGTATTCGTACCAAGATGGCGCACATCCTGAACATAGTATGTGTACCAGGTTAGGGTTACCAGGTTGTGCGCCATCTTGTTACGAATACTACAGCAGAGCCCGATTAAGCAGAAATTGATTTAAGTACCATTGATTAAGTGCCATGATTGAAATCATGCCACAGCACCACCCAATTTTAAAAAAGAATTGTAACCTGCTCTTGAAGTTGTGGTTGGAAGTTGTTTGGAAAAAACATTGGATGTAGCATCTGCTGACTTTCTTTGACTTTTGAGTTTTGTGCTTCCATCCAAATCAATTTGTAGTTTCTGTAATGAATGAAGTTTTCAAATAAGAATAGTACTGAGCACGCAGAACAATATTTAAACAGACAATGGTATTTAATAATTCCTGTGCTGAATTTTAATGCATCTTATCATACCATACTGTATAAAAGAACTCTGCTCATTCTAAGAATTTTTCCATTTATTGAGAAACTTTCAAAATTTGCATATTTTGATAACTCACAAAAATGACAGTTCACACTCGTTGATTTATTAAAATAATGAATACTGTAAAAATTTAGCAAATTTAAATTAGTAAACTTCTGATTTAGACTTCTGCTTGACGAACAGAAACACAAACGAATCTTACTATGCAATTGTTCTTTGCATTAGAAATCAAATAAACATAATCGTAATATAGCAAATATTGAATATGTGCACCACCACCAAATTGACCGAATTGACTTTAGTTTTAATAATTGCTTCAAAGAATTGAAATGATACCAATGGAAATAACATAAACTTCGGTGGAACTTTACTCAAAGTGTTCAGTTCAGCGTGAATAATTCATATTTTCATTTTATTTCAGTTTTTACGCAAATCGTTGATTTTATGTCTGACCCGTAGTTTACATTTTATTTATCCCAAAAAGAATTTCAAACCTGAGATCCAATTTCATCCAATTGATTCTGTAATACTTCTTTATCTTCCTCTGCGATCTTCCATCCATCCAGCGACAACCTCTCTGTAACATTAGGAAGCAGATTTTCAACTGCAACAATATCTTCATGGTTTGCAATATGACGTGTATCTGTATCCAGAACCAACTGATTAATCTGTTGAAATAAACAAAAACAAAGAACAATCAGACATGAACAAAATACATAACAGTCATATTCATCCTAGTTTTGACAAATCCATTTTATTCATATTATACAGAAATGCATTGTAACATTACAATAGGGCCTAGTGTCAAAAATTGGGGTTTTCATCAAATGAGGAACAATATAGTCAGGTGACAGTTTTGTGGTCAATTCAAGTGTATTCCATCTCTTGGTAGCATTTGTGATCATTAAAGAAAATTTTAAAATCGTTGTTAACTCGGAGCAAGAAAAATTGTAATTTCAAAATTGTAATTACATGAACAGACAAGCTTTTGTGACATTAAAAACTAGCCCGATGTCAGAAGATTGCTTTGAATCTATAAATTTATAAACGCCAGAAGTCAAATGTTGCTTTGAATGATAATTTATAAATTCTGTACAAAAGACTAAAAAGTTAAAGTTTGTCACAAGGTTTGCGGTGAAAAGGCATGATTAATTTATCTCAAAGGCCTCATCTGTCTCATTTGGATTTACTGAAATACAAGTGAAAAGTACAACCCTTTTTGATATCGGAATTACTTTTTTTATTGTATATTATGTCAAAAGATCTATAGCGTTAATAGTGCTTTAGTGGCTGAAATATATGTACTTTCAGGCTTTCAGAAAATGGTTATTCTACTTCCATTTTTTTCATTTTCCTCCTTTCTAACAGATATCAGGGCAATTATTGAGTACTCGAGAATAAGAATACTTTGCCCATTTGCTCTAATATGTTTTTAAAAATCAATTAAACTTATAAGTTCAAAGTACAATGTAGGGCAATTTTACAGGACAGGACTCAACAGAACCAAATTGGTCATGAGAATTGGTTATTGTGTATTTCAAATATATTTTCAAATAAACGAGTAGGCCTGATAGCCTGATAAAACAGATAAATTTAAAATTGTAGGTTTTATTTAATTTTCACCATGTAATCCAATTTTGAGTTATAAAGGTAAAAAACTTATTACAAAATCAAACTCAAAATTTCGTCCAACCCCTTTCAAAAAAAGTCAATTGTGTTATTATTATTGCGTTATACCTCTGTTTTGCCCAAGGATGATTTGAAAGCTTGTAGTTGATCTGATGACAGGTTACAGTTGCGAAGTCTCAACACTTCAACACAGGATTGATTGGAAAGTATTTGTCCAACTGATGATAAACCTTCAACTCCCATCTTGGCGTTTTCATCCAGCCACAACTCCATGATCTGAAATGAAACAAGAACAATTTAAGATCATGTTCAGACTGTTTTTAAAACTTGATGGGCAGATTGTACGAAATGGAAAGCTGCTCAAAGTTCAGCGTGAAAGACAAAATTTCAAACTTTGGACAAAAAACGGAAAAATATTCCAAAATTAAATTAAAATAGCAAAATCAGCAACAAATTAACAGGGACAGTGGTTTGCAACCTTTTTGGAGCGGCGCTCCAATGAAACATTCCAGTATGTCAAGAATCCTCATGTGCAATAGTTTTATTGCCTTTTATTAGCTAAATTGTATAAACCATGAATATAGATTAATAATATAGACTCTCAGATTTGAATGGAAATTTACGGAAAACCACAAATGTCTGTAACAATTCAGTGAAAACTTTCAAACCAAAAATATTTTTTTATATAATTTAACATATACCGGTGATTAATATATGGTGAAATTCTACTATATAGTAGTGTTGACCATCTGGTAAAGCTTCATAAAAATAGGTTCATCTGATGTAATATTCACTAATACTCTTCGACAATATCTTCAAAGTTCTAGGATATAAACTTTACCTAAACATGCTACAAATCTAACTGGAAAACATTTTTCATCCAAGTGCGATGAAACATAACATAGATGCCAATAAATCTGTTATATCATGTACACTTTTGTAAACAGTTGCAATTCATAATACTTCGGTAACATTTATATAATTGTTTCTAAATGAATATTCTTGTGTTTTCCCTGATTTCAATTATTTCGAGTAATACATGTAATAATGTTTTTTTATACGACACCCATTCCACGCCTTCTGTTTCGAACAAGGCTCTTTATAACAGAGGTCAGCAAATAGTGGGCCGCAATCACATTTGGGCCGCAAGACTTCCACTCTGAGCCGCAAAACTATTTGAAAATTGCAATGAATATAAATATTTGTAGTTATCAGCCCAGAGTCTGGAACTCTCATTAGGCAGGATAAATGCAATTATTTACTATTTTGTATGCAAGGTACCATTTTGTATGCTACAGTTCAGGTGATTTATCATAATAAAGTGATTTGATATTTGTGTCACACAATATGTACTCGATGCAAAGTGCTTACGATGCATTATAATTAAAAAGCAAGTCTTAACTTGGGTGGAATTCTTGTCGGTTGGGAAGCATTGCAATGAGTGTCTAATTTCACCACTTGTGCGTTTGAATATTATTTAACAATAAACTTTGTGGACGCAACAGGAAATTTTTGTGAAAGTGGCAGCTTCAAAATTTCATCTAATATGTTCTTCATTTTTTGTGTGTTGCGTGTAATCTGCCCAATTGTAAGGGCACTCGTTTTTATTTTCTGATCTCAATTCAATGATTGAAAATTTAAAGTCTACAGAAAGCAAACTTTCTTTGAAATCAGTAACATGAAAGTTATGTATTTTCATTCACCGTATTTTCCGGTACAATCATCGCCGATTTTGACTACCGGTATTTTCTTGTCAAAAGTTAATCCAATCTCAGTAATAGTTTGAAAAATTCAGTCTTGTAAATCAGCATACTAGCCGAAAATACGATACATAGTAAATAGTAGCAGTAGTGGTGCACTTAAATATAGCTATAAAATTTTATAATTTCAGGGATAGCAGGGTAATTTAATAATTAGTATATGAATTAATTCAAGATAACTATTTGCAGAAACGCATTAGATCTTAATATCCTTTCTATTGAGGGACCTACTAATTTAAATTCCGCATATATCGTGAAAGGGGTAGCGGTATGTTAAAAAATATCTAAAGGGGGTCGCGACGCAAAAAAGGTTGGGAACCACTGGTATATAGTCATGATTCAGCTGCTTAACTTGGGTGACCAATGCAAGATAAAACTACCCATCAGATATTGTTGGCTATTTGAGACCCCAAACGTTCAAAAACAAAACTTGAATGATATTTCAGGGTATTAATAAAATTCCATTTGTTGTCTCTACACTGAGTCAAGTCAAGTTTATTTTTTTCAACCAGTAAAAAAAACATCACAAACAAAAAATAACAAGAAAATGATAATTTACACAATTTTACTGGGAAAAGCAAGTTGAGGGGAACAAAAGCTGGTTATTGAGAAGCGACACCTAAAGTTCTAATATCTAATTCAGAATTTTTAAGTTAGAATTTTTTAAAATTTGAAACTACTGATTTTGACGGAGGGTAGCGTATGAAATATCTACGGTAACTAACACCGCTTACAGGTGATTATATAGTGGAGTTTACTGAGCCATGTGAGATAAGTTATAAGTTTCTATATAATCCTCTCCTCTCATTGTTTTTTTGCCCTGTATTCAAACCTGGTAATTTTCCAATGAATATCTAATTACAAAAACTAACTTGAAAAACTATTAAAATAATTGTAATAACTAAGCAGCTCTTAATATTTGTTCTGATTCTCAGAACCTGCTCGGACTCGAAAATTTCATTTGACCCATCAACATCACAAATTGCATTATTAGGCTATATTAAATTACTGACTCACAAATATACATTCTATCAAAGAATATACCTTGATTATATACTATGTTTGACATAGCTTCACCTAAAACAAAACAATATTTAAGACTCTTACGGCATAAAACGCAGTTTCAGAGTTTTTAAAGGTGTCAGTTTTGTTAACTGGTAGTAATAGAAAAACACGATTTAACGAAAGACTAATATTAGGCTTACCTAAATGGGATATAGTTGAGTGAGTTATTAATTTTTCAATATTCTCAAAATTTTGAAAAGACGGGGTAGTTCAACCCCGAATCCCCATGGCTATGTCACCTGGCACCAGAAAAGGGCATAGCAACCCAAATTGGGAGGTAGGGGGGCGCAATTTGTTTAATTTTACATGACACTTACTCCGATTTTCACTTTAAACCGATTTTCACTTTAAAAATAGGCCAGGTAAGCGGCAAGCAGCCACTTATATCTTTAAGAAGCTCCTCTCAAACTTACTTCAGTGTTGAAGTTATCCTAGCAATATAGACGCGAAATATATATATCCCAGTCGGTTCGTTTGGAGTAAGGATTAATATTAAACAAAAAAATGTTGAATTATCAGTGCTTTACTTACAGGTAGAGCAAGTTAGTGTTGAAAAAGACACACAAAATTATGTCTCACAGTCACAGCTAATGCCACAAACTTGCTTTTCAAAAATCATTTGAGAGAGGACGGGCTACATCTATGACACTGAGTATATTTTTTATAGGTAATTATACAGTTACTCATTGTTTTCAATGAATTATATGAATAATTATCAAAGAATACAAGTTCTAATTTTCTATAAATGCAGTACTCCCAAAGTATGTGAACCAAGATGAAGACACCGGAACGTAGTATGTGTACTAGGCTAGGGTTAGGCCAATAATATTATTCCAATTTTCTTTATTTTAGTTCTATTACGAGTTCAGGGACTAGCCAAGTGACTCGTGTAATATTTGCACCTGAAATTATGGTCTAACCTTAACTTGGTACACATACTTCGTTCCGGTGTCCGCCATCTTGGTTCACATACTTCGGGAGTACCAAATTTATAGCAAATTAGAACTTAATGTTTTTGACTGATTTGTTTTTGTAGTTTTGTGATGAAAATGCCAAAGCAAGTTTCCTGTGTATTGTGTTCAGTTTAATTCCGCTTCTGCCTAACACCAACCTGGTACACATACTACCTTCTAGTGACCGTCATCTTGGTCTACATAATTCGAGAGTACCAATTCCTTAGATAAAAAAAGTCAACTGTACAAATGAGAGCATATTATCAATCCATTTTCAGTGTTCATTCTAATTCTATCCTAATCGTCTTTATATTATAAATACACAATACATACATATATATGTTCATTTACATTTTACTGAAAACACTATGATATATCTAGAAGTTTTTTGTAAAATTTGATTGTAATCAAAGAAAAAATGGAATGTAATTCTAGTAAGGCTTCATTCACTATGAAATGTTTTTAATGATTAATGAAAGGTTTTTAATTTGACATAAAAAGAAAATATAATCAGAATAAATTAATATATTGCTTAGCAGTGCATTATCGAGAGTAAGTTATATGGATAGACAGACTGGATCTGATTCTGATTTTTGACCAAAATTCAAATTTCAATAGAAAATGGAAGTTTTTCATCTATTGGACTGAATACACTAAACTGAACAAAGCTCTTAGTATCGAGCTAATAGTTTTAGACCCTCAACTGAAAGAATCAAAAATAGTTATTTAATTAGGTTTAGTGTAATTTTAAAATTGAGAAAGCAGCCAAATATAGTTGAAATGAAAATATATAGGTATAGACTTTCAGAAACATTTTCATCATCATTTGTGCATAGTACCAACATTTATTGTTGACACAAAATAAGTTATTATTAATAACTATCATGCTGAAATAACATGTCGAACTGAAATAATTTTTTCCTCTCCTGTAAGCACAGATCTGGATGTCTTATTAAACTCAAATACTCTTTACCAAAGCTTAAGAAAGTCCATTGCAGCACATACAACTTTCTAACAGTCGACACTTTTATTATATGATGTTCTTTCAAGCCTTCTAACTCTGAACTTCGAACAAGCTTTCATTGATATATAAGAGATACAACATTTGGAAGGACTAAAACCTTTCTGATATAAAATTATAGAGGATTTAAATACGACATTTTTAACTTGCAATGCCACTATAAAAAGTGTTTTACAAGTAAAAATTCTTACTGTTGCTTGGAAAATTTCGGATTTTTAATCTGGAACAATAAGGATATCAAATTGTGATGATGAATTTTTGCGTAAGCAATAAATTTGTCCCAAAATATGCTAACTTTGAAAATTTGTAAATCAATATGAAACTTTCAAACATTCAATTGGTTTTACAACCACATCCTGAACAAGACATTTGGCAAACAATCAGTGATATTTGGAAATGAATAAAGATTCACACATAAATAGTTAAGACTTTTCCACAAATTATGTCCACATTGGTTGTTACAGGTGTTGGAATAAGTCTACTCTCAAAAGTAAACACTAATATTCCTACCCGACCTTGCGACGTCCTCCAACAGTCCAAAGTACTATCATTTGTAAACAAATATCAAGCTTGACACGATACCGGAAAAATTATATGAACGCGATGCATTTACGTACATGGCATGATCACACAAAACGTCGAGAATGTAGCAAAAAAGAAAATGTATAGTGTCGAGAGGTAACGTGATAGGCACTCGCATGTCATGGAATGTTTCAATTAAAGAATTTGTTTTAAATTGAAATAACAAATAATAGCGCTGGATTAACAAAGTACAACTGATGAAGCACCCCTTTGATTCGTGAAATTGTGGCAAAAGTGAAGGAATTTAGAGAATAAACTCCGTGGATCTTTTGTATAATGCCAAATATTTAAGGCAATTATAAATATCGATGATTAGAAAATGCGCTTTGCTAATTATAATACAATTATTTTGCATTTCCGATAGAAAATCACTTGAAACCGCCTACCCTTGCTGGAAGTTATTTTATGCCAAGAGGATCCGATGTTAAATATTGAATATTACGATGATAACGCGCTACACCCGCGTCCGCTATAAGCAAAATTTAGTTATTATGATGAGCACTACAGGACACAGAATGTATATATAGCGCAAATCAATGGCCAGCCGGGCATGATCCGATGAAGGATTGGCTATCATATAAACGTAGTAATGCGATTGGTTTGAGGGGGTTATATTATGATTTTTCCTTGTCAGGAATCAAAGGAAAACTCCCTCTGTCGAGATGTATTTCTCAGTTGGAAAAGTAGTACCAATAACGAAGAAATATAAACAAATATTCCACTTTACCAATTGTTTCATAAAATTGTCCACGATCTCATGGGCAATTTTAATTTAATATCTTTCAACTTAAGTTAAAATTCCCCTATTGCGGCCCGTGCGGGATCTTAATTATTTACCAAATTACACTGAATGTTGCCAAGATGAATATCTACCGGTAATTCTTCAATTTTGTACAAACTATAATATAGTTGAAATTTGGACAATAATTGGACATAATATATTTGAGAATTCACGAATTGCAATCACTGGACAAGCTCAGTTTAAACACGAATTTTGCGATTATTTTAATCGTTTTTGCATCATGATTTATCAGAATACTTATTAATGAGTATCAGGCTCGGAAAAATAAACAACTAAGTCCATGGTAATGTTTGTCCGAATTACATTTTTTTGCGAATACAGTCGACATGGTATTTCGCAACCTTAACCGTTAAAAAATTGCAATTTATTGAATCTTTGGACGATTTAAAGATCCCACGCAAAAGCATGTAATTCTTAATTTACGCTCATTGCCGAGTATGGAATATTGCTGAAGCGCACACAGCAAGCGTGTCCCACGTATGATCAATGCTTATGACTTTTTTTCTCCTTGGACGTTTGACAAAGTGAGGCAAAATAACTTATTGTTTGCACATGCTTCGCTTGTTGAGTGAGACAACAGGGTAATGCATTGTCAACTTACGGTCCATCCACCTTACAGAAATATTAATCACGAAAGCATAGTTGACTAATATTCAACAAAATTGGCATATACGAAAATAATATGGCAGAACATCGCTTTTCACTCATGAAAAATAATGTATCGACTTTCTTTCAGCGATTCACAAAATGAGTGGAATATTCTAATATCACAAATGCAATCAAAATAAATTAGACATCTTATCTACCTTATTCAAACTATATTTATCTAGTAAATTCTTTATTTTATGAATTTTATATCGTTTCACGTCACGATCATCATTTAAATATGAAAAATATCTCACTTTACTAATTGGTTCATAAAATCGACCACAGAGGCAGTGAAAATTTCATTTGATCAAGTTCTGAACAAAATCCTGTATTGCGGCCTTTTTCATTATTTACAGAATTATGCAGAACATAGCCAAGGTGAACATCGAATTCATCATTTTTTTACAAACTATGAAATGGTAGTAAATGGTAATTTTCAGATGGGAATTGCACATAAAAATTGGGAAAATTCCTGAATTGGATTGTTGGTTTAGTGCTTATCCTTGGACAAGCTCAGTTTCAGCAAGTATTTCACAATCATTTCAATCGTTTTTACATCATGGTTCATTAGGATACTTATTAATAACGGAAAAACTACAAATACAAGGCCAGGGACAAACGGAAACTTTACGCACAGATACATAAAAATCAACATGTTATTCACAATCCAGACTGCAATTCAGGTGAATCAAACCCAAAATACTCCAGTACAAAGGTATGTCTACTCAAAATATGTTTGACTCTGCCGAGTGTGGGATATTGATGAAGCACGAAAAATGCATGTTCCACCCATGATCAGTGTTTTTAAAGTTACCTCATTCATGCTATTTGGGGCAAAGTAACTGATTGTTTAGGAATGGTTTCCGTGTTAGCTCAAGCATGTTTATAGACAGTGAAGTAAAAATAGTTGTGTCAGCGGAATTCTAACAATGAAGTTGGGTAAAATGAAGCAATGGTTTACAGCAGTGGTTTCCAACCGCCGATTGGTGAAGCTGTTTTGACGATCCGCGAGAAATTTTGATTTGTTATTTTTCTACCACCTCAATCGATTTACCGAAGCTGAAAAGACGAAGTTACGTTGGTTTATTATGCAATTTCTATTCTGCCATCGTGTTGCTGTTCGATAAGTGTGAAAAATGGTATAAAAAATCTTCAATCAAAATTTAACATAAAATATTTTACCATGTAGCCTAGATATCCAACATAAACACAAGTAGAGCTGTTGTTAGTGAGATGGCAATCACAATCAGCACCGCCACACGATAGCACAGTATTGATAATTCAATAATTTGAGACTGAAATTGGAATGAGAATGATAAACGCCTTACAAACAATCCTTTAATAATTAAAACAGGCGAGTGGGTAATTCCCACTTTTTTCATCGTAAAATTTTAAAGACATATTTTGTTCAATTAGAATTAGCTTCTAAAATTTAGTATATCAGGCAAATGTGTAAAGCAGATCACTTTACTTAATGATAACAACAAATTATTTTTGATATTTGAAAGATACATGTTTATGTGGTTGTCATGGCATGGAACAGATACATTACAAAAACCTTTTCATTAACCCTGTAACATGATATGCACTCACATGTAAGAGCGCGTTCTGTGAAAATTGATCGCTTTTTAAAAAATACAAATGAGAACAGAACACAAAGGTATAAGGCTTCCGCACAGATTTTTATTTTTTTTTTGAAGCAAATCATGAATGTGCCAAATATAATCTTCGTTTAAATCGAATTACTACCAAATAGCTCTTAGAATTCAATAGTTATAATCTTACAATACAAAGGAACAAAAAAATGTACCAAGCCATCTACATGTGAAGTATTGATCAAATAAAATCCATTAGATACAGTGAAATGCAATATTATTTTATCATTCATTCATATTAGTATGTAAGATAGTTGAATTTGGTTTTAAATAATTGTGTGTAGCAGTGGTTCCCAACCTTCATACATAGACGGAACGGTAAGATAAAAAAAAATGACCTCATGGACCGGCACCAAAATATTGAGAAGACGGACACAAAGCAAGGAATTAAAATAGAAAATACATGGATGAGCTCTCATTTTATTGAGTGCATTTTTGCTTGAAACACTTCTGAATTATAAAATTGCGGCGAAAATAGTAATTTCAAAACTAAATGTTTCAAATCAGATATTAGAACCTTGAGTGCCGCTGCTCCAGCTTTGGTTCCCAGTGATTTCCCTTCCCCAGTACAACTGTATATTTGCCATTTTCTCATATTCTGTGTTTGAATGATTTTTTATTGGATGGAAAAATAAACTTGACTTCGGCAATAGAATAGCAAATTGTTACATACAGAATTTGGCTTAAGAATGAAAATGTTTGATTTATCATTTTTTATAAATAAATGCAAAATTCTACTCGTGCCTCATTTATACTTGTTTTACACTTGACCTAGCAAGTGACATAAGAGAAATTTAAGGATAGTAAAAGTATACACTTTGTCTAAAAGTCATACTCATAAAACCCAACTTGAATAATATTAAATAAGGAAATTTTTAATCACAACAATTTACCTAGACTAGGAGTGTGCCACAGGCAGCCCGAGGGCCCCAACTTGACCCGCCGCCCTATTTAGTGTGGCCCTTGTCAACAATTAGATTTTCCCCATCAAGCAGAAAATCCTAATACGACAGTTCATGTTTAAAAAAGTGCTCACATGGGTAATAATACATAATGTTTTACCAGTCAGTTAGAGGCTGATTTTAACAAACTATGCAAGAACTTGAAAAGCGTTCCACTAAAATGTTAAATAAGAAAAATTTTGCATTGTGAGTATTTTAAATTCATTGTGTAAATTTTTTGTGTGGCTCAGCCAGACGTTGAAGTTGGTTATATGGCTCACCCACAAAAAATCTTGCACCCCCCCCTGATCTAGAGCTCAGTAAAATATATTTTTGGACAAAATACTGACCTTTTTCAGGTATCCCCTCCCAGAATTGAAATTTGTAAATCATCAAAAACATTTATCGCTGGTGAATAGTAGAAAGAACAAAAAATAAATAAATGTTGAATCTAAAATGTAAATAATCCAATAAAATCTAACTCACACAAAACATCACTCAGATAAGTTATAACAAATCTATACCATAGGAACACTTGTGATTTTACTTACAATTCAATTTCACTAAACAATTCAATTGCTATTCTAGGTATGAGGATAGGATAGTAAGTCAATGGTATCAAATAAAAAACAGTGGACCAAGCGTAACTTAACCATACATAGGTATACTTGTGATTTTCTTTACTTGCCAGACAATGTTTGTAAAAGCAACACATAGTAGATACGCACCCTGTTACGCTTCACAACCTCACAATGCCTTGTTACGGTCTGTTGCTTTTCATAGCAAAGCCCAATGTTAGAGTTGTATCGGCATCCATTAAAACATAATATTAATAAAAGTATCACGTAATAGATACCCACCCTCTTTGTTTACAACCAAACAATGCCTGTTTTTTGTCTATTGCTTATCTTGTGTAAGATGTCTTAACGCTTGTGCGATTCATCGGTACTCCCGTAGTGTGTGTACCAGGTTAAGGTTAGGCCATAATTTTATTCCGATTTTTAGTGTTTGTGTTAGCCAAGTGAATATAACCCCTGCCCATAGGTTTAAGTCCCTTTACACAACTTGATGTAAAGTAGGCGAACAAGATTAGTTGCCTCCATCTTGGTACACACACTTCTAAAACGCCGATTTTCAGACATGGCACCATACCTAATAATATAACCATAAAGGCATCCAAACTGTAATACTGTGATTATTTCAATAAAATCTTTTCCCTATGACTGACAAATTAAAAATATCCTCACTTAAACCAAAACCAAATACTGGCAAAAATCGACACAATTAAAAACTCGGGGAACAATAAAAAAATAATAATTCCTCACATAAAAAGAATGCTTGCATTTGTTATTCAATCTTTAACAGAACCTTAGCTTGTGATATGTAGAACTTATACTGAGGCCTCTTCACTTTGTGAATAGCTCATAATGTGTATATATGTAGGCATTACAATAATACTAAACAATATTAGTACACAAAATTAAAATAAATTTTCTTCCCCAAAATATTTAATTCCTCTCCATCCCCCACTTGTAACCTGCTTGTCATGTACTTGTCTTAAACTCGGCCTAGCAAGTGACAGAACAGAAATTTAAGGACGGACAAAATCTAAACTCTGACAAAAAGCCATACTAAAACCCAAACTTGAATGAAAACAACTTTCTTCAAAAGCAGAAGTTTGCTTTGTCGGGACAGTCCTGACGTACCAACCAGTAGACTTGAATGTCCCAGTTATGCGGTAATGTCATTAAAAATATATTTTTCATTTTTTTTATTTATCACTGATTTGTAACTAGCTTCACTAGTTCAAAGAGAGAACTATTATGTTGTTATGTCATATTTAATATAAGTTAATACTATGTGATCCTTATTCTCCATTATGAAATTTTTCCTAACATATATATACTTTGCAGTGATAGATATAAGAATTAAAATTGAAACAAATTTGCCTGCGTCAAAGATGAACATATAAATGAAACACCAAGTCTGGTTTGGACATGGTTGCTGAATTAAGTCAGCAGAATTATAAGGTCATGTGTCTGAGGTAAAGAAAACCTCACTCCTAGGTAAATTAGTTTTGGGCAACACAACTTATAAATATAAAAAGCCTATAGCTGCCTCACCATGAGAAGCTGGAATTCAAATTGACAAAGCCAAGACAAGACTAAACAAATGGAATGGATAAAAACTAAATATAAGGTAACTAAAATATGACACTGTATCGCAAAAATGTTGGGCCCCATACTTGATCCGCTGTGCTGAATATATATTGTTAGGTGAACAGTTCAAGTACCGCATTTTACAACCATAAGGCGGTGGATCGAATAGGATTTACTAATTTATTCCAGGGGAAAGGAAAGCCGATAAGACGGCTTAATCATATGGCGAACCACGGCCTCTCGTCCGGTAACCATTCCATGTCAGGTATGGGATTAGTTAGTTATTTGTTTTCGGAAGCATGGACTTGATAGTGGAGGAAGCCGTAATGGACCGTGCTATAAGGCACAACATCAATAAAATAATTGAATTGATTTTTTCTTTATACATAAGGCGCACCGGACTGTAAGGCGCATGCAGTACTAGTACTGGTTTGGGTACAGGCAATAAAGCAAATCTGATCCATACATTAGGAGCGTCAGCTTAGTAGGCGAGTGACAGACTTTAAAGAAAAAAATTATTTTAAGCGCGCTTTATAGTCTGTAAAATACAGTAAACATGAAGTGGGCTTCATGTAATGTTCTGGGTAAGGATATGCTAAAAATCCAATTGATATTCCAGGCATGGGGATAGGATAACAAGTCAATGGTTTGAAAAAAAAAATGGATGAAAACAATGTGCCACACATAACAAGTTATTACAAAATTATACAAAAGGGACATTTGTGATTTTACCAAATTACCAGACAATATTTGTAAAATTAACATAAATAGAAACACATTTGTTAAGCTTTGCAAACCCACAATGCTTTGTTTTGGTCTGTTGCTTTTCTTAGCAAAGCTCAATGTTTGAGTTGTCACAACATACATTACTAATTTTAGAGGAGCATTTCTGAAATTTCCAGATATAATACGTACTGTAATAATTTTTTACCATCTTTAACAAATGACTGTCAATAAAAATTAGTTTTCTTACAGTAAAAAGAAATACTGAGGAAATTCATTGCCAACAGAATTAAAAACTTGGAATCATTAAAAAAAATTATCGCTGGTGGAAAGTAGAATGGACAAAATAAAATAAATCTTGAATCTAAAATGTAAAAAATCCAATAATGTCTAACTCCCACAAAACCTTACTTAGAAAAGTTATAACAAACTTATACAATAGGAACACTTGTGATTTTACGTACAATTCAGTTTCATCAAACAATTTATTTGCTATTCCAGGTATGAGGATAGGATAGCATGTCAATGGCATAAAAAAAGTGGACCAAGCGTAACTTAACCATACATAGAGAAACTTGTGATTTTCTCTACTTGCCAGACAATGTTTGTAAAAATAACACATAATATTTACACTCCCTTTTACACTTTACAGCCTTACAATGCCTTGTTTCAGTCTGTTGCTTTTCTTAACAAAGCTCATTGTTTGAGTTGTCAAGACATTCAACTTTCAAACTGTATGTATTACTGTGGGTATTTACGTTCAATTTTTTTCATGTGATTGATGAATGAAAAATTTATTCACAAATAAAATTATAGACAAATAAAACCAAATACTGGCAAAAATCAACAACAACAGACGAAAAAACTTCATTAATCATTAGATCATTAAAAAAAATAGCATTAGAGAAACGTAATATGGACAAAAATCGGTACTCCCGGGTTATGTACTAGGTTAGGGTTAGGCCATAATTTCCTTCTGATTTTCCTTATTTTAGTTCTATCATGAGTTGGGGGACTGTCTGTGTTAGCCAAGTGAATATACACCCTTCCCTTAGGCATTACTGTCCCTTTACACAACTTAATGTTGTAACTAAAATTTCATTGCCTTTTGCAACGATTTACATGTGTGAGGCAGCACTTGTGAGACTTGTGTCAGGTATCAGATTAGTTAGACAGATATTTTTTTAGATGCATCGACTTGATGGTGGAGGAAGCCTTACCGACGAATGGTTATTTGAACCACCCTACGACGGCTCCACGAGTCCAGCAATTTTCTTCCACATAACATTCCTTGCATGGTATTCAAACTTGTGAACCCATGCAGGGTAATCAGAGGTGCGGTGGCGAGCGTATTCCTAATGCTTAACACGATGCGCCACACCACCGAAATGTTCGAATTACAGATTCACTCTTAAAACAGATTTTAACATGCAATCACTAATAGTGGAAACAAAAATTTTCATTTCAACACCTGCACTAGGAATATAATCGAATATGTATGGATTAAATGCTCCATAAACAATAACCGAAAATAATATAATTTGCCCCAAAAATGGTTTATGTTTAATTATTATTTGCTTCAAAATTAGAAAGTTCGTATTTTTTACATTTCAATACTAGAGTGCTATTATAGAAAAGTAATGGGATCGAAAAATTATGTTTTGAACATTTGCAACAACGAAAAATGGACTATTTTGCCTGTAAACTGGCTTTTATTTGGTTATAAAATTTTCAGCAAATTTCAATTTTTTGAATTTTATATATTTGAACATTAGAAAAAAATAATCAATAAACTAGATGTTGAACATTCCATTAGCCATGTTTGAAAGTGGCGTAGTTTGCCTCTGAAATAATTTTGTTTCCCATGTTGTGAATTCTAAACATTTTCATTTAATTTGCGTGTAAGTAAATAGGCAAGGTATAGGTATATTTTTGTCATGTTTTACAGCAAGTTGACATTATACATTTGGGTTTATTTTTCCAGATAAGTTTTTGAATTTAAAAAAAAAATGAGGAATACGGTACAATTTAAATTATTGTCGTTACAAAATAGCCTTATTATGGAAGATATCACGCTAATTCAGAATATCCCAACTTGCTATGTAGTGCTAGTCAGCGCGATGTAGAATGCACGGTCAATTGGCAACACGCAAAATATTTGAGGCGACCCAACTTGGGGTCACAACCCACACTTTGGTGATCACTGTCTTATAACTCCTAAAACTTTTCTTACCAATTACCAGAACATCTATTTGATGTTTTTTCTTGCTTTTCACTCTGAACTAGGCTCTGTATAAGCTTCCACTGATATACATTTTTTAAAGTCTAAAATCTTTACTATATAAAAGTGTGAATGATTTAAACCAAACATTTATAACCTGCAATGCCAACATAGGTAGATCTTAGCCACTTGGCTTGAAAAGACTTTTACAAGAAGTCAAATTTCTATCAAAATTTTTACTGTTGCCTGGAAATTTTTCTATTTTTAATCTAAAATCATGATAATATCTAATTTTAACAGTAAAATTTTGCGCACATAAAAAATTTGTTGCAATTATGATAATTTAGAATAAATTAAAACCAATTTTGCAATTTCAAACATTTAATGGTGTATTAGGCTTACAGCTGTAATCTAAACAAGACTTTTTGCAAGCAATTACTAATAAGTGGAAATGAATGATTACACATAAATATCGTGTTTTCGATAAATTATAAAAACTGAAGTTTTTTAAACACAAACATTTGGGTTCAACTCTGGGTAACTTTCAAAATAATTTATTGTTATTGCCCCACCATTAATTATTTGATTTATTTGTGTTTATATTGGGTTGGGATTATAAGATAAACAGAGAAAGGTGAGACAATAACTCAATCCAACTCAAAAACAGGAAAGTAAAAGTAAAAGAAAATTAATGGCAAGTCCTATTTGGTTAGTCTGCTCGGCGGTGTGACACATGGTGCTAAGCGTTAGAAATACGCTCGCCGCCACCGCATCACTGATTACCTTGCGTGGGTTTGCATGTTTTAAATTCTGTGGTGGATAATTATGTGTGAGAGGATTGTTGGACTCCTACTCACCGTGGGCCAGTGGAGTGGTTCCCGTATACGCTGGTCGGTTACGGCTTCCTCCATCATCAAGTACATGCAACCGAAATCAAACAACTGGCTAACTAATTCCATGCCCGACATGGACTAGTCTTTCTAAAACAAAATTAAGTTGTTGTATATCAAGAGCCTCAAATAATAGTGAATTTAAACTATTTCTCTAACGTTAGGAACCAAAGCTTTGCCCTCCAGATACCTAAAATATTATGAACTCATCCCGGAAGTTACAATTTAGTCGCCATGGATACCTAAATGGATATTGCTCATTGTTGCCACATAGTGGTTGCTGTTGAAGTTCCAATAATACAAAATTGGATGGGAGACGGGTTGATAGTTGCATAATATTATTTGATGTACTGAAACAAAGAGTCGTAGTTGAGTTTAAATGATATGAAATGTCCTGATCATCAGGTGCCAATCATCGGAGACCACATTGATAAATTTTGTTGTCCTATACTGTCACCTAGCATAGACTTTTCAAATATTTGCTTGTGTCAGTCATGACTATTCATCCATACATTTGCGGTGTCTCAGAAAAATTGTGTCTCACTTGTCCTACGTGTACTATTGGTCCCGCTTGTTCCAGTTGTCTCACGTGTCGCAGTTGTCCCACGTGTCGCACTTATCCCACGCGTCCGACATATCCCACTTGTCGCTCTTGTCCCACGTTTCCCACTTGTTGCACGTGTCCCAATAGTACCACTTGTTGCACGTGTCCCACTTGAACCACGTGTCCCAATAGTACCACTTGTCCCACGTGTCCCAATAAGACCACGTGCCCCATTTGTCTTACGTGTCCCACTTGTCGCATTTCTCCCATGTGCCTCACGTGTCCCACTTGTTGCAATTGTCCCATGTGTCTCACTTGTCCCACGTTTCCCACTTGCCCCAAGTGTCCCAATGGGACAAGTGTCACACGACATTTCTGAGACACCCCTGATTTTGTAGGCTCAGGTATTGTTGAACTTTTCGATATCGAGTAAAAAGTTCAAAAGTTTGTAAAATGTACCAAGGAAATAAGCCAGAAAAATTCGCCATGTGCGCACCGCCCTTCAAAAACGCTTATTTTACTTAACTTGATGGTCCAACTCCAACTTTAATGCAGAAAATTCTAATGTTCGATATTGATTATTAAATCACTTTGTTGACTATCATTTTGTGTAAACATTTCATCATACCGTGTTCTAATTTAAGATATCATGGTCATATTGCCTCTAACAGTATGATATTGCATTGTTCCCCGATGGTTGCCGACCACTGTTTCGAACCACGTAGACCACTTGAAATATATTTTACCTTTTATAAAATTATTGTTTGATATTGCAAGATTAGGAAATTGGAATATGATGAATTGTGCCAGTGTCCCTATATATCGATATCATACGACTCAGAGACAATAGAAGACTATTATTAAAAATGTTAAATCTGGGCACTTCTCACATCGGTCTCCAATCTCCAATTATATTGATAGCAATGTGGATACTCCCGCAGTGTGTTTACCAGGTAGGGTCAGGCCATAATTTAATTCTGTTTTTTCTTGTTTTAGTCCTATTACGAGTTCAGGGACTGTCTGTGTCATTGCTGTCCATAGGTTTCAGTACAACTTGATGTAAAATAGACGAACAAAATTAGTTACCTCCATATTGGTACACATACTTCCGCAGCGACGAAATGTGTTTGGTAGAATACCTTTCCTATGTCACCCTTATGAACCCAAGAGGCGGTATGCATGTAACAAGGCCGTCAAAGATTGGTAAACGCCAATTTTATGTAACAATTGATATACAAATATGAGATATTGGGTAATTTAGCTGTTTTTGGTTAATAGTTGTACAATTAACGTAACTCGTGTTTGCAGTGAAACTTTGATTTCGTCTGGCTTATCAGCCGTGCTTTGGACCTGTTCATTGTATGCGTAAATATATATCATTTCAAAACATGTATACGGAGATATGCATATACAGTGTCAGCGTCAGCTCAGAACAACAGAATCAGCCAGCAAATAACGGCAAATACCAATTTATGCAGTCCTAACATTTCGATATCGGAAGTTTCAACTTATATAACTGCAAAAGCGATTAAAAAAAGTGCAAGCCGCTCTAATCTACGAAAAATTCCGAATTGCATAATTATATTCCACATGACGAATTTTTCTGACCTATTTCCTCCGGACTTTTTACAAATTTTTTGCAATTTTTATAATGCGATTCTACTTTCTGGACGTTGGAATCATCCAGATTGAACTTTTTATTCGATGCCAAAAAGTTCAACAATACCTCAGTCAAAAATTACCAATTGATTATTGAACGACTTTGTTTAATGCTTGTCTCTATTTGGAATATCCTTATTAGGTGATTATCAGTCGTCAGTTTAGCCGTAAAACCGTCTTGCATTAGACCTGAAAACTGCCCAAGATAAGTACAATGTTCATAAGTACTGTACATGTATTCAATGTAAAATTTTTTTGATTATGTAATTGAACAAGAGAGCTACGCCCAAATATATGGACACGTCTGTTCGCAGTACAGTACGGTTTACCGTACCGTCAGATCACAGTCTACAAATATATTCACACTAAGCGAAGCAGTACAGTAGGACACAAAATTGCATCCGATGTCCGCAGAACGTTTAATGACGTCATAGCAAACAAAAACAAATCGCACAGAGCTAACAGAAATATTTGAAATGAATAAAAGTAATAGCTTTCTGCGGAAAAATTTTATCTTCAACCACTGAAAATTTCAAAGCAATTGGTCCAGTATTCGAAGAGAAAAACGGTTTTTTAATATTTCCACCAGGTGTGTTATTCTGTGTCAAACAACATGAACAACATAATATTGAAACGATCGTTATGTCCACTACGTGTCCAAAAATTACTACAAAATCTGGGGTGTCTCAAAAAGGTCGTGTGACACTTGTCCCTTTGGGACAAGTATGACACGTGAGACAAGTGGAACACGTGGGACAAGCGCGACACGTGCGACAAGTGGTACTATTGGGACACGTGGTTCAAGTGAGACACGTGCAACAAGTGGGACACGTAGGACGAGTGCGAAACGTGGGACAAGAGCGACGAGTGGAATATGTCGGACGCCTGGGACAAGTGGGGGAATGGGGACATGTGAGACCACAGCGACACAGGGGTCACGTGAGACAACTAGGACACGACATTTTTGAGACACCGCAAATGTATGGATAAATAGTCATGATTGACACGAGCAAACATTTGAAAAAGTCTACGCTAGGTGACAGTATAGAACAACAAAATTCATGAATGTGGTCTCCGATGATTGACATCTGAGGATCAGGACATTTCATTTAATTTCAACCCAATTCCGACGTTTTGTTTCAATACATCAAATAATATTATGCAAACTCAACACACCTACGACGAACTTTTTAGTAGTACATCAAACAATATTATGCAACTATCAACCCGTCTCCCATTCAATTTGGTAATTTTGGAACTTCAACTGCAGCCACTATGAGGCAACAATGAGCAATATCCATTTAGGTAACCATGACGACTAAATTGTAACTTCCGGGCTGAGTTCGTAATTTTGTAGGTATATGGAAGGCAAGGCTTTGGGGTTCCTAACGTTGGAGATATAGCTTAAATTCACTATTTTTTGAGGATCGTGATATACAACAACTTAATTTTGTTTTAAAATGAAGATTATTATTAGGATAGATTAGAAGAGAATTTACATATCCTGAGGAAGAACAAGCCATCTTAATCCTATGGCGAACCACCAATTACTAGTTCATGTCGGTATGGGATTAATTACCCAGTTATTTGTTTTTGAAAGCATGGACTTGATGATGGAGGGAGCCGCAACTGACCAGCGGTTATGGTGGAGAGGAGTCCAACAATCCTTTCGCACATAATTTTCCTTCAAGGGATTCAAATCTGCAAACCCACGCAAGGTAATCAATGGTGCGGTGGCGAGCGTATTTCTAACGCTTAGCACAATGTGCCACACCGCCGAGCAAATTAATCAATTAGGGCTTGCTATTAATTTTCCTATATGTTTTCTTATTTGTTTTTCATGAGTTGGATTCAGTTATTCTACGACCTTTCTCTAACCAAATCGGTTTTTATTTATTTATTCTAAATCATCATAATTGCAACAAATTCACAAATTTGACTGTTCAAATTTCATTTTATTGTATATCAGTGGAAGCTTATACAGAGCCTAGTTCAGGGTGAAAGGCAATAGATGTTCTTGTTATTGGTAAGAAAATTTTTAGTTGCAATAAGACAGTGGTTACCAAAGTGTGTTTCATTTTTTAATATTCTATTGCGTGCATTGTACATCAACTGACGAGCACTACATTGCAAGTTTGGATATTCTGAATTAGACTGATATCTTTTATAATAAGGCTATTGTGCAACGACAATAATTTAAATTGTAACACGAAATCTAAAGCATGTGATAAAATTTTCGAGAATGAGATTTTACTGTGATTAGTTTTTAGTGTTAGTGTTCAGATACCGCAAGCAAATGTTCTGATAAACGTAACATATGCATTTTTTATACGTATTTGGAGAGAATTGAATTAAAAAAAAGTTGCTATAATGCTTCCAATATTTATTCGTAATCTGTAGTGTTTTGCTGATGATTCATTTAGACTTGGTTTTAAAGTTTTAAAGGGAATATTCCAAACTATTCAAAGTTTGTAATTAAAATCTTTTTACTTTTAAGTCTCGCTTTTTTCACTTCCGACAGTATCATGTCTCGATGATTGTGTGTGTGTGTGCCTCAATTAGTTTTTTTAATTTTGGGTGAGCGAACACGTACTACTACTTTTACCAATACCTTTCCATCTAAAATCTGTACGTTTCAAACCTTACTCGAGGTTTTGTTCGCTTTCCCGATTCTATAATCAGTTACTTTTATTTTTGTTTTTATCTATTATTATCGTCTATTGCTGATTATGGAGTCGAAATAAGCTTATACTTATTATACTTATGGCTTTGTAATAACTTATTATGCTTGGCCCATTGTTTTTCATCTGATACCACTGACTTGTTATCCTATACTCATGCCTAACCTGGAATAGCAATTGAATTGTTTGCATATCCTTGCCCAGAACATATTGTCACCTAATGTATGGATCAGATTGTGCTTTATTTCCTGTACTCAAACCAGTACCAGTACTGCTTGCTCGTTATAGTCCGGTGTGCCTTATGTATGAATGAAAATCCAATTTAGGAATTTTATTGAAGTTGTGCCTTATAGCATGGTGCACCGTCTTATGGTCATAAAATGCGGTATTGTACTTGAACTGTTTGCCTAACAATATATATCTACCCTTACGTTGCGACGAAATTGTTTTTTTATATCAAAGAAATTGGTACCTCCGAAGTATGTAAATCCAAGATGGCGGACACTGGAACTTAGTATGTGTACCTGGTTAGGGTTAGGCCATAATGTCAGTTACAAATACTATAGGAGTCACTTGGCTAGTCCCCGAACTTGTAATTGATTTAAAATAAGGAAATTGAAATAAAATTTTGACGTAACCGTAACCCTAACCTGGTACATACACTACGTTCTAGTGTCCACCATCTTGATTCACATACCTACTTCTAGAAGTACCTAGAAATTGGATGAAGGATTGACTGGAATCACAAAATTTATCTTATATTGGACTATAATCAAGCAGTTTATCCACAGATTTCATTTAACTATCTTCCTGCAAATCCCAAGATATTTGTTAGTCATTCTATCGCTGTGTAGTAAATATAATCAACCAAAATTTGATTAGATTTATCATTAGCAATATTAACTGGTGTACCCAATTCACTTTATTCTGAATCAAGCTAGATTGGAAATACAACTTGAACACCATGTCAGTTTTTTCTAAGAATACTTTCAGTATGTATTTCTGAAGGAAATTTCAAACAAATTTACACCCAATGAGGTTTGAGGTCAGCCCATGAAATCCTCAATGCTAAGTTCAATAGGGATGACATTTGAAGATTTTTTTAAAGATTAACCAATTCAATATTTGTTTCTGATTAGAACATGAGGAATTGTGGCTGAATATTGTTTGTGTGCCTCACATTTTTGTTTCAATTCTTAAATTCAGAAGATATTTTTTATTTCATTTTGCATCTTCATCCATTATAGTATATTAACACTTCCATTACTTTTCTTTTAATTGGGGCTTGTAAAATCTAACAAATCAGTACATATTGGAGCATAGAATCTGAATACCAAATTAGAATATTCATAAAGAAAATCTTAAAATAAAAAAATAAAAAATAGACTATGACTATTACAAATTCCTTAAAGTGTTTCAATCAATTACCACATTCAATTACCAAATATGTATTTTATACTGTAAGTGTAGTCTGTACAAAAAGTCTGTGGACAGAAAAGGGTACTCCCGAAGTATGTGAACTAAGATGGCGGACACCGGAGCGTAGTATGTGTACCAGTTTAGGGTTAGGCCATAATTTCTTTTCAATTTATCTTGTTTTAGTTTTGATAGTTCGGGGACTATCCAAGTGACTCTCGTAATATTTGTACCTGAAATTATTGCCTAACCTAATCTGGTATACAAATATGTATTTTATTCTGTAATTGTGGTAGTATACAAAAAGTCTGTGGACAGAAAAGCATGTGAATCATTGTGCAAATTTTGAATAACTCAATATTTTTAAGTGTTTGCTTATTAGGGGCATTGTTCATTGAGCAATCCAAAGGTTTTAAAGGTTTCATAAATGAATTTAGAATCAGAATTCCATTGGTTAATTGATTGGTATTTACGCTAATAAATCCAATTATTTCTATACTTTTGAATCAAAATGTTGGTGAACAATCATATTCAGTGTGTCTATTTTATATAAATTATTTTTGAGCATATGTCGATAAGCTATATGTTGTATTTTTTAAAAAGATCTACAAAGTACAGGAAATAAGGAAGCTTCGCTGGCACTAAATTAGGCATTTATCGCTTGTAATCAAAGTTACCAAAAACTGGCCTGATGCATACATGGACTATTTATGAACACTATATATGTGTAATGTAATAACATGAACAATGCAGGGATGGAATTACTATAAACATTGCCAATAGTTCACCAAGGTTGAAAATTAACTGGTTAGATTTTTGAAAAAAAAAGAACAGAAATGGTTTGCCTTTAGTTCATTATTAGTCATAACTAATGTAGTTTGGCCTGCAGCAAGCTTGATAAAACATACAATTCATTCTATCAAATTTTGTTGCCAATTTTTCACTTTAAATTTCATGACATTTATATATGTGTGATTAAAATTTTGGTACTGCCCAAATATGTGAACCAAGATGGCGGACACTGGAACGTAGTATGTGTACCAGGTTAGGGTTAGGCCATAATTTTATTTCAATATTTCCTATTTTAGTTCTATTACGAGTTCGAGGACTAGCCAAGTAACTCCCGTTGTATTTGTATCTGAAATTATGGCCTAACTCCGACTTGGTACACATACTATGTTCCGATGTCTGCCATCTTGGTTCACATACTTCGGGAGTACCAAATTTTCAACAAATTAAAACTTTATGATGGACAATTCTATGACTTTTTTATATGAAGCCTTTGCCTTTAATGTTGAACAAGGTCTGGTACAAGCTCCCACTGATGTCTAGCAATACGTAGGGGCTATTAACTTTGGAGAAATATAATGTTTTAATTCGGAATTGGCTAACCAATCTATTGAAGCCTGGGCTTGATTTCTTTTGACCTTTGTTATCGTATTCACCTGGCCAGAGACATTCAAAAATTTATATTTTAAAATTCTTTTGAATTGAGTATTGCAGCTGTACTACATTACTATGGATCAATTTTATTGTTGTTTTATCAACGTAATAAAAACGGCATAAATGTTTAGAAAGAAGTTGCTGAATGTTTGTTGCAAACTTCTTTTCAAATTCCTTATCGGAAGAGTTATTGTCATTTTGTTGATATATTTATAATTTTATATATCGGTAATTTGATTTTTAATATTATACCAAATTTGAATTTAGGATGCATTACAATTATCTACTTTTAGGGTAATTTAAAAGTGGATATTTATTTACCTATCAGTGTATATCACGACAGTAAGACTTTAAGGTCATATTAGAATATTATATAAATATCTGTCTGATAAATAAGATATATATTATGGACGGATTCTCTATATAAAATATCTTATTATTGTATTATATATTCAGATATTTAACAGTAATCCAACAACAAAATCTTAGTGTGAAATGATAATCGAAATCTTTGTAGTCGCTAAGACACATTTGTAGTCATGGTTATAAACATTATCTAGTTTTCATGATTTTGCTAAATATTTGTCAGTTTAAGGTGTTTCTGGTTCTCGATGTTTTCATTCTTGCTTGTCTGACTGTTTTTGTCTGATTTGTTTTTTAGTTCGTGATGAAAATGCCAAAGCAAGTTTCCCTTGTATTGGCTGGATATTGTGTTCAGTTTATTGCGCTTCTGTTGTGAAATTCCTGTGTAATATTACTGCGCCCTTCGTTTACTCTTAGTTAATGATTATTAGTTTTTTTGATAAAATGCCAGTTTGTACCAGATCTTGAAGTGCTAAGTAAACAGATGACGACAGGCAGGTGATTTAAATGCTGTTTTTCTTGAAATACCAATATATTCCCTAGTCCTATAAAGCTGTGTACAAAGAGGGTGGGTCTATAACAAATGAAATTTTCTTGGCAAGTTATGGTCAGTAAGTAAATCATACCATATTTGTGCAATTCATCAACAGCCTTCGGTCAATCTAGTTCAAGGAAAGTGAATTTAATGCAACATGAAATAACAGTGAATTTAACTGCTTTATCTCAAATGTATCATTGCTCATATCTGAATAGTTTGGCATTTCACAAACCTTCTTTTTAATAATAAAAGCTTTTTATCATTTAGGTAAAATTACTTTGCTGCATTATTATGGCTGGTTCACAATTTAACTTTCCAAAATTTGAGGTATTCCGGAATTATGTGATCCAAGATGGCGACCACCGAAACGTAATATGTGTACCAAGTTAGGGTTAGGGCATAATTTCGGTGCTCCTGAAGTATGTGAACCAAGATGGCCGACACCGGAATGTAATTTCATACTCTACCCTCCGTCAATATCAATAGTTTCAAAACTCTACAATTCTAACTTTTTGAATTAGATATTAGAACTTCAGGTGTCGCTGCTCAATAACCAGCTTTGGTTCATCGCGACTTCCCTTCCCCAGTAAAACTTTGTAAATTATCATTTTCTTGTAATTTGTGCTTGTGATATTTTTTTTTACTGGTTGGAAAAAATAAACTTGGCTTGACTTAGTGTAGAGGCAATCAATAACAAATAGAATTTCATTAATACCCTGAAGGCTTGAAATACCATTGAAGTTATGTTTTTGAACATTTGGTGTCTCATACAGCCAACAATATCTGATGGGTAGTTTAAACTTGTATTTGTCATCTAAGTTAAGCAGCCGAATCATAACTTTATAACAGTGGTTCCCAACCTTTTTGCGTCGCGACCCACTTCGGATCTTTTTTAACATGCCGCTACCCATTCCACAATATATGCTGAATTTAAATTAATAGGTCCCTCAAAAAAATGGATATTAAGGTTTAATCAGTTTCTGTAAAATAATTATCTTGAATTAATTTAAATACTATCAATTTTTAAATTACCCCGTTAAAATTTTAAAATTTTAAATTAAAACTATATTTAAGTGCACTATCAGTACTATTTGCTGAGTATCAAATTTCCGGCTAGTATGCTGATTTACAGGACTGCATTTTTCAAACTGAATTACTGGGGTTAGATTAGCTTTTGTCCAGAAAATACCGGGAGTCAAAATCGACCATGACGGTCCCCGAAAATACGGTAATGAAAATACATACCTTCCATGATACTCATTTGCTAGAAAGTTTGCCTTCTGTAGACTTCCAATTCCCGACTATTGAATTGATTTTAGAAAATTTTGAATCTGCCACTTTTACAAAAATTTCCTGTTGCGACCACAAAGTTTCTTGTTAAATAATATTCAAACGCACATGTGTTAAAATGAGACACTTATTGTAATGCTTCCCAACCGGCAAGAATTCCACCCAAGTAAAGACTTTTTCTTTTATATATATATACATATCATGAGCACTTCGCATTGAATACATATTGCGTGACACAAATATCAAATCACTTTTTTAAGATAAATTACTTAAACTGTATAAAAATGAGAATGCACCTTACGCATTAAATCGTAAAGCAGCCCATTAGAGATTCAAAAAATAAATAGTATGAGGTGCGGCTAAAATGAAACGGGACTGACGTCACAGATTGCACAACACGATTGACCATCGGTAATCAACACTTTTGCAGTGTGGCGTAATATGTGTTCTTTGTTTAACAGCTGTTTTGACACAATATCGCAATTATTTTTGCTTTTCAGGATCCATAAGTGAATGTGATAAATTTCTTGTTAGGTTAACCAGGTTAGGGTTAGGCAATAATTTTATTCTGATTTCCCTTATTTAGTTCTATTACTAGTTCGGGGACTGTCTGTGTTAGCCAAGTGAATATACTCCCTGACTATAGGTTTCAGTCCCTTTACACAACTTAATGTGAAGTAGGCCAGTAAAATTAGTTACATTCATATTGGTACACACACTTCTGGAGCGCCCGTTTAGAAATACAAATACTGTCTAGTTATTTGGTAAAAAAACAAGTGTCTCTATTGTATAGTTTTGTTATGCTTGGTCCATTGTTTTTCATCTGAAACTATTGGCTTGCTATTCCATTCGCATGCCCAAATTGGAATAGCAATTGGATTGTTTGCATACCGTAACCCAGACCGTAACACAAATTCTACTTTATATGTTTACCTTAATTGTTCGCCTAACAATAAATATCTCTGCTAACTCAGAGCATACCAAAGTAAGCTGTCACAACACTAATGTGAATCATCAGCCACTACGATTTTGGGGTGGCTGTGATGTTGCCCACTTTGAGAATCACTGGTCTCAACAATATGTGTATACGCATGCAACAAGGTGACACATGAAACTTATTTATTATGTCATAATATCCCAAAATTTTAGACAATTGTTATGCTGTCATTGTATAACAACATGTTTGTTTACCTCCCAATTTTTTTTGAAGTTAGGTATAAGGGGCATCATTTTCAAAAACTTGCCCCTGGCAGCAAAATTGTGGGGTCAAGCTTTTCCAAGCGATGTAATATAGCACTCACTCACACATCTCGCTATGAACGAAGCCAGGTGCAAACTGCTACTGATATATAACGATAACCTAAAGAAGATTTACTTTTCTGGCAAAGTTATCCAAGCTATGCTAGCTTGCACTGAAAAATGTCCTTAAAGAAAACATACAACATAATTTCTGTTTGGGGGGAAGTGGCATGACCCAATTATGAATAATTTAGGGTAATAACAGGGTATTATTCCGAAATATATTTAATTTGGAATATTCTTATCATTGGAAAACGTGCCATTTCTTTCAGCATTTTGAATAATTGAAAGGCAGTACAGTTAATGTCAGATGTTAATATGAGTTTTTAATTAACATATAATAATTATGACATAACAATATAGTAGTTCTCTCTCTGAGCTAGTCACAAATCAGTGATAAATAGATAAATGGTCATAATTTGAAGCAAACTTCAAAGAAGTTTTCGAAGGAACTTGTTTTTTTAGAATTCAGCTTGGTTTAATTGCTTTTCTGTCACTACAAGGCCGAGTGTAAAACAAGTTCAACTCATGCATGGTACAAGTGGTGATGGTGCAGTATTGTCATTTGTCAACTTAATTAGTATTAATGTAATGCACATATTTTTTGCACATTATGAACTATTCAAAATGTACCAAGGCCAGAATATAATTTGCACACACCGCGACCAAATGTTCTGTTAAAGTTTGATCAACAGGTACTCTCGTGGTATGTGTACCAGATTAGGGTTAGGCCATAATTTTTCTTATTTTAGTTTCATTACGAGTTCGGGGACTGTATGTGCTAGCCAAGTAAATACATCCTCTGACCATAGGTTTCAGTCCCTTTACACAGCTTGATATAAAATAGGCAAACAAAATTAGTTACCTCCATATTGGTACACACATTTCTGTAGCGCTGATTACCAAATGCAGTTTTATGTGTAGTTGAGAAATGAGTAAAAAAAAGTTCCTATAATAGTTCCAATGGTCATTCATAATCTGTAGTGTTTTGCTGATGTTGGATTTAGACTGTTTTGACATTTTGAATTGATGAGAAAGAAGATCCAAACTATCTAGAGAAGGGGTTCCCAAACCGCGGGCCAAATCCGGCCAGCGTAACAATTTAAAATGGCCCGCCGAACTTGAGTAAAACGATGTTGTTATGTCATTACCACAGTTTAAGCATGTGTTTATCACGTAACAATTCAATTATGCCGATATCTCAATAATACGTACCGGTATTACCGTGTTTCCCCAAAAATAGGACAGATTATTTCAATTTTCTTTCGAAAAATATAACTAGGGCTTATTTTCGGGGCGTGTCTTTTATTTTCATGAGTCAAAAAAAAATTACAAAGATTTTCAAATATAAAAAATATGAAAACCAATATTCATTTACTTAAATGGCACGTTTCCTCTTTCACACTTGTTAGATTAATCATTTACAACGTGTAGGGGAGATTTCCTGCTATCGACTAGGTGCTACTGACTATACGTCTTATTTTACGGTGAGGCTTATATTAAAATCGTTCTTAAAATTCAGGCTAGGTCTTATTTACGGGATTGGTCTCATTTTCAGGGAAACACGGTAGGATTACAAAGAGCAGTAATTAAGTTATCAGCCCTATAAGAAAGCTTACAGATGTCAAAGAAACAAACAAAACTAGACTTTGCAAATAGACGTTTCCGGGATAAATGGTAGCTTTCATATTTCTGTATTGCAAAGAATCAAACTTCAGCGATTTGTCTTCCTTGCCAATGAAATATTCCAGTTCTGAAGGAATACGACATTAAGCGCCATTGTGAGTCAAACAAACAGATTGCAAAAAATGTCAAATGAAAGTGAATCCACTGAACCCCAGCTAAACCGCCGCGAACTTTCGGGCGCTAAACTCTTCCGGCCCGCGAACATTCTCCCGATTCTAAATTTGGCTCTCGTCCAATAAAGTTTGAGAACCCCTGATCTAGAGTATGTAATTGGAATTGAATTCAAGCCGTTCCAGAATAATATTCTGTATAGCCACGACAGCCCTGTTTAACTAGTGTTATTGTAGTTCATATTAAGTCTTTGTGTGAGTCAGATTTTACTTGGGTTAATATTTGTCCATACTACGTTTCACCGAGTTTTCACTTTTGGTGTCATTGATTTTTGCCAGTTTCGCTCATTTGTCAGTCATATAGAAAATATTTCAGATGGTTATATTATAGTATGATGTAATGTCTGATAAATCACATGAGTGTAATGAAATATTACACAACAAACGCAATAGACAAAAACAGGGTACTGTTTGGTTGTAAACTGAGTATCTATTATGTGGTCCTTTCAATAACTTTATGTTTCAATGAATGTTGTTACGACTCAAACATTAGGATTTGCTATAAAAAGCAATAGACCGAAACAGGCTGTTATGAGGTTGTAAAACGTAGCATAGAGCGTATGTATCTCTTACATGTTGCCCTTATTAAATATTTTGTCTAGTAGAGAAAAATCACAAGTGTCCCTATGTATAGTTAAGTTACTCTTGATTCATTGTTTTTCTTCTGATACCATTGACTTGTTATCCTATCCCCATGCCTAACCTGGAATAGCAACTGGATTGTTTGCATATCGTAACCCAGTCGTAGCACGAATACTACTTTATATGTTTACTTCAACTGTTCGCCTAACAATATATATATCTATTCTAAATCAGAACATACCATGTAAGCTGTCGCAACACTAATTTGATTCCTCAGCCACTATGATGTAGTTTGATATGACCATTTGTTATATATAAACTTACTGTGAATATACAAAAATCCAAAGTCATGTTATTCGGCCACAAATCTCTAGCCAGACATGCGAACATCTCAATCAAAATTACAGGTATCCCTCTTGAAATTGTTCACTCTTATAAATACCTTGGCCTCACTATTGACAATCAATTAAAATGGAACTTTCATACCAATGAATTGCATGAGAAATTGTCAAGATCAGTCGGGATCCTAGGGAAGTTAAGGAATTATGTAAACGACTCGACTCTGCGAACAGTATATTTGGCTCTTTTCCAATGTCATATCCAATATGCCTTAGCTGCATGGGGTTCCGCTACCAAAACAAACTTGAATAAATTAGAGATTTTACAAAATAGGGCTGTTAGAATTCTCTGTAGGGCATCTATTCGTTCTAACCTGAATATCCTATACCACAAGACCAGGGTTCTAAAATTGTCCGACATCTATAAACTAGAGATTTCTAAACTTATGCACCAATTTAACAACAACCAATTGCCCCCAGCTTTTGCTGACTATTTCGTCATGCTTAGTAACGTGCATGAGCATAATACACGCTCATCGACTAAATCCAATTTATTTGTCCCTCGATTTTCATCAAGCAAATGCCAAAACTCCTTGAAATACAGGGGAGTTGTAATTTGGAATAGCATAGGTCAAAGCCTTCGTCATTCATCTTATGACACCTTTAAATTTAAATACAAAAAATTCATGCTTTCCCTTTACCATTCTGCTGCCTTTTCATCCGATTAAAGTGGACCCAGAACTTTCTTCGCCATTGCCAGCTCCACTGTCGACTTGATCCAGTGATCCAGAGTACCTGAAATATATAATTTTGGAATTTATCGTGTAATCAAACAAATATTTTTACCTATGTATGTTACATGGACCCAGCCTTACAAAAAGTATTTACTGTATTTTTAATTTCACCCAATATATCAAAGGGCGAGCTTTTGCTAAAATATTGACCTAAATCAAAAATTTTAGGTATCATTCTCTTATTAAATGACAATTGTCCTGCTATATGCATTTACAATCAGTCATGCTTCCAATGCAAAGCTCATATTGTCTTTTCTGACCATGACCTCTTTATTACCTATTTACTACTATGAATTGTTTCTTTTTACATATTTGATTCATCTCTGATTGACCCACTGTGTGAATGAGAGGATATCATGTAGGAAGAAACCATGCATAGTTCATGCACTGTGATGTCATGTAATATAGTCAGTTATATATTGGTAATATTTGAGCCTGATCTAAGTTACTAAGATCTTGGTCTCTGGCACCCTTAATAACATCATTTTAATGTTAAACCATATTCGATTGTAAATTTTTTTTTTTTTTATCTTTGTACATTTGGCATCGTTATGTCATAAACTGACTGACATTAGATTTTTATCAATCTACCTACCTTTGCTTTTTCCATGTTCTGTATGAAGTGGTTAGTTCCACGTGAAATTAAATCCTACCTTGATCTTGTAGAATACCATTTATTCATTGATCATGTGCCTTCCAGTTATACACTGAAGTTCAATTTTCTTACCATAAAAGGTTAAATTATTTACAGTTGCATGCATACCATACTACTGGTAGGCTTCCTGTTCGTGAAACTTCATTTTTACCATTGATACCTAAACAACTGTAGCCCTGCACCATACAATGTTCTACATACGACCACAGTCACTTCACAATGGTACCATTATTACTTTGCAGCTATCGTCATGGCTACTTAGATAATTGGTGCACGGAGTCGTTTCTTGTTTTGTTGTTGTTGAAACGCGAGATTACTGGGCATACCTGGTTGGAATGCCTTGACGTATTTATATTTATTTTCAAATTAACGTATATATGATACTGTATATACACAGTTCGACTTTTTTTTTGTTATTATTTCCTTGTTAGACTTGCTTATGGGTGCCGCTGCTCGATAACCAAATTTGGTTTCTCGCGGCTCCCCTCACCCTGAAATGCCTTTTTATTTATTTATTGCAATTTGTATATCAAGTGTGCATTTAGTATGGTGAGAAAATAAACTACTGGTTACTGATTACCATTCAGAGCTTTCAAACTGGAATACTGAAATAATTTTATCACATCATTTTCATATTACTGGCTAATGAAAAATTGATTCACATAGATAAATAATATTGGCAAAATTTGATACAACCAATTTAGACACCAGAAAATTGTTGGAAAAATTAGCAATGAGTATGACATAATGGGCGGGGGGACATAACAAATAAAATCAATATGATTCATCAGGTTTTGAAACTCCCCCACTTTGTTCAAAATGACTGATATTGGAGTGAATGTGCCTATGTTCTACATGAGTTGGCCAGTTAAGACAGGATTTGTCTAATTCCCATGTCTGCTATAGGTAAAATTCAAAAACTGTTCCCAGCTACCATGGCAACAGTAACAGGGCCAGGAACCTAGCACGCAGCATGGTAACGTTTGTTTGGGTGCTTGTAATCGGATGTCTTGGGCATAAGGGGCTGCCCCGGGCAGCTATGTTACAGGATAGATTTTGTTGCTTAACTTGATGATTTAAATGATAATAATACAAACATTTCACTCTTACTTGTCCTTTAATTTATTTTATCAAAACAACATCTATAATCATTTTAAGAAACTCGCCCCGGGAAGCAAGATTGTATATCCATGTTATTGATTCACAGAATATTTATTGCTGGTCGTCGTCTAGTTTTTAGTCCGACATTTGAAAACCAAACAGACAATAGTTGCCCATGATTTAGGAGCAACAGGGTTTAGTGGTAGTTTATGGTAGTATAACACATCAGCAGACCGCTTCTCATTTTATAATACAATTTTTTATACAAATTATAAAACTAAGTTGTGATTAACCAAATTTAAAAATCAAAAGCGCAGCCAGCTCAAAAATTGTGGGGCCAAGCTTTTTTAGTGATGTAATATAGCGCTTACTCTCATGTATTGCTCTGACAAAGCCAGGGAAAAACTGCCATGGATATCTAACGATAACTTGAAAGAGCTCTCCGCCGATTTACTTTGTTGGCAAATTTAGCCCAATTATAGGTAATTTAGGGTAATAATAGGGTTTATAACAAAGGACTAACACATTTGTCAGTTGTAACCACCATTATATGACACTCTCCCAAGTATATTTGATTTGTAATCTGCACTGAGCATTTCAGTAATAAGTTTCTACATTATAACATTTTAGCAAACTCTACTGGAAACAATGCTTCTTATCAAATTGGTGATTAACACGCCTTAATTTTGAGGTGTGACATCACACTTTAATTGCGCACTTGAATACAAATTGTATGACCTCCTAATATCCTTTTAGAGTTTCTCGTGTTTATTTAGTGAATATCGCGCACAGATCTGAGCGCCGCCGTCCAAAAATATTGAAAATATTTCACAATTAAAATTAATCTTACATCTTATCATATTGGAAGACAGTCAGTCTAAGTGGGTAAAATTGTATGTGGTTGCAAATGTACATGGGGGAAAATATGAGTGGGCGCAACTATACGTGGGTGCAATCGTAAGTGGGTGAAACTGTATGTGGGTGCAACTGTACGTGAATGCAATTGTAGGTGAGTGCAACTTTATGTGCAGCAACTGTATGTGGGTGCAACTTACGTGGGTGAAAATGCTCATGGGTGCCAAAATTACAATACTCATTATTCGATGTTCGTTAAAATATTCAAAATATTTCAAATAAAAAAATACGATTTAGCCCACCACTAATCGCGGCGCATGTAAATATTTATTCATTGAATGGCAATGAAAAATCAACTTGAATAGTATTATATTCCAAGCAATAGTTTCACATCTCATGCATTCGACCGGCTCTACATGCGATCGTGTTTTTGGATATATAAACAAATATGACGCTACTGACATCTGCGAGTTATAGTTCTCTTTAAAATTAATTTTTGCGATAAATTCGGGTACCAGCTGCCTACGGATTAATGGTCGATGTTTGAAATAGGACTTGTACAATATTCACCAAACACCGTCGGGCAAAGAGAGGCGAGCTACACGTAAGATGTAACTGTGGATTTTCGCCGTGAACGACGCCTACTTTTTAATTCATTAAACGCCTCACGACGTCGTGAATTGCACTTTTGATCCACTGTTTTAATTTCACCGTAATCCCCCCGTAGGAAAAATCCTGGCTGCGCCCCTGCCTGGTACACATATGGTACTACGTTCCAGTGCCCGCCATCTTGGTACACATACTTCGGGAGTACCTGCAATTATCCATGGGTTCAACTGTACGCGGGTAAAACTAAAACTTAATATTTGTACTATTATACAGTGGCGGCGCGTCAATAGGGCCAACCGGGGCAATGCCCGGGATGTTTTTTCGGTATAATGAAAAATATTCGAAAAATACCTCAATATCGGCTGCACAGACTGTCTACACTAGCCATATTCTCCCGACATGGTTCATTTTTCGCTCGCAAAGCCTTCGCCGAACGTCCACGGGGCGACGCCGATTTTGCCCCGGTTGCTCATTGTATATCGTATTCTCTCTTTTATCTTCCACTCGCCGCGTTTGTCTCGTTTGTTTTCTGTTTCTTTTACTAAATCATCGGGGCCGATCGGGGCTAGCATCGAAATTATGACGACACAATGCCGACGTGACTTACAACAACGTGTTGACATATTCACGCATTCCTTCTCGTTCGTTGGTTGCTTGAAGAGTTGATAGTTTCCTCGCCTTCGTTTTTGTCGCTTGTTTCGCTATTTGAATCAGTTAGAGACCTTTAGTCCATTTGCTTTCGATTTTTCACATTCCTTTTGAGCTCCTCACTTCTTTCCGGCTTCGCATTTCTTAGTCTTAGACCTCATAATGAATAAGGTTGATGCACTACTTCGCACTCCGTTTTTGCAGCTGCCGCTGGAACAAAAATTAGAGGTACAACGTCTTGGGCCTTATCAACCAAAAAATTGTTCACTGGAACAATCCCATGACGGAGGAAAGCGTCGGCGTACGTTCTGCGCAGAAACTTGGTATAAAAAACACGAATGGTTGTGTTACAGCGAGGACAAAAATGCACTTTTTTGTTTTTATTGCCTACCTTTTGCTACCGCCCGTGACTCACGTTGGTGTAAATTTAGTTTTAGAGATCTTAAACATCTTTCCGAGCGTGCCAGGGATCATCAATCTTCTATGGAGCATCTGGACAATGCAGTAAAATACCGAACATTCGGAAATGTTAATATTGCAGCACAGTTGGATGAAGGACGCGCGGTTTCTATTCGTCGGCACAACCAAAACGTCGAGAAAAACCGCCATGTTCTCGGTCGATTGATAGATGTTTTGAAGTTCATTGGTTGTCACGAGCTGTCCCTCAGTGGGCACGATGAACGGACTGGCTCTTTTAATAGAGGGGTATTTTTGGATATGGTGAAATACACCGCATCCCTAGATACAGTATTGAGAGATCATCTTGATGCCGCAACTGTTTCGAAAGGGACATCTAAGGATATCCAAAATGATTTGCTCGACTCAATGTATAAAATTTATTTACAACATTTGGCTCTGGAAATTGAGAATTGCCAGTTCCTTTCGATTCAGTCTGACGAGACAACTGACATCACGTGCGTTTCCCAACTGGCTGTGATTTTTCGGTTTGTGAAAGATGGTAAACCTGTACCAATCGTTGATCGCACGGCTTGCGGGATATCTGCTGTACTGAAAGAAGTGTTACAGCCTTACAACGCGAAGTCAAAATTGATAGCTCAAACTAATGACGGCGCGGCAGTCATGAGTGGGTCGAAACATGGTGTTCAAGTTTATATAAAAGAAGATTTTCCTCATGCGCATTTTTTACATTGTTATGCACACCAATTTAACCTCGTTATTAAAAATATGTGTTTTGATACCCCTCTCGTCCGTATATTTTTTGCAAATGTTTCGGGGTTTTCTTCATTTTTTTCCGTTTCGCCGAAGCGCTCTGACCTCCTTCGCCAGATATGTAGCCGCCGTCTCCCAGCTTGTGCACCAACACGTTGGAACTTCCAATCACGCGTGGTGCAGGGCGTGTCCGAAATTAGGTCTGAGCTCATCGAGTGTTTCAATGGCATTCAGAGCTCTCCGGTTTGGGACGAACGCTCTGTGAGGGAGGCGGCAGGTCTAAAGCGTCTGCTAGAAGATGGTGAGTTTTCATTTTTTCTCGCTTTTTTCTCCACAATATTCTATCACGTGGATGTATTATACGGCGCATTGCAGTCAAGGCTAATGGATGGAGCGTCTGCGCAGTCGTGTATTTCAGACTTCTGTGATTCTGTATCTCGTATCCGGGAAACAATAAAATACGACAACACATGGAGTGCTTCTTTACGCCGCGGGCAACAACGCAGCGTTTGATTTTGTCTGCAAAGGAATGCTGTGACATTCTGGTGAATCAAATAGGCGATCGTCTGCGCACTGAACACCTTGCCGCGTTCTCTTTGATGAACCCCAAAAATTTTTCAAAATTTGCACGTCAATTTCCCATCCATTTATTGGCTACTGTCTCCAAATTTTACCCCATGATAAACGTGGGTAAATTGGAAAATGAATTGCGATGTATATACACCAATCAAACTTTTTTGAACATCACATCAACTTTCGCGCTCTATGGGTTCCTCATAGATAACACTCTAGTAACTACCTTTGCAGCGTCTGCAAAATTTCTGGACATCATTTTGACGACGCCTATTTCTTCCGCCGACGCAGAGCGAACATTCAGCACGCTGAAGCGTATTAAAACGTATCTCAGAAACACAATGAAGCAAGATAGATTAAATTCCTTGGCTGTTTTATCCATTCACAGAGACGTTATTTCTGGAATGCATGACTTTAATCAGCGCCTTATTGAGCATTTTGCTTCCAATAAACCGCGGCGCGTTGCATATATGTTCAAGCAGTAGAAGTCTAGCAGCTTATATATCTATGAGTGAGCGACGCATGTCCTTATCTTTGCATTACCTTTCCTTTCTTCATAGTAACGTTTTAAACCTTATTTTAGGTTTTGTCTGCTTTCCCGAAGTTTCTGTTAATATGTCATTGTATTTATCTGGGTAAATATTGCCTTTCCTTTTGAAAGAGGTTTCAAAATAAACTATGTCTATATTTATTAATCCCTTGACTTGGACCGGGTTTAAAGACAATTTCTTATCCTTAAAAATTGTCGCTTTTGCCTATTGGTTGTTACCGATGGAATGGTTTTTATACTCATAAAATGATGGGAGAACTTACAGCGCTCATCCTGTCCCCGTAGATGGAGGTGACTTGGTCCCGCAGTAGCTTGCCCCGGTTGTCAAAATGACAACGCGCCGCCACTGCTATTATATATATATGTTATCTATTATTATGTGATGGATATACCTACACTCATGCCAGTTACCTATCTTACCTTACCCTAAAATTCCTATATATTTCGTATTATACAGAATTATCATTTTTGTGTATGTACGGTAGATTGTATAGATATGAGTGACCGACTAGAAGATGTGATCAGAGGATGTGTGAGACAATTTGCCTCAACTGTTGATTTCACAACCTTTGCACAATCTGGGAACGGACTCGCACTCAGTGTGCAAGATGTCACTACGGTCATTGAAAACCACAGATTGTCTGTTGAAGAACTGAAGAAGAAATTGTTCTGGCTTTGGGTTGAAAGAAACAGATCGAATGCAACTGCACAAAGAATAAGGAATCTTGTAACACAATATTATGAAGTAGAACAACAGACTGCTTCCACTCATGTTGGCAGACTCGAAGATATTTCACAAGATGTTGCTAAAACCACGGATTCATGTACGTTTTTAACCTTATTTTAGACTATGCTTACATTCCTCGTTGACCTGTTTTAAAGTGTCGTTATGTTTTGTGCAAAGAAACAAAAAGAAATGATTGATTGATAAGTCATATTTGAATATTATAGCAGCAATGTGTCATATTTCAATATTATTGCAGCATTGTGTCATTGAGAATGCACGAGCTACCAAATAGCTAACATCTTTAATATGAAATCAGAGGCAAGGTTCCCTCTAAGCTGTGCAACTGCGCAGTAAATTTCAATCAATTTCATGTGGTCACTCTGATACAAACAAAACAAAATACAGAGGACCTGGAGGACGGGCGTAACTTAATAATAAAGTTAAATACGTACAAGTAAATGCCCGTCCCCCAAAAACAGTCAAAACACAATAAAAAAAACACGATGTGACATCGGGCAATATTTTATAAATTCAAATTAAAATGTGAGACGTGTATGTGCTTTTCCTATAGATATATGGATAAAAGAACACTCGCTGCCGAAAAATGGTGATGCTGTAGGCCTAGTTCAATTATATTGCAAAAGTAACACAGTGACAAATTTATTTTACTAAAAAACAATCTTGGTAAATGGATTGAATGTTCCATAGCAATCTATGCACAAATCATGGATTGGGGTGTTGGGTTCTCCTGTCGTTTTCGGTTAGTTCAGTTTAAAATCATTGTATCCGTTCCAATGCCTCCAACACCAATATCGAATTTCCACGAACAACCACCATCCAGCCATTTCAACAGGTGTAATGGTCCCACCTTTTCTACGCTCTGTTCCATCATCCACGTCTAGATTCATAAAAGGATCGAAACCTCGCAATATACCCGTAACAGATCGTCCACCATTCAACTTCAAATCCAATCTTTTATCCATAAACTTCTTTAATTCCGGTCGATGGGCTTTGGCCATGTTGATATGGCCTGTTGATATTACGCGATACAGATACCGAAACATATAACGCATAGCATTCACTAGTCTTTTCTAGCTGACACGTCCGCCCCCGACAACGGTCGGACACATACTAATTACTAATTTAGACAATTTGCGCAGTAAAATCTCATTCTTGCGCACTTGCAACATTATGTTTTCAAAGCTTGTGTCCTGGGTCGTCATATTTTTTAACGCCTAGTCAGAATGTCCGTTTTTTGTTTCACGCGTAATCTGAACGCCACGGCCCATTGTGATGTCACAAACTTATCTGGTACGCCTGAGCACCTTGATTTCTCTATGCCAGCGAGGGCCCGTTTCGCATTTCGAAGTTTTTTACGAGCCCCGAATTTCGTGTTGCTGCACCGGTATAATTTATTTGTTTTCCGTTGCGTAGTCGACATAAAAAATATTTGGAATGTTTAGTATTTAAATAGGTATTTGGGGTTGGAAGCTGGTGTCCAATTTTGTTATAGGCAGTTTGTTGCTCATAGCCTCATGGCTAGACTAGTTGGAATTTGAAGGAGGGAGTGCTATCGCCGTCGGCTCTTGGGCCATGGGTTTTTCTAAATGATACAGGTGGTATATAATAATTAGACTGTGTTTTATCAGAAATTACTAAAAAAGTTTCAAGCGTTTTCATATTTAGCAGTTTACTGGAATGAGTGGTTTATTATTTAACCAAATCCAATACACTAGCGTTTTTATCTTAGTAAAATGTCTATTCGAGAAAGCAAGGCAAGGAATGGATAAATACAACAGTGGACCGTGAGACACTAATTTGCAATCGTGATACCGGTATGCATAAGTAAAAAAAAACTGCTAACTTTCCGAAATTCATTGCTATTCCGCGTCAAGGAATGTGATAATCTGCAGAGTTTGTCAGATAGTGGCACCTGATAGTGATTTTGGAAAAGGTAAATCATAGGAGTAATGGGAAGATGACTATCTAAAATAGGGTCACCATATTTGAAAAAGCAAAATTCCGGACAGTTCATGACTATTTTCATGACCTCGTAGTAAAAAATATGCGCACGGTACGAAATAACAATGTTCTTTATTAGCAGTGTGCACAGCACGATTGCAGATGCAGTAAAATTCCGGATTTCGGACATTTGAGCATTTTTAAATTCTTCCCGGACGCAAAATTTAACCCTAAATTCCGGACATGTCCGGAATTTTCCAGACGGTATGGCAACCCTAATCTAAAACACCTTTTGAATCATAAAAAGTACATTGACGCACTAGGTGCATTAACTCAGAAGCGATATTTTGAATCAATAGGAGGTAGTTTGAACTTTTTCACCACAATGAAGAGAATGAAGTTTTGAAAACTCGTCAAGTGAAATGAAGCCTCTCATAGATAGTGTTCTACCACGCGTTAAGCTAAATTCATTAATATTGTCCCGCGAAGTAATAAATAGACGTATGTGAAAATACACTAAATTGCCACAGCCATGTTGAAGCAAAAATATCGGCTTTGAATTTCTGAAAAGCATAGACGTTGGCGTCAGGGAAGAAATCATGCAGAGCACAAGACAAGCAAAATTTCATACCCTGATTGTTGGACACATAGTGGACATAGCGATCGTTTCAATATTATGTAGTTGTTCTTGTTATTCTTTTTCTCCTTTGTCATGATGAAATCGCTTTTCTCTTCAAAAACTAGACCAATTGCTTTGAAATTTTCAGTGGTTAAAGATTGATTTTTTTGCCAGAAGGGTATTACTTTTACTTATTTCAAATATTTCTGTGAACTTCAAGATATTCGTTATTTATGTGTCAGAATGAAAAATAGCGACACCTTGTGACGTTCCGCGGACATCGGACGCCATTTTGTGTCCGACTGTACTGCTTCGCTTGGTGTGAATATATTTGTGAACTGTGATCTGATGGTACGGTAAACCCAAAGTGACTATAAACCAAGTGATGACATGCATTGGTAACGTTATAAGCGCTCGTGTGACATCACATCAGCCATTTTGTGTCCAGAGTTCTATCGCTGTATGATCCTAATTAAGTGATTTAAACCTGCGATCGTTAAACAGCTGATTAAGAAAAACGATGCTCAATAATTCGGACCAAACTTTCGCAGCGGCAAAACGAATGAACATTCTTCTGAAAAATAAATTATCCGCAGATGTTTCTCGGATAACTCGGCTCGGCGGTATGGTCACCGTATACGAAGTTAAGGTTAAAGTCATCCAACTTCACTCGATAAATCAACAACCCAATAAGACCAAAATATTAAACAAAAGGATACACATTTTATTATTAAATTATTATAAAATTCTTGATGTAAGTATCGCTACTTGCACAGAACCTATTTTAACAAACTGACAGAACTACAATACAAATTATACTACAGAAACTTGCACTATTTTTGCGGTACATGTCATGATATTAAAATTTGCGTATCGCAAATTTTCGACAAGGTTGTACATTGCCAAAATAATAATAAAAAAATATATTACATGCATGGAATGAAGGATAACGGCGTATATCAAGTTTACAAGAACATCTAATAATCTGGAGTGTATAATATATTATCTATTTGACTTGAGCTCTAGTCGCAGGTCTACTAGCATACCGTTTTTCAATAATTTTTTTTGTCTCCACCTTTGCGTGAATATTTAACTTATTGAGAAAACGTTTCAAAATTTTAAAAGCGATATTGTGTCAAGGTGGGAAATTATATTTCAAGCAACTTCATCTGTCAGAAAAGTAACAGGCGAACATATATTATAAAAGGCATTAATATTTGCGCGAAATATAGTTTATACTTCGCGCAAAAATACGATTGCTTTTTTGGATGGGTGGCATAAATATTGGGTAAAACTATCAATTTTCAATATTTATCAGGTGTGTAAGACCTGAAAAGAGTTAGTAACGATTGTGCGCATTCATCGGGATTGACACTTTCCATAGAAACAACCAAACAATTTGAACCCCGTGTCTTTATAGGGTTCCTGCGAAAACATCAAGGCTAATTTTTCACTGTCGGATAGATTCAGATTCAGATTTTATTTTCGTCATGCAAAACCAATATACGATATGAAAAAATAAAAAAAGACATATAACAAATTACGAAGACAGATATCGCGGCGACTGGTTTTTAATTTTTGTACCTTATAATGTACATGCTTCGATGAAATTCATTAAGCAGCACAATGTGCTAGCCATGAGATCGTTTACATTCTATAATTTTTGGAGCAACTGTTGCGACAGCTCGTTAAATTAAGAAACATTTTTCCGAGAAAATTCATTTCATCAGCTTTTGGAATGATTAATGTAAAACGCAGACTTTAAACTTTCGGCATGGTGTGAATAGGTATCATAATATCAGTTCAAATAGTACCTGATTGACACGTATGCATTAGGTTAATGACGTTTCACAATTGCGAAGGAAAGCGATATTCATACGGAACGTTGCTACGTTGCGACATAATTGCGTTGTTTAACTCAAGTTGGCGCAGTGGGCATGTCAAGAATTGGAGAACATTGGATGAAACAACTCATACAATTTTACTGGTGCACGAAAAATTATATTTAATGTCGAAAGCTATTCCTAACCTATGCAAATGTGTCGATGTCATATTAGGTTAAAACAAGCAAATCGAAGTTTTCGTTATTTAATTCGGAAGCTTTTCAAAAAAATTTTACGATATTTAATTTTGCCGATTTTCGTATGATAATCGCGACATTTTATCTCCATCTCATAATTATAATTATTCTCCTAGATTGTCTTTCAAACAATATAAAACTTATCTGCATATAATATAAGGTTCGTGAGATATGAGGTTTCAAAGTTGCATAATTCACACGGGATGATAAGATAATGATCGCACTTTCACGAAACCGCATGATACCAATGTGATTCCAGGAGGCAAATAGCAAAGGAAAAATAATGAAATTACCCGAAAAAAATGCAAAAAGTAAAAAATCTTCAAACAAATTGACGAACGAGACCTTCTGACGAAGCTAAAACAAACCGACGCTGCCGCGTTTTCCCGATTCGCTGGACACAAAATGACGTCCGATATGCATCATTGCACTCGGTGTCTCCACTTGGTCTATAGTCACTTTGGGTAAACCACCGAGACACCGAGTGCAATGAAGCATATCGGACGCCATTTTGTGTCCAAAAAATCAAGGGAACGCGACAGCTCCGGTTTGTTTCAGCTTCGCCAGAAGGTCTCATTCGTCAATTTGTTTGAAGATTTTTTACTGTTTTGCATTTTATTGGGGTAATTTCATCATTTTTTTTTGCTATTTGCCTCGTGGAATCATACTGGTATCGTGCGGTTTCGTGAAAGTTGCGATAGTTATCTTATCTTCCCGTGTGAGTTATGCAACTTTGAAACTTCATATCTCACGAACCTTATATTAGATGCAGATAAGTTTTATATTGTTTGAAAGACAATCTAGGAGACTAATTATAATTATGAGATGGAGATGAAATGTTGCATTTATCATACAAAAATCTGCAAAATTGAAAATCGTGGAATTTTTTTGAAAAGCTTTTGAATTAAATACCAAAAACTTCGATTTGTTCTTGTTTTAACCTAATATGACATCGACACATTTGCAGAGGTTAAAGATAGCTTTCGACATTAGATGGAATTTATCGTGCACCAGTAAAATTGTATAAGCTATTTCATTCAATGTTCTCCAATTCTTGACATGTCCACTGCGCAAACTTGAGTAAAACAACAACGTTACCTAATTACTTCGTTACGCGATCACGTCGCAACGTAGCAACGTTCTGTATGAAAAAAACATATCGCTTTCCTTCACAAGTGTGAAACGTCATTAACCTAATGCATACGTTTAAATCAGGTACTATTTGAACTGGTATTATGATACCTGTTCACACCATGCCGAAAGTTTAAAGCCTGCGTTTTACATTAATCATTCCAGAAGCTGATGAAATGAATTTTCTCGGAAAAATGTTTTTTAATTTAACGAGCTGTTGCAACAGTTGCTCCAAAAATTATAGAATGTAAACGATCTCATGACTAGCACATTGTGCGGCCTAATGAATTTCATCGAAGCATGTACATTATAAGGTACAAAATTTAAAAACCAGCCGCCGCGACTGGTGTTGCATCTCTTATCAAATTATTACTGGCAGGATATTTCGATTCTTTTGCGTCGAAAAATGTAAAATATCTACTAGGTGATCTAGCGACGCCATCATGTCTTCTACGTTTTTGTTGATAAAACTCAATTGTAATTTTATCGATAACCAACAGTGAAAAATTAGCCTTGATGTTTCCGGGGGAACCCAAAAAGACATGGGGTTCAAATTGTTTGTTTGTTTCTATAGAAAGTGTCAATCCCGATGAATGCCCACAATCGTTACTAACTCTTTTCGTGGTCATTGTGGCATTCTTTTTGTTGTCCCTTTTATATATATGATTGTGTCGAATTTAGTGACTATTTAATATTGAGTTGTTCGGTTGCTATATTTGCTGCTTCAATGCAGCTACAAGGTGTCGCTGACTGGATGACTCTTTGAGTCTTTCGCGATCCCTCGTCTATTGCAACAAGCCGATATCTGTCTTCGTAATTTGTTATATGTCTTTTTTTATTTTTTCATATCGTATATTGGTTTTGCATGACGAAAATAAAATCTGAATCTGAATCTATCCGACAGTGAAAAATTAGCCTTGATGTTTTCGCAGGAACCCTATAAAGACACGGGGTTCAAATTGTTTGGTTGTTTCTATGGAAAGTGTCAATCCCGATGAATGCGCACAATCGTTACTAACTCTTTTCAGGTCTTACACACCTGATAAATATTTGAAAATTGATAGTTTTACCCAATATTTATGCCACCCATCCAAAAAAGCAGTCGTATTTTTGCGCGAAGTATAAACTATATTTCGCGCAAATATTAATGCCTTTCTTAATATATGTTCGCCTGTTACTTTTCTGACAGATAAAGTTGCTTGAAATATAATTTCCCATCCTGCCGCAATATCGCTTTTAAAATTTTGAAACGTTTTCTCAATAAGTTAAATATTCACGCAAAGGTGGAGACAAAAAAAAATTATTGAAAACGGTATGCTAGTAGACCTGCGGCAAGAGCTCAAGTCAAATAGATAATATATTATTTTAGACACTCCAGATTATTATATGTTCTTGTAAACTTGATATACGCCGTTATCCTTCATTCCATGCATGTAGTATATTTTTTGGATATTATTTTGGCAATGTACACCACCTTGTTGAAAATTTGCGATACGCATATTTTAATATCATGACATGTACCGCAAAAATAGTGCAAGTTTCCGTAGTATAAGTTGTTTTGTAGTTCTGTCAGTTTGTTAAAATAGGTTCTGTGTAGTAGCGATAATTACACCAGGAATTTTATAATAATTTAATAATAAAATGTGTATCTTTTTGTTTAATATTTTGGTCTTATCGGGTTGTTGATTTATCGAGTGAAGTTGGATGACTTTAACCTTAACTTCGTATATGCTGACCATACCGCCGAGCCGAATTATCTGAGAAACATCTGCAGATAATTAAATTTTCAGAAGAATGTTCATTCGTTTGCCGCTGCGAAAGTTTGGTCCGAATTATTGAGCATCGTTTTTTTTTAATCAGCTGTTTATAACGATCGCAGGTTTAAATCACTCAGTTAGGATCATACAGCGATAGAAATCTAGACACAAAATGGCTGGTGTGACGTCACATGAGCGCTTATAACGTTACCAATGGTTGTCCTCACTTGGTTTATAGTCACTTTGGGGTAAACCATACTGTACTGCAAACAGATGTGTCCATATAATTGGGCGTAGCTCTCTTGTTGATGAAAGCAATGATATTTCAACAACAAAAATGTTGGTATTGTACATAAAGTATTGTATTTTAGAATGTTTAGATGATTGTCGCTTGATTCAAATATAAACCTGGAAATGTGTATGAACAAAAGCACGAAAGCAAGGATAAGCTATTTGAGTAAAATGTGTGCTTTGTAATTCGATAATATATACTATTGTAATATTTCACAAAAAATTTAGGATTCTGCTCAGCCTTAAAATTGTCTTGCTCAGTAAAAACAACATTTTCGCAGTGTGAAATTTACTTAGAGGGAACACTGATCAGAGGCAATGTTAATTTTAAGAAATATAGTCCTATTTTCCTAGAAAAGTCAAAATTATGGGCTATGGCAAGAGAATTCTATTTGAATACCTCTCTTACTTGTCCAAAGTCATCATATATTCATGCGATATCAACATTGCAGCTTATATTTCACATTTATGTGAATTGCGAATCATACTTGCTAACTCACTACTTTATTTTTAGATTTGCAACAAATTGAAAATGTTTCATCTCAAAGAAGTGGATCCGACATTCTCTTGACTTGGGACGAAGTATCTGACAGCAACATTCTATACAACATAGAAATCTTCTGCGATGATGTGAAACTCGGAGAGACTCACACTACAGAGGTTCCCCAGTATAGAATGAAGTCACCTACACTTGGTAAAACATATCGTTTCCAAGTCTGGGCCAAGGACGAATGGGGTGACATCGGAGTCAAGACACAGTCAAAGAATGTTATCAAAGGTAAGTTACGACAATTAAATATTAGGTGAAGTAGCAACCCATTTTCATCACTATAAAAACCTATTTCCATTCTGAAAACTTATGGATGCAATTTGTGTCCGACAATGTTGTTCCTATAACATGTTAATTCGTCTTCTGTGCGCCTCGGTAGCAGTGTTGATGAAACTTAGTAACTCACTCATTGGAACCCGACTAACAACCATAGAAACTTTACTATTGTCTACTCCAAGTCCATGCTTCCGAAAACGAATTACTGGATAACTAATCTCATACCCAACATGGACTGGTTACCGGACGAGACCCAAATAGAAAAAATAGAATAAAATCTAGAAGAAAAAAATCTATCAAATACCATTTGCGATGCATATCAATGTTGTAATCAAAAATGGTAAATTTACTAGCTTTTTTTAATTACAATTCAAAATAGGCTTCAAAGTTGAAGGCACTGAACTATAATTAGGCACACTTTAATTAAAATGTCTTTTGGAAAGACGTGACCCCAGTAACTTCTAGTTTTGCATATGGATATCTCGTCGAATAGCCTGATTTACATGATTTGAACCTGTGCATAATTTTAGAGCTTATTTCCAATAATAAACCAAGTCAACCTTTCCATGAAAGCGCTCACTCCTCCTGCTTTTTTCATTACCTGTGTAATTTTTTATGTGGGGACTGCTTATTGGCATACAATTGGACCTAAAATCTGTGGTTCCAAATGGTCTCATAAGTTTGTAATATGAAAATGATTTAGATCTGTTGACCAAGGCACAGTGTTTTTATTCGCCACCGCAATGCTAGCCAAATTCCAGCCAAATGTTCAAAGAATTGTACCGGATGTCATACCAGGGTGTGCCTTGAATTATAAATTAAAGAACAGAATTTCAAAATCTTATTTTTTTTATTTTCACAATATTTATCGTGTATTGATGGTAGATAAATGGGTGATTACCCGAAGACGAATAAAACGAAGCTATCGAATATTCGAATATTTCACATTTTTTTTTAACTTTCTGGGCTCGAAGATGGGAAATTTTGCAAAAACTGAAAGTTTTTGTAAGATAATCGAATCTCTCGAGCTTTCCGGTCCCAGGGGCAAAAATATGAATTTACCAATGAATAGAGGACTAATATGAAAACCTTTCGCAACAAAAAATTTTTGGTGGTTTTCTGCGATTTTTTCGAACTTTTTTGAGTTCGAATATTGACAATTTTGAAAAAAATTTAAAATTTTGGTAATATACCGTAATTGAATTTTTCAAAATTTTCCGGTCCCGGGGGCAAAAATATGAATTCAATTCAAAAATCGCAGGTAATCACCAAAAATTTTTTGTTGTTGCGATAAGTTCTCCTATTAGTCCTCTAGCCATTGGTAAATTCATATTTTTGCCCCCAGGACTGGAAAATCGCGAAAAATTTGAATATTTCACCAAAATTTTTACAAAATTGTCAATATTGGAAGCCGAAAAAGTCCGAAAAATCAAAGGTAATCACCAATATTTTTTTGTTGTTGTAAATTTTCATATTAGTCCTCTATGCATTGGTAAATTCATATTTTTGCCCCCGGAAACGGAAACTTTTGAAAAATTCAATTTCGGTATATTATCAAAATTTTCAATTTTTTCAAAATTGTCAATATTGGAACCCAAAAAAGTTTAAAAAATCGCAAATAATCACCAAAAATTTTTTGTTGCCGTAAGTTTTCATATTAGTTCTCTACTCATTGGTAAATTCATATTTATTCCACCGAGGCCGGAAAAGTTAAAAAAAATCGACTATCCTACCAAAATATTCAATTTGTACAAAATTGTCAATATTCAAACCTCAGAATATTTGCATGTTAGACTTCAAATAATTTCTCACCACTTTTTTTATCACAATAAGTGCAGTGTTATTCCCAAATCATCATCCAAATATAAACCCTCTATAGAGCGATGCCCAAAGTATTAGTTTACGTTGTATGTACATTTCGTTTGACGCGGATAATATGAAATTCGGGAATATAAGTTTGATATTTGGCTGGCGTGATGGTGGTTTTTATTCTACCATTTGTGGTGGTTCAAGTTTTGGTTACTTTTTTACATTTCTAAATGTGGATAAGTTGTTCAATAACTGCTTTACCAGATTGCAGTGAAAAACTCAATTTATGTTAACAAATATTTTATCACATTTTCAGTTGCTGAGCCTGCTTTGATTTATGTCCAAGAACCCATTTACTGCTCAAGTTACTTCTTGCGTTTTATTTCAGTAATTAGCGATCTTCTCATTTTGTAGTCAATGACCCCTTTTCCCTAATGGGCTTTATGCATCTGAAACAAATTTTTGGTTATCTATTCATACCTGACATGGACTGGTAATCGAACGTAGGCCGTGGTTCGACATACGATTGAAACGTCATGTCTACTTCCCTTTCCCCCAGGATAAATATGGAAATCTTAATGACATTGGAAGGGTTCTTTAGATAACTTCGGAACAACCTGTTATAATTTATTTTTGTTGCATTATGAAACAAATATATTTTTTCAGTGGAAAACATTAAAGTTGCCGGTGGCTCCATGAGACTGAACGAATGCAAAGTCACATTTCCGAGTGGAACTTTTAACAAACAAACAAAGGTCTGGATGTCGGCTGGAACTGTCAATTCAATATGCCCAGAAGAATACATTGGTATCACACCAGTTTTCAATATCAGTGCAGAATCCGAATTCCTTAAAGATGCGATCGTGCAAATCAAATCACGGCGCTTTGGTCTAGAGAAAGACAAAATTGACATATTACATTTCTCAAGTAAAACTGACTGGGACATTATTAAACCTGATCGAATCACTGAGGATAACAGCATAGAATTTCGATCCAGGGAGTTTAGTCCAGTTACTGTCGCTATTCAGTGGTTGCAATGGCTACTTGGTAAGCAGGAGGTTATCGTGGACAACTGTCTCTATATTTCGAACAGAAACAAGTTTCATTTCACATTTTTTGAGAAAAGTGAGACTGCTCAAATCAATATCAGATCCCATTACAGAGAACTAGGGGCATGTCTTGCGCCTATTTGGTTTAATCCAATCACTTTGAAAACTGGTGACAGACTTCGTGTTGAGTTACAGATTGATCGGGGTCCAGAAAATTTACATTTCAATATGCCTCACAGAGAATTCAATTGTAACAACACATTTCTAACATCCCCGAGACATAAATCAATATTTTATCTCCTTCCTGCTTCACAAGAATATCCTGAAAGACTCATCGTTTGCAGAGTTTTTAAAAATGACGTTTTGCATGAAATACAAGAATTTGATTATCCCTTAGCACTAGTAGGTAAGTAATACTGGGTAGAGGGCTGTATAAAATGCAGTGTTCCTATATTCATGATTCTTAATGTCCCAGTTATGAATCTGCTCCCTAAGCTATTGGTCCCTCAACAATTTTTTATTGGGTTGTTCAAGTTGTTTCTCCATCACTCAACTAGATGCATGTTATTGACGAAGATTTAACCAAGATTTTATAGTGTGGATTAGTTTGTTCAGTTTCTATACTTGAAACAAGTTTTATCTAACCAACATTAGTTTTCAAATATCATTTAACATTAATCTAATGGGTATCTCATAATGTTTAGATATGCCTGGACAGCAAACTACCAACTTCTATGGAGATGTTAGTGTTGCAGGGGACATGCATATGATGGGACAAGGAAACAATATTCTACAACCTTTACAATATGTGAGTAAATGCAATAAATATGGGTGCTCCCGTAGTATTCGTACCAGGGTATTTTCTCTTAGGATATTTTTCCTTACTTAATTCACACATTGGTGCAAATATGCCTGGAGCGCCTAAATATGAAGATAAACGATATTTGAGTAATATCAGCTGACAAAACTTCAATTTAAAACAATTACAGTCCTGTTCCTCGTACAAAATGATAATATCCCCACGAAAATTATCTAACATAAATAAAGTTATCAAATATAACAATTCTGAAATGCATAAATGACAGATACCATAATACACAACTCAACCTTATATTATAAATATTCTTTCACAAGACTTCCATTTAATTTGACTAACAAAATATCATGCTGACAGTGCATGTAGACGCCAAATTTGGAGTGCCCCTTAGCGCCCAAACCAGGGTTTAGTTCTTAGATGGTCGATCTGTTTTAGTAAACTGACTTTGTCATTCCAATGCAAGAAGGTGCGTACGGTATAGTTGATGTCGTTTTATTGTCAGGAAAGTACAGGTGTACGAGCATACATATAAAATTAATAAACAGATAATTCGGTACGATGGTAGGTACGTCAGTATGAGATGTACGACAGTACGGTTTTCTAACAAAACAAACAAAAAATATTTACAACACTCAATGTGCCGACAAGAAAAATGTTAACAATTGAAAATTAGCAAAATTATGCAAATTAGAACTGGAATAAACACGCATGTCTAACCCAGTAAAATAGCAGTTATGACTGATTACAAAGACAGGCATTTACATAACATTCTACTGCCGAAATATTCCCTAAATATAAAAACAATAAACTGAAATACATACTTGACAGTGTAGCTTCCAGCATACAAAACAATCGGCAGTTGATTGGAAACAGTTTAGTAAAATTGAGTTATTGGTATTACATCTAAATATATAAATGAGATAGCGGTCAGAGACCGCCGACTTATCGATCTAGTGGCTTATCTGTATCTTTCGCTCTGACTCAATAGTGACACCGCGTGACCCATCACTAATTGATTAATAACTCGCTAAATATACAACATAATTCATCCAAAATCAATAGGCTTCTGGAGCAGATTCAACCTTGCTTTCGTGAGATATCGCTTGTATCTAACAGACAAACAGACAGACAAACAAACAGACAAATACCTATCAACATACTTACTGATCAAAATCGATAAGTGAAAAGACAATTAAAGCCTTGAACCACAAAGCTGCAATCCCAGTATCAGGATCAGGCTGTTTAGGCATAAATAAAACAGAGAAATGCAAAGCAGCAAAGACAAGCAGATGAAAACAGGGACCATTGGTTTCCCATATTGTCATTTGCTTGTTTGTAGTTGTTTTCTTCAGCTCATTTCACGAGGTAACTTACACCTAATTAAACTTTATAATTTGTTTCTGGCTGCAATTTCATAAAATTTATTGGAATCGTAACCAAAGGGTCTATCACAGGGCTTCCCAAACTTTTAAGCTTGCGGCCCCTTTTGATATATTAAATTTTTTTGCAGCCCTTGTTCATGTTAACAATGCTAAACAGTTCGAAATATGCATTTTTGATATTTTATTGACACAGCTAATCCGCAGCCTTCAGTAGGCCTACTCAAAAACAAGCACATATTTACTCAGATTAACATTACTCAATTATTCAATTTAATGGGTGCGAATGCTTTTTGCTGCATAGCAAGTCTAGCCGTGGCGCATTGTTTGTTTAAGTAGGCTCAAATGATGAATTACGATGTCTCGGCACCGACGGCCTGGTCCTTATCAGGAATTGTTCATTTTTATTAATCAAACTTAGCATAAGGCAGCGGTTTGAGCACACTAAATTATCAGGGAAGAACTCATGGCGCACCTACACGAAAAATATACAATTTTGTCATCGTTAATATTTACTTTATGCCCCTTTAAGTTTTCAAACATGTAGGCATAAAGAATAAAGGCAATAAGTTAACCTTTCTTTATTATCTCTGCATCAGTGTTCACTATTAGCGCACTTTTTTGCGAAAATTGCGAAGCACTTTCGCAACTTTTTTTAGGGACTGCGAAATAGCACTTTTTTCCGATTTTGAAGAGAAATAGCACTTTTTTCCGATTTTGAATGGAATAAAAATTCAAAGTTAACAAATATTTTCGAGTGTTAAGTTGACAAATAAGTAACATACTAGTACTTTTGTAACTCAATTCTGCATATCATAACGTTATTTACCGAAATTCTAACCTATGAGATGCAGACATAGGAGATAAAGCTTTTGCATTAACGGCAAAATTCTTGTTTATAATATGATTATTATACAAGCACACCGATTCCGCTTCTCCGGCAAAAAACGCTCCCGGGTGTACCAGCCAGATGTTGGAATACTACGCAGTGCGTTTCTTTGAACGAGAGTGGTCATGTGACTATCAATGATATCGATGAATTCAAAATTACTATAAAAGTCTTAGTAACGTGTTATAGTCACTTTGGATGAATTGTGACCAAACTGCACGATTTTCAAATCAGACGAAACTTTTAGCAGCATGTCACAGATTTGCAAAATCACCAAATTCACAAAATACCATTAAGTACCATTTTATTGTAATCACAATGTTGAAAGGAGGTAGCATTTTCCGGAATTTTGCGATATTTACACAACTATTTCTCATTGATATGCGGACGGGTGGGCAAAATTCAATATTTTTTTGAATCGAATATTTTTAAGGAGTACCGAATAAACGTGGTGGAACATTAAAAAATCGGCAACAAAGCCTTTTTACTGGTTAATTCCGTTGTAATCGCTAATTGTTCTTGTCACCGATCGTTTTGGGGCGATATCCAGGTTTTGGGTAATCTATATTCCCGCCCTCTCTTTTTTACAAATATGAATTCTTGTGGGTCGGCGGACATCGAAGTTTTATATTTCGGGTTTACTCGTTCGTTCACATCGGCAACAGCTGTTGAAGACATTGAGGACTCAAATTAACATTTGCGTTGAATTTAATATTACCTATCAAGATTTGTAAATTTACCGTCCCAATTTTATGCGAATGGTAATGTTATTGTCCATACCGTGATGCAGATATTTATTAAGACGATAATTAACTTTCTCATGTTTTACTATGGTGATAAACTCACAAATCTGAAATTGTGCCAATCCTGAATGTTGATTTAAAATAGTCATTGAATAATTCGGCAATAAAGGCATTTCTGGTGGTCATAAGACGAGATGACGATAATGAACAGCACTTCTTTTACAGGATATTTTACGTATGCGACCTAATGCTAAAAAAATTGGGCTCGAGTGCTTTTTTTTCGAGTGCTCGAGTGCCTAATGGACCTTTCCCCGAGCATCGACTTCCTTGTTTACTTCGTGACATTGGCCAATCAGCAAGATGAAAAAAGTGACGTAACAATGCCCCCTTTTTGCATCCGCTCAGACACTTTTCTCACTCAGACAGATTTTCAAGCGTGGTTGTAAACATTACCTCGTTTTCGCGTTTTTGAACTCTATTCGTTAGTTTTCAGTTGTGTTTCGGAAACTTAATAAAAATCAGATAATTCAATGATCACTCTGTCTTCCTAGGAGTTTTAATTTAATTGCAGTAATAAAAATTAGTGTAGAAATAGCTGTGATAGACTAGCCTGAAATTCTTTACCGGTACTTTGAAAAAACCGATTGTTGTGTGCAATGAATCATAAAAATGGTTTGAAACACATGCCCCATTTTACAGGCGCCAACTCGCAAAAGCACTCCTAAAATAGCACTGAAAATTTTGCAATGGTAAAGTATAGGAAGAATTTTTCGGGGGTCAAAGGTCGGGGAAAGGTCCATAGAGATCAGGCGCTAATTGTAACTAATTCCCTCAAGTTTCAACGTGTTTTCAACAAAACAATACCCCGGCGATAATTATAGCTGAAAAGTTACCGAGCAATTCACAATTTTATTTATGGAATTTGCAAATTCACCAGTTTCTTGACGATTTTGATATTGTCACGCCCTAATTATTAGTGCAAAAAAATACTCCCCTTTTCCGCGGCGGTTTGACGGGTTCTTTGTTCCATCTTCAGAAAGTTCTGACACGGGGATATAGAATACTAAATCCAGAGGGTTGAATCCCTGTCCACTTACTGGTAATTTTCCGTTTTGAAATGCGTGAAACATTCTCTATTTTAAATTAAATGACGTTTGCGGGCTAGAGTTCTCCCCAAAAATGATGTGTTCCAGACGTTAGTTAGACGATAGATAAAACATTAGATTAATAATTTTCGTGACGCCCCGTTTTCGAAAATACAAAGTTATATCGCAAAAAATGCGATATGATACATTTGGAATGAAACATTATTTACGGTTAATTCAGATCATATTTTACTCTTCATAACACCCGGTATCTGAAAATACAGTTGTATCTCGAAAAATGTGTTTTGTTACATTTAAAATAAAACATTTTTGCGATTAATTAAATCATATTTTACTTTTCACGACACCCGTTTCCGAAAATACAAGGTTATATCGCGAAAATGTGTTTTGTTACATTTAAAATAAAACATTTTTGCGATAAATTTAGATCATATTTTACTTTTCAGGACACCCGTTTTCGAAAATACAAGGTTATATCGCAAAATGTGTTTTGTTACATTTAAAATAAAACCTTTTTGCGATTAATTTAGATCAAATTTTACCATTCACGGCAACCCGTTTCCGAAAATACAAAGTTATATCACAAAAAAATGCGTTTTGTTACATTTATTTTGCATACTCAATAAAATACATATTTTCCCTAATTAAGGTCGTCGATGAATCTGATCCTGTCGTTCAAGCTCGACACACGTTTGGACGAGTGTGGGGCGGTTTTTTGGTCGATAAATTAATAAGTTGCCACACCTTATTTGTATAACGATAATAACTGAAAATTAAGATTTTATAATAGAAGTGAATTTGTCTCAAGATGGTATTTTACGATTCCTGCCCACAGAAAATAAACACGCTGACAGGCTTGGTCATAATTGATATTCGTTTAATTTATTTTACACTATTAATAACCGCGCCACACCAATTGCGACCATATAAATTGCAGTCGCATCGGTATGGACTGTATGTTTTTGGCGCTCTCACATTAATAATAATTTTCAACAAAACAATACCCCGACGTTCATTAAAGCTGAACTCGTTACCGAGTAATTCACAATTTTATTTACGGGATTTGCAATTTCAAGATCTCACTTGACGATTTTGATGATGTCATGCCCTAATTATTACTGCTTAAATGCCTCAAAATACAACAAATGTAATCATTTTCGACGATAACAGGCGCAACAATTCGTAAACGAGCCGTTGTAACGGAATTCGCGATTGATTTTACCTCTCTCTTGTTTACAATTTTAACATCCCGCCGGCCATGTATGGTCGAATAAAATGTTCACATATTCGAAACATGACTTGGCCAAGGATAGAAGGGATCACTAGAGAGCTAATAGAAAGTACATACGCGAGGGTATGATATTAATATCGAGAATATTTGTGAGCATATCACAGGACGGAAATATTTTGCACCCGGCTGATTGTTGGCAGAACAACGATACGCTAAAGTTAATTGATCGAATACAGGGAAAGTATTTATTTATCATCTCACTTGCGAACATCGAGGTTTGGGCGGAATTGTACGATCATGTTGTTTTTCTTAAATAATAACTTTTTCAATAAATGTTCATTTTACTTTTGCGCCTTTATTATATGTCGGGTTTTCATTTATTTTAAATTCGAAATTGTCCGAAATACTCCAACAGGTGTATAAGTACGATAATAATAGTACTTACCAAAGTACTTTCCAGGGAAGTTTAATACACACGATGTGTAAGGGGCGTCCTAACTCCCGTTCATTAATTATAAATTTTTTTACATTCTGCTTAAAAAACAACGGCAGTCATCTCACGTAACTCTCGCGACCAAATCTTTTTTGTTTTGTATGGCATCGTCTTGGCGACGAATTTATTGCGGACTGAATTTTAATTGTGTTTCGGGATAAGTTATTTTCTGTTTGTTGGTTTCTAAACTTTACAAACTTGGGTAGCAATTACTATTAATGTGAGATTTGTGCATATGAACGATTGAATATCGCGAATGGATGTCCGATATCTGAGAATGCGTATTTCTCTTTCAACATTAATTTTCAGGATATCAGCGTTCATGTGGTCTAATAAAAATTATTTATCAAATGAATTGGTATTTCGATACACTCTCAAAATTATTTGGGATCCACTATCATATCATTCGTTTATTTTTTATATTCATGTTTTTCTCAAGAATCACCCTCGTTATATTTAGTGTACCTTCGCAAAAGAAAACTCTTTGGTGTCATCGTTCCTATTAGTGTAATTGAAATATATGGAAACCTCGGGCAAGTGGCGTTGTGATGCGAATATTTGATACTAGGTCAGCAGCATTACAAAGAGTGCTATTTATGAATGCTGAAAGTACATGACATTAATAAACATTTTGCCAATATATGATGTTTTCTGCCCGATTTAAACTGACTCACACGCCAACCAAGGCATGTCGACATTTAAAAATTACTTGTCTTTGGGTAAGCTCTGAAATAGTATAATATGAATGTAAATGAGAAATTAGGTTACGCTAGCTCACGAAACGGAGGATTTTCAAAGTGATGTGTAATGTAATACTTCGGAGAAAAAAGTTTGAAAGGAAAGTAGGTCAACCTATCTCCTAAAACAGGGGAGTATCCTGCCTAATATTTCGGAGGGAACGTAGGTTAACCTATCTTTTAAAACAGCGGGTGGCGACTTTCAAAGTGGTTCAAAATCACAAATTAATAATTATCAGATTAGGTTTAGGGATAAATCGAAAAGTTGAATTTCCAGCGCACCTAACCCTAATTAGTTGATTGCTATTTATATTTGGGGGGGATTATTTTGCAGGGGATTTGTACAAACGATCCACCCTGTAACTACTATGGTTTCCAGCCTGCCTCGTGTCTGTTAGATGGAAGGAGTAACAAATGTGAAAGTCTTTGCTGTTTACGCGAGTAAGCAACTGACACCGTGATACATTGCATGAAAGTTTTGTCCGCGGCAGGTGTTAGCAGAGGTCATTTCGTTGCCGATGAATTCCCTTGTATTAATTAAACATGAATTCGCTTAAAGAGAACTCGGTTAACGAAAAGGCTTCTCTTTAATTCATAATATTAACCGGAGGAGCGCTTTTTCGAGTATCTATGTGGTTTTAAATGGGTTATATGAAAAGCTAGGGCACCTAACTTGTTAAAATCGGCAAAATCACTTTCGCACTTTTTTTTCCGACTGCAAAGCACTTTCGCACTCATAATTTGCTTAGAGTTAACACTGCTCTGCATAGTATATCATTAAAATGCTAAAAAATCACTCATGTTCGATAAACTCGGTCCAGCAGCAAATGGATAAACTTGAGTGAACGAAACTGCAGCATGTAGGGTTTATCTCTTCTGTTACGTAACAATAGAAATCTTGTTATTCTCTACATCCCCCCCCCCCCCCCAAAAAAAAAAAATAAATAAAATAAGTCCTAGTATTATTTTCAAAAGAAAATTGAAGACACTGTCTTATTTTCGGGAAAACACGGTATGAAGATGTATTCACTCGGAATCGTGAAATTTTTGTTGTACACTATTTTTGATAATTGTGTTTCGAACCAGGGTCTGAAAAAGTACAATAGATATAGTATTATGTGTAAATTTGGTGTTCACTTTGCGGCCCCAAAAATTCGTTTCACAGCCCCTTCAGGGGCCACGGCCCCTAGTTTGGGAGGTCCTGGTCTATCATATCATCCTTTCGGCGCTCCAGAAGTACCAGAACATTTTTTCTTAGGATACTTATCCTCACATTGGTACGAATACTTCTGGAGCGCCGTATTGGTACCAATGTAGGATTAAGTACGGTAAAGTAAAGCAAAGTATCCTAAGGGAAAATGACCTGGTACAAATACTACAGGAGCAGCCATTTTTAAATATATCAACCCAGATGTATTGTTAACACAAATCATGTATAAGAAATATATACGAAAAATAGGCCATTCCCAGAAAAATAAAATAGGCATAGCATCCCAATTAGATGGCTCCCGAAAATCAGTTTAAATTGGGTCCAGGAAAGCAACTTAAAAGCCGGGAAATATGATGTGTCAAACGACTTGTCAAATATATTTAGTGAGCTTTGGGAATTTTCAACATGGATTGTGAAGTTTATGTAGCACAGCACCCTATAGTTGATTGGTTATCAAAACGCTTCATACAGAGCCCCAGTTCTCCTTGAGAAAAACCTAGAGGCTCCACGATTGTTTCATTTACTTATAAAAATCCTGACTTGGCTAATTTTGTAACTGTCCAAAGAAGTAATAACGGCATTTATTAAATTTGACGAATGGTAGCGTTGAAATGTGTCAGCATAATTTAAATATATATGAAACTAAGTGAAAATATATATGAAAGTTCCAATGGATAACGCCGTATTTCAGTTACCGCCTTGTTGCCACATTTCGACACTACTTTATTAATATGTTTGTTAAGTGTATTTTTTAAACACAATGCAGAAAATAGATTAGACTAATACTTATTAGAAATAAAGTCATTTTGATTTGCTCAGGAACATTAATCCGTAAGTAACAAAGTGTTTTCCATATTTATTTTTATTCATTTATTGTGGGGTTCTGTGAATAATAGTCAACCTCTTCACAGGCTCCATAACACTGAAAGTTTGACAACCCCTGCTGTAGTAGATTGATGACAACCTGCTTTATTGTTAAGAATATATATCGAATATATATATTGCATTCTCAATAAGTTTCAATGGATAACGGCATATGCCACACCGCCTTGTTGCCACATTTCGACACTACTTTATTAATATGTTTATCCAAGTGTATTTTTAAAATACAAAGCAGCAAATACATCCGAGTTATTGAATAAAGTCATTTTGATTTGCTCAGAAACATTAATCGGTAAGTAACAAAGTGTTTTCCATATTTATTTTTATACATTTATTGAGGGATCTGTGAATAATAGTCAACCTCTTCACAGGCTCCATAACACTGAAAGTTTGACAACCCCTGCTGTAGTAGATTGATATTCACCTTCAATTAATTTAGCAGATGATGAAGATGAGCTATATCAGATAGTTGATGCGAAATATTTATTTTAAGGAGCAAAATGAACAAGGAGAAGCTGGTGCAGTAGGTGGAAACCAAGAAACAGAATCAAGTGATGGCGGTAGGTAAATTTTCACTTTTATTTCAAAGTATTTTTCTTTTAGAGAAAGTCTTTGATACTTCTGGAATAAGTTATTTTAGATAAAGCAATGACATATTTTGTTTCTGTGATTGCATGTGAGAGGATTGCTGAATTAAAAATGTGTCATATGTACTAGTTGTAGGCTGTCCTGAACAGTGACTTTCTGTCTAAGACTATTTAAACAAATAATTTGAAGATGTTTAGTCTTCAGGGCACTTATCCTTGTTATTTCGGCATGACACATATGTGTAATATAAATATGGCTCTAATATGATTGGTCAGTAAGATTTAACATTCTTTATGTATACGTCTTATCTTGGACTTAACTCAAAACAAAACCAATAAGACATTTTCGCGCCGTTTTCAAGCATGATATAGGCGTGTCCGAGTGTTTTGTACCCGGGTTGTGCGTCACTCCCGTTTGGCATATTTCCAATTCTATGAGTTTTATATCTGTGAGTATTTGAAAGCTAAGAAATATACAGAGTTGTTACTTATGTTATTACTTGAAAGAAAGTCATTTGAGCGATCGAGAAATTGTTTTCGCGTCGCAAACAACCTACTAATCATTACATGCACAATAATAAACACACAATGATTAAACTGACAGCCAAAACATGCTCTCTTTGTTTCTTGAATATTTTACGTTGCGTTTGGGCCAGAGTAGCCACTCTTCTCTCTTTTGAAAGATGACGCAATTCTCTACGTCTGGGATATCAGATATTCAGTCCATCTGATGTGTGTAATACCATTACGATTTGAAATACCAAACTTTTTCCTTTTTTTCTCATCTCTCATGTCAAAGCAACGGGGTCGATAGAGTTGCTCTCGTTTATCGAGAAACGGTTTGTATGAAGTGTCATAGATACGCTTCCAAAAGTAGGATTAGGTGGGATCTATACTTGTTTTTTCTTTTTGAAAATAATGTTAAACTGATGCATTCACTGCGCCTGATTACCCTGCGTGGGTTCGCAGTTCTAAATCTTGTGGGAATTATGTGTGAGAGGATTGCCGGACTCCTCACCGCCGTATCAATATTTGTAGTTTTAGCACTGTCTTGATTCTATGATAAGCTAACTAACATTGCGCATTAAGGATTACTTTGTTTACAACAATCTTACTGAAATATATTTAGGCGCACTGTGGAATGACCGAACCCCAGTAATTTTTCATTTTCGTATACGGACCTTTGGTAAAAATAGTTGAGTAGCCCAGCTTTATCGTATAATGAAAATATATTCTCAAAGTCACGTACCTGACATTACACCTCGTTCCCTCAAGTTAAAAACTTGAACTGTGCTTTATTCTTATTGATATTGCAGCAAACTAGGGCTGGAATCAGGAAACAAAATACCAGACATGCCATAACTTCTAAATAATTTTAAGATTTGCTGGTCAAATCCTGTCTAATTGGATACATCCTAATTGCAGTGGTTGAAGAATATCTGCCTATATGCTGACTACATCTTGTCTTTAATATCAATATTTTAATATTGAAAAATTTATCTTGGCATTTGGAGAGCAGTCTTCATGTTGTGCACCCTTTTTAAACAACATAATCGTGGCTTGTAGTATTCTCCCAAAATTTTAGTATGAAGTACGTCACCATCAGACTACAATCTCTGGTAAAACAATATCCAACCCTGGCACAATCATTAAAAGTTACGGTACTTGCTTTTTACATTCACAGAATACTCAATCAGGGATGGAGACTCTGAAATTATTTATTATACAAATAAGGTTCTGGGAGATAGAGTATATGAGGGAAGAATAGTAACGCATAGTATTTTTGGAAAACCAATCCCACAGGATAAATTAGCTGTTAAACTTCGAACTATTAATGGAAGCTTGTCGAAAGAAGAAATAGATGGGAAGTATTGGAATGAAATAGAAAATGCAATCAAGTTGCTTGCACACGACAACGTTGCTAGATATGTAAGACATTGTTCATGCTACCTTTCCAACGAACCTACTGTTGTTATTGTCACAGATCTGTGCAACCATGAAAAGTTAGAAACGCATCTGCCTGGATTCTTAGTAGAAGACAAAAAAATATTGCTTTTACAACTTTGCCACGGACTAAACCATATCCATCAGACTAATCCTAAGCCGATTGCCCACCGAGATCTTAAACCGAGCAATGTGTTGCTTTCATTAGATGGAAAGAACATCAAAATTATTGATTTTGGAATTAGCAAGGAGTTTGCATTAGATGAAAACAAAACCATTACCAAATCAACTGGGTTTAGTGGAACCCTTGGTTGGGTTGCATCAGAAATGTGTTCAAACGACCGATCTAAAAATTTCGAAGCATGGGTCAAAGCGGATATATATTCTTTAGGACTTCTTATTTACTTTATTTTTACAAATGGACAACACCCCTATCAAGGAAGTCCTGCCGTTAGGCATGTAAAAATACAGAACAAGGAAAAACCAAATTTCTCAGCCATTGAAAATGACGAAGAATTTCATGACAAGTATTTGCTGATCGACCTCCTGAAGGCCATGCTCAGTCATGAACCAGCTGATCGTCCTGGAATTACAAAAATACTTCAGCATTTCTTTACATGGAACGAAGAAAAAAAAGTTATCTTCATTAGTGATTGTCAACAATATTTTGGCCAACCTTGTGATGAAGTGAAAATTCTAAGAAGAAAAGCAAAAAGACAACTAGAGATCAATGGAACTGTGGAACAAAGAATGGCATACATTGACAGAGAAAGCATTAATAGCAGTGTTGACAGCGAGAAACATGTATGGACAGAGGAAGAACGAAAAGCATTGGAGAGAATTCATGAAATCATTGGTGAAGACTGGGTTAAATTGATAAAAGAAAAATTGGAAGATCCCAGAAGTGAATCGTATAAGAACAGTTTCACTGATCTGGTTCGTTACATACGAAACACTCATGCACATTTCGATGAGAAACCAGAAAAAATGAAAGCCAAACTTGGGTCAAGAAATAAAGGCATGTGGAACTTTTTCGCTTCAAATTTCCCAGAATTCTTCCCTCACTTATTTAATCTCATTAAAAATGACTTAAAAGAAGATCATAAAGAAAAGTATTTAGCAGAATCAAGCAGTCATGAGTTGTCAGAAAAAAATGGGATGATAGATGACAAGATTCACAACTATTTTAGCTTTTCAGTTATGCTGGTGATAATCGCTGTAATTATTCACTATATTTTATGGTACTTTGCTTAAAATTTAAAAGTTTTTAAAATGAAATCACTGTAATAATAGATTATGCAATTATTTATAATTATGTCTGTCTAAAGCTTCCAATCCCAGACCCTCATTCTAATATTTTTTATCTCCGCTCTTTTATATGATTTGCATATTCGCCCTGTATGAGAAGAATTTCAATAAGATCACCTAGCACAGAGAGCCCCAAGCATGTGCTTTATTTATTAGTTGGCATCAAAATAGTTGAACATTTCATGGCTTGCGGAACAACAAAATTTAATTGGGCAAGAATGTTATTGTGTAGTCCAGCGATCCTCTCACACATAAACTCATAGGATTTAAACTTGTGTGGCAACTGTCATTAAAACAAGTTTTCAATGGTCATCGGTAAGCGGTGATTAAATAAATAACTGTAATATTATGACAATTTATGCCCATTACTGGTACTGGTAATTCAATAAATAAATAATTGGGTTAATTGTGTCTGTTTTTGCCAAGCAACAGTACTGGTAATTTGAATGAATAGAAGTTTCATTTTGTCTTTTAAATTCAAAACCAATTTTATACTCTAGGAACTGATTCACTGTTATTGCTTGATTTTATCTGTAGATTACCGTACTTGTTTTGTTGTCTAAATATGAACATATTATCAGTGTATATAAACTTCATATAGTATTCACTTCATGTTATGTCGTGTTTGCTTGAGAAAGTCCGGTCAGGTCTGGTTAACTTTAGTGCAATTCAATTAGAATGTGATTATTCTGGCCAGTCACGCCCGAATGATTTTTTCTCAATTGCACTAAAGTTTACCAGACCCGTCTAGCTTTGATGAAATTGTGTATATTTGCTCTTATCAGTATGCAGCAATCCTCCTGAATTACTTGAAATTTATTTTTAAAATGATTTTACTGAAATTTGATTATGTTTTTAAAAAATAACTGTCAATTAATATGTGTGTGTATATTACAGGTACTATACTTAAATAGTAATTTAGATAATAATAGTAAAGAATCATCATCATGACACCTGACTAATAATTGCTCGTGAGAAGAGCAAGTCGATAGAGAAGAGCAAGAAGATAGAAAAGAAAATTAATTGGAGTTACTGAAATAACAGCAAATTTCAAACTGCCTCTATTTTTGAGAGGCACTGGATTATTTGATTGATTTATTCTGAAGTGAGTTATTGGTTACCGGGGACCGGTATGTTCTTTTTCGATCAAATATTTGATAAAAAGTAGGATACTTCTAGAATTTTTTTTTTGATTTCCATGATAAACAAAATTGGATAACTCCATTGTTACTTATCGATCTTAAGATCGGTAAGTATATTGATAGGTATTTGTCTGTATGTATGTCTGTCTGTATGTATGTCTGTCTGTATGTATGTCTGTCTGTGTGTCTGTTAGATGCACGCGATATCTCACGAAAGCGAGATTGAATCTGCTCCAGATTTTGCATGTGCATTCATCTTATCTCGGACCAGTAGCCTATTGATTTTGGGCGAATTATGTCGTATAATTAGCGAGTTATCAATCAATTATTGATATAGTGATCTAGATTTTTGTAAAGCGAGAGAATTTTGAAACCCGCCAAGTGTGTGTGTGCGATGCGCAGTGCGCAAGTTACAAGAGCGGATGAATCGAAACTGCAGTTTCTGTTCTGGGGGATCCCCTAACTATCGATCGATAAGTCTTCGGTTTCCAACCGATATTCTCGTTTTCTTATTGACGGATTTTTTGGTCTGTCTGTAACTTTAATATACATCACTTATCAGCAATGTACGTTTCAAACGAGGCCCAGTGCAAGCATCCACTAACATTCAATATCGTGTTTCCCCGATAATAAGACCGGGTAGTTTTCAATTTTCTTTCATAAAATAACTAAGGCTTATTTTGAGATAATATCTTTTATTCCTCAAAAATAAAATTACTAAGTAGAGAATTATGAGATCAGATATACAAAATAGAAAAGCCGATATCCATTTACTTTTACCTAACACGTTTTAATTTAAAAAAAAAAATGCTAAACATAGAATATTTGAAAGTGACCATATCATCATCCTTAAAATATCTTTCAAGTCACTAGATTCATAATTTTCTATGAAGATTTCATTCAACTGAAATAACTAATTCTTATTTTGTAAGGAGGGCTTATGTTATAACAAAATCATTTTCAAAATTCAGGCTAGGTCTTATTTTTGAGGAAACACGGTATGTGTAAAAAGCTTTTGAAGACATCAGTCTTTCTAGTTGTATATTGTATACCGAACCTATTATGCCCTGAGTGAAGTGATAAGAAATGGATTTTATCTCTGAATGTGTATATTTGTGATGGAAAGCAATATACAGGGTGTCCATAAAGTCCCTTTACGATTTCAATTTTGTTGTGAAGTCAGTTCTCAATATATCTTAACCAGGTTTGTTATTTTTTAATCAGTAATTAATTAGGTATTTTTACCTCATTCAATATATCTGTGAGGGCAAAAACAATATATGGTATCGATAAATTCAATCAGCAATTATTGAAATTTTTTAAGGTTTTATGGTCACCCTCTACTTGCGGGAAATTGTGAACAATTAAGTTTATTATTGGTTCCCATAAAACCAAATTACGTCACCTGGCAGTATCCTGTTATTGCCACTGATTTTAGCTTATTTTCATTTAGGTTTGAAAAGTAGGGGAATCACCTAACCTAAGATGAAGAGAATTGAAGGAAACAGATCAGAAAATCTGAGGTGGGGAAATACCAGGACAATGCCAATTAAAGTAATTTGGCTTGATGGGAACCAAAGAAAGGTGTGTCGAAAATTCTAATAGAAAAATTGGAAATTTACGGCCTTGTACAGTAATAACTCAAAATAAGCCATGTTTTGATATGGTGAATATAGATAATTTTTTAAAATAGCGTTACCTTGATAAGAAATATTGGGATCTATTTTTTTCGGTACTCCTAAAGTATGTGAACCAAGATGGCGGACACTGAAACGTAGTATGTGTACCAGGTTAGGGTTAGGCCTGGGCCATCCCGTAGTATTTGTACCTGAAATTATGGCCTAACCTTAATCTGGAACAGATACTACATGCTGGTGTTGGCTGGTGTAACCTGTTACACATACTACGTTCTGGTGTCCGCCATCTTGGTTCACATACTTTAGGAGTACTGAAGATTACGGCCTATCCCTCAACCTGGAACACATACTACGTTCCGGTGTCCGTTATCTTGGTCCATAAAATTACGGCCTAACTCTAATCTGGTACACATACTACGTCCCGTTGTCCGCCATCTTGGTTCATAAAATTACGGCCTAACCCTAGCCTGGAACACATACTACGTTCCGTTGTCCGCCATCTTGGTTCATAAAATTACGGCCTAACCCTAGCCTGGAACACATACTACGTTCCATTGTCCGCCATCTTGGTTCATAAAATTATGGCCCAACCCTAACCTGGAACACATTCTACCTTCCGGTGTCTGTTATCTTGGTTCATAAAATTATAGCCTATCCTTAACCTGGAACACATGCTACGTTCCGGTGTCCGTTATCTTGGTTCATAAAATTATGGCCCAACCCTAACCTGGAACACATTCTACCTTCCGGTGTCTGTTATCTTGGTTCATAAAATTATAGCCTATCCTTAACCTGGAACACATGCTACGTTCCGGTGTCCGTTATCTTGGTCCATTAAATTATGGCCTAACCCTAACTTGTTACGCATACTACGTTCCGGTGTCCGTTATCTTGGTTCATGAAATTATGGCCTAACCCTAACCTGGTACACACACTACATTCCGGTGTCCGCCATCTTGGTTCAAAAAATTATGGCCTAACCCGGACCTGGTACACATACTAGGTTCCAGTGTCCGGCATCTTGGTTCACACTTTTCGGGAGTACCCTACCTTTTCTTTAATCGGTAAAGGCAGGGGTGTTGAGTCGGACCATATTTTTGCTCAATATTGGAGTCAAAGCGGGGATCTAAATTTTGGAATATTTGGATCCAGGAGTCAAATTTCAGTGCACTGGTGATATCGAAGTTAGAATTGTGGGGTAAAAATCTCAAACAATTTATTAGGAGGGTTGACTTTACAAATTTGTTTTTCTTCGAGCTGAAGTTAAAATTTCCTTCGACCTGGAGAATGTAGGAAAAGTTGTTTATTAATAGCTTGATGTTTTGGCGCTCCAGCAGTATGTGTACCTATTTGGAGTTAACTAATTTTGTTTACCTACCTAACTTCTAGTTGTGTGAAGGGACTGAAACCTATGGGCAGGGGATATATTCACTGGGCTAAGACAAACAGCCCCCAAACTTGTAATAAAACTAAAATTGGGAGACTTTGAATAAAATGATGTCCTATCCCTAACCTGGTAAATACATTACGTTTCTACTTGCTAAAGATGTAAATTTTTTTTAACTCCATAAACATGGTTCTATAAATGGCATGGCATCGTTCTATAAATTTTAACACAAGTCTTTTATTTTCATATCCAAAGAGTGGAGATTAAGACAAAATACCAAACGAAAGTGGACGATTGAAATCCTTTGCTTGACAAGGCGAAATCATTGGTGCGACATTGGTAAAGCGAGCTGGAGTGGTGACTGACTTTACTGCATTTGTGTTATTCAAAGTCTAGCTGTGTTTGGTCAACTTTATACTATTTAAAATCAACTTGACCTTAAAAACAAAAAACTGGAACCAGCAGCATAATCATGCTTAAGTTAGACTGGGAATATTCTGGCCAGTCATGCACCAATGACTTCAGTGTATTGATAGTTAACCAGACCAGTCCAGTCTTGAGACAAAATTATATTTGTTCTGTGTTAGTATATAGAACCGGTTCTCAACCAGTGGGCCATGGCCCACTTCTGGTCCACAGCAACACTTTCAGGTGCGCCACAAATATATTCAAAATTGTTAGAGCTGTGAAAATTCGGTTTCATTTGTGTCACTATAATTACATTTGATTGTAGAGGCAATGAACGATAATACTGTTTTTTGTTGCTGTGGGGTAATTTTCATTCTAATTATTTAAGTGAAAGTGTCTAATTTTGTAGACACAGTTTTTTGCTTGTCTTGTAGTTTCATCCTTGCATGAAAAAGTGAATGGGTCACAGAATTTTCGTGCCATAAGAATGGGTCACGGAGAAAGAAAGGTTGAAAACGACTGGTATATAGCAATAAATATCAGCATTTTACCGAAATATGGTACTTTTTATAGTGTGATTACCATGCAATACTATTAATTTGAGCTAATGATCAACCAAAACGCTATGTTACATAAATTTCATTATCCTAACTCAAGGGTGTGCGACCTTTAATACAGGGGCTAGATACACATAACTGGGTGAAAACGTGGGCCACACCTTCATTTAACACATGCTTTCTAGTAGTTGCAGACTTTCAGTCACAAAAATTTTCGTTATTGATCTCTTGATGATATACAGCAAAAAACTAAGAGATTGCGGCCGAAGTCAATCTTAGTTCACACAATTCCTACCATTTTTAAACATTGTTTCCATGCCTACACTCCAAGCAAGGCTCTGTATAAGCAGAAGCCGCTGATAAGTAAGGAACTGACAAAATTTGGTATCCCGAAGTATGAGAACCAAGATTGTGGACACCAGAACGTAGCATGTGAATCAAGATGGCGGACACCTGAACGTAGCATGTATACCAGGTTAGGGTTAGACCCTAATTTCAGGTACAAATTCTACAGGAGTCACTTGACTAGTCCCCGAACTTGTAATGGAACTAGAATAGGGAAAATTTGAATAAAATTGTAGCTCAACCCTAACCTTCCACACATGCTACGTTCCAGTCTTCGGGAGTACCCAAACTCTTTGCAGTTTGGCATTGCCTTCTAACCTATTAAAGCTGGCTGTGAGGTTTTGACTTACCTCTCCAAAATAGGATTCACCCAGGTATCCCTGGGGTGGGGTTGAATGTTAAAATGCATCTGAATTGTATGGAGTGGAATGAAATTTGTTCAACTTTCTCCACATGGAGAGCACCATCTAAAATGCTTCACCAGGCCATATGCTGCTCGCAAACCGGAGTTTGCCCCTGACGTATACATATTTGAAGCTAATGGAGGATTCATCAAATGTTTGAAAACTTTTTAAGCACATTTCCATTTTTCATTACTGTACGAGCAGCCTCTGATATGATATATATGAAAAGATATTATTTTTGAAAAGGCCGATCATTGCATTGCCTGCCCACTTTACAGTGCTCCTGTAGTGTGTGTACCAGGTTAGGCTTATGCCATAGTTTTATTCTGATTTTCCTTATATTAGTTCTATTACGAGTTCAGGAACCGTCTGTGTTACCCAAGTAAATATACATGAGGTCGGGGCAATAAACGAAAGATTAAAATTTATTTCATTGCATGCGGCTCCGTCGGTAGTTTCTGAATGGAAAAATAGGAACATCACGCACACAATTGACTGTGTTTCGGTTTCGCAGTTACTACGACGAATAACCGAAGAAAACCCAACATAACACCAAATTTTGTGATTTACAATGTCTATGAAAGCGTTTTTAATCTGACATGAGTCTGCTGAAACAAAACTTATAGTGTTATCTTCCATTTTAAGGTTTAGTCTTAATATTTCAGAATGCGCTTTCCAATCAAGAAATTTGAGTTGCGGATTTACCTTTTTATTTTTTATTATTTTTAGCATTTCGTCTCCATGACTATGATATGCTAACGTGTTTTTCACATTAAACTCATAATTCCACACGAGACCAAAAAAGCAATACTCGTCGTCATTGTGGAACAATACATGTATTGTTGTCGAGGGAAATTTATGATTTAGGGAGAATAAACACCGCCATGCTGACGAAAACAATCGGCGATCGTAACAAAATGCAATCGAGTATGTTATTAGCGACCATTTAAAAATGTTTAAAGGAAAAAGATCCGACCCCTAATTTATTAACATGTTTGTCAAGTGTCAAATTTACAGCTTTAGTATATATAATTTATCTTTGACATTTAGATTCATTTATGACTTGTATTAACCCTATTAAAAGAGGTCTAGCATTTAAAATAAGTACAGTACTTTTAACTTACTCAGGAATATTATTCGGAAAGTAACTATTTTAACATTTATTTTGGGGCTCCGTGAATAATAGTCAACTTTTTCAAGGGCTCCGCAACACAAAAAGTTTGAGAACCCCTGCTTTAGACAACTTGATGTAAAGTAGGCGAACAAAATTTCTTCCATATTGGTACACACTTCTGGAGCGCCCACTCTACTACACTGTGGCTGTGTATTCAGCATGATTGTGGTCAACAATAACAAACAAATTTCAAGGAAAATATATGTTAGGGGCTGTGCTGGAATTTCAGCGCTCCAGAAGTGTGTGTACCAATATGGAGGTAACCAATTTTGTTCATCAAGTTGTGTGAAAGGACTGGAACCTATGGGCAGGGGGTATATTCAATTGGCTAACACAGACAGTCCAAAATTCGTAATAGAACTCAAATATGGAAAATCTAAATAAAATTATTTCCCAACCCTAACGTGGCACACACACTACAATAGCACTAGAATTTCTGCCATGTATTCCATGATATAATATTTTTTAGTCCTTTGGGCAGCGCAAATTTTTTATCTACTGCTAAGTTATACTTATCCAATTACTGAACTATCAATTAATTCATTACATTAAGATTGTATCCATTGAGAAATGGAAGACAATTGTTAACTTATCATTTGCACATACTTACCTGTGTGTTGACTAGTCTATATATTGTTTAGTTTTTTTTTTGAAGTCAACTACCATATTTTACGAACCATGAGACTCACTTTAAATACTTTTTGTCAAAAATCGATCATGCGCCTTTTAAGCCAGTGTGTCCAATGTATGGCCAAGGGTTTGCTTTATGCTATACTGTCTACACTTAAAACCAGTGCCAGTATCCGTTGCGTTTTAGAGCCTGATGCGGCTTCTGTATGAAGAAAACCCAATCTAGACAATACATTGTGTGTGCCCTAGGGTTCTTAAAATACTTATTAAAGTGTAGTGTACCAGTTCGCAATTATCAAAGTGGTTTCCTTAAGGATAATATGTGTGTTTACCAGAGCAAATTTAAATCATTTTCGAAAGTGCCCAGATAATTCGACAATTATGCTCAAAAGTTTCTGGGATATTGTTGACTCATAACGAACCTTTGTCAGTTATTGCTAACCTTTTTGATACATTCCCCCTTGCTCATTTCAACACTCTAAACCCTCTCTATTTTTTAAAGTAATGGTCTCTATTATTTTTTAGTGTAAACTTTGACCTTAGCCACTCCAACATATACTTTTTTTTTGGGCCAGACGTTATTGGTATAATTGCACTTTTATTCTTTTTACAAAAATGCAATCATTAGGTTTTGTTAAAATGCTTTTCACTGATTTTATTTTTTCTTCAACTCTTAACCACATTCGGCTTTAATTTTTAAATATATCAAGAATACATAAGAATGAGATACGCAACAGTGAAGTGTTTCACCACAATCTGTTTGGTTCCCTTTTTTACCGGAAATAGCCATATTCTATCAGAGACGCTATTAAGACACTATCACCCTTGAGTGACGCATGCCATATAGTTATAAAAACCGCACATTTACCTCTTAAACTTCGCCCTTTCATACTATATGGTCTCACCACTCAGGGGGTGCTGTATTTACGTCTAAATTTCTATTTCATCGTTATGTGTATGTGTATTTATTTGGGTTGTGTTGTCCCTATTTATATATATCAGTGGTTCTTAAACTTTTTCGAGCGCGACCCAAATCTGAGTCTTATGAATACTCGCGACCCAATCCTAAATAACGCAAAATGTGTTTTTAATGTTAGTACAGTTTGACTCAAATACAGACAACTATTTAATAGAGAGAGAGAGAGAGATTTTATTATTTCGTCAACCAAAAAACGTAAAAAATAGTCATCAGTAAAATAGCACTAGCAAAAAAAATTTTTTTTTTGGTATGGACAGGAGGAAGCGATACGACCATACGGTCATCGAAGTCAGCTCCCACCATATATGCTGATTTTATTAAGATAACACTGAAAGATGACCAGTGACAAAACTACTTAAACTATTACATTAATATTTTTACAATAAAATTCTGAATAAAATTAGGAGACTCGTGGGTAAATGCATTGTTATGAGTATTTTTAAAAGAAAGAAAATAGAAGAAAACAAAAAAGGAAGGGGGGTGTCCTATGTTAATCTAAAGCGACCAGAATAATGCTATGGAAATTTAATATTTAGCTGAAAACTAAATTACTAAATTCATAAATTCAATTGGGCTTGAAACGATAATAAATAGAAATAATAAATAATTGGATATATATAAACAGTGAATCAGGGACAAAATTTTAATGTGACAAAATGTGGAAAATATTTTAGTGCAACTTAGTGATACATACACAGTATTAGGAAAGTAAATAACAAAAACATGAAAATATTAATTGAACTCCCGCAGTATGTGTACCATGTTTGGGCCAGACCCAAATCCTATCCAGACCTTCTTTATATTAGTTCCATCAAGGGCTTGGGAGCAAATGAGTTTCTTTCCAAACAGGACTCAGTCACCTCATATAACCCGATGTAAAGCAGGCGAACAAAACCAGTTACCCGCCCACTGGTACACATACTACTACATACATTAATTAATCAACAACACATAGCAATATCATATACACCAAAATATATGAAAGAAGCACCATTCCATTGATCAACAATAGCAATGATAGTAATTAAATAAACACTGGTATGGTGGAAGGACCTTGACACAAACCTGCAACAATGTAGAGCAGTAAGTTGTGTGTATTGAGAAGAAACATTACAAGTGATTTGAGCTATGGGAGTGGAACTTATCCATTACACAACACAACTAAAAATACGAATATAGTCAGGAATGACTGAAATGCAGGGTAAAAGTAATTGGAATTGCACAATCAATTTGGCTAAGAGATTTAACATTATTCAATTATGACAAGTGCAACTGCACAACATATACCATAATGAAAATTGAGCAATTAGAGGAAACTTTGTTCCAAAAAATCTCGAAATATAATAATAGATACCACACATAACTGATAACATTTGAATTGAACAACAATGATAGTAACTATTCTAGTGACAAACAATTGTGATGCAGAGATGAAATTTGACATTTTGGTAATTCCATTCTTGCAAGTAATGAAAATAAAGAGCATCATTTGGAAAGTTAACTATGAAAAGTACATATGCTAAAAGCAGTCAAATTTTATCAGGTAACAATATAAGGGTTTACGCCTACGGTAACTACTATAACCTCATATTATGTCAAAAAGTACAAGTGCTGAATAGTTTATAGTTTGGCTTATGATGAAAACTGTTGGTGTTACATGCAAGCCAACTCATGTACTATATATAGTTATCACATCAGGAGGAAAATAAATTTCTATATAGAAAAGAGCTGACTTAATAGATTATATTTGCAAAGATAAAGATGCAAATCGTGAGTGAAATAGTTATTAAGATGCAAAAAAAAAAATAAATACAGAAAATATATCCCTACACATATTAATATTTATTTATGAGATACTTCATATACTTATATTTGAAACAGCTATAAGACGAATCTATGATTTCATTGGGAATAGAGTTCCAAATACTTGGACCAGTAATTTTAATGGAGTCGCGGGCCAGACTGGAACTTGTCCGACTAACAAAATATGCTCCTCTACCCGCTAAACGAGTGTTGTATTGGTGGACATTACTACAATTTGTGAAGTAGCTATCGAAAATTTCAGGCAGAATTCCATGTTTAAATTGAAACATGATTTTCGCTATTTCGAATTTATATACATCAGCTACTGTAAGAATATTCATCTTTTTATAACTGGGACTTATTCTCTCACGAAAACGAGTACCACTCATTAACCTTACTGCACGATTTTGAAGTATTCTAATCCTATCCATAAAAGTCTTAGGGGCAGAACCCCATGCCACAATTCCATATTGAAGATGTGAGTAAAATAGAGCGAAATATACGGTTCTTAATACCTTTTCAGATACAAACGGTCTCAGTTTAGACATAGCACCTATGGCTCTGGACAGTCTACCTGCAAGTTGATTAATATGCCTATGCCAGTTTAGCTTATTGTCTAGAATAACTCCAAGATATTTGACAGAGTCACAGATACTAAGTAATGAGTCGTTTAGTATAAATTTTGGAGTGAGGTTCGAATTTTTAAGGCTTTTGTTACAATTAATCAATAAGACTTGGGATTTACTAGGATTGACAGTTAGCTTGTTTTTAATTAGCCATTCTGATATACAATAGAGATCCCTATTAACTATATTTTCTAGGTCGGACAGATTTTTTGCAGCGAAAGTAGCACTAGTATCATCAGCGAAAAGTTTAATTGGAGCCCTAATGGCATTGACAATATCATTTACATGAATTAAAAAAAGGGTAGGCCCCAGAACTGAGCCCTGGGGGACCCCTACCGACACCTTTTCACTTATCGATTGACAACCAACCAAACTTACAAATTGACGTCTATTTTGCAAATAACTTTTGAACAATTTATTGGCTATTCCCCGAATTCCATAGTAATTAAGTTTTGTAATTAAGATATCATGATCCACTGTATCGAATGCTTTTTTCAAATCCAGAAATACACTACAACCTAATGAGCCTTCATCTATAACGTTATAGTAATGGCTGATAATATCTAATATAGCATGTGAAGTGCAATGTCCATCCCTAAAGCCAAATTGGTCCCTATTTAGAATTGAGTTTTTGTCCAAAAAAGATTTCAGTCTCTTTAGTAATACTTTCTCATAAAGAATTGAAAGACAAGACAGTACCGAGATGGGGCGATAATTTGACACGGTTTCCTTATTTCCAGATTTGTAAACCGGTACAACTCTGGCAACCTTCAAATGCCTGGGAAAAATACCCAGGGTCATGGAGATGTTGAAAAGATTACACAAGGATTACACAAAGATTACACAGTCCATTGACTCAGTGAGATTGATGAAACTGTAATTTCCTTTTCATTATATCTTCAATACACAGCTCTATTTTACTTAACGCAATACGCAAGTTGTCACGGGTATCGAGGCGATTGCGAGCTTAGTGTTGATAACCGTTAGTGCCAAATATCCTCGCTCGCACAAGTGCCTTGTCACGAATTGTAGCAGAAAAGTGCCGCTGTCCGTCGCAAACACGACATTCTAGCTGGACTTCGGTATTTCTCGCAATATACAACTTTTTACTCATCAAATGTGCACACACTGCTTCGTTCGCGGTAAATTGTGCCTCGAGATGAAGTCACATTTTCTCTAGATATTGAATAATCTAATGTTGAGAGGCGAGCTTTTTCATTGCGTCGTCTATTACAATTTACATTACCAAAAAGACACCCATTTTTGGTTATTTTAATCCACTAAGACGACATTCCACACGGTCAACACAACGACAAGCGACGTGCATGGTTACCGATACCATAAAAATAATACACGTGACTGGCATATCAGAATTGTGATGTAACAATGAGCTCAAGACAGTTCTTTCCGTGAATGAAATTTTATATTTCATTATTTTTAAATACCAGAGTTTAGAAGCTAAATTGAAACATTGGGAAAGCTGAAAATTCGTCCTTCTCCTCTTAGATTGCCCTTGCATTGACGACCTTGTCGCGACCCATTTTAAAACCTTCCGCGACCCATACTTTAAGAACCACTGATATATATTGTCCTGTCCTATGAACTCTCCTGCATAAACAGTTTTGCATACTACTCCCTTGGCACTTTCACCACATCAACCCATCGCCCCACTTTGCACAACTGTCTGTGAATGGGACCATATTATACATATTTAATCTAACGTTTTTTGTTTTATATTTGTCAAAATGGGTACATGCCGCACATTTGTGTTTTGGCCAGTAGGTCTTGTACATGCATCCTGTCTCAAATATTAATAATTATCAATTTATTTATATTTCTCGCTATTACCAGACGAATAAACATACATGCAATTGGTGCTATTGGGACACGTGGTTCAAGTGTGATATGTGAGGCAAGTGGGACACGTGGGACCAAGCGAGACACCGCAAAATGTATGGCAGATGGTTGCATCTGTATAAATAATGAGAAATATAATGGAATCAGGTTCCGCACAGAAGATCATTTTTGTCTACAATGAATCCTCCCAAAATGAATGGCAGATGTGATAAATAGTCATGACTGACATGAGGCGCAGCGGTGTGGCTCATCGTGCTAAGCGTTGAGAATACGCTCGCCACCACACCTCTAATTACTCTGCGTGGGTTCGCTGGTTCGAATCCCATGCGGGATGGTTATGTGCGAGAGGATTGGTGGACTTCTCGCCACGGTAGGGTGGTTCACGTAACCGCTGGTCGGTTACGGCTTCCTCCACCATCAAAGTCCATGCTTCTGTAAAAATAAAATAATCCCATACCCGACATGGAATGGTAACCCAACGAGAGGCCGTGGTTCGCCATATGGATAAGCCGTATTATCGGCTTTCCTCTCCCCCGGGATAAATATGTAAATATCCTATCCTACCCTATGAGCAAATATTTGAAAAGTCTACTCTAGGTGGCAGTATAGAATAACAAAATTAATCAATGTGGTCTATGAAGATTGACATCTGATGATCAGGACATTTCATTTAATTTCAACTCAATGGACCTTTCCCCGACCTTTGACCTTTATTGTTTTGATTTTGGTCGCTCAGACAAACATTGCAAATATTCAGGCTTGCGTAGGGCGATAGAGTGGTACGTTGCTCGTTTTAAAGGCATTCGAATGGCATTTCACTGGTGATGGTGGTATTTTCGTGCTTCTGAAGTTATAACATATTGTCAAATGATCTAATATTAACGTTATCCCGCCTTCACATTGCCGTTACCGTACCTGACTTAGTTCCAAAAGCCTATTTCACATACAAAAATGGAATCACTCAGAGATGACTTTTCTATGGACTTGATTCTCCAAGGACTTTTCTTTCCATCAGCTGGAGAAGGATACAAAACTTCTCATTGAAAGGTGATATTTAAACTTATATGGTGAAGAATGTCAGAAGACTGAGAGACCTGCGTGACTACCGGTACCGTATCCTATGGTTCATAGACTAATAGTTAGCGTCCCAGGTAGGACTGAATTTGTGGGTTTACTATAGAAACAAATGAAATTCAGGGGCAGTTTCAAAAGTCTTTTAAATTTTCTAGAAACATTGCACAAACTACAGAAATCTGTAATTATGAACAGATGAATATTTTTTTCAGATACATTCATGATGGTTCGTTCAATCGTCAATTTTAGTTCAACGCTGGAGTTCAAAGCCAAGTGCTATAGATAAGTTCAGGAGTCTCTGATGCAATTTGTACATGCTAGGGCTAGGCACAGTGAAGGCACTTAAGTTTATGTCCTATCATAGAAACACAGATTTATTAGCTCAGCCTGATGGGTGCAAATATACTATTGAAAGATAGGTTTTACAATATAATTTATTCATTCAGTGTAGAAATAGAATATAACAGATCATAAAAAACATATGATGAAGGAACAAGCAAGTAAATCCAAGAAAATTACTACAAATTATACAGTTTTCCAGATACTGTGTTGTATAGGATAAGAATACACACCAGATATATGCTTTTAGGCACAACAATGAACGTCAAAATAATAGAATTAAATTCATTTTACAATTCCATTGACAGACATAATGTATCACAATGATTTTACTGCTGAGTTATTTCATTAAAGCTGTCTGGTTTCATCTCCTGATAATATGGAAGAATTGCGCTCGCTGAGCACTAACGTTACCTCTTTGTTATATAGTCAGATGGGCAAACACTCACCACTTGGTTCGGTTCTAAAGTTATCAGATGATTATGAACAAGTTGCAATTTATATGACAGTGATAAATGCAGTATAAGTATATATCACACACCACAGTTACTACAAAGTGCAAGGCCAACTTCTGGTATCAGGTGCAGCTTGGTGTGACTTTGCAGTTCGCACAAAAAATGATATTACGATCACCAGGGTCACACCGGACATGGCATGCATGCGGAGCATTCTCCATAAAGTAACATCATTTTATCACCAATGGATTGTAAAAGATTCTGCATGAAGCCCCAAGTCTTCAATATTAATTTCCCTTCTTTATTCATCATTTTTACAGTTAGCAAATATGACACCAATGCTGGAAGAAGTATGTGTTTTCTCATTTTGAATTACGTTAAAAGTGTTGCCCGATTCTGAATCTTGTTAATTCTTTTGTGCCCTTTTATTATTTCTTTTCCTGGTGGGTAGCCACGTACTTTTTGAAATCTATTTTAAGTTATGCTCGACTTCCAATTTTCTCTGCATTTTATTTGTATGTTGGCTTTTTGTGTTGTTTTATGCCAGAGAACCAAAATAAAATGATGAAGATGCTTGCTTACATTTTTCTGCTGTCTTGACAAAGCGCTGTCATTTTCATCAGCGGCATTTGAGGTAGTTTCAACTAAAGAGTCTGGGGGCAGATCTGGTTAGATCCTTGACAATCCTTTCTCACTTTCGTCAGATTCCCATGTCTCTGTATCAAATGAAGTATCTGGTGATAGATCCTGTTAAATTATGATCCAAAGTTAAATTATGGTATAAGTAATCCATACCTCACAATTTAACGGTGCTCTTTTGCTGGGCGACAAGAATCTGATATGGGGTCAGGGTATTCATCAGTTGGTTCATCGACTCCATGAAAATGCATGATGGAACGCATTGCTTGTATGAAAATTCATTTCATATAAGAATCAACATATTGAATATATATCATAGCATAGGTAATTTTTCCTAGGTTGAATTGACTGTGAGGCCTGTTGCATTCCTTTATCCACCTCATTGCTTTTGGCGGTCAATATGTGGCTTCGGAAAAGGCACAAATCTTACTCCATTTGAACGGCAGGGGTACCGTACAGGTTGTCAGACTGGCAAATACCATATGCGCAGCATTTACACATAGCCTAGTTAGTCTACCAAAATAATTCACTAATATACGGTATTCTGTTTAATAAAAATGCAACATCGTATTGAAAGTGAATTCTTCCGTACTGACGTACGGTAGGCTTCCGGTACTCTTGATTGCATCAGCATGACTGTCTACTATTTTTTGGTTCGAAATAGCATTTGGTTGACCTGTACGGTACCTTACCTGTAAGGTGCATGCAACGGGTACAGCCTTTTAGTATAAATATACAGATTTCGTAAACGTGATTTGCAACAAGTAACATACAGTATTACAGATTTCTAATTATCGCAGCCCTGTGAAGAAACAAAAAGCGAAAAAAAGGACAAAGATCTGCCTAAACCGCCAGCAACTTGTGCGGAACGCGTCCAAAGTTGTCTGAGCGACTTTTCAGCGGAGAATGTTTGTTTACATCTGCTCGCTTGTGATTGGTTGAGAATACGGATGTTTTGATGTCGGGGAAAGGTCCATTCCGACTTTTTCCTTTAGTAATCAAATACTATTATGCAAACTCCACACACCTACGACCTTTTTAGTAGTACATCAAATAATATTATGCAACCCGTCTATCATCTAATTTGGAATTTTTAGAACCTCAACAGCAGCCACTATGTGGCAACAATGAGCAATATCCATTTGGGTATCCATGGCGACAAAATTGTAGCTTCCGGGCTAAGTTCATAATTTTTCAAGTATCTGGAATGCAAAGCTTTGGGGTTCTTAGCGTTAGTGTTTGGGTATCCATGGCGACAAAATTGTAGCTTCCGGGCTAAGTTCATATTTTTTTTAAGTATCTGGAATGCAAAGCTTTGGGGTTCCTAGCGTTAGTGATATAGCTTTAATTCACAATTATTTGAGGCTCTTGATATACAACAACTTAATTTTGTTTTGAGAGGAAGGTTATTATTAGGATAGGATAGAAGAGAGTTTACATATTCAGAGGGAGAGGAAAGCCAACAACACCTCCTAACCTTATGGCAAAAAAACACCAGTTACCAGTACATGTCCGGTATGGGATTAGTTAGCCAGTTATTTGATTTGGGATGCATGTACATGAGGGTGGAGGGAACTGCAACTGACCAGTGGTTATGTGAACCACCCTACGGACTACGGTTGGGAGGGGTCCAGCAATCCTCTCACACATAATTATCCATAACAGGGTTCAAAACTTCAAACCCACACAAGGTAATCAATGGTGTGGTGGCGAGCGTATTTCCAAGGCTTAGCACGATGTGCCACATCGCCGAGCAGATTAATCAATTAGGGCTTGCCATTAAATTTCTTATATGTTTTCTTTTTGTTTTTCATGAGATGGATTCAGTTATTATCCCACCCTTCTCTGTTTATCATTTTCTCCCAACCCAATATAAACACAAATAAGAAATAAATCAAATAAATAATGGTGGGGCAATAACAATAAATTATTTTGAAAGTAACCCAGAGTTCAACCCAAATATTTTTGTTGAAACGCTTGAGAATTTCGATTTTTATAATTTATTGAAAAAGCAATATTTAGGTGTAATTATTCATTTCCACTTATCAGTGATGACTTGTGAAAAGCCCTGTTCAGAGTGTAGTAGTAATAATAATATCAAATTATATGAAAGTTATGTCATGATTTAATCGGGGATCTAGAGACACGTTATTGTAGTATAATCCAGTGGGTTGGACCCAGAAGTTCTTCAAGGTTGGCCTCGAAACCAGATGGGCATTATCATTATATTTAGCAATAATAATTATGAGCCAATATAGCAATTATAATTATGCGTTGTGTCGCCTAAATAATTTCAGTACGCCCCTACATGTTTGAAAGCGTAGGTAGTCAGTCTACTGGCCAGATTAGTAATTTGTCTAATTCGGGTATACAGCAGCAAAGGTGCCGGTTCATATGTTATTGTTATTGCTATGTCCAATGAGTTGCATTATGAATAACGGCTGAACCAGGGTACATATGTATACTTCATTCAAACACCCTAACTTGCAAAAGTAATATTAAATTGCATGTAGATGCATTGTTTCTTTTCTCATGTATTAACATCTTATTGTTGGTTGCAAAGGCAATGAAATTGGCAACACAAAGTTGATCATCATAAGTTAATAAATATAAGTCAAACGTATAAATTTTTTAAGCTTGCATGAGTTCGTACAAGCAGATTTTATTTTAAGGACCAGAACCAAGTTTAGTTCTGATTGAAATGTCTATAGTCTAGAAGAAATTTAGTTTTGACTGACTATCATTGGATTGCAATAAATTCTTCTTCTAAATGATCTAAGTAATTCGTCTCGAAGTGAAAAAAATATTCACAGCATGAGACTGATGTGAGAAAAATAAATTTGCCAAAAATGTGTTTTCAGATTCATATTATATTATGATGAGTCATACATGGTAGTTTGATTGTATTTTTGGTTTAGCTGTTTACAACTTGATATGAATGATAATTGTAAAATTTTTAGCTTTGCTAGATTTAGCTGTTTTCAAAAAACAAATTAACAACAAATTAATATTAAATTCAATAATAATCACAAAACTCGATTATGTGAAATTATTAAAATGTTGGGGTTTGTTGTAACAGTATTGGCAAGTTGGGTGCAATGGCCTAGTGTTGGCATTGCAGGGTAGAAATATCTCCCAAACTTAGAATCAGAACGAATCTGGTTCTTTTAAAATGAAGTATCTACTTACATATGAGTAGATAAGAGTAAAGCAGGCACGTTTACGCGTTGAATTCTCATTGTTTTTTTCTCTGTAGTCATTAATTTGAATTTGTTGCTTCTTTTTACACCTCGAGTCATAAGCCAGTAGGAAGCCGTAACCGGCCAGTGGTCATGTGAACTACCCTACAACAGCGAGGAATCCAGCAATCCTCTCACACATAATTAACCCTGCAGCGAATTCGAACCTGGGAACCCACGCAGAGTAATCAGAGGTGCGGTGGCCAGCATATACCTAACGCTTATCACAATGCGCCACACCGTCGAGTTAATTGGGAGAATTTTGTCTTTTTGTTAAATATTGTAGTTTAGATATTTGTGGATTCATTTTGTTTCTTTGTATGATTAGAGGATGGTATCTTTCATAATACTCTCTTCACAATTAGGATTCAATGTTACATATGCATAGAACAGAGAGTAAATAGTAACATTGTTTGGTTTTGCATGGAATGAACGGCAATTTTGATTGAGTCAGATTTTCAATGATATGTGTATATGAATGCATTACGTCAACTTATTATATTTTGGGCTTTTTTGTAACTACAGTAAAAATTTACAGTAGAGAATTACGATATTTTCAAATATACAAAATATAAAACTGATATATATATATAAATTTACTTTTTATATAACGCGTTTTTATTTAAAAAAAAAACTGCTAAATATAGAATATTGAAAAATGACTATATCATCATGCACTGGTACGTCTTGTATGTCACTAGAATCATAAATTTTTCATTTAACTGAATTTTCGGGCAAATTTTTGCAACTACACTTCGGTCTGTCATGTGAATGAGAATTTCTTATCCAGGTAGCCTAGCCTATCGACTAGATCAAAAAAAAATCATGCTATCGACCAGGTCTTATTTTAAGGGTAGGGCTTATAATGAAATCTTTTTTAAAATACAGGCTTGGTCTTATTTTGGGGGAAACGCGGTATGTCCAATATCAACAATCATAAATCTCACTCATTATTTATGTTTGGTGAATCCTTGAATGGTTTAGCAACCAAAAAGACAAGAACCACTGCTGACAAAAATTAAGTTTTTATATTCAATATTTCACGCCACATTTAAAATTCATGATGCACTAATCCAGACACAAAATTTACCAACAAGTAAAAAAAGATTCTTATCTCTTTGTTCAGCCAGTCACTAGTCCAATTAGGCTAAGGCTCGGATCTTTTATACAAAGCAAAAATGTGAGAAGAAAAGCACCTCCGCCACATTTAAAAATAACAAATTGGTAATTATCCTGTTGAGTTAGGGTTTGTGGCAATTTAAAAATTTGAATTTCCAGTGCAATCTGCATTTCTATCCCTCATCCTAACAGGATAATTATTAATTTTCCGAATTTAAGTGTTTTTGGGAGCTTTGTACAAAAGATCTTGAGGCAATACCAATCTATTCAATCGCTCTAGATCAGGGGTCGGCAAACTGCGGATTGCAAACTCATTTTGTGCGACCCTTGACAGACCCGACTTTTATTGCATAAAAAAAAATTGATATCAAATTTATTATTGCTCTAATCAGGATTTATGTGGTGACAAGTGCTGCTGTACGGTGTACGGCTTGTCTTGTATTAAGTTGCGTCAGATGTATATGGTGTACTAGCGGAACGTCCCATCGTTGGTTGTGAGTATAAGTTAAGTTTATGATGATTTTGAAACAGAGAAATCTGGGAAACGAAGGGGAGTTGGCGACAAGGGTCGAACATTTCAAAGTGCTTGAACGGAAAAATATTTTTCATTCTTACTCATTTCAAAACCAGTTTGCTTGATATTCCAAGTCAGCATCACAGTTATGAGGGATTTGATGTTAAATTTAAATACGAAACTTGTCTACGAAATTCGACCACAAGACCCTGGGCTGCGCCACTGCTCATCTGTGCGACAGTGCAAAACGTGTAATGTGTACATTCGGAAGCATATACTGTTGCGAGCAGCTTTATGTAAAATGCATTGCACGAAGAATAAATTTCGTACTCACTTGACAGATCGTGATTTGGACAAAGTACTGCGGGGCAACAAAGTTGGCTTTTGATTTCAACACTCTGGTCATGACACAGAAACAACATCATCCTCTACATTGATAATAAGTAAATAAAAACAATGTTTTGCTTGATAATATATTTAAAAAGGCCACATACACATTCAATTTTGGCAGGCTTCTAACACAGTAACAGAAGGTGCAAGTGCCCCATGATTCAAAGTTTAATTTAGCAAATATTCGAAGGCAGAAAATACTGCGGCCCACACGCTACCGGAGATGTTTATAGTTGGCCAGCGAGTACATAAAGTTTGCCGACTCCTGCTCTAGATGTATGGACATATGTGTTATAGTGTTGTTACGATGTCATGTTTGATATTTTTAAGTTTTGATATCTTCAAATATTTTTGATCATGAACGAATCCTACTGAGATGCTGAATATGCGAATGGCCTTAACCAGGGTCGTCTAACCCGTGGCCCGCTGGCCACATGTGGCCCGCCGAAGATTTTTGATTGGCCCGCGCTGTATTATTCGAAGCCCGATGTCTTTTACAAATCTGAGCCACTATTGTAACCTCTAATAAAAAAATTAATTATTTCTCGTCGTTCAAACGCGCGATAAGCACCAACGAGCTATCGGAATCTTTTTAAAGTCTCTTTGCGGGCGTTATTGCCTGAGAGAGAGATATTTAAATTTCATTTTTATTGTCTGCTGTTTATTTCAATCTGTTTTACTATTTTTTTTCTGTAAAGCTAAAAGAGGCAGTTTTCATGACCTCAATATTTGACAGCACTTACATAAACGAGCAAGTTTTTTCACGGATGAACCATGTCAAATCCCTGTGATATCACTAATTTTTAACATTCATATGAAAAATTCGCTTCGCATTTCTACATCGACCAACACCTAATCTTGACAACTTTGTATAAAATCAGTTCATACTTCACATTAGAATTTGTATTGATGGTAAAAACTTTTGACTTTACTGTATCTTCGTATTTTCATTGTTATTATAGTTTTGGTGACAGGCTGTTTATTCATTAACCTGTAGTCGGTGTAATGAAAACTAGAACATGACTACCATGACCATACCAAGTGGCCCGCGCAATCATTCGTAAACTAAAAGTGGCCCTTCCGCCAAAAAGGTTGGACAACCCTGTTTCATAAGCATGGAATTACATTCGTACTGCGTGTCTTGTCGCCGAGTAATTAAACTTTTCGCATTCACCGTAAGTAATGTTTTGATTCGCCGCGAAATCTTTTTGTTAAATAAGTGTCTAATTCTCTACACTGTGTTTCTGTCCACATCAATCTCGAATAAAAGTTGTTAAAGTTACTTGAGTATTATTTTACTTGAACAACAAAATGTCCAATTCTTTCAACAAAAATATTTAGCGTGTTACAGGCCATTTCCGATTTAATCTGCGCTGTTGGTCAAGTATGGATCAATACTTTGGAACAGGTATGAATATTACATGTTTCAAGATTTATGCTACCACCGAATGCAGATTGAGATTTAAATTTGAATTGTTCAGATATTGGTGAAATATTAAACTCTGAATGTTTGAAATATTAAACTTTGTTTGATTGAATTATTTATTTTGAGTACGTCGCAAGGCTACTACTTATGTGTTTATGTTCCTTTTGAAACTTTGATACTTGATTGTCGAATGGTTTTACAAACTCTCTTTAGAATGAGTGATTTATTAATTAAAAATGTAGAACTATGTACTGTTTTAGGGAATATTGCATATTAAATTATTATCAAAAATGCTTTCATCAATTTGAGGATGCATTTATTTAGAAAAAATAATAAATCAAACATTTTCATTCCTAAGCCAAATTCTGTATGTAACAATTTGCTATTCTATTGCTGAAGTCAAGTTTATTTATCCATCCAATAAATAATCATTCAAACCCAGAATATGAGAAAATGACAAATATACACTGGGAACCAAAGCTGGAGCAGCGGCACTCAAGGTTCTAATATCTGATTTGAAATATTCAGTTTTGAAATTACTATTTTCGCCGCAATTTTATAATTCAGAAGTGTTTCAAGCAAAAATGCACTCAATAAAATGAGAGCTCATCCATGTATTTTCTATTTTAATTCCTTCCTTTGTGTCCGTCTTCTCAATATTTTGGTGCCGGTCCACGAGGTCACCACTGCTACACACAATTATTTAAAACCAGATTCAACTATCTTACATACTAATATGAATGAGTGGTAAAATAATATTGCATTTCACTGTACCTAATGGATTTCATTTGATCAATACTTCACATGTAGATGGCTTGGTACATTTTTTTGTTCCTTTGTATTGTAAGATTATAACTATTGAATTCTAAGAGCTATTTGTTAGTAATTCGATTTAAACAAAGATTATATTTGGCACATCCATGATTCGCTTCAAAAAAAAATAAAAATCTGTGCGGCAGCGTTATACCTTTGTGTTCTGTTCTCATTTGTATTGTTTAAAAAGCGATCAATTTCCACAGAACCCACTCTCACATGTGAGCGCATATCATGTTACAGGGTTAATGAAAAGGTTTTTGTAATGTATCTGTTCCACGCCATGACAACCACATAAACATGTATCCTTCAAATATCTAATATAATTACATTTGCCTGATATACAAAATTTAAGAAGCTAATTCTAATTGATTAAAATATGTCTTTAAAATTTTAAGATGAAAAAAGTGGGAATTACCCACTCGCCTGTTTTAATAAATAAAGGATTATTTGTGAAGCGTTTGTCATTCTCATACTGAATTAACAAATGCAGTTTTTGGAGAGAGAGTGGTTGGAGAGAAATGAATAAAAAAAGTTGCTATAATGGTTCCAATGGTTATTTGTAATCTGTAGTGTTTTCTGATATAGCTTTAGACTTTGTTTCAAAATTGACAGGAGAGAAAATTTCAAACATAATTTGTAATTGAAATCAAATTTAATTCATTCCAGAATAATATTTTTTATAGCCCAACAACCCTGCTTTATCAGTGTTATTGTATTTTGTAGTTCAAAATACTGTTATTTGTCTGAGTATGTCTTTGTGTGAGTCAGATTTCACTTTTATTGGGTTGATTATTCATTTGGCTATCACAGACAGTCCTCGAACTTGTAATAAAATTAAAATAGGGAAAATGGGAATAAAATCATGCCCTAACCTGGTACACACACCATGGGAGTACCGATTTTTGTCCATACTACGTTTTATCAATGCAATTTTTTTTAATGACCTCGAGTTTTTGATTCTGTTGATTTCTGCCTGTATTTGGTATTTGTCTAAGTGAAGACATTTTTATCTGTCAGCCACAGGGAAAAATTTCATTTAAGAAGCCCTGGATGGTTATATTATTAAGTATGGTGTAATGTCTGATGAATCAGCGCTCCAGAAGTGTGTGTACCAATATGGAGGTAACTGATTTTGTTCGTCCACTTTACATCAGGTCGCGCGAAGGGACTGAAACCCATGGGCAGGGGATATATTCACTTGGCTAACACAGACAGTCCCCGAACTCGTAATGGAACTAAAATAAGGAAAATTGAAAAAAATCATGGCCTAGCCTTAACCAGGTTAGGGTTAGGCAATAATTTCATTCTGATTTTCCTTATTTAGTTCTATTACTAGTTCGGGGACTGTCTGTGTTAGCCAAGTGAATATACTCCCTGACTATAGGTTTCAGTCCCTTTACACAACTTAATGTGAAGTAGGCCAGTAAAATTAGTTACATTCATATTGGTACACACACTTCTGGAGCGCCCATTTAGAAATGCAAATACTGTCTAGTTATTTGGTAAAAAAACAAGTGTCTCTATTGTATAGTTTTGTTATGCTTGGTCCATTGTTTTTCATCTGAAACTATTGACTTGTTATCCTATCCCCATGCCCAAATTGGAATAGCAATTGGATTGTTTGCATACCGTAACCCAGACCGTGACACAAATTCTACTTTATATGTTTACCTCAATTGTTCGCCTAACAATAAATATCTACGCTAACTCAGAGCATACCAAAGTAAGCTGTCACGACACTAATGTGAGTCATCAGCCACTACGATGTGGGGGTGGCTGTGATATTGCCCACTTTGAGAATCACTGGTCTCAACAATATGTGTATACGCATGCAACAATGTGACACATGAAACTTATTTATTATTATGTCATAATATCCCAAAATTTTAGACAATTGTTATGCTGTCATTGTATAACAACATGTTTGTTTACCTCCCAATTTTTTTTTAAGTTAGGTATAAGGGGCATCATTTTCAAAAACTTGCCCCTGGCAGCAAAATTGTGGGGTCAAGCTTTTCCAAGCGATGTAATATAGCGCTCACTCCCACATCTCGCTATGAACGAAGCCAGGTGCAAACTGCTACTGATATCTAACAATAACCTAAAGAAGATTGACTTTTTTGGCAAAGTTATCCAAGCTATGCTAGCTTGCACTGAAACACGTCCTTAAAGAAAACATATGACGTAATTTCTTTCTGGGGGGAAGTGGTATGGCCCAATTATAAATAATTTAGGGTAATAACAGGGTATTATTCTGAAGTATATTTAATTTGGAATCTGTACTGAGCATTCCAGTAATAAGTTTCTACATCAATATATTTTATCAAACTCTACTGGAAACAATGCTTTTATCAAATTGGTGATTAATACGCCTTACTTTTGAGGTGGGACACCATACTTTAATTCCACTCTTGAATACAAATTGTATTTGAATACCCAGAAAGAGCTATTATTGGTGTATAGTGCAATATTCCATTCTCAGAAACTTTTTTTTTATATAGATATCGTACTCAACAACAAACCTTGTCAAAGGTTTGATTAAATGCCTTGAATAAGCATGTTCTATAATATCACCAAGATGTTATGTTCTCCTGTAGCTTGACTCATCGAGTTAAACTAGAGTTATTATCTTTTCAAGCTAGACAAATTAAACGTGACGCAATACATAACGATATTATATAATGTTGTTAATCATTCTCAGAGTTTTAACAACCCTTATATAACACTCTACTAATGACTACTAGGTATATTTGCTTTGGAACCAGTAATGAGTATTCCATTAATGGGTGTCTGTCGTATAAAATAAAGTTTTCTGAAAACAAGCTATAAATGGCTGTGATTTTATTGTATAACATAAACTGAAACTGTATCTTATACATGGGTTCTGGCAGAAACTATAAATATTACGATTAATATTTGAGTGAGTCAGGGATGTTCAAAGGCAATCGAAAATCAGGACCTGCGAATATCCTTTTAGAGTTTCTCATAGTTATTTAGTGAATTCGCGAACAGATCTGAGCGCCGCGTCCAAAAATATTGAAAATATTTCACAATTATAGTATCTTACATTTTATCATATTGGAAGACAGTCAGTCTAAGTGGGTACAACTGTATTTGGTTGCAAATGTACATGGGTGAAAATGCGAATGGGCGCAACTATACGTGGGTGAAACTGTATGTGGGTGCAAATGTACATGGGTAAAAACTGTATGTGCGTGTAAATGTACGTGGGTGCAAATCTAAGTGAGTGCAACTGTACGTGAGAGCAAATGTAAGTGGGTGCAAATCTAAGTGGGTGCAACTGTACGTGGGTGCAAATGTACGTGGATGCAATTGTAAGTGGGTGAAACTGTATGTGGTTGCAAATGTACATGGGTGCAAATGTTTGTGGGTGCAAATGTATGGGAATGCAAATGTACATGGTTGCAAATGTTTGTGGGTGCAAAACTAAGTGGGTGAAACTGTATGTGGTTGCAAATGTACATGAGGGAAAATGTGAGTGAGCGCAAATGTACGTGGATGCTGTGCAACTATACATGGGTGCAAATGTTCGTGGGTGCAAATGTACTTGATTGTAAGTGGGTGCAAATGAACATGGGTGAAAATGTGAATGGACGCAAATGTACGTGAATGCAATTGTAGGTGGCTGCCAATGTACGTGTGTGCAAATGTAGATGATTGCAAATGGGTATTCCGAAGTATGTGAACCAAGATGGCGGACACAGGAACGTAGTATGTGTACCAGGTTAAGGTAGGCCCTATTTTTATTTCAATTTTCTTTATTTTAGTTTTATTACGAGTTCGGGGACTAGCCAAGTGACTCCCGTAGTATTTGTACCTGTATTATGGCCTAACTATAGCCTGGTACACATACTATGTTCCGGTGTCCTCCATCTTGGTTCACATACTTTGGGAGTACCTGCAAATATCAATCGGTCAAATATGAGAGGGTACTATTATACTTGTACTATTATATATATGTTAACTATTATTATGTGATGGATATACCGACACACAGGCGAGTTACCTACATTAACTTACCCTAAAATGCCTAGATATTTCGTAATATACAGAATTATTATTTTGTGAGTGTAGATTGTATAGATATGAGTGACCGACTAGAAGATGTGATCAGAGGATGTGTGAGACAATTTGCCTCAACTTCAGATTTCAAAACCTTTGCACAATCTGGGAACGGACTCTCACTTAGTGAGCAAGATGTCACTACGATCATTGAAAACCACAGATTCTCTGCTGAAGAACAGAGGAAGAAATTGTTCTGGCTTTGGGTTGAAAGAAACAAAGCGAATGCAACTGCACAAGAGATAAGGAATCTTGTAACACAATATTATGGAGTAGAACAATATACTGCTGCCCCCTCTGTTGGCAGACTCGAAGATATTTCACAAGATGTTGCTGCCACGGATTCGTGTACGTTTTTAACCCCATTTTAGGCTATTCTCACGTTCCTTGTTGACCTGTTTTAAAGTGTCGCCATGTTTTGTGCAAAGAAACAAAAACTGTGTCATTGAGGATGCAATAGCTAACATGTTTAATATGAAGTCGGATCCGATTTTATGTTAGGAAATGTACTCATAGAAGAGCATGAATAATGTCCTATTTTCCTAGAAAAATCAAAATTATGGGCTATGGCAAGAGAATTCCTTTTGAATACCTCCCTCACTTGTCCAAAGCCAATATATTCATTCGATATCAATATTGCAGCTTATATTTCACATTTAAGTAAATTGAAAATTATACCTGCTAACTCACTACTTTATTTTTAGATTTGCCACAAATTGAAAATGTTTTATCCCAAAGAAGTGGATCCGACATTCTCTTGACTTGGGATGAGGTATCAGACAGCAACATTCTGTACAATGTAGAAATTTTCTCTGATGATGTGAAACTAGAAGAGACTCACACTGCAGAGGTTTCTCAGTATAGAATGAAGTCACCTATACTTGGTAAAGAATATCGTTTCCAAGTCTGGGCCAAGGATGCTTGGGGAAACTCTGGCATCAAAACACAGTCAAAGAATGTTATAAAAGGTAAGTTATGACCATTGATCATTAGGTAAAGTAGCAACCCATTTTCATCACTATAAAAACATGAAGTATTTTCATTCTGAAAACTTATGGATGTAGTTTGCGTCAAACAATGGTGTTTCTATAACTTCTTAATTGGTCGTCTGTGCGCCTTGGTCGCAGTGGTGAGAAAACTTGAGTAACTCACTCATTGGAACCAGACTAACAGCCATATAAACTTTACTTGTTGTCTATAAAAACTTTACTATTGTCTACTCCAAGTTCATGCTCCAAAAAAAAATAACTGGCTAACTAATACCATACCCAAAATGGAATGGTAACCGGGCGAAACCTTTTTTTCATTACAATTCAAAATAGGCTGTGAACATGTTGGCATTAACGTTGTAAATACAATATTTACAGTATTTCAAAATCTTCTTCTATTTTTTATTTTTACAATATTTACCGTGTATTGATGGTAGATAAATAGATGATTACCTGAAGTAGAATAAAACGAAGCTAACGAATATTCGAATATTTCACATTTTTTTTAAACTTTCTGGGCTCGAATATTGGCAATTTTGCAAAAACGGAAAATTTTTGTAAGATAACCGAATCTCTCGAGCTTTTCCGGTCGCGGGGGCTAAAATATGAATTTACCAATAAAAACCTTGGTGATTACCTGTACCTCAAATATTTTGGGGTTAGAATATTGACAATTTCGTAAAAATTAAAAATTTAGGTAAGATAGTAGATTTCTTTTTACCTTTTCCGGTCTCGGGGGCAAAAATATGAATCTATCAATGAATAGAGCACTAATATAAAAACTTACCGCAAGTGATTTTTTGGAACTTTTTTGGGTTCGAATACTGACATTTTTGAATAAATTGAAAATTTTGGTAAGATAGTCGATTTTTTTTACCTTTTCTGGTTCCGGGGGCAAAAATATAAATTTACCAATGAAAAGAGAACTAATATGAGAACTTACTGCAACAAAAAAAATTTGGTGATTACCTGCGATTTTTTCAACTTCATTTGGTTCGAATATTGACAATTTTGTAAAAATTTTGGTAAGATAGTCGATTTTTTTAACTTTTCATGTCCCGGGGGCAAAAATATGAATATACCATTTGATGCTAATTATACGACATAATTCATCCAAAATCAATAGGGTTCTGGTCCGAGATATACACATGCAAAATTTGGAGCAAATTCAACCTCACATGAGATATCACGTGTATCTAACAGACAGACAGACAGAAAATACCTATCAACATACTCACCGATCGAGATCGATAAGTAATAATATAATAACTTATTTCCAATGACGAAAGAAGGCTGAAGCACATTGTTGGTATAAATATAAATTATATAACCTATGTTTAGGCTCGGTGAACTTAATGTTTGAAAGTATGTGTTTATGTTTATTAATGTTTAATATGTTACGCACATATTGTGGTAGATTTGCACCTCTTATTGAATATGTGCAGAAGCACTTGGGTTGTTGTTTCCCGTTCATTCCCGATGTTGAATGCTGGATGTTAAATGTTGTATTGTATCTACTATTCTTTGTAGCTTCTTACATTTTAGTGGTTGCGTGTGGGTGTGACTTCGGGGCTTTCCATGACCTTCTGAGATTTCGTGACTGCATTCAACCTGACTCGAAGCGACTTCTAATAAAACTTGTGCGGATAAAAATTGGAATGTGGAAGAGAATTATGTTTGATTTAATTCTCAATTCGATTCTATATTTCTGTCGCTGTTAAATAAATACATCCAAAAAATAACCTTTGACACTAGTCCTTATTTTTGTCTTTAGAAAGATGGTGTAACCCCGTGATATAACATATAAAAGCTCTTCTATGAATAAAGATAGAACTGCGTAATCAAAATAATTCGATTTTTTTAAAAAAAATCTAATTTTTGCATAATCGAACATTTTGCACCTCAAAAAGTTCGACACAATTTTCCTTGTTGAAATATGTTCTTATATTAGACCTATATTCAATGTTGTATTCAAATCTTCGCCCCCGTGATCGGAAAGATTCAAAATATTTCGATTTTTTATACTCGATCATTTTCAAACCTTAAAAAGTTCGAAAATTCGTCAGATGCTACAATTTTGTTGTTGCAATAAGTTCTTATATTAGTCCTCCATTTATTGGTAAATTTATATTTTTTCCCCCGGGACCAGATAAGTTGAAAAAAATCGATTATCTAGATTTTCAATTTTTTCAAAATTGTTAAAATTCGAACCCAAAAAAGTGCGAAAAATCGCAGGTAAGCACCAAATTTTTTTTTGTTGTGATAAGTTTTTATATTAGTCCTCGATTTATTGGTAATTTCATATTTTTTCCCCCGGGACCAGAAAATCATGAAAAATTGCATTATCTTACTAAAATTTCTAATTTATCAATATTCGAACCCAAACAAAAATGCTCAAAAAATCGCAGGTAATCACAAAAATTTTTAAGATCTTTTCAGTCATAACCATACATGAAATGGCTTATTACATTCTACCGGATAGAGATACAACTCGATGCTATTTATAGAACTAGCGTTCTCTCCTACGAAAACTTCAAAAACCTGACTTTAAATGTTATAATCGATAATATCTTATCAGTCATGATCATACATGAAATGGCTTATTACATTCTACGGCAGTGGTTCCCAAACTTTTTTTTTGCGACCCCAATTTTCATAAAATCAGAGCCCACAGATACTCGCGACCCCACAACTAGAAACGTTGAGCAACTTCAAAAAACAGTACTGTATATCAGTTTAATTACCTCAATGGGAACACAATGTACTTGTATATGGGACTGCTAATGGACGTTGACGATGAACATTAGCGCAAAAATATACAACGAGAGCGCAGTGCGCTCGAAAACGGTGAAACTTCGAAAGATTTCAAAATACATGGCATCGTATAAAAACCATGATGTAAAAATCTCTTAGATCAGAATTATAACGGTTCTTTGGCGAAACATAGACGGACTTGATAAAATGTACTAGGCTGCAAAGAAGCGTACGATATCTCGAAATTAGTAAGACTGCTTCTAAATATACATAAATTATAAAGCTTATTTAGTATATTCCAACAGTGTCTTTATTATTTTTAGTAAAAGGTTAACAAATTACAGATTGCTCCATTATTAATTCTAAGTAAAACAGGGCATGAAAGTAGAATAGGAATAACGTGTACAGAATCACATCTTGCAGGTGCCTTTCATTATGCTGAGAACTTGTTGTGGTTTTTTGTTTGACAACTTGGAACGCTTCGAAAGTATGTATGAAACATCTAAATACGTAATATGAGGCGATATAGACAAATCACGCAGCCGACTGGTAGATTTTGCAAATTAAAAAGCGCTTTCGCAACTGATCAAAAGCTAAAGTGTAAATACTCTATCAAGACACCGCCTGGTAATCAATACCAAACTTGTCATCTTCCATAACCAAGCGCCTACACTGATACAAAATAACAAACAACATAATTTCTCGCAGTCTGGCAAAAAATCCAATTCGCATACTTTTGAGATATCCTGTATAGTTCGATTCAGTTATGTCAATTATTATAATTCGAATACGGAAAAGGCGAAACGTTAATTTGCGCAATCTGTGATCGAAATAAAACTTGGCCAATGTTTGCATAAGAAAAGTATTATGTGATATCGTAAAATGTGGAAAAACAGAATTGCATCTTGCGTCTTTATTTGAAGTATATCTGACTAATTTGTTACAATTTCGGTAGTGCTCTCAACATTTAAACAATCAACAGACGCATTTCAACAGTCAGAAAACACGATGCGGTCAAATGATGACATCTAGTCTTTCGATTACGTAATGAAAAAACAAGGAAGAAAAGGGCAATGCGCGAAACGTTTACCGCCGTATATATTATAACATTCAAGTATATATATATAATCGATAGCATTCGACATCTTCTGTATTCAAGAAAATTGCGCAAGAAGTCGTAAATCATCACAAGTGTAAACATCGTTTTACTCTCACTCTGCTTCTTGAGTTCTCCCTGCCAGACGAACACAAACAAATCATGCTTAAACCTGTGTAGTAATCCCATAATCTGAGGAGATGAATGCCAGCAGGGTTGTGAACATTGACTCATTTGGCCTTTTTGACATGAAATTTTGGCTCGGCGGTGTGGCTAAGCTTTAGGAATGCGAACGCCACAATGTCTATAATTAGGGTTACCATATTTTTCTGACTTCAAAGCGGGACACCTCCAAAGACACGACCCCTTAGCTGTAATCCTGTAACTTTACAGTTTCCGATTTTACCACATAGGCCTACATTTAAAGCCATCCTGGCTGTCTTCATTGACCATATTGTCATCGAGAGTTCATGTGCATATTCTCTATCTAAATATCGGGTTCAGTTCGAAAAATAGAAAGGAATAGACGATAACAATACGAGCGTTTAAAATTTAGATGTTTTATATACAGCAAAAGATGTTGTTCAATGTTACATTCATGTGAACGTCTGAATGGGACCAATTAGAATTGATTTTACATGTAATACGTTCGCTAACAATGTTAGCGGGAAACAACGAAACAAACAAAATAAACATTCACCTTCAGTAAGTAGGCTAGCGTTGTGCTACATAGCAATGAGAACATGTTCATGTAATATGCTGGATGGCTGAACGCCAAAGCGGGATGTTTGGCTGACTTGTCGGGAAGGCGGGACAAGACGCAAAAAAGCGGGACTATCTTGCCTAAAACGGGACGTATGGTAAGCCTATGTCTATAAGCCTAATCTATGATGTGAATTACATGTGCAATAAACAGCCATACAAGACTTATCAACAGCTTCATGTGATAGAAAAATGAGACATACACTCAGGATAAAAACCCGACAATAAATTGGATGGTACGCTGGTCACAACTGTAACACGCATTACACATCGTTTATTGCGTACCAGCGGGATTTAACATGATCAAAAAGGCTATAAAAAATATTGAGCAATTTGGCGCCGTTTGGACAATAAACGGTCGAGTTATTGCTGAAAAAGTTGGGCAATTTCACAGTACTTGCCAATCAGCACAAATGTAATGTAACATAAATGTAAAATAAGAAGCCTTACAAGGAAATGTCCACCATGCAACCACGAAAATGTGTCGCAACAATATGAGGCGCAGGGTTGCACAGAAGATAAACAATCAGAGTTTCAATTTTATTTACCGTCGTCATTACAATACGTGGCAAAGCGCTAAAATTCGATTGAATATTTCTTTTGACAACTAAACACCGTGATGAGGGGGAAAAGTGGCTATTAATCAAAAATCGGCCAAAAAAGTATTCGAATACTTTGATATCCTTGACTGTGATAGGTGCATATGGGCGTGTTACGATTCGTAGAGTCGGCTTATATGCGGACTTTTATAAAATCGTCATTTTAGGGCCGTTTTAGGGGGGAGCTTATATGCGCGACCGGCGTATCTGCAAGAATATACGGTATATTACCAAAATTTTCAAGTTTTTCCGAATTGTCAATATTCGAACACAAAAAAATTCGAAATATGTCAGATAATCACCAAAAATTTTTTGTTGCTGTAAGTTTTCATATTAGTCCTCGATTCATTGGTAAATTCATATTTTTGCCCCCGGGACAGGAAAAGTTAAAAAAATCGAATATCTTACCAAAATTTTTACAAAATTCCGAAAAATTACAGGTAACCCAAAAAATTACAGGTAATCACCAAATTTTTTTTGTTGTTTTAAGTTCTCATATTAGTCTTCTATTCTTTTGTAAATCCATATTTTTGTTCCTGGGACCAGAAAAGTTTAAAAAAAAATTGACTATCTTACTAAAATTTTCAATTTTTACAAAATTGTCAATATTCGAACCTCATAATATTTGAATGTTAGACTTCAAATATTTTCTCTTACTACTTTTTCTATTATAAGTTGCAGTGTTATTTCCAAATCCTCATCTAGATCAGGGGTTCCCAAGCTTTTTCACGACGACCCCAAAGACAACTTTCAAGTGTCCAGTGAGACCCTAGGTCAATATACTGTACATATTTTTCATGAAACTTTATAGCTTCTTTCACTGGACTTTTGAGTTTGGTCATGTGGTGGTATTAAGTAAAATAAGCTAAAACCAAACAGTGATGTCACAATAAGCACTTACATTTTCTATAGCATAAGCATAGAGCGACGGCTATGGGCCAGTTTTTCAGTAAGCCATGGTACAAACCGCTAAATATAACATTATTTGTCAGATCTTAGATGTTTTGTACATTCTCCCTCCACCATACCTCAGCGACCCCACTGACCCCGCGACCCTACCTAATTATTACTCCAATCCAATTTGGGGTCGCGACCCCTGGTTTGGGGACCCCTTATCTAAATATAAATTCTTCCATAGCGTGATGCCCCAAAGTATTAGTTTACGTTGTAAGTACATTTTGTTTGACGTAGACACATTTAAATATGAAATTCAGGAATATAAGTTTGATATTTGGCTGGCGTGACGGTTGTTTTTATTCTACTATTTGTGGTGGTTCAAGGTTTGGTTACTGAGGTTTGAGTGTACTATGTTAAACTGAAACTACTACTTTACTGGCTCCTGAACACTACCCTTTCCCTTAATTGCAATTCATGAAAATATATCGTGCTCTGTTGAATCATTTTTATATTTCTAAATGTGGATAAATTGTTCAATAACTGCTTTACCAGATTGCAGTGAAAAAATAAATAATAAAAAAAATTCTTACTCAATATATGTTAACAATATTTTGTCGCATTTTCAGTTGCTCCACTTTGATTTATGTCCAAGTATCCATGTCCTGCTCAAGCTACTACTTGCGTTTTATTTCAGTAATTAGCGATCTTCTCATTTTGTAGCCAATGACCCACTTTCCCTAATGGGTTTTATGCATCTGAAACAAATTTCTGGTTAACTATTCATACCCGACATGGACCGGTAATTGTACAAGGGCCATGGTTCGCCATATGATTGAAACGTCATGTTTACTTCCTTTTCCCCCAGGATAAATATGGAAATCCTAATGACATTGGAAGGGTTCTTTAGATAACTTTGAAACCACATGTTATAATTTATTTTTTGTCCCATTATTTTTTCAGTGGAAAACATTGAAGTTGCCGGTGGCTCCATGAGACTGAACGAATGCAAAGTCACGTTTCCTATTGGAACTTTCAACAAACAAACAAAGGTCTGGATGTCGGTTGGAATTGACAATTCCCTATGCCCAGAAGAATACATTGGTATCACACCAGTTTTGGATATCAGTGCAGATTCTAAATTTCTCCAAGATGCGATCGTGCAAATCAAGTCATGGTGTGTCGGTTTAGAGAAAGACAAAATTGACATATTACGGTTCTCAAGTAAAACTGATTGGGGCATTATTAAACCCCTGCGAATCACTAAGGATAACAGCATAGAATTTCGATGCAGGGAGTTTAGTCTGTATACTGTCGCTATCAAGTGGTTGCAATGGCTACTTGGTAAGCAGGAGGTTATTGTGGACAACTGTCTTTATATTTCGAACAAAAACAAGTTTCATTTCACATTTTTTGAGAAAAGTGAGACTGCTGAAACCAGTATCAGATCTCATTACAGAGAACTAGGGGCACAGCTTTCTCCAATTTGGTTCAACCCATTCACTTTAAAAACTGGTGACAGACTTCGTCTTGAGTTACAGATTGAGGGGGGTCAAGAAGATTTACAATTCAATATGCCTCATGGACAATTCATTTGCGACAATATTTTTCGAGCAGCCCAGAGACATGAATTAAGACTTCAACTTCTACCTGATTTGCCAGAATATCCTGAAAGACTCATCATTTGCCGAATTTTGATAAATGGCATATTGCAAGAAATGCAAAACTTTAATTTTCCATTAGCATCACCAGGTAAGTGATACTGGGTACAGGGTTGTATAATATGCAGTGTTCCAATATTCGTGATTCATAATGTCCTAGTTATGACTCTGCTTCTTAAGCTTGCTCAAATATTTGTTATCATGTTGTTAAGTTGTTAGTCCCTTGATGACTCAACTTGATTGATGAAGATTTAACCAAGGTTTTGTAGTGTGGATTAGTTTGTTCAGTTTCTATACTTGAAAACATGTTTTACCCAACCAACATTAGTTTTCAAATGTCAAATTTGAAATATCATTTAACATGAATCTAATGTGTATCTCATAATGTTTAGATATGTCAGGACTGCAAACTCTCAATTTCTATGGAGATGTTCATGTTCGAGGGGACATGAATATAAATGAACAAGGAAACATTCATCAACAACAATTACAAGATGTGAGTAAATTTGCCTTACGTAATTCACACAGTGGTACAAATACTCCTGGAGCGCCCAAATATGAAGATAAACGATATTTGAATAAGATCAGCTGACAAAACTTCAATTTAAAACAAATACAGTTCTATTCCTCGTACAAAATGATAATATCCCATGAAAATAATCTAACATAAATAAATTTATTAAATATAACTATTTTAAATTGCAGTCTTGATCATAAATGATAGATAATACACAACTCAACATCATATTATAAATATTCTTCCACAAGACATTCATTTAATTTGACTAACAAAATATCATGCTGACAGTGCATGTGGACGCCAAATTTGGAATGTCTTTTAGCGCCCACACCAGGGTTTAATTCTTGGATGGTCGATCTATTTTAGTAAACTGATTTTGTAACTCTAATGCAAGAAGACGCGCACGGTACAAGTTGATGTCGTTTTATTGTCAGTAAAGTACAGGTGTACGAGGATACGTACAAAATTATGACAGAGATACGTCGGTACGACGGTAGGCACGTCAGTACGGTTTTCTAAAGAAACAAACAAACAATATTTACACACTCAATGTGCCGGCAAGAAACATGTCAACAGTTGAAATCAATACCGTAACTTAGCAAAGTTAGGCAAATTAGAAATGAAATAAACACACGCTGGTCTAACCCAATGAAATAACAGTTACGACTGATTACAAAAACAGGCATTCAAATAACATTTTACACTGAAATACGTACTTCACAGTGTAGCTTCCAGCTTACAAAACAATCGGCAGTTGATTGAAAACCGTTTGGTAAAATTAAGTTACTGTCATTACATCTAAATATATAAAAATGACAATTGAAACCTCGAACCACAAATCTGCAGTCCCAGTATCCTGAACAGGTCGAATCAAGGTCCTTGTAGCGGCACGCGCATGTGGCTATTATGAAGTAACAATCAGTAAAATCCATTAACGTTTGTACCACCAGCGGTTCTAATGGTAAACAACAAAAATAATAATAAAGCGGAAGAGGCAGTATCAGCGCAATTGGCTGTTTAAGGCATAAATCAAACAGAGAAAAGCAAAGCATCAAAGACAGGCAGATGAAAACAGGGGCTGACGGACAACTCAACTACACGGACAACTCACCAGAGACAACTCGACTACCTAGAGGCCTGGTGAGTTGTCCGTCTTTGGGCATTTTCTACGGTGGTGTTTTAGGTCTATAGAAATGCGTTTTTGATATTTTTAGTGCTCAAATGTTGAGAAAAATACATAAATATGCTCTAGAATTTTTATTTGTATAAGTGCTTTACTTTGATCATGTTGTATGAATACAAATACAGTCTACAGACGAAATTGGAGTACCGTAATTCTGGACTGGTGAGTTGACTGCCTCTCGTTGCTCGGTAGTCGAGTTGTCTTCACCTCGAGCATCGATGACGTCACGTCGCAAAGCGATTGCTCGACTGGTGAGTTGACGGCCTGTCGGGCGACTGCCGTAGGCGAGTTTAGACTACTGCAACCATAGACTACTGAGCTCACATTCATAAATATTTAAGTGTTACTGTGAAGTATGAAGGTTTTAATATATTTAAATGTGCTCATTCAAAACATTTAGAACCAAAAAAGTTCAAAAAATCAAACGAACACAGTCCTATAAGTCAACAGTCTAACTTCGCTAACGTTACTCCAATTTCGTCTGTAGACTGTATTTGTATTCATACAACATGATCAAAATAAGCCACTTATACAAATAAAAATGCTTTCTAGAGCATATTTATGTATTTTTCCCAACATTTGAGCACTAAAAATATCAAAGACGCATTTCTATAGACCTAAAACACCACCGTAGAAAATGCCAAAAGACGGACAACTCACCAGGCCTCTAGGTAGTCGAGTTGTCTCTGGTGAGTTGTCCGTGTAGTCGAGTTGTCCGCCTCCCAAAACAGGGACCGGACCGTAAACCAGAATTGCTTTTCCAAATCGCTTGTTTGCAGTTGTTTTTTCCCGCTCATTTTGCTGGGTAGCTTACATCTGATTAAACCTTATAATTTGTTTCTGGCTGCAATTTCATAAACTTCATCGCGACCAAAGAGTCTCTCATATTAACCTTTCGGCGCTCCAGAAGTATTCGTACCGAGGCATTTTTCCTTAGGATACTTTGCTTTACTTATCCCTACATTGGTGCGAATACTTCAGGAGGGCCGTATTGGTACCAATGTGGGGATTAAGTAAGGAAAGTAAAGCAAAGTATCCGAAGAGAAAGTGACCTGGTACAAATACTACGGGAGCACCCATTATTAAATATATCAACCCAGATGCATAGTTAACACACAAATCATGTAAAAGAAATATATACGAAAAATAGGCCAATCCCATAAAAATAAAATAAGCATAGTCGCCCAATGAGATGGCCCCCGAAAATCCGGTTAAATAATTAGGTCCAGGAAAGTGACTTAATAGCCGGGAAATAATAATTAATAGCCAGTGCTCTTTGAGAAAAACCTAGAGGCGCCGCGATTGTTTCACTTACTTATCAAAATCCTGACTTGGCTAACTTTGTTACTGTCCAAAGAAGCAATAACGGCATTTATTAACTTTGACAACGGTAGCAATAAGGCGTCAATTTAAATTTATATATGGCATCATCTACATTTCCAATGCGTAACGCCATATTTCACTCACCGCCTTGTTGCCACATTTCGATATTATTTTATAAATATGTTTATCAAGTGTATTTTTCAAATACAAAGCAGCAATTACACCAAAGTCATTAAATAAAGTCATTTTAATTCGCTCATGAACATCAATCGGTAGGTAAAAAAGTTTTTCTATATTTATTTTTATAAATTTATTGAGGGCTATGTGAATAATACTCAACCTCTTCACAGGCTCCATAACCCCGAAAGTTTGACAAGTCCTGCTGTCATTGATTGATATTCACCTTCAATACAGCAGACAATAAAGATAGGCTATGTCAGATAGTTCATACGTAATATTTATTTTAAGCAGCAAAATGAACAAGGAGAAGCTGGTGCAGTAGGTGGAAACAAAGCAAGAAATCTAAGTGATGACGGTCGGTGAATTTTCACAATTTTTATTTCCAAGTATTTTCTCTTAGAGAGAATCATACTATAAGTCTTTGAGACTTCTGGAATAAGTTATTTTAGATGAAACAATGACATATTTTGTTTACATTATTGCACGTAAGAAGATTGCTGGGTTATTTATTGATGCAACAAGTGTCATATGTACTGGTGCGGACTGTACTGAACCATGGATTTCTCTCGGCGCGGCGGTGTGTCTCATCGTGCCAAGCGTTAGGAATGCGCTCGCCACCGCATTTCTGATTACCCAGCGTGTGTTCGCAGGTTCATTTCCCATGCGGGGTAGGTATGTATGAGATGATTGCTGGACCCCTCGCCATCGTAGGGTGGTTCACTTAACCGCTGGTCGGTTACGGCTTCCTCCACCATCAAGTCCATGCTTCCGAAAAACAAATAAATAAAAATCATATCACATACCCGACATGGACTGGTAACCGGACAAGAGGCTGTGGTTTGCCATATGGTTAAGCCGTCTTATAGACTTTCCTCTCCCACAGGATAAATGTGTAAATTCTGTAAATCCTCTGGGACAAGTTGAACAAATAATTCGAATATGCCTTGAGGGCACTTATACTTGTTCCTGAAGTCCATGCTCAAACAATATATTACCCTCGCACAATTATTAAAAGTTGGTTGCTTTTTACATTTACAGAATTCTCAATTAAAGATGGAAACTCTGAAATTATCTATAATGGAAATATCCCTCTGGGATTTAGAGTATACGAGGGAAGAATTGTAACGCATGATATTCTTGGGAAAACGTTCATACAGGACAAATTAGCTGTCAAACTTCGAACTATTGATACAAGCTTGTCGCCAAAAGAAATAGATAAACAGTATTGGAATGAAATAAAAAATTCAATAAATTTGCCGCCACATAACAATGTGGGTAATTACGTAAGACATCACACATGCTATCTTCCCAACGAACCTACTGTTGTTATTGTCACAGATCTATGCAATCATAAAAAGTTAGAAACGCATCTGCCTGGATTCTCAGTAGAAGATAAAAAAATATTGCTTCTACAACTTTGTTATGGTCTGAAACATATCCATGAGACTAAGCCTAAGCCGATTGCCCACCGAGATCTTAAACCAAGTAATGTGTTGCTATCATTAGATGGAAATCATATTAAAATTATTGATTTTGGAATCAGCAAGGAGTTTGCATTAGATGGAAAGAAAACCATTACCAGATCAACTGGATTTAGTGGAAGCTACGGTTGGGTTGCATCAGAAATGTGTTCAGACAACCGATCCAAAGAATTCGACGCATGGGTCAAGGCTGATATATATTCATTAGGCCTTCTTATTTATTTTATTTTTACTGATGGAAAACACCCCTATCAAGGAAGTCCTGCTTCTAGGCATGCGAAAATAGAGAACAAGGAACAACCAGATTTCTCAGTCATTGAAAATGAAAAAGAATTTCATGACAGATATTTACTGATCGACCTCCTGAAGGCCATGCTCAGTCATGAACCAGACGCTCGTCCTGGAATTACAAAAATACTTCAGCATTGCTTTACATGGAATGCAGTAAAGAAGATGAGTTTCATCCATGTTTGCCATCGATATTTTGAACAACCTTGTGATGAAGACAGGAAAAAGTCAAAGAGAACAGCAAAAAGACAACTAAAACACAGTGGAACGGTGGAACAGAGAATGGCATATGTTGATAAAAGAAAGCACTGATTCTTATAGCAGCGATGACAGTCAAGATCCTGTTCAGTTCGACAGAAGTGAAAAGGCACCTAAGGACAATGACGAACCTGTGCGAACAAAAGAAGAAGAAAAAGCATTGCAGAGAATTCATGGAATCATTGGTGGAGACTGGGTTGAATCGATAAAGGAAAAGCTGGAAGATCCCAACAGTGGAAATAATGAAAGACCATATGAGAACAGTTTTACTGATCTGGTCCGTTACATACGAAACACTCATGAATATTATTATAAGAAACCTGAAGAAGTGAAATCCAAACTTGGCTCAAAAAATGAAGGCATGTGGAAGTTATTCACTTCAAATTTCCCAGAGTTTTTCATTCACCTATTCCATCTCATTAAAAAGGAATTTAAAGGAGATGATGAAAAAAAGTATTTGCAAAAAAAAGCAAAGAATTGTGAATTGCCACAGAAATAAAGCAACAAAAAATTCCGAAACTGTAACTTATCGAATATCCTTGTCAGGTGATTGTCACGTTATAGCTATTGTTGTTGACTATTTCATTTTCAATTAACAACTGGTTCAGCTATGCATTTCTTTTACTTACATTTTATATCTTTTTTATATATGTCAAGTGTAAATTTTATAAGTAATAAAAATGAAAACACTGCGCTTCTTGATGATGTAAATTGTTGCAATCCATATATTGCATAGTCTCATATTCTCATATCATTCCAATTTTTGCATCTCCACTCTGTTATATGATTTTCACCTTTATCCCATAATATAAGAATGTCAATATGATAACCTAACACAGAGAATCCAAGCTAGCCCTCTGTTTCATCTTTTAAACTGGGCAAGAATGTTGTCGAATATCAGTAGTCGAGCAATCCTCTTACACAAACCTCAGGTTATTCAGTACCATCTTGAACGATTCTGACTGATTATGCCGGTAGTTCACTAAATAGCTGTGCCACTCTTACTGCATGGTACGGAATCCGTAATTTGATAAATTGTTGCATTGTTGTGCCAATTCCACTACTTATGCATGGTGCCTATAATTCAAATAATATTTGTGCTTGTGCCATTTTTACTGCTTATGCCATCTAATGGCATTTCAATAAATAGTTGTGCCATTTTCACTGCTTTTGTCCAATATGGATAATTTAATTAGGAACCATGCCATTGCACTGCTTTTGCATGCTACCAGTAGCATTTGACAAGTTAACTGCACTTGTCTAGCCTTAGACAAAATTGTATATATTGTTTTGTATTATTATTAGCAAGACACCTGATTTACTTGAATTATATTTTTAAAAGCTCCTTTTACCAAAATGTGATGATATAAAAATATAATTGCCAATTATTGCTATTAATATATGTATTGTATATTACAGGTACCACACTTAACATTAATTTAGATAATAATAGTTATGAATCATACAATGACAACTGTTTGAGGACTCAATGTTTGAAAAAAGATTGCTCATGAAAATTGGCAAGCCAAAAAAAAAAGGCACTCGATTGGATGTAGATGGAATTTACTGAAACAACAGCAAATTCTAAACTGCTACCATTTTTAGAGACAGCGGATAACCTTACTGGTTTATTCACAGGTGAGTTAGAGATTCCCCTGTGTCCTTTTTATGCAAAATATTTGATAAAAAGTTGGATATTTTTAGAAATTTTTTTGATTTTCTCCAATGTCCTGATTTGACTGATTTTTTGGTTTTTCTGTGACTTTTTTATATGTCACTTATCAGCGTCGTTCATTGTAAACGAGGCCCTGTGCAAGAATCCACATAAGCTTTGAAGACATGAGTCATTTTAGTTCAGCATTGCCTACCTGACCTATTATATCCTGGGTGAAGTGATGAGAAAGGGACCTCAACTCTAAATGTGTGAATTTGTGATGGAAAGTAATATACAGGGTGTCCATAAAGTCCCTTTACAATTTCAATTCTGTTATCAAGTCAGTTCTCGATAGATCTTAACCAGGTTTGTTATTTTTTAATCAGTAATTGTTTGAGTCTTTTTACTTCATCTGTGAGGGCCAAAACAACATATGGTATCGATAAATTCCCTTTGGTATGTGATCTCAGTGTTATGGAACTACTTTGGTAAAAGATCGCAAACTATGGACACCCTGTATATTGAAGGTTGTCACTTTGGTATGCGGTCTCAGTGTCATAAAGCTATTTTGGCACATGACCTCAATTGCTCAACATGATCTCAATCACCAAGGGGTCTTTCCAGTTTGGCTTTGCCTACCCGACCTATTAAACCTATTGAATGATGAGAAAGGGATTTGAACTCCAAACTGTGTATATTTGTGATGGAAAGTAATATACAGGGTGTCCATAAATTCCCTTTACAATTTCAATTTTGTCACCAGTCAGTTCTCAATATATCTTAACCAGGTTTGTTCTTTTTTAATCAGTAATTGTTTGAGTATTATTACTTCATTTATCACATCTGCGGGGACCAAAACAATATATGGTATCGATAAATTCTCTTTTGCAATTTTGAAAAATTTCAAGATTTTATGGACACCCTCTACTCGCGGAAAATTATGAATAGATATGTTTATTACTGGTTTCAGTAAAACTGAATTCCGTCAACTGGCAGGTGTCAGGTTACCGTCCCGACACTGATTTTCACGATCTGTGCCTTTGATTTGTTTATTTTAATTTAGGTTAAAAAAAAGACTTAACGGAAGATGAACAAAATTGAAGGAAACAGATTGGAAAATCTGAGACGAGGAAATACCAGGGCAATGTCAATTAACGGAATTTGGCATGATGGAAACAAAAGAAAGGTATGTCGAAAATCGTAATGGAAAAATTAAAATTTACAGGCTTGTTACAGTAATACCAGTAACTCAAAATAAGCCACGTTTTGATATAGTAAATATAGCTAAATTTTCAAAATAGCACTACTTGACAAGAAATATTGGGATGTATTTTCTTTGGTACTCCCGAACTATGTGAACCAAGATGGCGTACACTGGAACGTAGTATGTGTACCAGGTTAAGGTTGGGCCTGGGCCCTCTCGTAGTATTTGTACCTGAAATTATCGCCTAACCCTAACTTGAACACATACTACATTCCAGTGTCTGCCATCTTGGTTTATAAAATTACGGCCTAACCCCTACCTGGAACGCATACTACGTTCGGTGTCTGCCACCTTGGTTCATAAAATTATGGCCCAACCCTAACTTGGAACTCATTTTACGTTCCAGTGTTCGCCATCTTGGTTCATAAAATTACGGCCTAACACTAACCTGGTACACATATTACGTTCCTGTGCCCACCATCTTGGTTCACATACTTCGGGAGTGCCTTTTCTTTAATTGGTAAAGGCAGAGCTGTTGAGTCAAGAGCATTTTTTTCTTGATATTGCAGAGTCAAAGCAGTGATCTAAATTTCACACCTGCACTGGTGACATTGAAGTTCGAATTGAGTAAAAAATTTCAAACAATCAATAAAGGGGGTTACATTCACAAATTTGTTTTTCTTGGGAGCACAGAGCTGAAGTTAAAATTCCCTTCAACTTGGGGAGTATGTAGTAAAAGTCGTTTTTTGAATAGCCAGACGTACTTGCTCTGGGTGTAAATTTTGCTTGATTCCCTAAAGCTGGTTGAAAGGCTTGACATCATTTTAGAAATTGACACAAGTTTTTTATTTTTTGATCCAAACAGCAGAAGTGAAGACAAAATACCGAACGAAAGCGAACAATTGAAAATCTCTGCCTGACAAGACGAAATCGTTGGTGCGACATTGGTGAAAGCAAGCTGGAGTAGTGACTGACTCTACCTCATTCCTGTCATTCAAAGTCTATTTGATCAACTTTAGTGCAATTTAAAATCAACTTGACCCCCAAAAACAAAAAGCTGAGAACCAGCAGCATAATCATGCTTAAGTTAGACTGGGAATATTCTGGCCAGTCATGTCCCAATGCCTTCAGTCTATTGACAGTTAACCAGACCTGTCCAGCATTGAAACAAAATTATATTTGTTCTGTGTTGGTATATAGCAGACATGGGCAAAGTACGTCTTGCGGGCCGAATCCGGCCTGGCCGCCTGATGCTGCCAAAACATAACTGAAATCCAATTTTGATGTTTCAGCTAAAATAGCTCAAGGAATTTGTTGAGATTGCGGTTAAATCTAGTTTTGGCACGAGGCTTATTGTTTTCCACCTTTGTCTCGTAACACTGTAAATATTGTTCATAAAATGTAACTTTTTACCTCACACTTACATGGCCCATCAGTCTGAGTGGGCAAAATTTTGGTCCCTGGTTCGAAAACCTTGCCCACCCCTGGTATATAGCAATGAAAATTGTTTTATCTGTATTTTACAAAAATATGGCAATATTTTTTATAATATGATTATCATGTAATGCTATTAATATTAGCTAATGATCAACCTAATTGCTATGTTCCATAAATTCCATTATCTGACCCATTCTGGCAACTGGGATATTAACAGAGAATTGATATAAAAAACGATGAGTATGCGGGCATAAGCAGTCTTAGTGCGCACACTTTCTACAATTTTTAAACAGCGTTTTCATGCGTACACTCCAAGCAAGGCTGTAAGACCGTAAATATTGTTCAAAAAATGTCACTTTTTACATGGCCCACCAGTCTAAGTGGGCAAAATTTTTAGGTCCTGGTTCCAAAGCCTTGCCCACCCCTGTTTTAGAGCCTTCAAATATAGTAGCACCTCGTATATATCAGTGGACGATGCTTGCACATGGCCTTGTTTAAAGCAAGACACCCAAATAAGCACTATAATAAGAAGAAACAGACAGTTTTGCCACTATGTATTTCGGTTTTTCCCCATTCTGGGTAAAGGGATGGGCGTGGGGTGTACAACTGGGGGTCTTAACCAGCATAGGTAAATCCAACAAATCACTAATAACAACTAGGGTTGTGCTATTCAAATTGTAAATTATTAGGTTCAGACAAAATTTTCAAATCACCACCATCTTTGTTTGTTTTTTTTGTCCGCCAAAGGCCAAGCTTTTTTTTTTGTGAACAATATTTTTTTTGTTTACAATTTTTTTTCAATTCTCGCTGAGTGTGAGGCCAATCCAGAACATGATTCTTTATATATTTTTGAAATAAATTTCCTATATAAGACTTTTTTTTTCCTTGTAAGTTATTGATGAGACATGTTTTTAATGTGCGTGAACACCTGTTGAAGGGCGCTCCAGCAGTATCTGTACCAATAAGGAGGTAACTAATTTTTTTCGCCTACTTTACATCAAGTTGTGTAAAGGGACTGAAACCTATGGACAGGGGTTATATTCACTTGGCTAACACAAACGGTCCCCGAACTCACAATAGAACTAAAATAGGAAAAATTGGAATAAAATTATGGTCTAACCTGGTACACACACTACGAGAGTAACCATTGAAGTAACTGAGAGATGGATTCTATATTTCAGTAACTTGTGTGTTTGGACAAGTAATTAAATTACAATAAAAATTTTGTATACAATTAATTATGTTGTCATATTATTTTTATTAGATTCTGAAATTATCAGGTAATCAAAAATGCCCGGTACTCCTATCGTATGTGTACGAGGTTAGGCTAGAGGTTTTTCAATTTTTATATCTCAGTTGTATTACAAGTTCGGGGACTGTCTGTGTTAGCCGAGTGAATCTACCAGCCCATAGGTTTCAGTCCCTTTTACACAACTTTATGTAAAAAAGGCGAACAAAATTAGTTACCTCCATATTGGTATACATACTTCTGAAGCACCAAATGCCCAGCACCATCGCTACTCAGTAACCCAATCTTCCAAGCTCAAGAGGCCACAATAACAGTATTTGCAACAATATATAAAGGTTTCAATTATGTAGTTGTATTGATTTAAATATATTTGGGGTGTGAATTAGGTATTCAAATATGCCAAGCCCTAACCCCGGTCAACCTTGAAGTGTTCCCCGCCCCCTTTCAATTATGTCATTGTTACTGCAATATGTACTTATGGTCAGTGGCGTATCTAAGGTGTGGCAGCCATGGCTCGTGCCATGGGCGCCGTTTGGACTGGGGCGCAAAAACGGCGGAATATTTCAATTGTACAATGTTTCAATAAAATAATTTCAAATTAGAAATAATTGAAACTCGTATTTTTACGTTAATAGTAACGTACAAGTATCTCAATCCAATACCAGTCGTTAAAAATTGTTAGTCAATGATCAAAGGGGTGCATTTTCAAACTTTGCCACGGGCGCCATTCTACCTAGATACGCCACTGCTTATGGTATCCCGTAGTATGTGTACCATGTTAGGGTTAGGCCATAATTTTATTCTGATTTTAGTTCCATTACGACTTCGAGAACTGTTTGTGTTAGCAAAGTGAATATGCCCTCATCTGACCGCAACCTGTCACTAATCTCTGTTACTCAAAACTACAAACAATATTTGCAACGATAATTTTATTCGCCACCCTGGGTAAAGCGATGGGCATCAGGCGGGGTTTACCCCCCGTTTGAAAAAAAAAGCATTTTTCTGTATCATGTATAGCAATTTTTCGTAGCTTGAAAAACTGTTTAGATCCGCAAGACTCTTGAAACCCTATGTTTTCCCGCCGGCCGCTAGCTCTTGTGGGCCGACTTAGCAATTTAAAGTTTCAGACCCCTCTCTAAGGTATGCAGTATGCAAACCATGATGGCGGACACCGGAACGTAGTATGTGTACCAGGCTAGGCCATAAATTTAGGTACAAATACTATGGCAGTCACTTGGCTAATCCCCGAACTCGTAATGTAACTAAAATGAGGAAAATTGACCCTGGTACACATACTACGTTCCGGCGTCCACCATCTGATGCGCATACTTCAGCGAGTAAGTACCATTTGAAAATTCCTTGCTACCCCCCAGGGCATCAGGTTTCGCACTTGAGTCCTTCTTACCAACACTCCTAACTGCAAGCGGTCCCTGAACCTAATAATCAGACGCCAAGCTCCAGGCTAACGAGACCGTTGCAACAATATATATAGGTTTATTCACCCAAAATATTAATAACAAAAATAATAAGTATCTCTGTAACCGACAATTGACTCAACTTCATGACAAAAATATTCTTGGGAGAAAAATGAAGTTCCATTTGTGAGTTGGAGTTAGTCTTGAGTATGGGTATTAAAAACATTCAAAGTGGGAGACTGGATAATGAAAATAGCGGGTTTATTGGATGAACTAGAGGTAGAAAATTTTAAAGTGTTGATAATTGAACTTGAGCATATATTTTCAAGCGAAAAATGAATATCCATTATGGTTTGCAGATAACTTTTCACTTACGGTACTTTCAGCCTAATTTGATCTTGTATAGTGACACTTTAATGTTGAAATGCGATATTTTTACTCCATTGACCAAAATTTTGAAATAGAGGGTGTTCCATAAAGTCTTGAAACTTCTTGAAATTGCACAGGGTATTGTTGTTTTTGCCCCCAGATGTATTTAAATGAAGTAAAAATACTCAAACAAATACGGATTAAAAATTAACAAACCCGGTTAAGATATATTAGGAATTACTTTTTGGATACCCTGTACAATGATTGATCCCCGATGTTTTTCATATTGGTTGAAAGTTTTTTAAAAAGCAGGGAAAGTCAAAGTGAATTTTTGTCACTGTTCAAATACTTGTGTCGCATGACTAGAAAATTTCAGCAATACTTATATTCTGGGCATTCATAGATTCTCCTGAGGAGAAATGCAGCCTCGCGGGCAGAAATGAAATAATTATAGAGGGAAATTGGAAGATTTGTGCAGTGAGTTTGCAATAGCCTCCTACTAATCCGAACTTCTGACCACTGCTGATAAATTGGTACCCTTTTCAAAAAAGACAAATATTAACAATTCATATGCCGAAATTCCTCTTTTTGTCAAACTTGAATCCGGAAACGCCTGTATGATGTTTTCAGTTCATTTAACTTTTTTGTCAACATTAAAATTAAGCTGTATAAAATAATTGCTTTGTTCAAGTTAAATGAAGCCTTTTGGACAGACTGTCAGGAAATACATGGAAAGTAGAAAACACTGAATTTGGAAGAAAAGAACTGGATCAAGGAATCCAGGAAACTTGTGAATATCCAGGATAAGGAGAAGAGGAAAGAGCGACGATTCTAAAGAAAAGAATAAAAATAGATTGAATTCAAGGAATTCATATTTTTTTTCCATGTTTTCAACCCCCATCCTGCAGGGCAATTTGAACACATAGTAGATGATGTGTATAAAAGGATGCCACTTTCATATGCGATATCAGTGTCGTAAAACTACTTTGTGTCGTTGCACAATTGTGCAAATACAATTTGAGAATTTCAGGTCAGAAATGGCCAAATACAAGATACGTTCATATCTGAGTCATGTACAACACATAATGACATAGCAGTCAATATATAGGGTGTCCGTGGAGTCTTAAAAATGTTTAAAACTGCGAACGGAATTTAATCGATACCATATATTGTTTTGGCCCTCACAGATGTATTAATAAATGAAGTTAAATTCAACAATTATAGATTAAAAAACAACAAACCTGGTTAAGATATATTGATAACTAGGTGCTCCCGAAGTATGTGAACCAAGATGGCGGACATCGGAACGTAACATGGGTAACACGTTTTTTTCCAATTTTCCTTATTTTAGTCCTATTATCAGTTCGAAGACACTAGCCAAGAGCCTCCCGTAGTATTTATACCTAAAATTATGGCCTAACCCTAACCTAGTACACATATTACATTCCGATGTCCGCCATCTTGGTTCGCATACTTCGGGAGCCCCGATAACTGACTTCAGAACAAAATGGAAACTGAAAAGGGATTTCACCCTGTATATATATTGAAGGGTGTCCCTTTGGTATGTGATCTCAGTGTCATAGAACTACTCTGGTACGAGATCGCAAACTATGGACACCCTGTATATTGAAAGATGTCACTTCGTTATGTGATCTCAGTGTTACAGAACTACCCTTGGTACGAGATTGCAAACACCAATTGTGATACTACTTTGACATGCTTCTAATCTCATAAAGACATTCTCACAGAATCCAGTTCCTAACTCTGTCATGTTTGGGTTCGGGTAAAACTAATATCATGAAGATCACAAACCAAAGTTTGAATTTGGAAATGTAGGGAAGTTGAGATGAACAACAGAGATTTGGTTAGTTCTTTATTTTTCATAGTTGCCAGGAAGAAACGCTTTTCTGTTCAGCAAGAATACTTTACAAACAAAACTATTGCGAAATATTCCTAGAATGAACGATTTCAGACAAACCATATGAGATAGATGTTTTGGGCAAGAGCGTAGCCAGCCCCAAATTTTTTTTTTTGGGGGGGTGGGGGAGCAAATTATTATTTGCATAATGATGTCATATGATGTTCACTCGAGCGTTTTTTTTAAAGCGGGGGGTCGTATGGCCCCGTCAGACCTCCCTGATGGTTCTGGGAAAAGTAAATGGTGTTAGAATAAGCTTATGAAGTGGGGTCATTTACCGAAACAAAATTTTTAGGGGGACCCACGACTTGTATCCACATTCTACCACACAGATATATCATTTTGACTCGGAAACCAAAGTTAAGTAATATTTGGTTGTATTATAATGGGTTTTTCAAACAGCAAATGCCGCAACATTATCATATTATAGTTAGTAATAGATTTCATAATTACAATTCCCTAAAATATAAGAAATAAACAAAAAACACAATGAGAAGAAAAATATTAAAAATGCAGGTGCCATATTGTAAAAAAAACACAATTCCGACATTTATTCGTCCATGTGGCACATTTCTCATGCCATGAGGCACCAAGTGAATGCCACAATGCATCATGTCGAAGCCACTTCAAACTCAGGCAATGAAAGTCATATCAGGCTCTGGATATCTGTAAACAATTTTGTTCGGTTCAAAGGTCATGGTTCAAAGTTCACGAATGAGGGAAACCAATGATAACTGAAAATCCTGATAACATGCAACATAAGCAGCGAAAAATAATATTTTCGTTTCAAAACAACTTAATTATATAAACAGAAAAATATTCGCAAATTGACTAAATTGCATTTTCCCAAATTAGGAGTTATTTTGTAAAGACAAGTATTGCTATTTTGTGTTTTTAGCTAAATAGGAATAATGACATTTTTATGAGAACTTCCGGTAAGTCTCCAAGCCGATAAAACTTAAAAATCAGAGTCAAAAATTTGGACTAAAATTAAAAAAGGTTCCACACAGGGCCGGGAGACAGGAGTCTGGCATTTCGTTGGAGATGGGGCTCACCATGTTACTAGCTATATTGTTGGAATGTATCAATAAAGTGATTATGACAAAACAATAAATGTAACATGCCAACAAATCAACAAAAGAACATTCAGATGAGGGGGAGAAGCTCCTAATTTGAATTTGTACCTTTTTTTGAGAAATCAATTCTTTTCTATGTGGTTTGGTCAACATAATTATAAAACTTGGAATTCAATGAAAAAACTGAGTTGGTAAAAAACTAATATCAATGGACCTTTCCCCGACCTTTGACCCCGAAAAATTCTTTTTATACTTTACCATTGCAAAATTTTCGGGGCTCATTTTAAGAGTGGTTCCGCGAGTTGGCCCCTGTAAAATGGGGTATTTGTTTCGAACCATTATTATGATTCATCGCGTACAATAAACAGTTTTTTAAAAATACCGGTAAAGAATTTTAGACTAGTCTATCACAGCTATTTCTACACCAATTCTTTATTACTGCGATTAAATTAAAGCTTCTAAAAAGACATAGTGATCGTTGAATTATCTGATTTATATTTAAATTTCCAAAACACAACTGAAAACTAACGAATAGAGTTCAAAAACGCGGAAACGAGGTGATGTTCACAATCACGCCTGAAAATCTGCCTGAGCGGATGTGAAAAGTGGGCATTGTTACGTCATTTGCTGATTGGCCAATGTCACGAAGGAAGTCGATGCTCGGGGAAAGGTCCATAACTTGAAAGTTTCATATTTTTGAATTTTGCAATTTGCAACTGATGAATGAATATACATTAGCAAACATAATCATAAAACTTTGAATTCATTGAGAAAAATTTGGGTTGTTAAAAAACGAATGCAAAATATACATGATAGCCCTGATCAATACGCAACGGCATGAGAAAATGGCTCTATTACCCTAATTAAGGATGCCGAAATCCTGAAAGTTTTGTATTTAAGTAAGAATTTTAATTTGCAACTGATGAATGAATAGACATTTGCCAACATAATTATAAAACTTGGAATTCATCGAAAAAAACTTGACTTGTCATAAAACTAATGCACTCTGCAAAAGCGTGAGGAAATGGCTCTATTATCTTTAATTAGGGATGCCAATATCATAAAAGTATTAACTTCTAGAATTCTGATTTGCGACTGATGAATGAATTAAGTCGAATGTGCAGTTTTCTCCAAATAACCTTCTGGACGAACATACTTTGACACTTACACTACACTTATTCCACACATTTCATTTGAAAAAGAAAAAAAAAGACTATTTCTAATGATAAATTTAAAATAAAATATGGGATAGATATATTGTAGCAGCATGTAAACAAATATTTTGACACAGCATGTAGTAGCACATCACATATATGTCCATGTAGCAAGCGTGTCTGCAAGACGATGCTGATCGGAGTCTAGTCTGTAGTCATGACAACATGCAACAACACAAAATAAAATGTTAAAACAAATAAAAAATGAAATGAATTTAAAAACATCTTGAGCCGGACATGCTCCAAACATAAACCATGCTTAAATGGTATAAAGCATAATTGGCTCAAGCTTGGTCATACAATAATAAAGAAATAAGTACTCTCGAAGTATGTGAACCAAGATGGCAGCACTGGAACATAGTATGCGTACCAGGTTAGGGTTAGGCCATAATTTTATTCCAATTTTTCTTATTTTAGTTTTATTACGAGTTCGGGGACTAGCCAAGTGACTCCCGTAGTATTTGTACCTAAAATTACGGCCTAACCTGGTACACATACTACGTTCCAGTATCCGTCATCTTGGTTCACATTCTTCGGGAGTACCGAGAAATATTCCTCAATGGCTAAAAATTGGAAATTAATGTAAATTCATGATAAAATCAAAAGACCAAGTCTCAAAAACTAAAAAATGACAGGTTTTCCAAATTCATCCGATTAAAGCAGCATAAGCCAAATCATAAAATAGGGAAAGATCAATGAAAACAATTTTTCTCTTTTCTATTTCATTAAAATTATGGCAAGTAAAATTTTTGGTTAATTGATCATTATTACATCACTATTGACAAACTGTGATAAAACAATGGCAGTATAAAATTGATAATTGTGAAACGATAAAATCACTCTTGTGATATCACCAACAATATATAGTGATAGAACAATTCAACTTGTATGACAAAACAAAACGTCCGTGCATCCCACGTCAACATCAAAAATGAGAGAGACAGAGAATAGGAGAGAGGTCACGCATGGTTAGCTCTTCATGCTTTGGTTAAATAACTAAAAAGAAACATGCAAAATGAAAATAATCAAAAGAACACAATGATTAAATCTATGAACATATTTCAGTGAAGTTTCTTAAATGTTTACTCTAAACAAGGCACTTCACAATAGGGGTATGGGACAGGATTTTCATATTAATATGGGAGAGAGAATAGCCGATAAGACGGCTCTATCATATGGGTAGCTATTCCTTTATATAAATAGCCTATATTTGAATTTGTGTATCCTTGCCTTAGCATGGAGAACAGCAATCCTACCACCCATGAATTCGACCCAAAAACCCTTACAATCAGAAGCAGTGACCCTAACCCAGGGAGAGGGGCAAATTACAGCCTGCGGGCTGGATGCGCCCTCCGAACTGTTTCATTCGGGCCACTTGTGTCTGCTGAGATTACGACTAGTTTTTATGGGTACTCCTGAAGTATGCGCACCAAGATGTCACACAACCTGAACCCTAACCTTGTACACAACCTGACTTCAGGTTGTGCGCCATCTTGGTGCGCATACTTCCGGAGGTCTTTTTTTTTATTATAAAATTTTGTTGAAAATATCGATTTAAAGATATAGCCACAATGTCTAGCTTTCGCAAATAAACTGTTATTTATTCATATCGAATTTTGTGCCGAATTTTATGCTTTGTAACGGCATCACAAAAGTAATTGTCCACCCCTGGCCTGAACCATGAGTCGAGTAAATCACGAAGTTAAGCCTCACTGATTGCCAATTGACCAGCCCTAGCCAGTAGCCATCCCATTTAGATGACTCAAGTAATTTCAAGTCTTTGATAAATGATAACTAAAGTCGAGTCGATGGTGGAGCCTCCTCGGTGCTGATTAGACGGAAAATGTTTGAAATTCCATTAACACTGAAATATGGAGATTTATACCAAGAGAAGACTTATTTTGCAATAATTCTTGAAGTGGTTCAACTGGGTTTACCATCTCTGTACCTGGCCCTCACAACCAAAGTTACTACCTAAGATTTTTACCAAGTTAGTTAGTTGAATGAGGTAATTGTTAATCAGCAGGCAATAACTTACTTTTTGCATCGAATATAGAGGTCTGGTATCTGGATTTATTTGACGGATAATTTGCATATTTATGAATTTATAAATTTTGTTTTGGAGTAAAACTTGGAATGTATGTTCTAACGCAAATTTCAGGGTGATTTAGCCTACATCACTAAAGTGTCGAAAAATTTTCTCTCACAGAAAACACGAGAGTTTGGGTTGAATTTTGTCTCTGTGGTATATTCCACAGATAGGAATCAATTTTTAGAAGGCGTAGGTTACCACACAGACTCAGGATAACCAAATCTGAGTAACAGATACCTATATTGATTTATGTTGGTGTATTCATGTACCAAAATATTTAATTTGACCTAACTAAAACAAAGAAAACAAAAACGAAATCAGCATTCCGCAACCAAATGTGAAACCATAAACTGAACACCGAACTTAAGACAAAAAAAAAATCAAAACGAAAATGGTACTCTTATTGCCCGCCATTTTTTCACCAACTTCACCAACTGCCCGCCAACTGTTCCTTTGATTGTTTATATCAGCTTAGGACAGGTTTGTATTATACTGGGTGTTAGAAATATTTTATAGTGATACCTATTAAAAAATTTCTTTGTATTTGTTTATCAATAGTTCTTATTGTGCTTGTGGTTTTCATTTATCATACATTAAAATCATTGCCCGAAAAATGTCGCCTGATTTATAGTGATACCAATTGTAAGTTTAAATAAATTTTATTGTATGATAAATTAGAACTATAAGCACAATAAGGACTACTGTATTAATAAACAAAAACAAAGAAATTTTTATTTTGTATTTTTATAAAATCATTTTTATGATTATTTTTGTCATTTCGCAGAACAGAATAAAAAAACAGATAACAAAAAAGTGGCGGGGCAATAACAGGACCATGACCAAATATGGATGAGAATAAAAAACAATAAAAAAATTCATTAAAAAAATTTATGAAAAATTATCTTACCTTCTGCTCGTTTCCATGACGATACATGAAAATTAAAAGAAAATGCATTAGTTAGAGGGTATGAAAATATTAAAATATTTATCAGTAATAAATCATTTAAATTAAATATCAAAACATTTAAATTAAATGTCAATAAAAAATAAAAAAAATTGCGGCAGCAAAAATTAAAAAATGATAATATTAAAACGAGAATAGAAGACTTATCGATCGAAAGTTAGGGGATCCCCCAAAACAGCGCTCTTACTCCATAGTGACACCTTGTGTCCCATCACTAATTAATTGACAACTCACTTGCTAATTATACGACATAATTCGCCCAAAATCAACAGACTCTTGGTACGTGATATGATGAATGCACATGCAAAATCTGCAGCAGATCCAATTTTGCCTTCGTGAGATATCGCGTGCATCTAACAGACAGACAAACAGACAAATACCTATCAACATACTTACCGTTTAAAATCGATAAGTAATAAAAAGCAGATGAAATAAAGCAGTGGTCCCCAAAGTTGATTGAACTAAATTAAGAGCAGAAGAATATTCGAGGGCCAAGAGGGGGGAGTGCCCTCAAAGGGCCGATACCGGTACGTATGATTGAGATACTTGTATATTTGAATTGTTAAAAATATACAGAAGCTTAAACTAAAGCTTGGCGTTATCTAGATAGAACTTAAATTATTAAAAACTATTTCAATCAATTTTGGCGTGTCATATTAATCAAATAATGGCATTATTACTTATCTATCTATTTTAATCGGTAAGTATGTTGATAGGTATTTGTCTGTCTGTTTGTCTGTCTGTCTGTCTGTTAGATGCACGCGATATCTCACGAAAGCGAGATTGAATCTGCTCCAGATTTTGCATGTGCATTCATCATATGTCGGGCCAGAAGCCTATTGATTTTGGATGAATTATGTCGTATAATTAGCGAGTTAATAATTAATTCACTATATATATATATATAATTAGCGAGTTAATAATTAATTCACTATAGAGTAAGAGCGCTGGTTTGGGGAATCCCCTAACTTTCTATCGATAAGTCTTCGGTCTCTGACAGATATTCTCGTTTACTGTTTGGTTGAACATTATCTAGTTTCTTCGGAAGAAGTTAGAGTCCAGCGGTTCCCAACCGGGCCCTCTCAAGGGGACCATAGAGCAGTTTAAAGGGGGGCCACAACACAGGGCGCAAAACTGATGTTACTTTTGCCTTCACAAAAAAAAACGGCCGTTCTTCCTAGTTTCATTGCTTGATAAGGTTAGTTCTCAAGATGTTTTCACTTTGTTGAGGTTGAATTGTTTGAACACAATGGGATTTGGAATCTACCAATCACAATAACATTGGAATGATAAACAGGGGGCCATGAGTTCTAAAAGCCTATAGAAAGGGGTCTCGAGCCATAAAGGGTTGGGAAACACGGAGTTAGACTATGATCTAAAGAATTTATATGTAAAGCTATCATGCTGTGCCATCTAAAATTCGGACCTCCAGAAGTAACTGCCCCAAGATGGCACACATACTTCAGGAGCGCCCAAAAATTCATACATAGAGAGAGTGATGCCAGATTTTTTATTAAAAGAAATTCAATGTCAGTTAGTTAAAGAGAGAGTTTAGGTACCTCAGTAAAGAATAAGGCAGGGCATTTCGAATCGAAAAGAGAATTATTCAAATTGATTCAGACGGAAATTTCGAAACGCCGCCATCTTGTTTTTTTCTGTCCGCTAATGACCGGGGAGAATTCCTCAATTTTGTTTTATTGAAGCCGTATGTTTGAGGTGCAATCCTGACATACGACTCTTTTTTTCGTAGTGAGTTATTGATGAAACATGTTTTTTATTGTGAGTTAACACTCAGCGAATTGCAGAGTGGTGGTCTTCATGTTTTCAGTAATTTATACATTGAGAGGACAATTACATATCTCATGAGTATTTGAGATTCGATTCGAAAAAAAATTTTTGACTGTTTTATCGTAACGAGTCCTTTTGACAAATAAATTAGTGAAAACACGTAATCTATTACCCAGACAGTTTGCTGAGTGTTCACACAGTAAGAAACATGTTTCATCAATAACTCACTCGGCAGAAAAAATCATACGCCAGAACTGCATTTTAAAAATTTGACATCGATAACAAAATTGAGAGATTCATCTCGACCTGTGGGTAGACAGAAAAAAACAAGATGGCGGCAGTTCTAAATTCCTGTGTGGAATGACTCAAATAATTTACTATTCGACTTGAATATTCGGTTCAAAACGCCTAGCCCTAGCTTGTCCAGAGCCTTTTTCAGAGTAGAAAAAGAACAGCTATTCTACCCCAACAACTACAACCCACTATTTACTACTTCACCCAACTACTGATTCTATTTACCATCGAGAAGTGACAATTGAGCTAAAATATGGCAACAGAGAAAAGATGGTTAGTGTTGCATTATGGGAAATATATGCATTATGGGTAGAAAAGAGACTTTGCATGAAGAGCTATTTTGATTTTAAAATGATAATATAAAAGCAAGTAAAACATTCAAGAGAATAGCACAGTAATTGGATCTAATTTTTTTCCTAGTTGTTTTCCAGGCTGTATTTCAAATCGTTTCAAGTTATGGGTGTCAACTCTTCAACACACTCGCAAAATAAGTATCTAAATTTTTGCAATAGTAAAGTTATAGGGAGAATTTTTCTGGGGTCAAAGGTCGGGGAAACGTCCATAAATTGAGCAGGACGAAACAGGAAGATGTCAGTACTTCCAGAAATAGTAGCATTATGTATGTTGGCGGTGTGCCGCATCGTGCTAAGCGTTAGAAATACGTTCGCCATCGCACCTCTGATTACCCTGCATGGGTTCGCAGGTTCGAATCACATGCAGAGATAGTTATGTGCGAGAGGATTGCTGGACTCCCTGCTGCTGTAGGGTGGTTAACGTAATCTAACATTAAGTCCATGCTTCTGAAACTAATAACTGGCTAACTAATCCCATACCCGATATGGACTGGTAACCGGACGAGAGGCCGTGGTTTGCCATATGATTAAGTCGTCTTAGCGGCTTCCCTCTCCTCTGGATAAATATGTAAATCCTATGTGACTGTTTATTTGAGCTTTGTTTGGTATGAAAAAGACTTTTATGAAATAAATGAAAGAACAGCTTACCTTGCCGCAGACCCAGGGTGAGATCTTCTCGCAGCAGAAGCTTGTCGTTGCCTTGCTAAGAATGATTGGCCTGGGTTGGTGTGAGACAGTCGCTCATCGACTGCTTTCCGATGCAGTTTCATGCCCTGGAAACCAAAAAAAATGTGAGAATGTCAGAGATTTATCAAATCGTGCACCACAAGATGATTTCTAGTACGTTGAAACCGGGAATCAGACGGAGAGGCTGTGGTGCGGCATATGATGAAACAGTCTCCCTGGCTTTCTTCTCCCCTGGGATAAATATGTAAATCCTATCCTTCTACTATGTTGAGAGTTTTTAATTTACTCCTTTGCACTACACTTGCCGTAAAACGACAAAAATTATCAAAATAAATATTCAGAATACAGTACAGTTGGTGATTAGGACATCCAATCAGGTTATGACAGTTTATGTGCACAAACAAGCCCACACACAGGGTGTTCATAACGTCCCTTCACAATTCCAATTTCAGTTTTCAATATATCTTAAACAGGTTTGCTGTTTATTTTAATCAGTAATTGTTCAAGTATTTTTACCTCATTTAATACATCTGCGAGGACCAAAACAATATATGGTATCGATAAATTCCCTTTGCAATTTACCTATAACACCCTATGTATCACATTGATTAAATGTGCATATATCCTAATACTTCCTTGTCAAAGTGAATTTTTTTCCAAATGTGTTGTGAATTTTATTACAAAAAGAAAATGCCTTGAGTTTGAAAAGTTGTAACCCCCCCCACCCTTGAGAAAACCGGTTTTAGATTGGCAATGACATCAGAAATTATGGCTTGGATTTGTTAAATTGGAATTTGCATTCATATTGAAAATTTCAATCCCGACCCAACTAGGACTGTGATACTTGCAAAAAACACCACTCGTCTACCCAACTACCCGAGCCCTCGGTTGAAGAACTCATATTCCAGGAAAAAGGATAGTTGTAGGCACTTATATATTTATAACTCTACAATGTACAATGATTTAGGAATTCAATCCATAACTCAGATAGATTCTAATCCGGGACCTCTGACAATATGACCAAGAATGCTATCCTAGGACCCCTCACTTACCATATTATACCAGGCATTCACAATCATCCTTTCTTCTTGATCTCTAGTCTGTTTGGTTTTCTCTCTTTCTTGCTGTAAAATAAAATAAACAAAAATGCATAAAAAAACACAAACATGCAATGTTCCCTCTAATTTTTTGTAGTATCTGTGCACAGAAATTTTGGTGTGTGCGCACTTTTTGGGAAATGACTAATATTTGTACAAAAACCAATGAAGAAATTTTGGCGTTCTAACCGGGTAATAAGTGGGCCAACAACAAACTTTCTCAACCTGCCAACCGAGAGCATTGTTACATTACATCGAAATACTTCTGTGCGCAGTAAATCTATGCGTGTGCGCAGCCTCTAAAAGCTGTGTGCGAGCGCACACGCGCACACCTTAGAGGGAACACCGCTAACATGTATGGCATTGGTGTGGAAGTTTTCATGAAGCATGGCCTCTTCCAAGATTCTCAACACTTGTGGCTTTTCTATATAAATAACTAGTTTTCCTTTTAACCCCCAAAGAATTATTTTGGATTGAAGCAGTGATTGTGTAGGCTACTTAGTGCTGGCAGCTGCCAGAATATCTCTATGGCCGTCTAGGTGGGCCAAGACAAACAAACCCCTAGTGCAGTGAGGGATGAATAGAGGGTTCTAAAATAGCCAAAGAGAGGAATTTAATGAAAAAGTTTGGAAAACATTGGATTAAAGAAAAACTTACTTCAGCCTGTTTGAGCAATTTATCCTTTTCATTCAACTGAGCTTTCAGTTTCTCCATTTGAGTTCCAGATTGCTGTTGGTTTTTGTTCGGATCCAACGTTCGGATAACTGTCTTCGCTTTCTCAAGATATTTTTTGTACCTGGAAGAAAATGGGAATTTTTTTTATTTGATTTTAATCAAGCGAGGTCATAAATACTCTCTCGAATATCTCTGAGTATAGTCCCTGGTGAACTTTTTTCATTGAATAGCAAACTTCTTATTAACCTTATTTTTTTATCATGAATAAGGAGAATGTCGGACATTTTAAATATTTAGGCTTACACATATCTGGGTTATAATTATAACGTTACAGGAAGGTTAAGTCACTGTGTCCCAAGCTTGCAAGAGCGGAAATGGCATACTTTTTTTTTACTTAATGGGCCACGCAACTTGTTACTTATCGATCTTAAGATCGGTAAGTATGTTGATAGGTATTTGTCTGTATGTATGTCTGTCTGTCTGTCTGTCAGATGCACGCGATATCTCACGAAAGCGAGATTGAATCTGCTCCAGATTTTGCATGTGCCTTCATGATATCTTGGACCTAAAGCCTATTGGTTTTGGGAGAATTATGTCGTATAATTAGCGAGTTATTGATTAATTAGTGATGGGACACAAGGTGTCAGTATGGAGTAAGAGCGCTGTTTTGGGGGATCCCCTAACTTTCGATCGATAAGTCTTCGGTCTCTGACCGATATTCTCGTTATATTCTTTTTCATGGATAGGAAATAAGAATTATGCCAATCCTTGAGCATGCGAAATCATATGTAATGCAAAAGTTATTGCTATGTCCCAAGGATCGAAACAGCATTTTTGCAAGTGACAGAAAACAATTGATTGGAATTTGTAGTTGACTTAACTTGTAATTAACTCCTTAGTTGAGACTCAATCCCAAATTTTATATTGATGCTTTTGTCATTGAAAAGTTCGTATAATTTTCAAAATTTCTTCGTCATTTGAGGATGTCACCAAAAAAACTTTGTAACCTGCAGTTCAGTGGTTCGTCATACATCTTGAAAATCCCAAAGAAGTAATTCCTACCTTTCCTCCATATTCCTCATATCATCTTCTTTCTTTTTCAGCAATTCTTTCAATTCATTGACTTGTCGATCGCCAGCCGATACTTGAGGTTCGATCTCTTCAATGTAAGCTTTCTTGTTCTGAAGTTCTGAGTCGCGATCTCGAAGTTTGACTCTGAAATGTAGTTGAACAATTTAGTGCATATTATGGCCAGGCTGAATCAAGAGATAGCCAAAACAGAATATTTTACTATTCCGAATACATTCTGATAAAATAATTTTGACTAAGTGATATTAAATACAGTCTAAATTGGGGGCAAGTAAAAAATAATATAAATTAATATATTTGTATGTTAATCACATCTAAAACGATATAAATTTATTGTTTTCATTGATTTCTCGGCGGCCCAGAAGTATGTGTACCAAGATGGCGCACAACCTGAACCCTATCTTGGTAAAGATACTATGTTCCGGTTGTGCGCCATATTGATGCATATACTTTGAGTTCGAGAGCACCAATTTCTCTGCGATGTTTGTCATAAATGATTGTTGCATTGCATGGTTTTATGAAATACTTCACAACTTCTCCTAGAAGTATGTGTTCCAAGATGGCGCACAACCTGAACCCATCTTGGTAAAGATACTATGTTCAGGTTGTGCGCCATATTGATGCATATGCTTCGAGTTCGAGAGCACCAATTTCTCTGCGATGTTTGTCATATATGATTGTTTCATTGCATGGTTTTATGAAGTACTTCGCAATTTCTCCTGAAAGTGCTCTGAATAGGATTTCTATATTGCTAATTTTGAATCTAATTAAAGATACCATGAAGATACTTACAAATGTTCTTCTAACTTCTTTCTCAAAGCAGCATTCTGAAACAAAACGATATGAATTAGTTTGACTAAAATAACTTTTCAAAAAAAAGAAAAAACATTATCAATAACACATGAGAAATCTGATCTTGCTACATCGTTAAAATAAGGCTAACACGGTTATATAAACCCAAATAGTTTGGCACCAAATTTGAATTTTGGTTTCAAATAGTTCCTGAGTCCTGTTGCAGGATGGATTTTGAAATAAGCGATATGAGTATATAGTTGTGTAAGCGTGACTCTTGAATCACAGTGCAGATAGCTGGTGCAAACTAGCGTGTTAAGCAAACAGTGACTACTTGTGCTTGTGTAGTGAATTATTGTGTAGAGCAGAGGTGTGCAATATTTTTTGTCGGTGGGCCATATAACCAACTTCAGGCATTCAGTCGGGCCACGCAAAAATTTAAGTTTATCCATGCGGAAAAGGCAAGATAGGAGAATGCGACTATTGCTTAGCCTTGTAGTAAGTGATACAGGTACCAGGCAAAACAGCGAAAGATTTACTGCAGCGCAAGAGCAAAAACATTTAGTATTTTTACCAAGACGAGCAACTTTTTGAACATAAACTGTCGAATTAGGACTTTTGATTGATGGGTAAAAAATCAAGTGTTGGTAAGGGCCACACTAAATGGCTTGGAAAGCCAGGTTGTGGTCGCCTGTTGTACACCTCTGGTGTATCGGATACAAATTATTTGGCTGAGAGAACCCATTTGACATTAAAAAGTGTTTTTCCATGAAGCATTAACTAGGGGTGTCCCTGAAATGCAGCTTATCAAACAAGATTCAAATCACTCCTATAACTCGTTGTAAATTTATTTTAAACAGAATATGCCTAATTGATGTTTTCAAGGCAATTATAAATTCCTAATTTTTACATTAAAAATCATTTCTGGCCATGATTTATTGAGATTTTTTGGGCAAATTAAACGAATAGCATGATTTTGATCTAAAATAGTCGCATAGTCCAATTATATCGAATTGATCTACTACTGGATAATACATAGAACACATCACACCACTACGCTAACAAAGTCAGTAAAAACAAGAATCCAGGGCCGATTAAAACCAATTTACTAGCTATTTCAAATACATTGTGTTAGCGAATATCGAACATATTTTTAATTGAGTCATGTTCCACCAGGAATACATAGAAGTCATTGGAGGAATTTTGAGATTAATTTAGTGTTTTCCACTTTTCCAAATGTTTTTAAAGACATTTTTAGCCATTTTAAAAGATTTCAATTGCCCTGGATAATAATTTTTTGAAATAAATTAATTATTCTGAATTATTTTTGAAATCAAGAATTCAAACGATTGTGCCACTACTCTACCAAAGCCAATGTAAATTACTACACGCAAATTACAAAAAAATTGCCTACTTCTGAATAGTCTGAGTGTTATTGAAGAATAAACATTTGCTCTGAACAAGGCTCCAAAAAGCAGTGGTGGGGGCAGTAAAATTCGAGCTCAGGAAATACAAGAGGTTCAATAACATTGTAACAAATTTTTACAAATCCTGTTTTGCAATGTTTCATTTGAACAAAGTCAATCCGTATATTAGTAATTGAGATGGCCTATTAGTTTGGACCAAACTTGGTTGGAATTGCAGATTACAGATCTCCAGTTTATACCCCCCTCACTCAAAAAGGTGTCACAAATTGAGGAGGCAAAGCCGCAAACAGAAGATTCCGGTAGATCTAAAACATGTATAAATCAGTGGGTGGGCTCGATTGCTTAGCGGTCACAGCGTTAGAGCAAACTATGTTTGAGTCGCCGGTCACAAACAATATGCTTATAGGCGCATAAATCTGATCGCACTATTTCTCTTTTACAACTATTTGCAGCGATAGGTGGGTACGGCGTGTTACGATTTGTAGTGTCGGCTTATATGCTAACTTTAGTGAATAAGCTGTTTTTGGACTGTTTTTAGGGGTCAACCTATATGCGAGAATTTATTAGTGAATGCTTGTTCAGAACAGATGTACAAAATACTTCATAAACAAATCAAGCTACTCAGGCAAATTGTTGAACTCAATTAGTGAGCATTATTCATCTATCACACAGATTTCACTCTCTACTTGTGGATACTACTACTTACATGAGGCTGTAGGTTGGAAAAAAATAATACAATTATAACATTTGTGGAATAAGGGAGCAATGCTCAAAATATGAACACAAAGTCTTCGAATCGGTTGGGCATTATAGCACAAGGGCACCATTATTATTCTCATATTGGGGCTCCCGAAGTATGCGAACCAAGATGGCGGACATCGGAATGTAATATGTGTACTAGGTTAGGGTTAGGCCATAATGTTAGGTATAAATACTACGGGAGGCTCTTAGATAGTCTTCGAACTGATAATAGGACTAAAATAAGGAAAATTGGAAAAAAATTATCGCCTAACCCTAACCTGTTACCCATGTTATGTTCCGATGTCCGCCATCTTGGTTCGCATACTTCGGGAGCACCCAAATTTTGCCATAATGATCAGCGGACAACCGATATGGAATAAAAAGTGTTCCCCTTTAATAAATAAAATTGCTGGAAAATATTGCATTCCATACATAAAACTAAAAGGAAATTCGAAAGGAAATAAAAGTAATCGCCTCCTAGCGACTTTTTCGTCTTCTACTGAAAATTTTGAATGGAATAGAAAGTGATCCCCTTCAAATAAAAGTATTGGAAGGTCCCGTAGGACAACAAAAAACTTGAATGAATGTAAAAGTTATAAGACTTCTAACAGCTCTTTCCATGTTTAGGAACTGAAAATTTTGAGTCGATGGACCTTTCCCCGACCTTTGACCCCCGAAAAATTCTTCCTATACTTTACCATTGCAAAATTTTTGGGGGTATTTTAAGAGTGCTTTTGCGAGTTGGAGCCTGTGAAATGGGGTATGTGTTTCAAACCATAATTATGATTCATCGCACACAACAACCTGTTTTTTAAAAGTACCGGTAAAGAATTTTAGCCTACTCTATCACAGCTATTTCTACACTAATTTTTATTACTGCAATTAAATTAAAACTCCTAGGAAGACAGGGTGACCATTGAATTATCTGATTTACATTTAAGTTTCCAAAACACAACTGAAAACTAACGAATAGAGTTCAAAAATGCGAAAACGAGGTAATGTTTACGACCACGCTTGAAAATCTGTCTGAGTGAGAAAAGTGTCTGAGCGGATGCGAAAAGGGAGCATTGTTACGTCACTTTTTGTAATTTGCTGATTGGCCAATGTCACGAAGTAAACAAGGAAGTCGATGCTCGGGGAAAGGTCCATTGGTACACTAGTTGCAGATAAAAGTGATTTTTTTGCCCAATTCATGCCCAAATTTGACAAAATCATCCTTTCATTTTTCTAATCGAACATTTTGCTAATCTAAATATATACAGGATAAGGGAATATGCTTGTCAACCGTGGCTCTGGTTATTTGATTTATGTCGCATGGATTCTGTAAACAACATTTAATCCTGTCATCTTGAGCTCACCGACCAGTCGGTGAACATGATGGACTAGCGGTCAGCAAAACAATTGGGCGCTCCAGAAGTATGTGTACCAATATGGAAGTAACTAATTTTGTTCGCATACTTTACATCAAGTTATGTAAAGGGACTGAAACCTATGGGCAGGGGGTGTATTTACTTGGTTAACACAGTCAGTCCCCGAACTCGTAATAGAACTAAAATAAAGAAAACCTGAATAAAATTATGCCCTAACCTGGTACACACCCTACAAGAGCACCCACAATTGTGTAGGCGTTGGTGATTTATGGACCACGTTTCAAGCACCGCGCATAACACAGTTGGCGGGCCATTATAGTTTGACTTCGACACAATCACAAAAAAGCTAGGGTTGCTAAACTCGATGCTAGGCACAGTCTGTTGAAGATCTCAAGTTCAAATATTGCAATTTTTGGACAACAAATTGAATTAAATTTGAATAAAATAAGTAAAGTCTAAACTTACATCCTCCAACTGTGATCCTTTATCCTGCAGATCAGACTGAAGATCTTTCACTTGATTCTGGAGTTCCAGTGATCTTTGGTTGCTTAGCCTAAGAAAAATTATTTAGGGCAGTGGTTATCAAACTATTTAAGCCGCGCCCGCCTTTTTTGAATTTAACAAATCTCGCACTCCACCTCAAAATAACTAGCTAACAATAAGCTACAATTAACAGATAGTATGGTGAAAGTATGTTTTATTTAAAAACACGTTAAAAATACGTGAATGGAACATAAATAATAAGTTTTAATGACAAGCAAAATTTGTTGTTATTTCAAATAGTGCAGTTGTTTTCGGCAGACAAAATAAGAAATGTAAATACTCAAAACAAGGCGGGCAAGATCAAATCTAACAAATATTTTCAATTAGTTTCACGCCCCCTCAAAAAATAGTCCACGCCTCTCCCTTGTGGGGCACGCCCCACCGTCACAACCTATTGGTTGTGACCCAAAATTAAATCATCTAAAAAATTTCTTTCAACAAAAACCTAAAACGACTTTTATTTTCTTCAAATAATTTTGTTTTATTTTATATATTTGTATTAAAGTTTTGCTCAATAGTAATTGAAGCAATTTTCGATCCACGAACTCAAGCATAATGCAATGCTACTGTAAATATATTTTCATCATATCACAAGAATTCTCTAATTTGCCATTACCTTGTTTCTGTTTCAAGTTCATTAATTCGTGCATTAGCGACCTCTAGTTTTGACGTAAGTTCCGCTGTTCGTTCGTCTCCCAATTCAACTTGACGAGCTTGCAACATCTTGTTCTCGTGTTGGAGTCTGATCAACTTCTCTCTAGAAGTTAAAAATTTATTGTGTAAAAACTTATATTCCAGACTTTTGATATTAAAAACGTTTTCGTATGAGCAGCCACTATCATTTTTAGAAACGCCGCTATCTTTAACCTTCAGCATTGACTCCCCGATATATTACAAATTACACCCTGGGCTAGGTGACGGGATGAGATTTGAACATGCGATAACATGCATTGCTAGGATATATAATAAAGCCCTCAGACTGGAAGGTCATCCACCGATATTTTGCAAACATCATGCATACAAATATTTAGAAAACTTACTCAAAGCGAGATCACGTACATTTGCTAAGAGGACAAAATGATTTTTCTATGAGCAAAGTGACAGGCAATAACTAAATTACCAATCAAGGTAGACACCAACATATTTATGTTTAGCATTAACTAATAAGCCATCCTGTTATGATAGGATTTACATATTTATCCAGAGGAGAGGGAAGCCGATAAGACGGCTTAATCATATGACAAACCACGGCCTCTCGTCAGGTTACCAGTCCATGTCGGGTATGAGATTAATTAGCCAGTCATCTGTTTTTCCGTGCATGGACTTGATGGTGGAAGAAGGCATAACTGACGAATGCATGGGACTAGAACACATGAACCATTTCTCAATACACATTCCCAACTTACTTCATTTCTAAAGGATTCATGCTGAATCCATCAGAACCAGAATCACCACTTCCTAATAATGTTTCCTGGGTCACGCTCTTTGACCCTTGTTGATGAGAGGTCATTTGCAATTCATCATTGGTTTCTTGCAAGGAGTCCCGTTCAATAGATAATCTCTGTAATGGAAAATTTGATATAAAATAAGAATATTATCATCTAATTTATAAAGTTAGCTGGGGGACTCGGTTGGGGGACTGATAATACAGAGCTGACATGAACAAAATACAGCCCAAAGGCCAAATCCGGCCTGTTGGGTAATTCAATCTGGCACGTCTAATGCTGCCACAACCAAACTAAAACCAAATTTAGATGTTTTAGTTAAAAAATAGCTCAAGGAATTTGTTGAGATTGCGGTTAAATTTAGTTTTTGCACGATGCTTTTTGTTTTCCACTTTTGCTTTCGTAACACTGTAAATATTGTTAATAAAATGTAACTTTTAGTGTCACACATACATGGCCCGCCAGTCTAGATGGGCTGAATTTTTAACCCCTGGTCCCAAAAACCTTGCTCTTCCTTGATGTAATGTAAAGCCTGAAAGTTTCCAGTCCTTCCAGTATATGAAGCTACTTATGTATGTCGCTCATACAAAGCCTTATTCAAATTAAATGAGTGAAAAAGTCTGCAAAGCCTGTAGGCTGCAGTTCAGATAATGACAGTGAAGTAATAAGTAGTATTGAAGAATATTATTTTAAAACCATCAGTAACAGCCTGGAGTCAAAAGTCGAAACAGGGGCTGTGCCAGAGGAAGGGATTTCTTTGAAATGTGAAAAAAAAAAATTTTCTGTACCAAACATAGCAATTTTTCGTAGCTTTAGAAATTTCAGAAACCCCCGAGTTTGAAACTTCTTGGCCAAGATGTTGTCTCTTCTTCCCACCCCTGTCTCTGAGTCCCATGTCTGTGCTATTTCAGAGTAAAACTTCACCTATCTGACCCTAGTTCAGTTTTGGTGTTTTTTCAGTCTAACCGGCCCCCAAATCACATAAAAACTAGTCTAGAGCCTATTTCAGAGTGAAATTTTACCTCTTTTTCCGCTTTGAAACATTGTACAAGAAACCAATTATAATCCTTATAATGAGGGGTACGAATTCCATCCTTGAAAAATTTTTCCGTGAAATATGCAAAATTCATCCATAACCCTCATTACAGGGATTTTTTTTGATTTCTTGTACAATGTCATATTTTATACTTTTTTGCTCCAGAATTTAAATAAATGCAATTTCCTGGATATCCCTTACCTCGACTTAACAACTCTGAGCAGCAGCAGGACTGAAATACTGCTTGACCAGAGCCTATTTAGGAGTGAAACTTTACCTCTTTCTCTGCTTCAAGATTCTTGATTTTCTCCGATCTTGTTTTCACTTCGAATTCTGCTTTATCTGCTCTCCTTGTCTCTTCTGATAATTTATTGTGAAGATCTAATACCTGGAGAAAGACGAGAGGGCAAAGGTCAAATATATGAACAAGAAGGTGCACCAGGGGGCGACTCAAAGATTGGCATACAAATCTTCAAATTACTGGAGTTCAATCTTTCCAGAAATTACATTTTCACATTTTTAAACATGTTCTTTCTCGGCCGGTTAATAATTTTTCTCTAATCAAGATAGGGCTATTGGAGTTGTTTATTATGGCGTTACAGTCCGCTCCATATATGGTCAGGTGTAAATATGAGCAAATTATAAAATACCCTTCAAAACTATAAAGTTATTTTTAATAAAAGGAAACCTTCACATGTCCAAGATGGGTTCAATGATCCAAAATAAAGAATTTGGTGCAGTATGGATCAAATACTCAAAAGGTCCGGATTCGGACCGCAGTATGCCAGTTGAGTAGCTGAGTACAGATGTTCGCATTATAGAAACTGGGGATGGCCTTGACGTAGGCAGTCACGCATGGCAGAATAAAAACTGTGTTCCCATGAATAAAAACTTTGCACAGATATCAGATCTCATAGGATTCATGAGAAACAATAATCTTTAACCACTGAAAATTTCAAAGCAATTGCTCCAGTAGTTGAAGGGAAAAGCGTTTTTCATAACGAGGAGAAAAACACAAAAACATAATAACAAAATGATCCACTTAGAGTCCAACAAGAATTCGTCAACATTTTGATTCAAAAGGTCTTTTTTGAGCATCAGAGAATTCACTCAGAGCTTTGTCAAAGGAAAGATATTTTTAGCGGTATTTTATGTCTGTAACATTTAGTTGTAATTTCAGCAGAAACACAAGTGGGGCGGATGAAACATTTAGGTTGGCTGGATCCGGCCAGCAGGACATAATTAGCCCGCCCACGCCCTAACATTTTTATTTACTATGCAAAAACCTTGATAAAAGTCTATTTACTATTTACCTGTCTCTTATACGTATCCAATTGCACTCGGGCTGCGTTTGCTTTTCTCAATTCTTCCTCAAGTTGAACGGTTTGTTCCATAAACGAAGTGTTCTTATCTTCTAAGAGTTTAACCTGAAAAAATAAAGGAAAATCCTTATTTATCAAAATGTTTCCATGCATGTTTTTTACATCCTACACTCAAAAAAAAGTCTCACGACAAGTAATAACTGATTGTGAAATGTTTCACACAAATAGCTTTATCAAGACCCACGGTTCCTAACTGGGTCTTTATAGCTCCCTGGGGAAGCCACTGAGCAGGTTGAGGGGGCCACAAGGATAGGCTTAAAATTAATTTTAATGGAATTTTGTTTGTATACTTTCTCTTATATAAAAAAAATTTCAAGTTTTCTTTAGTCCCATACTATAAATACTACTGAAATGATCAGCATGAAAGGTTGGAAACCACTGATCTAAACAAAAAGCTACTAATTTTTTGGGGATTTTTTATGCGTCTGGTTCTTTGCCAGAGAAGCTTCCATTATACTAACTGATAGCTTGTCTAAGAGATTATATTAAGAGCAAACATGTAATATTCTAGATACCTGTCCTCTCAAATCACCCAGTTCTTTCAATTTCGTTTTGTACGTTTCCACGGTAGCTTCCAACTTTGTGGCTTTAATCGATGCGGAACGGAGATAATCAATCTCGTCTTTTAACATTCGTGATTCGTCCGCTAGAGTTGAAAGGTCATCGACACGGGTCTGTGATTCTGTCAGTTCACGCTCCAGTACCTCACAACGGAGTTTAAAGTCGTCTCTCGCTGATTCCAACCTGGAAAGCACAAATACAGAATAGGACTAGGGTAGAAATTGCCGAGACTGCAATATTAAACCCAGTCAGAAATGATTTTTCCAGTGTCCGGAAATTTTGCTGCAGGAAATTTCTCGGCATAGGGTTAGGTTAGGGGGTATGCTTCATCACAAATACTTGTTTTTCAGCAAAATGTTCTTGCGGCGATTTCCTGCCGAGAGATTTCCTACAGCGAAATTTCCTAGATCCAATTTCTCCAAACATGGAATCTATATTGGTTATGCTCTACATTCAAATCTACAAAACTCAGTTTTAATTTATTACCTAAAAATTTGTAATCGGAAAATGATTTAAGAATCTTGTTCTAATTGTATTGTCATGTATTATAATGTATAAATAAGTAGAGTAAAAAGCTAATTTAAAATTTTTTTTTGATATTACATTTTCGAGTTGTCGCCAACATCTAATCCTAGAGTCCAGGAATGTAATCACCAACCTGTACGTCTCTTCTTGTAGTATCTCAATCTGTTGCAACATTTGTGTATGTCTGACACTAGCTGGCGATGTAGGGTCATCAAAATGTTCTGCAGAAAGTCTTTCTTGTAGTTGTTCGTTCTCTAATTGTATGTTGGATTTCTCTTCATGTAACAGAGCCACCTGGATTAGAAATCTTGATAAGTTTCACGGCATACGGATACAGATTTGGCCATAGATGTGAAATAGGCGTCAGGATTTTTAATTTTCGTGTTCAGGAATTTTTAATGGTGGTAATATAGGTCTATTTCTCTAAACCTAGAGTACCACGGTCGTAAATTTCCTCAAAAAAAATAATTTTCCATGGCTGCATTTAAACATTCTTTGAATATGAAACAAACTCAAGTTCAAAGATAAAATAATAAGTAATTTGCTATTCTGAACAATTATTCTTAAATTTTAAATATCTGATATATACTATAAAATGGATGGATTCAAAAAAAATTTGTGCAAATTTTTGAAAATTCATAGAAACAGCAGTGCCAGAAGCTATGTGTATGTTAACATTTGATCCCTGTATGATAAATGCCCGAAATGAAACTTATCTAAATTATTCCTAAAGACAAGAATTTATGATATCGGATGTAACCAATTTCGAACCGATTGCCATTAATATAACAAATTTCAAGTGAAAACGGTGGAGTGAGTGGAAAGTGTGAAAAAAATAGATGAAAAAGAGAGAAACGACAAACCTGATCGAAAAGCATTGCATGGTCTGATTGCAGAGTTGTGTGTTCGATAGAAATCGTAGTCAGCTGATGGAGAGAGATAGATATAGGAAAGATTCAAGATAAGTGAGAATAAGAGATAACTTGAAAAGTTATAAAATATGTGACAGCTTGTGTGTCACTCTCTGAGGCAAACGAAAATATATCTGCTGGAAACATAGAAACAAAAGAATGAAGAACAAAGTACGCTCCAGAAGTGTGGTACCAATACGAAGGTAACTAATTTTGTTCGCCTATTTTACATCAAGTTGGGTAACGGGACTGAAACCTATGGGAAGGGGTACATTCACTTGACTAACACAGACAGTCCCCGAACTCATCCTCTTTTTAATAGAACTAAAAAGAGGAAAATCTGTATATAATTATGGCCTAACCCTAACCTGGAAAAATACAAAAAAAAAATGATAAATCAAAGAAGATTTTGTGCATTATTAAGGTGCTCCCGAAGTATGCGAACCAAGATGGCGGACATCGGAACGTAACATGGGTAACAGGTTAGGGTTAGGCGATAATTTTTTTCCAATTTTCCTTATTTTAGTCCTATTATCAGTTCGAAGACTAGCCAAGAGCCTCCCGTAGTATTTATACCTAAAATTATGGCCTAACCCTAACCTAGTACACATATTACATTCCGATGTCCGCCATCTTGGTTTGCATACTTCGGGAGCCCCGTTATTAATAATGGTGTGGTATATATTTTAACGGAACTGGAACAAAGCAAGATCACACACACATCTTAATGGTGAGTGGTCGCATGTATTGAATAAAAAAGAGAATTTTAAACATGTAAGCTATTTTGAAAGCACCAACTCTCAAAATATTTTTGCACAGGTAAAGCACAGGCAAACCCAAAGTTACAGGCGAGACACTACCACTTCATAATAGCGAGCGGTCGCATGTACCAAATAAAAATGATAAAAATTATATTTTCAAACATGTACACCATTTAGCAATATTTTTGCAAAGATAAGGGATAAATAGAATTTTTACTGTGGTCGGAGGTTAGTGAAACATTCATTGGGTTAGTCTCTGCAATTTGTCCCTCAAACAGGAAGGGGCGTTTACCTGGTTATCAAGCTCATGACACCTTTGCGCCATTTCTTCTTTTTCCGCAATCAGTTCTGTCATTCGTTGCCGTAGTGATTGTAATTCCTGACTCATGTCTGAATTTGCTGTGTCATTGTTTTCAGATCCGCAGGGAACATAGTGTTGCATGAGTTCCTGAAATAGAATAATATGATGGAATTCAGGATACAAATTTAGGCGCTCCAGAAGTGTGAGTACCAATATGGAGGTAACTAATTTTGTTCGCCTATTTTACATCAAGTTGTACTTCGGGAGTACCCAAATTTATTTCAGAAAAGAGGAAAGACAATATAGCTGGCTCAATCACAGCCTTCACAGGATAAGATTTTCTTTTATAGGGTGTTTTAAAGGGCCATAAAGTCCCTCTACCATTTCACATTTGTTATGAAGTCAGTTTTCAATATATCTCAACCAAGTTTGTTGTTATATTTAAATCAGTAATTGTTCAAGTATTTCTACTTCATTCAATACATCCGTGAGGCCCAAAATTTAGGTACAAATACTACGAGAGGCACTTGGCTAGTCTTCGAACTCATAGTAGGACTAAAATAAGGGAAATTGGAATAAAATTATAAACCGCGGCATGCTATGTTTCGATGTCTGCCATCTTGGTTCACACACTTCAGGAGCACCCCCAAAACAATATATGGTACAGATAAATTCCTTTTAAAATTTAAAGACTTCATGTATAGGACTTCATATGCCGGGTGAGAGGAAAAAGGTAAAATGACTTAATCATAGGAATAAATTTCCAAGTTTATTTCAAAGGGAACCTCAATCGAATGGCTTCATAATAAGATAGGTTGTTCGGTTCATCCTGGGTGGGAAAAAGTCGACAACAAGGCTTGTTCAAATGAATAACCATGGCACGTAGTCAGCTGACAGGTTCAGGCAAAGTTAGAATAAGATTTTTATTTTAATTCATAATTTATCGCATTTCATAGTTAGTTGAGTTGTTTAACCGAATTAAAAATATTGTCGCACAGTGTTGAAGAGGCAGAAACTGTTATCGCATCCTCCAAATTTAGTATACCCAATACAGCAGTGGTTTCTAAACCGCGGTCCGCGGGCCAATTACAGCCCACCTAACATGTTAACATGGCCCGCCGAAGTTGGGTGAAATAGTTTAACACTATGTTTTTACTTTTTTGCGTTCTAGATACCGCCAATTGTTATATCATTATCACAGTTTGTATATTCGTAACAATTCAATTATGTTCTTAATTATACGTTCCAGTACCGCGGCCTTTTCCGACGTTCCACTCGACTGGCCATCCTAGCGTATGACAATGATTACTAGTCGCAAGACTCCATAATCGCTTACCCAATTGTTTTTCAACCAGCATCCCAATTCGCTTCAATGAATTCATAAAACTGACAAAGGAATTGTGAGGATATGATTTTGTTTTATTTTTTGTGTTCTGAATAATTTGGACTTTAATTACCTGAAATTTCAATTCAAAATAATGTCACAATTCTCAAACAATTATCTATTATTAAAACATAATTATTTGATTAGTGAGACATTTATGAAACTATAATTACTCATTTGGGAATGGAAAAGTCTAACGGGAATGTTTTGTTTTTAACTGGGATACTCTGGGGTTGTGTGAGTTTATGTTGAAAAGGTTTGCCAATATTATGACACCGGCTACACTTTGTCATTTTGTTTTGCCAGTATTAGATTTGCTTTTTTGCTTTCAGAGTTTACTACTATTGTCCTTACAGCTATACAATTACAAAAAATGCAAAGGGGTTGCTTGAGCCTCTCGAATGTTTAATTGAGGTTCTGCGCCACCGATAGTTGAAAACCGCTGGGTGTAAGAGTGTAACAATATACCATATTAAAAATAAAAAAAAAAGGTAATGAATTCATTTGAATATTAGCTATTCTGGACACCTTCAGCCTACTAGGCAGACACTTCACCACCTGATCGCAACATAGGAAAACTGAAAACATACAATTAATTACTAATTATGTCTATCAATTTACAATGATTTCTAGAAATTTTCCTGTTGTACATGTCTAATGTGGAAAATATTTTATATTCCAAAACATCATTGAAAATATATTTTGAAATAATAATTATTATGTTTTTGTCACCTTGGTATTTTAAAGGGAGCTGTTGCAAAATTAATTGAAAGCCTTCTTATTAGATGAAGTAATTATTATATAAGACAGAAACTATGAATGTTTTCTCGTTCCTGGACCATTATGAAAGAAGCTAGGTTTCAAAATAGCCAGGTTTCAAAATATTTCATGATCAGAGCTCCCTTTCAAAGACTCTGAACCAGATACGTGAAACATTTTTTGTCGGCGGGCCATAAAACCAATTTCTGAAATCCAGCACGGCCACACAAGAATTTGGCGAGAAAGGCTATAAAAGAGAATGTGGCTATCATTTAGCCTTACAGTAATAACCGCACCAGGCTAATGAGCAAATAGTTTACCTCAGCGACAAGAGCCCCTGTTCTTATACCATTATTTGAAATAGGAATTGAGCTATTCTTAATAAATTAATAGTTATGAAAACATACTTAATCATCAGCCTAGTTACATATACGAAACTATTATTCATTCATTTCCTGCTAATTAAATGTTAAGTACAAGAAATCTCAACGTCATTATCAAATTATAAGCCGGCTTAATGATAGATGATTAGCAAAGATTAATTTCTATAGTCATAGGTTCGTACATACACAGTGTCTATAAAGTCTTTATACAATTTCAATTTTGCTATGAAGTCAGTTCCCAATATATCTTAACCAGGTTTGTTGTTTTTTAATCAGTAATTGTTCAAGTATTTTTACTTCATTTAATACATCTGTGAGGGCCAAAACAATATATGGTATCGATAAATTCCCTTTGCAATTGCTGGACACCCTATATTAACTAGAGCAGTGTTTATTAAACTTTTTTGCCGGAATACCTACGCTTTTTATCTCGCGACGCAGAACACCAAGATATTAGGAGGTTAAATTAATGGGTGGTTCCAAAACATTTAACCCATGGTAAAATTAAAAAAGTATGCTGCAAACTTCACAATTAAAAACGGTCAAATGTTAACGATATTGAACAACTAACAAAAATGCCACGCATTCCAGACTAAGACGAGGTCTGTCCGCTTGTTTAGATAGCAAGGCTCGTTTGTTGCCAGCTGGAAGACAAATTTACTACCCAATGTCGCCGAAGGCCGAGATCGCCATGACGACCAATTTAGACACAATTTCTATCCCAGTTCAGCAACATAACAGTTCCGCCGAACACTGTTTGAGAAACAATGAATAATAGAATTCCAAAATAAGTGGAATATTCGAATAAGGGATAACTAAAATCGTATAATTCACATATTAATCAAAAATTGCTGAAATCCAATCAATTTCGGTTCTAAATTAGCCTACTATCTAAATGATATTTTCAAATGTTTACAACATCCTGCATTTGCTTATGGTAAGCCAAAAATTTGCAGAAATAATTGATATTCCATAGAAATTGCATTTAGCAATGTTTCAATTGTTTTCCTACTGTTTACAAGATAATTCACTTTTTTGTCATTTAATTTTCCAGTATCAAATTCTAAAATCTCAATACAAAATATCTATTTGGCATAGGAATGTATTTGCCACAAAAATTAACATTGAAATGCCAAACTCTCAGTCCAAAATATACTAAATATTACAAAATAAATACAAGGAAGCAGTGCCCAGAAGTGTGTGTACCGTACCAATATGGAGGTAACTAATTTTGTTCGCCTACTTTACATCAAGTTGTGTGAAGAGACTGAAACCTATAGGCAGGGGGTATATTCACTTGGCTAACACAGACAGCCCCGAACTCAAATAAAACTAAAATACAAAATATCGAAATAAAATTATGCCTTAACCCTAACCTGGTACACACACTACAGGAGTACCGAAATGACTACCTGAATTGCTGTCATAACCACGTGTTGTACATCTTCATCTAGTTGCATAATTTCCTCAATGTAGTCTGAAAATGAAAAAACACTATTAGTTTTGTGAATAAAACATCAACAATTTTGATTTAAATGTAATTCAATCTATGATGTAGATACAATTATAAATACAGAGTCGTAGAAATTTCGCACAATTTCATAGAAATAACAATTAAAAATTTCCTTGTCTTTGTTTATTAATAGTTCTTATTCTGCTTGTAGTTCTCAGTTATCATACAATAAAATGTATTCAAACTTACAATTGGTATTACTATAAAATCGGACAAAATTATTTGGACACTCTGTATATTACAGTTGAAAAATCATAAAAATCGCTATCATTTTTTTTTTCATGAATCAAGTCATCGTCAATGATACCTCTTGGCCCAGAAACCTGCTTTGTGACCTTGAGTGCCAAGCCCTGAGCTTGAAAAACTACATAAGTTTATATGAAAGATATACACTCACGTTGCTTTTTGCTACAATTCACCACGACTCCTAATATGAGTTGCAGAAGTCTTCCTAACTGTTGTTTATCAGTTTGTTCACTTATTGCCATCAAATCAGGAAGTTGAAATCCAACAAGCTCATTTCCAGTGACCTGTTTGAGGCAAATTTTAAAGATATGTGTGAATATGTGTGAAATTTGGCACACTTTAACTCAGAGGTAAATGAGATGTCTCGCTGATCATAGTTAGAGGCAACTGCTAAAACTGCTACGTACATATGCTACCGGATGAAACGAATTTTTGCCACAAAAAATTGGATCTGGTTTTAAAATGAATGTTGTTGGGAATGCGGGTTTTTTACAGTTGAACATATAGTAGCCTAGTAGTAACCACTCACTACATAGGCCAGGGTGGGCGACTTCTCTAGTCAGCGGGCCAGATGTGGGTAAATGGAGTCCTCGGCGGGCCGGATTATTACATGAATAGTATTCAATATCTTTTAAAATCACATATTTATTCGCTATTTAGAATCTAAATATAAATACAACTGATAACAGTAGTGGGGAATGTTTACAATGCTCTCTGCTTTGACCTTATATTGTTTGTTTAACAAGTGAGCCAACGCAATTGTTTGTTCACTAAGGCAATTGTTTATTTCACCAGCTTGCATTGACAGTGCGGTGAGAGTAGAGCGATCGGCAAATTTCAGGAATGATGCGTCGGACCACATTACAGAGTGTTGGATGGATACAGTCAGTGGGCCGTTCAAAATTTCGTATGTAGCCCACCCCTGATCTAGGCTATTTATATAAGCTTAGCAGGGCAAAAATACAAGTTTTATAGTTTTTATCGGTATTGTGATTTAGTGTCAGTAGTTGATTTTTCCAACAAAATGAAAACACACGCTGCACATACAGTGAGAAATAAAACTCGCAAATAATGACATTTTGGGGTGAGGGAAGACGGAAAAATCAATATTGGCTATAGAGTAGCAAAATCTTTGATGGAGCCTAACAGAAGCTATTGCAAATGATAAAATAATGAGCATAACAAATGCTGATGTCAGAATTTTTGTATAGAAGAAACGATGACTCACTTCTCTGAAATAGTCGATCATATGATTGAGAACTTTCTTGAGGTTGTTTGTCTGAAAAAAAATGAAACAGATCTTTAGTTTAGAATTGCATAAAATGTGTTCCCCTTTCGAACAGTTGCAAAGTCGGCCAATATGGAGGTAACTAATTTTGTTCGCCTACTTTACATCAAGTTGTGTAAAGGCACTGAAACCTATGTGGTATATTCACTTGGCTAGCAAAGACAGTCCCAGTCAGAACTCATAATAGAACTAATATAAAAAAAATCGGTATAAAATTATGGCTTAACTCTGAACCTGGTACACACACTACGGGAGTACCGCACAGTTTTTTTTGTTTAAAATCAAACCAGGATCTCCGCTGATAAATGAAGCAACCCGTACTTTAGTAAACCATTACCATCCACGATATTGTGAAAAATTTAGAAATTCCTCAACGATCGATCCACTGAACGTTTTTCGACGATACCATGGAAACAATACACCAAACCGGATTTTCCTTGAAGCGCACATTACTAGGCTAACACCATAACCCGCGTAAAAAATTTCAACCAGGTCAGTCAAACAGTTAGGCGCTGCAGCTAAACACAAGTACAGAGAAAACAACTGAAAAAGCGGAGATCCAAAAATCGAAATTTTGTGAATTAGGAAATGAAATTATGGCAAGAGTATTGAAAGCATAATGTGCAACCTCTCAAGTCACTCATGAAATAGAAATAAAATTCCACCTTGAGTCTAAAGTTATCCCCGACATCTTCTTTTATCCTTGACAACCAAGCTGTATCGAAAAATTCACCGTCTCTGAAATAAAAATACCAATAATGTATCATGTGGATTCACATACCCAATCACACTAAAGGGTTCAACACTAATGACGGACTTGAAGGATTTTGAGACACTTCTAAACGTTATTAATAAAAGTAAAACATAACGACAATGTGATGTTTGTTTTTTGATTATTTAACATGCATGACTCCCATAATTTTACAGTGATTGTTTAAATATGCATGTAACTGCTTTTCTTGTTATAGTTGAACTATGCATGTCTGAAGAAGTCTGACCTTAGTCAGACGAAACATTACAGAAATATATTTGTGTTAGTGTGCAGCAAGACTCTTGAATCACTTAGGATAACGACAATGGTTATCATTTTTATTAATTCTTTTCTTGCTTTGATATATGCGTACGCCGTGTTACACGATTCGTGGAGTCGGCTTATATGCAAATTTTTCTAAAAATAAACCGCTTCAAGGCCGCTTCTAAAAGGTAAGCCGCTTTACCATTGCAATTTTGTTATGAAGTCAGTTCTCAATATATATCCTAACCAGGTTTGTTAATTTTTAATTGTTGTAATTGTAAGTATTTTTACTTCATTTAATACATCTGTGAGGGCCAAATCAATATATGGTATCTATAATGCCTTTTGCAATTTTAAAAAATTTTCTTCGTGGACAGCCTGTATATTCTGTATAACCCCATATATGTTTTGAGAAGGAAATTAGTTGTAGAAATAACAAGTTTTTGTTAGAAGCACTGCTCATCTTTCTTTTTTATTCATCTTTTTATATATCAATATTAGACTCCCTCATAGGTGACACTGCTCGATAACCGAGATTAGTTTATCGTGTCTCACAACACGATGAAATACATAATTCTATAATTTACCTCACTCTTTGCATACTTTTGTCTTTTCGTTATGTGAAAAAATAAGCTACTGAATGACTGTATAAATAAACAATGGTAAAATTCAAATATTCATCTTACATTTGGCCCAATATTTGAGCGATTGCAACTCCGTCTGTAACCTCATGAGGATATTGATGTGGAGCAGGAACATCGAAATTTGAAAGCTGAAAAAAAAGGAAAACTATTAATACTTATAAGATATACTATAATAGCTACAAAATCAAGACTCTGGTTTCTGGTGCCTTTTGTAGTCGCAGGAGGGATACAGCAGAGAAATTTCTCTTCCAACAGGGGAGATCGATTTATCAGTCCAAGATGATATGGGATAGAATAGAGCAGGGTTTACCAGTCGGCAGAAAAAATATTTATATTGGATTGGCAACTTACGCATTTCGGCTTCGAATGCCATGACAACCCCCCAGTAATAAATCAGACCAAGGGGGGGGGGGGGCAAAGTATGGCCAGCGGGCCAGGTCTGGCCCACGACGAGATTTTGACCGGCCCGCCGACTGTACATCAGTACATTATGATATTACCTCATTACATATTTAGTACATTATGATAAATTCATTATGTGTTTTTTGTTCATTTTTTTTTTGTCAAGTTTAAACTTTACTTCAACACGATTTATACGACTTTCTTTTTTGCATTAGTGAATAAATATGTGATTAAGATATTGAATACTATCCATGTTATAATTTGGCCCACTGAGGACTTCATTTTCCCACATCTGGCCCGCTGACTAGAGAAGTTGCCCGCCCCTGGATTAGACAGACAATGTAAAAACAAAGATTGCAGCCCTTATGAAAATACATACATACAGACAGACAGACTAATACCTATCAACATACTTACCGATCTTAAGATCTATAACAAATAACTGAATTACTCACCCAGGTCATTAAAGAATCACATAATATCTCGTGTTCATCCATATTTGGCGTTTTTGAATCCTACTAATTCCAACAAGCAAATTTCCCAGTTTTGCCAAACCGTTCAAAACTGCAAGTAAAAGTCCAGTACAGCCTTGAAGGCCAAAGTTTTCTTTTATTTTTCTTCTATCAATTTATGGGATTTTGATAGTATAATTACTCAATATATATTCTAGAAAAATCTGAAAGATATAACCATATTTATCAACTATTATTTTTGAATCATGCTACAGCAGTCCAGTATGACAGTGCTAAATTCTAAACAACCAAAGCAAAAATAAAACAACATACACAGAAAGGGTGGAATAGTTATTACGCGATTATCGTATCCATTCTAGGCAAAGGCATATTTTTAATTTGGCCTCAATTTTGTTGTGCCAGTTTGACTGGTGGCTAATGAAAAACGATTTGATTGATTGAATTTGTGAAGCAGACTAAAACTCAGAATAAATTTAAAATGTATGAAACGCGTTCCACCCACCTACGGTACTGACCTAAGGTTGTAAGGAGGGGTCTTGTGTAGTTTCTTACCTCACATACTTCTAGTGGGCGTAGCATGAAAATTTTTTCACGTATCAATCCTAACCCCCACCTGACTACACCATCCAAAAATTACGTCATTACGACGTCACAGTGACGTAATAGAGCCCTTTAGACCATATGAACTGCTATCTAAGACGCGCAAACGAGCACCCAAAATCGAACAGTTACCGGTTTTTCTCTCTTTTCTCGTCGCAACGATTCCAATAGGAGAGAGGTCGATAACGTCAGTCAGTTCTTTCTCGTCGGCGACAATGCTATGATAACCTCCAGAACTCTGAAACCGCCAGTGCTTAAGTCTGATATTGCGACCTACAGACAGACAGACAGACAGACTAACTACTGGTAGGCCTACTGAACCAGGTCTTTAGGTCCAATTACTGAATTAAATTGATAATACATGTAATAAAAACATGGTTCTATCTTCCGTCCAATTCCAGGATACCGGTAGGCCTACCGGTACGGTACCGTAAAAGTGCGTGATTCATATCAGATCGTCTTTTGTATTCATTCAGTCATTCCACCATTGGATAAACATAGAATAATTGAGAAATCAAAGCCTACGGTATTTTCTGTATTTCCAGGCAGCCAGACAATCTAATTTCTAACGGTACGGTAGCCTACAACTTTTTCAAAATTGACCAACATGCTCTCATAGTCTAAAAACCTACTAAATGAATTTGTGAAGCTATTCTGACAATTTTCACACCTTGATAACGCAAACTAAGTTAAACTTGACCCGAAAAACTCAAATCCATAACAGCTGATCCGCAGATTAACACCTTTCACCCTTTGCGTCGACGATGTGACGTCATTAATTCACATTCTTTGTATCATTTACTATTTTTACGGTTGAATATTTGAAATATTGTTGCCAGGTATTTTAAAAGATTTTCAACTTATGAGAAAGTTATTCATTATTTTGTTAAACAGAAATTTTACTGACATCATGATATTAAAATAAAGCAGTCGAGGTCGTTGTATCCGGATATAGACTTTGTAAAACATAGACATTGAAAAGAGAACATAAGAAAAAGCGCAACAGCAACGAGAGTTGAGCATAAATTTATTTTGTCCACATAATCAGCATATAAGACGATAAAATGATTGATAAAAACAAAATAAATAAAACTGATTACAGAATCGGGATAGCAAACAAAACCCCGAGTAAGATTTGAAACGTACATATTTTAGATTAAAAGGTGATGTCAAATAGGCCGCGAGCCGAGGCCCTAAAAAACGCCTAGAAAGTGAGTTCCGGAGCGCACATCAGGTAACTACCTGAAAATGATTTTAAAATGTTCCTTAAAAATTTAGTAACAAATATTGCCTTGTTCCCAGTTCCAAAAGTTGCACGTTTTACGGAAAAGACGCTTTTACTACAAGAAATATGTTCTACGATCTATCCTATATTACGTGTCCATTTATTATTCACCCCATTTATTTTTTGTTTTTACTTTATTTTTTTGTTTTTTATTTGAGGGAGGGGAAAGTTGCGGTGATTTATTGACTGTTTTATAGGCATATGCTTTTCTGAAACACAAAGTAAGTCCAAACACTTTAAATTAGATCAAATTATTCCAACATCCAATTATTATAAAGACATTGCTTTAGCAATAAAAAAAATAATGCTATAAAACAAAAAAATGAAAATGAAAGTTCGAAAAGTACGAAAAAGTGAACGTCTGAAAATACCAACCTAATTTCAAAAACAAGAATCACGGGCTAGCTCACCATATATAAATTGTTTGAGGTTTTCAATAAGGTAATCAGGTAAAACACTGAAAATATATTTAAAATTGAGCAAACGCTGAATATATCTGAAATTAGCAATTTTGAAATAAAAACGTGAAATATTATTGTTTACCATGTTTTAATATTAAAATCGTTACCAAATAAAAATAAAAAAAATTAAAACCTGCTCAAGGGCGAACTCTAGTGACACAATCACAACGTCTCCATAGCGATATTCGATACATCGTTTCCTCCGATTTTTTGTTGGCTCGGTTTTCAATTTTTGGCTAATTTTATCATTAATTTCACCGTAAAATTATTTAAATAAAGATTTTAGGATGTCAGAAAGACGCGCACACGATATAGCTCAAGCAAAAGCTGCTAGACTTCTTCAAAAACGTACTGGAAGTGTTTCATCAAGTGAAAATATTGGTCCAGCTCCTCCACATACGACACCAAGACGACATGCAAGAGGGGGATATGCAGCGTAAGTTGGTTCACTGGTGTTGATTTTCTTGTATATGATTAGTGACGTTTAATAAATGGTAATATTAGCTCACTCTGATATTGTTTATAGAGTAATACCACCATAAAAATCGAAATAATTTCAGCCTAAAAATTCTATTAGTATATACATGATTAACCGCCGTTGGGTGGTTCACGTAACCGCTGGTCGGTCACAGCCTACTCCACCATCAAGTCCATGCTTCGGAAAAACAAATACCTAACTAATCCCATACCCGACATGAAATGGTAACCGGACGAGAGGCCGTGGTTCGCCATATGATTAAGCCGTCAAAAACCTTTCCTCTCCCCCGGGATAAATATGTAAATCTTATCCTTATCCTAAAAATTCTATTAGTATATACATATATAACCTTCAATTATAGATTCGGATATTCATTTCATCGTGCTTGAAATATCGTAACAACACAATTAAACAATATAATAATGAATGATCAATTTAAATGAACAGATATACAATATTTCGGTAATTGACGTGATTAACATCGAAAACATAGAATAAAAAAATAACTAGATTTTATCATCATGACTTGTTGAATGAATCTAAAGTAGATAACATAAATTAAATATAGTGAGAGTTAACTAATGTCATAAGGCAATGGTGCCCATGCACAGATGTAATAGGCTACTTTTCTCTAATGCGATATCATCAATCAATTATATTCAGACTTGCTCTTCAGGCAGGCTCTCCCACCATCTTTTTAAAACAGGCTGTCACCCTGATGGTGAATGCGATACTTGCTTTGTACAGGAAACTGTAGTCAATTTTTTACTATTTTGTTCAAAGTATATTCATGAGAGAAATACTTTGATAAATCATGCACATAGTTTAAATATTCCATTTCGAATTAAATACCTATTATCTGATTCAAAAGTTATCCCCTTTGTAATTAGGTTAGTTCATTCAACCCACAGGTTAGCTGACATAGCTGGTATACATATGTACTTTTTTATATTTCCGCGTGGCTTAATTTTACATTAATTCCCTATCATACTGCAATTTATTAAAGTAGCGTGTTGCATAATTGTGTTCGCCTTATGTGGAACTGTTTTTGTCTAGAAAATTATTTTCAGTCTGGAGCACATAATCCTGGTAATTGAAAGCGCCATAACTTATAATAATAATAATGTAATAGGCTACTTGTAAGTGGTGTGTTAGATATCATTTGAAGTTTTGGCAATTTTTCTGAATTTCTAGCTTGCATACTTATCTTGTATAATGTTATTGTTATTTCATGGTACCGTGGAAGAGTTTAAATTTCCTTACCTGTCTATAACCTTGGTGGATGTTTTCTAGTTTTAAAATCTGATCTTAAATTTTATTTGTCAAGATCTGCCTGATAAGAGATAATTAATAGTGTTTGGTAATAATTCCTGAACCCCTGACCATCTGAAAGTCAATGACTGAGTTAAGTCTCAGTAACGACAATATTTTTTCATTTAGACCACTTGATTGACTTCAGGTCTTTGAAAAATAGTGAAGTTCAGCTTCCTCAAATATGATGCATAGTTTTGATACTTAAGTTTCAACCTAACAATTACTTGTCTTGTTTCAGCTCTCTAGAAACAATGTTAATCTAACAATAACTTTCCCAGGTCCGTCAGCACCGTCGTATCACGTATGGATCCCCACCATCTTGACGATGACATTCTGCTCTCGAAACCAATGCAATATGAGAACACCTACAGAATGGCACCGAAGAAAAAGTTTCCAACAAGTAGAATTGAAGGTTTGTTACATCAATAATATTACGAAATGTTTTAAATTTTCTCACGGAGCGAACCTCAAGACAAGTAGTCACTTATGCAGGCCTAAAAGTTGTTCTATCAGTGTCGGGGAGTCACCATTCATCAAGGAGTTGAAATGACTCAAAATCGTCATCAACTAGCTGCCATTGAGACCTAATTCAAATTGAGTCGACCTCAGAGCCAAGTTTGACTCGGATGCCTTGATTCTCTATTCAGGGACATTCTCTCAAAACAACAAGAAAATGAAAAATAGTTCCATTCGCACTTCTCATTTCATTTATTACAAGGATAAGCATTTATGAATATATGGCTTCTACGCTTACTTGCAATGTTTCAGTGCATGCTATTCAATTATTTATCTCTCAACTTTGAATTGAGGGACCTTGTTTCGAACAAACCTGTAAAAGAAAACATCTATGACAAGATTTTTACAAGGCACAGTGTTGAAGTTGGGGGGCACCCTGATTGAGTTTGACTTGTGTCACCATACATCACAGAATTGAAGTGACATGAATCATCAGGGAAATCAGGGATGGGAAAATTATCCGCACCTGAATATATTGTGCAAAACGAGTTACATATCTCAAACTCAACAATTAAGTATAAAGATTAACAAAAGCAAAAACAGATCTTCTATAACGTATTCAAACCTCTGAACGATCAAAGGAATCGGCACAAGAAGCTCTGATCCTGATTTAAACAAGCTTTTGGACGCCTACAGTAGGCCAATTAGTCATTGTGCCACTTGGTACAATAAATTTTGTCGTACATTATCTGCCACGCTAGTTTTTTTTTGCAAATAAACTATTCCTATTCCTAATGGCATATTGAGCCTCCGTCCCAGTGAGCAATTCTGTTATCTGGAACTGGCCCAGTCAGGAAAGTAATTGCCCACCCCTGATCTGAATGAAATGACTTAGATTCGTCATCAACTTGCCCCGGATAACCCATGACTCAGAGTTTAAGAACTTTTAAACAACACCAACATTTGCAAACACTTCACTGTTATTTTGCAGCGATTATCAGCGACGCCCTTACAAGCTACCTTCACCCAGACATTGAGTATGAGCCTGAACATTGTCGTGATCTGACGAAAACTATTTCTGAAGTTATCAAAGCCCGAGTGAAAGAAACTGTTCTACCGAGGTACAAAATTGTCTGCGTTGTCAATATTGGACAAGTCAATAGCCAGGTTGGTATTGAACTTTAAACAGAGTAATTTGTTATTTCACTCTAATGAAAATAATTTTTATGGTACTCCCGAAGTATGTGAACCAAAATGGCGGACAACGGAGCGTAGTATGTGTACCAGGTCAGGCAATAATTTCAGGTATAAATACTACGGGAGTCACTTAGCTGGTCCCCGAACTCGTAACAGAGCTAAAATAGCGAAAATTGGAATAAAATTCCCTAACTTGGTATAAATACTACTACGTTCCGGTGTTCGCCATCTTGGTACACATACATTTAGGAATACTCTTTTTTTGACAACTTGCATAGGATGAACATGAGAATCAAAAACTAAACTATCTTATCCAAACAATTTATTGAACATTTATTCAGAGAGGAAAGTCTATAAGAAGGCAAATCTGTGGTATAATTTGGCCTGGACCTTTCATATAGCTTCCGATCGGCCTGTCGGTATGCCGCATTGTGCTAAACGTTAGGAATACACTCGCCACCGCACTTCTGATTTCCCTGTATGGGTTCGCTGGTCGAATCTCATGCGGGAATAATTATGTGCGAGAGGATTGGTGAACTCAGTGCCGCCGTAGGTTGGTTTACGCAATCCCAGCCTACCGTCGAGTTACCAGTCCATGTCGAGTATGGGATTAGTCAGCCAGTTGATTGTTTCACATGCATGGACTTGATGACGTAGGAAGCCGTAACCGACCTGCCGCCCTACGATAGCAGAGCTATAGCTGATAGCTATGATAGAGTCCAACAATCGACACGCACATAGGATAGGATTTACATGTTTATCCCGGGGGAGAGAAAAGCCGATAAGACGGCTTATCCATATGGCCAACCACGGCCTCTCGTCCGGTTACCATTCCAAGTCGGGTATGGGATTAGTTAGCCAGTTATTTTTTTTCGGAAGCATGGACTTGATGGTGGAGGAAGCCGTAACCGACCAGCGGTTACGTGAACCACCCTACGGCGGCGAGGAGTCCAGCAATCCTCTCGCACATAATAATCCTTGCATGGGATTCGAACCTGCGATTCCACGAAGGGTAATCAGAGATGCGGTGGCGAGCGTATTCCCAACGCTTAGCATATTTATCGATCAGGATTCAAACCCACACAGGATAATCAGAGGTGCTATAGCCTGCGTATTCCTAATGCTTGGAATGGAGCGCCAATCAAAAAAGCTCTAAAATAACCTGACAGCTTATGAGGTTAATTTAATTACAGGGTCTTCGAATGGGAAGCCGTTGCTTATGGAACGCTGAGCACGATACATTTGCTTCAGCGTCATTTAAGAATGGATCAGTATTCGCAGTCGGAAACGTGTATGGGATTTATTATGAGTGAAAAGAGACTAAGGGGTTAAAGGTCAAGTCTGAACCCTCTTACTAGTGTAGTCAGTGTTATTTGTTATATTTTAGATTATGTTGAAAACCTATTGTGCTGTTGAGTGCTGTATCAGCCCTCAATGTACTCCACATTCAATGGGTTAGCACGTAAAATTCAGTCTAGCGTACCTATTTCTGACTCCCAGCTTTAGTTAGAAATTTGGAATATGCGTGTAACTTTGCTCCGAAATGGGTGTCCTTTACTTCTGAGTGAGTGCCCGCAATTTTACTGAGAGCTGAGTCTCGTTTACTTTTGAGTTAGTGCTTGTAACCCATTCAAAGTCAAATTTTATTCACCTCTGAGTGTGTGTGCGTAACTTCGCTCAGTGATGAGTCTCATTTACTTCTGAGTGAGTACCTGTAACCTTGCTCAGAGATGAGTCTTTTTTACTTCTGAGTGAGCGCCCATAACTTTGCTTAGAGATGAGTCTTTTTTACTTCTGAGTGAGTGCTTGTAACTCTGCTCATGAAAATTAAATTCTAAACTAACTCATTGTATCCGCTTTCTACATGCTTCTAGAAGGCCCTCATAAAACTACATCTGCTACCAAATGAGTGCTCCAGCCTATGCATACCTAATGAAATCTCGAATTATCCAATATTTTGCTACCTTTACTTTTATGTGTAATCATTTAAAAATCAAATTTTGTACTTTATTGTTCATATTTTAGAATCAAAAATTTGCACAAAGAGTAAGCAAGATGCATTTTAGGGGTTACTGCTGCCTTTTGTGAGGAATATTTTATATCAACCATAAGTTATGAATCCCACTTCATTTGCCCAAAGTTTTATATCTATCCTAACCCAGAATATACGTGAATCCCACTTCATATGTTCACTTTAAACATTTGCCTCAAGTTTTATATCTATCTCAACCCAGAACATCCCATTAATCCAACTTCATATACTCACTTTAACCGTCAGTTGGTCCTGCAAAGTGTTCCTTGCAAAAGGCAGAAACCCGTTTAGTACTGTAGTATGTACGTGTTTTTGTTTTATTTATGTATTTGTTACATCACAATTCTTGTTCTAATTTTCAATTGTGGAAGAGTTGCAATTATGACATCACACTGCTAACTGATGACACCTCTCTTCTGTATCGTCTTCTGTGCCTAATTAACAGCGATAATTTTCAGTGCCAAATTTTTGTAAATTATAGATAAAATTAATCATGTATTTAACCAAAAATTAATGTAATTTTTATGATTGTTTTTAGAATATTAAAGTCTTGAAAAAATTAAACTTGTTTTTGTGTCAGGGGGTAGATGGCGCACTAGAGCTTCTGTAATTGATAGAATATGATTTTCATATTTATCCCCGGGAAGAGGGAAGTCGAAAAGCTTGATCATATGGCAAACCACGGCCGCTTACCAGTGCATGTTGGGTATGGGGTTAGCCGGTTATTTGTTTCAGATGCATGAACTTGATGGTGGGAAACGCCGTAACTAATCATAATTACTCCCACAGGATTCGAACACGTGGACCCGCGCAGGGTAATTAGAAATGCAATGGCAGACGTTTTCCTAATGCTTATTAGCAGGTTGCGTCAATCGCCGTGCAAAAAATCTGGGCCGGGGAAATTTAAAATTGAATTCTCTTGGAAAATATTTCGACCTAATCCAGCCCCCAGACAATGAAATTTGACAACAAAAAATTTGAGTATGCAAGCAAAGAAGCCTAAAGGAGAGCCACAGGGGAAGCACGTTGTAGGGGGAAGTTTGTTGCTTTTTTGTTTTATTGTGTTTTGCCTGTTTTCGGGGGACGGGCACGTACTTGTACGTATTTCATTTTTTTATTAAGTTATGCCCGTCCTCCAGGTCCTCTGTATTTTGTTTGTCCCTTTGTTGTTGTTTTGTGTTTTGTTTGTATCAGAGTGACCGAATAAAATTGATTGATTGATTGATTTCACGATATAATTAATAACAAGAGAGCTATGCTCAAATATATGGACACGTAGCGCCACCCAATGGCAATAATTTTGATGACGTCATAGTAAAAAAAAAGTAATAGCCTTCTGGAGGAAAATTTTATCTTCAACCACTGAAAATTTCAAAGCATATGGTCCAGTATTCGAAGAGAAAAGCGATTTTTTAAAAATGGAGACGGAGACAAATAACAACAAGAGAGCTATGCTCAAATATATGGACACGTAGAGTCACATAATTTTGATGACGTCATAGCGAAAAAAAAAGTAATAGCCTTCTGGAGAAAATTTTTATCTTTAACCACTAACAATTTCAAAGCAATTGGTCCAGTATTCGAAGAGAAAAGCGACTTTTTAAAAACGTGTCAAGCGGTACTGAGTTAGCAGTCAGCCAGCATCTTACCTGTACACTGTAGGCCATATACGGTAATTGATCACAGAACAGTTGTTCCCTTGCAAATTTTATGTTGTTTACACTTTAGGACAGATAATTGATCACAGAACAATTCTTCCCTTTCAAATTTTATGTTGTTTCCAGTAGACTCTCATCAAAACAAGAGAGCTATGCTCAAATATATGGACACGTAGAGTCACATAATTTTGATGACGTCATAGCGAAAAAAGAAGTAATAGCCTTCTGGAGAAAATTTTTATCTTTAACCACTAAAAATTTCAAAGCAATTGGTCCAGTATTCGAAGAGAAAAGCGACTTTTTAAAAACGTGTCAAGCGGTACTGAGTTAGCAGTCAGGCAGCATCTTACCTGTACACTGTAGGCCATATACGGTAATTGATCACAGAACAGTTGTTCCCTTGCAAATTTTATGTTATTTACACTTTAGGACAGATAATTGATCACAGAACAATTCTTCCCTTTCAAATTTTATGTTGTTTCCAGTAGACTCTTATCAAAATAAACAAATATAGTAGGCTACAAGTGCTACAACGCTTGCATTACTGCACTGGTAGGACCGTGAAAGAATAAGTTACGGTAATTTCATTGTGGTAAGACACCGGTACCGGCACCAGTACCAGTATCGTACTTACGTACTGAGCTACCAGTACCGGTACCGAACCTGTAGGTCTGATATTCCGTTCCGCATACGATAGGCTATAAAACTTGCATTGCAGCATTAGTAATACCGCGGAAGGAATAAGTCAATTTCACTGCGTTACGGCACCGGTATGGCAACTTACCAGTACCGACCTACAGTAGCTGTAGTACTGAGCAAGACAATCGATCGCGAAACCGCTTGAAATAAGTGTAAAACAGTGTTCCCATGAGTAAAAATAAATACCGCGAAATTTTGTATGAAATATCATATCTCATAGGATTCATATAAAATTTAAGAATAAACAAAAGTAATAGCCTTCTAGCGAAAAAATTAATCTTCAACCACTGAAAATTTCAAAGCAATTGGTCCAGTATTCGAAGAGAAAAGCGACTTTTTAAAAACGTGTCAAAGAACAAGAACAAGAACAACAAGAACAACAACAACATAATATTGAAACGATCGTTATGTCCACTACGTGTCCAATAAACAAATATAGTAGGCTACAAGTGCTACAACGCTTGCATTACTGCACTGGTAGGACCGTGAAAGAATAAGTTACGGTAATTTCATTGTGGTAAGACACCGGTACCGGCACCAGTACCAGTATCGTACTTACGTACTGAGCTACCAGTACCGGTACCGAACCTGTAGGTCTGATATTCCATTCCGCATACGATAGGCTATAAAACTTGCATTGCAGCATTAGTAATACTGCGGAAGGAATAAGTCAATTTCACTGCGTTACGGTACCTGTATGGCAACTTACCAGTACCGACCTACAGTAGCTGTAGTACTGAGCAAGACAATCGATCGCGAAACCGCTTGAAATAAGTGTAAAACAGTGTTCCCATGAGTAAAAATAAATACCGCGAAATTTTGTATGAAATATCATATCTCATAGGATTCATATAAAATTTAAGAATAAACAAAAGTAATAGCCTTCTAGCGAAAAAATTAATCTTTAACCACTGAAAATTTCAAAGCAATTGGTCCAGTATTCGAAGAGAAAAGCGACTTTTTAAAAACGTGTCAAAGAACAAGAACAAGAACAAGAACAACAACATAATATTGAAACGATCGTTATGTCCACTACGTGTCCAATAACAACAAAATTTTGAAACGATCGTTATGTCCATTTCGTGTCCAATAATACAAACGTTTCACCCTTACTTGACCTTCAATTCATTTTCACGCGCTCCAGAAGTATGTATCAATATCAATATGGAAGTAACTGATTTTGTTTGCCTACCTTACATCAAGTTGTGTAAAGGGGACTGGAATCTATGGACAGAAGATACATTTTCTTGGCTAACACAGACAGTCCCCGAACTTCTATTACAACTAAAATAAGGAATATCGGAATAAGATTATGGGCCCATTCACATCTGTTCACACCAGTGCGTTATTCTTTAATTGTTTAAGTAAACTTGCGTTGTTGCGTTAACGCATCATTTTGGCGCACTGCGTCAACGCAACGAATTCTCGAGGAAACATTCCTTTGCGTTGACGCGCTGCGTTGTCTGAGATTTGAGTTGAGTTCCGGTGCTTTGTTCTGTGGTTTGGCGATGGCTTTGAGCAAACATCAAAAATTGGGATTACTGTTGTGGCTGAAAAGACGCAAGGATAAAAAAAATAGATGCAAAAGAAGAAGGTGGTGGGTGCATCCTATTTTGCAGAGAAGAGAGACTAGAGGTACGGTACCAGTATTGCAGTATTTTCGGGTCTCATGTACTTTCTTACCTGAATAACTTCTAGTGGGCGTGGCGTAACAATTTTTGGATATATGATTCCTGACCCCTACCTGATGACGTCATCCAAAAATTACGTCACTGCGACGTCACAATAACGAAATACAGCTTGCCAAAGTATAGCGACGGTCACCCGTAATGGCGCCTACGAGTATGTCAACAAACTCAATACGTCAGCGACCACTCTCTTATCGGGGTCGTTGTACAGAGCTCAAAAATAAACAAGAATCACAAGCGACTAAATTGTCGCCAAGGAACGTTCACGATATCCCATTCTGACCAATTTCTGTCCAGCAATAGCTCATGTATCGTGCTGCAATCTAAAATAGAGCGTTATACGATACAACTCTAACCAAGGCTTTAGACAAGCAGAAAATACATGTTATTTTACGCAATGGTTGAAGTTGGGTACCACACACATAAAGACTTATTATTTTATGTCCAGCAATAGCTCATGTATTGTGCTACGATCTATTAATAGGGTGATATACGATACCGCTCTGAGCTAGGCTTTAGACAAACAGAAAGAACATTTAATTCACGCAATGATTGAGGTTAGGTGCCGCAGACATAAAGACTTGTTATTTAATATCCAGAGACTGATCATGTATTGGGCCACATTTTATTAATAGGACGTGGAACGCTTTCACTCTATGCGAGGCTTTAGACAAGCAGAAACCGACATATTAAATTGCCTTAGCGCAATGGATGTAGTTTCTTACCTCGATAACTTATACTTATCTTAGCGTAACAATTTTTGCATATATCATTCCTGACCCTCACCTGACTTCGTCATCCAAAAATTACGTCAATGCGATGTCACAATAACGAAATCGAGCTTGCCCAATAATAGCGACCATAATGTAATCGTGATAAATACGCCTGTGTGTCCGGTATGGGTGTAGTTTCGTACCTCAATAACTTCTAGTTAACTTAGCGTAACAATTTTTGCACGTAATATTCCTGACCCTCACCTGATTTAATCATCAAAAAATTACGTCAATACGACGTCACAATAACGAAATAGAGCTTGCCTAATAATAGCGACGATTACTGGTAATGCCACCTATGGATGTAGTTTCGTACCTCAATAACTTATACTTATCTTAGCGTAACAATTATTGCATATATTATTCCTGACCCTCACCTGACTTCATGTTCCAAAAATTACGTCAATGCGACTTCACAATAACGAAATAGAGCTTGCCTAATAATAGCGACCATAATGCAATCGTGATAAATACGTCTGTGTGTCCGCTATGGATGTAGTTTCTTACCTCAATAACTTCTAGTTAACTTAGCGTAACAATTTTTGCATATAATATTCATGACCTTCACCTGACTTCGTCATCCAAAAATTACTCACTGCAACGTCACAATAACGAAATAGAGCTTGCTCAATAATAGCGACGATTACTATTAATGCCACCTATGGATGTAGTTTCTTACCTCAATAACTTATATTTATCTTAGCGTAACAATTATTGCATATAATATTCCTGACCCTCACCTGACTTCATGTTCCAAAAATTACGTCAGTGCGACTTCACAATAATGAAATAGAGCTTGCCTAATAATAGCGACCATAATGCAATCGTGATAAATACGTCTGTGTGTCCGCTATGGATGTAGTTTCTTACCTCAATAACTTCTAGTTAACTTAGCGTAACAATTATTGCATATATTATTCCTGACCCTCACCTGACTTCGTCATCCAAAAATTACGTCACTGCAACGTCACAATAACGAAATAGAGCTTGCCCAATAATAGCGACGTTATTCGTAATGGCACCTATGGATGTAGTTTCTTACCTCAATAACTTCTAGTTAACTTAGCGTAACAGTTTTCGCATATAATATTCCTGACCCCGCCCTGACTTCGTCATCAAAAAATTACGTCAATGCGAATTCACAATAACGAAATAGAGCTTGCCTAATAATAGCGACCATAATGCAATCGTGATAAATACGCCTGTGTGTCCGCTATAGGTGTAGTTTCGTACCTCAATAACTTCTATTAGGCTTAGCGTAACAATTTTTGTTTATAATATTCCTGACCCTCACCCGACTTCGTCATCCAAAAATTACGTCACTGCAACGTCACAATAACGAAATAGAGCTTGCCCAATAATAGCGACGTTATTCGTAATGGCACCTATGGATGTAGTTTCTTACCTCAATAACTTCTAGTTAACTTAGCGTAACAATTTTTGCATATATCATTCCTGACCCTCACCTGACTTCGTCATCCAAAAATTACGCCACTGCAACGTCACAATCACGAAATAACGCTTGCCTAATAATAGCGACCATAATGCAATCGTGATAAATACGTCTGTGTGTCCGCTATAGGTGTAGTTTCGTACCTCAATAACTTCTATTAGGCTTAGCGTAACAATTTTTGTATATAATATTCCTGACCCTCACCCGACTTCGTCATCCAAAAATTACGTCACTGCAACGTCACAATAACGAAATAGAGCTTGCCCAATAATAGCGACGATCACTAGTAATGACACCTATGGATGTAGTTTCGTACCTCAATTACTTCTAGTTAACTTAGCGTAACAATTTTTGCATATAATATTCCTGACCCTGCCCTGACTTCGTCATCCAAAAATTACATCAATGCGAATTCACAACAACGAAATAGAGCTTGCCTAATAATAGCGACCATAATGCAATCGTGATAAATACGCCTGTGTGTCCGCTATGGATGTAGTTTCGTACCTCAATAACTTCTATTAGGCTTAGCGTAACAATTTTTGTATATAATATTCCTGACCCTCACCTGACTTCATCATCCAAAAATTACGTCAATGCGACTTCACAATAACGAAATAGAGCTTGCCTAATAATAGCGACCATAATGCAATCGTGATAAATACGTCTGTGTGTCCGCTATGGATGTAGTTTCTTACCTCAATAACTTCTAGTTAACTTAGCGTAACAATTTTTGCATATATCATTCCTGACCCTCACCTGACTTCGTCATCCAAATATTACGCCACTGCAACTTCACAATCACGAAATAACGCTTGCCCAATAATAGCGACGATTACTAGTAATGACACCGATGGATGTAGTTTCTTACCTCAATAACTTCTAGTTAACTTAGCGTAACAATTTTTGCATATAATATTCCTGACCCTGCCCTGACTTCGTCATCCAAAAATTACATCAATGCGAATTCACAATAACGAAATAGAGCTTGCCTAATAATAGCGACCATAATGCAATCGTGATAAATACGCCTGTGTGTCCGCTATAGGTGTAGTTTCGTACCTCAATAACTTCTATTAGGCTTAGCGTAACAATTTTTGTATATAATATTCCTGACCCTCACCCGACTTCGTCATCCAAAAATTACGTCACTGCAACGTCACAATAACGAAATAGAGCTTGCCCAATAATAGCGACGTTATTCGTAATGGCACCTATGGATGTAGTTTCTTACCTCAATAACTTCTAGTTAACTTAGCGTAACAGTTTTCGCATATAATATTCCTGACCCCGCCCTGACTTCGTCATCAAAAAATTACGTCAATGCGACTTCACAATAACGAAATAGAGCTTGCCTAATAATAGCGACCATAATGCAATCGTGTTAAATACGCCTGTCTGTCCGCTATGGGTGTAGTTTCATACCTCAATACCTTCTATTAGGCTTAGCGTAAAATTTTTTGTATATATGATTCCTGACCCTCACCTGACTTCGTCATCCAAAAATTACGTCCCTGCAACGTCACAATCACGAAATAACGCTTGTCCAATAATAGCGACGATTACTAGTAATGACACATATAGATGTAGTTTCGTACCTCAATTACTTCTAGTTAACTTAGCGTAACAAGTTTTGTATATAATATTCCTGACCCTCACCTGACTTCGTCATCAAAAAATTACGTCAATGCGAATTCACAATAACGAAATAGAGCTTGCCTGATAATAGCGACCATAATGCAATCGTGATAAATACGCCTGTGTGTCCGCTATGGGTGTAGTTTCCTACCTCAATAATTTCTAGTTAACTTAGCGTAACAATTTTTGCATATATCATTCCTGACCCTCACCTGACTTCGTCATCCAAAAATTACGTCACTGCAACGTCACAATCACGAAATAACGCTTGCCCAATAATAGCGACGATCACTAGTAATGACACCTATGGATGTAGTTTCGTACCTCAATAACTTCTAATTAACTTAGCGTAACAGTTTTCGCATATAATAATCCTGACCCTCACCTGATTTCGTCATCAAAAAATTACGTCAATGCGAATTCACAATAACGAAATAGAGCTTGCCCAATAATAGCGACGATATTCGTAATGACACCTATGGATGTAGTTTTGTACCTCAATTACCTATAGTTAACTTAGCGTAACAATTTTTGCATATAATATTCCTGACCCTCACCTGACTTCGTCATCAAAAAATTACGCCAATGCGACGTTACAGTAACAAAATAGAGCTGATCACCCGTAATGGCGTCTGCGACTACGTTAACAAACTCAGTGAGGGCCGCGGCCTCCCTACCACACACACATAAGGAGGGACTTGTTATATTATGTCCAGCCATAGATCATGTATTGGGCTACAATATTAATATGGCGTTACGCGATATCACTCTAAGCAGGGCTTTAGACAAGCAAAAACGGACATATTAATTTACGTGCACATTATATGGGTGTATTTTGTATTGTGCCACCATTTATCAGTGAGGTTTATATTTTAATTTGTTTTTTTGTAAACTATACATTTTGGATAAGATAGTCCGGCAGAATCGGGCCTTATTGTTTTGGGACATAAAGTTTTTTTTTATTGTTTAGATATAATGTATATGACATATATAATGATACCCAGGTGGGTGTGGAGTAATGTTGAGCAATTTTTTTTTACAAGTGGATTTAAAGTATTCGGTCCAAGATGACGCACATTCTGAACTAGGCTTGCACGTAATTGACAAAAATCAATTCCGTAATTACGGCCAAATCGATTACGTAATGACCCCGTAATTGCGATATTTTTTTCACGCATTTAAACCTATCATAACAACCAATTTAATCCACTTCGTTTCCGAATGGGACATCGAAGTTTGGTTTTCATATTCCCGGCAGTACTACACGCCGGCGACAGATGTTAAAGACAAATATCAAGGAGTGAATTCAAAATAATTTTATTCTGATTTTAATCTTTTGTATTAGCTTTGATTTTTTTTATCCACTTTATCACCAAATTTTATGCGATCAATTTTATCATTACCAACACTGGTAATATATTTAAGAAACGATAGTTCACTTTTTTAAAATCGTATTAACGTATTAATACGACTTTCGTATTAAATAAAAATTCCGGGTTGCTAATTTATTAATCAACTACAAGCGTATTCTCTCGTTTGATTATACTTTCGCTTGCCTCGCGACGAAGACTTGTTATTTCACCGTTTTTTACAATATCCGACTTTACTACTTAGTTAGCATTTTATAATAATTATTGATGCCGACTTATTGACGATATTCCGAATTCCATGCTTCATTTTACATTAAATCATTTCGCGGCCTAAAAGTTATAGTCGACGATAAATCAAAATAAGTTGCCGCAATTGGTAAAGACAGGTAATCATATTTGGCCGACATATTGCGAGGCATTGTGAAAAACATATTGAGCAATGCCAAGTCCGGACAGATATATAACGATAAAATCGGTAACAGAACATCAAGATTTTGTAATAGAAAATAGATCTCGCGCAGAATAAACACGGGAAATCCGGTCGTATTGTTGTTTCTCTGCCGTCTCAGTCGCTTTACCGATGCCGAAAAGACTAAGTTGCGTTGGTTCATTACGCAATTTCTCTTCCGTCTTTATATTGCTGTTTGATAAGCGCGACATTAATTATTACGGCATTTACAAATAGACCATGTTTTATAAGTTGATCTCTTACATTCTTTAGTCATTTCACCCGAAGAAGTTAAAACCAGGTGTGTTGACGTCCATCGGTTTCGACACAATTCTATTCCTTATCTACGGTTAATATGTACATTGGCCATTATAGATAAGTTGATACAAGGTTAGTAAATGACGCGTTATGCCTTCCCCATCTGCCTAACAAGAGAGAGAAAAACGGCTGCGAATACCGGAACTCTAACACCTTTTACTTAAACTTTAATTTTTTACAATCGACGGAATTGACTGCTCTGAAGAGAGCTCATTTCAATCGCGAAAGCTCTCGACCAATAATTACGACTTTACGTAATTCGTAACTTCGCTTCCGTAACTCAAAATAATTCCATAATTCCGTAAATTACGTGCAAGCCCATTCTGAACCCTAACCTGGTAACCATACAGTGGATGACGAAGTCGGGTGAGGGTCAGGAATATTATAAACAAAAATTGTTACGCTAAGCCTAATAGAAGTTATTGAGGTACGAAACTACACCTATAGCGGACACACAGGCGTATTTATCACGATTGCATTATGGTCGCTATTATTAGGCAAGCTCTATTTCGTTATTGTGAATTCGCATTGACGTAATTTTTTGATGACGAAGTCAGGGCGGGGTCAGGAATATTATATGCAAAAACTGTTACGCTAATTTAACTAGAAGTTATTGAGGTACGAAACTACATCCATAGGTGTCATTACTAGTGATCGTCGCTATTATTGGGCAAGCTCTATTTCGTTATTGTGACGTTGCAGTGACGTAATTTTTGGATGACGAAGTCGGGTGAGGGTCAGGAATATTATATACAAAAATTGTTACGCTAAGCCTAATAGAAGTTATTGAGGTACGAAACTACACCTATAGCGGACACACAGACGTATTTATCACGATTGCATTATGGTCGCTATTATTAGGCAAGCTCTATTTCATTATTGTGAAGTCGCACTGACGTAATTTTTGGAACATGAAGTCAGGTGAGGGTCAGGAATAATATATGCAATAATTGTTACGCTAAGATAAATATAAGTTATTGAGGTAAGAAACTACATCCATAGGTGGCATTACCAGTAATCGTCGCTATTATTAGGCAAGCTCTATTTCGTTATTGTGACGTCGTATTGACGTAATTTTTTGATTATTAAATCAGGTGAGGGTCAGGAATATTACGTGCGAAAATTGTTACGCTAAGTTAACTAGAAGTTATTGAGGTACGAAACTACACCCATACCGGACACACAGGCGTATTTATCACGATTGCATTATGGTCGCTATTATTAGGCAAGCTCTATTTCGTTATTGTGAATTCGCATTGATGTAATTTTTGGATGACGAAGTCAGGGCAGGGTCAGGAATATTATATGCAAAAATTGTTACGCTAAGTTAACTAGAAGTTATTGAGGTAAGAAACTACATCCATCGGTGTCATCACTAGTAATCGTCGCTATTATTGGGCAAGCGTTATTTCGTGATTGTGACGTTGCAGTGGCGTAATTTTTGGATGACGAAGTCAGGTGAGGGTCAGGAATGATATATGCAAAAATTGTTACGCTAAGTTAACTAGAAGTTATTGAGGTAAGAAACTACATCCATAGGTGCCATTACGAATAACGTCGCTATTATTGGGCAAGCTCTATTTCGTTATTGTGACGTAATTTTTGGATGACGAAGTCGGGTGAGGGTCAGGAATATTATAAACAAAAATTGTTACGCTAAGCCTAATAGAAGTTATTGAGGTACGAAACTACACCTATAGCGGACACACAGGCGTATTTATCACGATTGCATTATGGTCGCTATTATTAGGCAAGCTCTATTTCGTTATTGTGAATTCGCATTGACGTAATTTTTTGATGACGAAGTCAGGGCGGGGTCAGGAATATTATATGCGAAAACTGTTACGCTAAGTTAACTAGAAGTTATTGAGGTAAGAAACTACATCCATAGGTGCCATTACGAATAACGTCGCTATTATTGGGCAAGCTCTATTTCGTTATTGTGACGTTGCAGTGACGTAATTTTTGGATGACGAAGTCAGGTGAGGGTCAGGAATAATATATGCAATAATTGTTACGCTAAGTTAACTAGAAGTTATTGAGGTAAGAAACTACATCCATAGCGGACACACAGACGTATTTATCACGATTGCATTATGGTCGCTATTATTAGGCAAGCTCTATTTCATTATTGTGAAGTCGCACTGACGTAATTTTTGGAACATGAAGTCAGGTGAGGGTCAGGAATATTATATGCAATAATTGTTACGCTAAGATAAATATAAGTTATTGAGGTAAGAAACTACATCCATAGGTGGCATTAATAGTAATCGTCGCTATTATTGAGCAAGCTCTATTTCGTTATTGTGACGTTGCAGTGAGTAATTTTTGGATGACGAAGTCAGGTGAAGGTCATGAATATTATATGCAAAAATTGTTACGCTAAGTTAACTAGAAGTTATTGAGGTAAGAAACTACATCCATAGCGGACACACAGACGTATTTATCACGATTGCATTATGGTCGCTATTATTAGGCAAGCTCTATTTCGTTATTGTGAAGTCGCATTGACGTAATTTTTGGAACATGAAGTCAGGTGAGGGTCAGGAATAATATATGCAATAATTGTTACGCTAAGATAAGTATAAGTTATTGAGGTACGAAACTACATCCATAGGTGGCATTACCAGTAATCGTCGCTATTATTAGGCAAGCTCTATTTCGTTATTGTGACGTCGTATTGACGTAATTTTTTGATGATTAAATCAGGTGAGGGTCAGGAATATTACGTGCAAAAATTGTTACGCTAAGTTAACTAGAAGTTATTGAGGTACGAAACTACACCCATACCGGACACACAGGCGTATTTATCACGATTACATTATGGTCGCTATTATTGGGCAAGCTCGATTTCGTTATTGTGACATCGCATTGACGTAATTTTTGGATGACGAAGTCAGGTGAGGGTCAGGAATGATATATGCAAAAATTGTTACGCTAAGATAAGTATAAGTTATCGAGGTAAGAAACTACATCCATTGCGCTAAGGCAATTTAATATGTCGGTTTCTGCTTGTCTAAAGCCTCGCATAGAGTGAAAGCGTTCCACGTCCTATTAATAAAATGTGGCCCAATACATGATCAGTCTCTGGATATTAAATAACAAGTCTTTATGTCTGCGGCACCTAACCTCAATCATTGCGTGAATTAAATGTTCTTTCTGTTTGTCTAAAGCCTAGCTCAGAGCGGTATCGTATATCACCCTATTAATAGATCGTAGCACAATACATGAGCTATTGCTGGACATAAAATAATAAGTCTTTATGTGTGTGGTACCCAACTTCAACCATTGCGTAAAATAACATGTATTTTCTGCTTGTCTAAAGCCTTGGTTAGAGTTGTATCGTATAACGCTCTATTTTAGATTGCAGCACGATACATGAGCTATTGCTGGACAGAAATTGGTCAGAATGGGATATCGTGAACGTTCCTTGGCGACAATTTAGTCGCTTGTGATTCTTGTTTATTTTTGAGCTCTGTACAACGACCCCGATAAGAGAGAGGTCGCTGACGTATTGAGTTTGTTGACATACTCGTAGGCGCCATTACGGGTGACCGTCGCTATACTTTGGCAAGCTGTATTTCGTTATTGTGACGTCGCAGTGACGTAATTTTTGGTTGACGTCATCATGTAGGGGTCAGGAATCATATATCCAAAAATTGTTACGCCACGCCCACTAGAAGTTATTCAGGTAAGAAAGTACATGAGACCCGTATTTTCACAGTACAGCAGTAGGTAGGCCTACCGTACCCCAGTACGGGTACCGTACCTGGGTACGGTACGTATACGACTGCACCGTATTTCTAGCCGTTTGTAATAAACAGAATTTGCTACTTACATGGTTCTAGATTTAACAGTTAACATACCATACTAGCCCTTTAGACCGGTGCCATATTCCAGTATTCAGGTATTTGATCTAGTTCAGTAGTTAAAAAGCTGAAAGGTGTTCTGACAGTCTGGACAGTGCTTATCATAGTACTGTAGTATTACGGTACCCTCTACTGATAGTCTACAGCTCATTTTAGTGCAAAAAGTAGTATTTGAGAGGTTTGAAAATATATATCATATTGAATGATTACCGGTACCGGTACCTTAACGGGTAATATCTGAATATTGTAACGTTAACAGGCGAGTACCACAGGCTTTTGAAAGAGATGAGATTGGAGAGGAGAAGCTATTTTGAGACCTACCTCCGCATGTCAGTCGAAGACTTTCAAATTTTAATAACTTTAGTTGGGCCTGTTATAAGTAAACAAGCTACAGCATTCAGGAAGCCGATACCACCAGAAGAGAGAATTGCAGTAACATTGAGGTACATTAGCTGATAAGTTAGCAAAAGCGGTTCATTATATCACTTTGTGAAACCAAAAATATGGATGAGCTATTCAGAAGTTTATGTCTATGATATAACAGGTTAAGAAACACTTATTCAGATAGCAAATACAAACATTTGTATATCCAGGGATAAACATCACAGTAATCAGCTTGTATCTGATAATAATGTGCACTCGTGTTTGCCATTGGCCGCATATAAAAATATGTTTCCATTTTATGATAGACTATTATTTATAAATTCATTCACACATGAGCATATTTTGTTATTTATTATTACATAATGTGTCAATTGCTTTACTTTATCTTTCATTTTTTCAGATTCTTAGCTACTGGCGATAGCTATAGAACTATAGCTAACAGCTATCGTCTTGGCATATCAACTGTGAGCAACATTGTCTCAGAAACATGTTCTGCAATATGGGATGCATTGAGAGGGGATTTCCTCAAATGCCCATCAAGTTGTTCCGAATGGACTGAGGTTGCCGATGTTTTTCACAAAAAATGGCAATTTCCAAACTGTTTGGGCGCTATTGATGGAAAGCATGTTGTTGTTAAATGTCCTAGCAATGCTGGATCGTTGTATTACAATTACAAAAAAACGCATAGCATTGTGCTCCTGGCTATCGTTGATGCATGGTAAATATTAAACCTGATTTTGTATCACACTAATTTGTATTCATAGGTAAACAATTTTTGTAACTTACCACTTGTGGTTGCTTTCTATGAATGGCTAAATAAATTAGAAACCAATTATTTCCCAATATTATGTGGATTATACATGGGCATTTATTCCAAACAGTGCCATCAAGAATTCAATGAAATTCATATTTTTCAGTTATAAATTTCTTGCGGTGGACATTGGCGCCTATGGCAGAGCAAGCGATGGGGGAATATTTGCGAACTCATGTTTTGGCCGTCGCCTGCAGAATGGAACCTTGAGTCTACCCTCACCAAGGTGGGTTATTTAAGCTAGTAGTCCACCTAGACTTGAAAATGACTGCTGATGTTTTTTTCTATAACGAAACAGGCTATGATTTTTCTTTACACCTAAGTAATAACCCATAAAAATGAAGCATGTTTATGCAGAAAAACCTCCTACCTAAACCTCATTTTGTATTTCTGGCTAAATAGGGCAAATTTATTTTCAGGCCATTGCCAGTAACGGATGGACCTACTGTTCCGTTCGTATTCATTGGGGATGAAGCCTTTCCCTTGAAAGAAAATCTGATGAGACCATTTCCTGGCAATGGTCTCTCGCAGGAGAAAAGAATCTTTAATTATCGCCTATCGCGGGCAAGAAGAATGGTAGAGAGCACATTTGGCATCTTAGCTAATCAGTGGAGAGTCTATCACAGACCAATACCATTGAAGCCCAGCAATATCGACTCTGTCATAAAGGCAACATGCTGCCTACACAATTTTTTGAGAAGAGATGTTGCTGGGGCTGCACCAGTTGACGATAATATTACAGTGTCCACTCAACTGCTGCATGACATACCCGGGAGTGGTGGCCGTGCAACACAGAGCGCACAATCTGTTCGCAACACCTTTGCCAACTACTTAGCAGGGGAAGGTGCTGTGCCCTGGCAATGGCACCATTGCTGATCTTTTAACAATTTTATAGATGATTACTGAACTGCAGAGGTATTACAAATCTGATATGCTAGTATATTTGGTACTCCCTAAGGATGTGAACCAAGATGGACACCTGAACCTGGTATGTTTACCAGGTTAGGTTTAGGCCATAATTTATTCCAATTTTCCTTATTTTAGTTCGGGGACTAGACAAGCGACTCCCTTAGTATTTGTACCTGAAAATTTTGCCTAAACCTAACCTGGTAGACATACTAAGTTCGGTGTCTGCCATCTTCGTTCACATACTTCAGGATTACCATATAATCAATAATTGAAAACAATGTGTTCCAAGTAAATTATATTTCCCCAAATTCGATGTTGTACAGAAGCTCGTGAATTTTAATTTTCGCAAGTTGCAAACGTTGTACTGGTAGCCTGCTTAGAGTATCTACGAGGCTCAATGCAAATTTTTCAGCATCATCACTCTCTGTATGTAAATAAAGGTATGATTATTAGATTGGAAATCATTTGTGTGACACAAATATGCCTCATGGAAAGGTTTTAGAATTAAATACCTTTGTTGACAAGACTCATGATAGTTTCGTCAAGATCAGTCGCTTTTGTAAGTGCATCTTTATCAGATGCTGATGTAGTGCAACTGGTGTTCATATTAGGTAAGTTGTCAGCTTCACCACTCATTTGGACATTATTTCCATCTTGGAGCACCACAAGAGTGACATCCTCGTCAATATTTGAAGACGTTCTTTGGAAAAGAGTAAGTTACATGGTCATAGTTTGGGGTTCCGAGATCTGGAGTAGTCAGTCAGTCATTTGCGACCGTTGATACTGTGGGGTAGGGATTAGAAATATTATTGCGTTTGTTACGAAAGCAAATAATACTTACGTTCGAAAGTCGACGTGCTCGTCTAGGAACTTTAGCACCTCCATGAACTTCCATGCTTTATATCCCCCTGCTGCTGCCCCACTCCTCGTAGCCTCTGATTCCCTTCTTTTCTCTTTCCTATACCTATCCTTTGTAGATCTCCATCTGGTCTTACAATCTGTCACTGAAAAGCAATTAACTTTGAAGTTTATTCTGTTATCTTGCATTTACTTAATTTCTTCCTAATTGGTTTTAGATGCAATATAGTAACAGATAACTATTCTAGGCTCATACTCATTTTCTTACCACTTCTTCCCAACGCCTCTGCGACCTCTTCCCACGCCTTTCCCTTTTTAATTGTATCCCTGTAGGCTGCTTCTTTTACAGCGTAAAGACACTTCCTTTCTCTGACCTCAACTATGAGATGTTCTAAGTCCATACCTGCCATACCGATATCTAATCAATCTGTATAAAAATCATTGTACATTTTTCATTGTTTTGAAAATAATAACTATCATTGATATACAACGGCATTATACAATCGCCAAAACGTCTCAAATTTATATCCAAACAACAGCTGTCTTACCTACTCTGCTCTTAAACACAATGCCTATCAAGTTCCTGATCCAAAATACGGGCACCCGGAATATGACCTTTTGACATGCGTCAACGCAACGCAGTGTGAACAAGTTCAGCGCATTGCGTTGCATCTGCGTCAAAATATAACGCAACGCACTGCGTTGGTGTGAATGGGCCCATAGGGGACTGGAATCCTTATTTTATGGCCTAACCCTAACCTGGTACATACACGATGGGAGTACCGGTAAAACATTTTAATCTTATGAAGAACTCTAAACATAATTTTGGTTGATTAAATATTAAAACTTTGTGATTGCATCAATGTTTCAATACCGGTATCTGATATTGAAAAACACTTAATCACAGTTTTAGCTATGTATATTCATCAACTATTGCTTTTGAAACTTGCTGTTTTCATCGAGCTTGCAACTATAAGGTAATATTTTAAATGACTATAGAATGTATGGACTATAGACTATGAATAAAATTGAATTTTTGATCTGGGATTTATTGTTCATCCAATATTAACAGTGGTACTTCGGGTGTCGCTGCTCGATAACCATTTTTGGTTCCCCTCGACTTCTCTTCCCCAGTAAAACTGTGTACTATTTTCTTGTAATTTGTGCCTGTGTTATTTATTTATTTTTTTACTGGTTGGAGAAAAAAATAAACTTGATTGATTATGACGAACCAGGCCGTCTGGTTACCAACTTACCACTCCGACCGAGTCGGGTATCGAGTCTGTGACGGATTAATTAACGAATTATTTATTTCTGATACATGAAATTAAAAATAATATAGACACACAAAACAATAAAACAAAAGCTGAAATCCTGTTACATTACACCCGGACACCTTTATATATATAGATGTCCATGATAATTTTTCAAAGTTGCAAGGGGAATTTATCGATATCAAAATTGAAATTATAAAGGGACTTTATGGACATCGAAAAAGAGAGAGAAAGTGCATTGAAATTAAAGTCCTTGGTATTACTGTCAAGTTATAAGCTGGTTTCATATTTCACAGATGACACCGGACAAAAACGAGGTTGGAGGGTTATTGTACACTCCCTGAAATTCTTTCTCTGGATTTGTATTGACAATGATACCAATGTTTTCCCATGATGGATAAGATGTCGGAAAAGAGGACTTCCAAGCTTCCGTTTCTATGGTGATTGTTCGTCCATTGGACAACCATAGCTGATTGTTCTGAAACTATTAAATTTTATTTTATTGTCAAAATAATTGCCATATTAGTTGAGGAATGAAAATCCACTTATACCGTATTTACGGGCTATGAGGCCGTCAAGAAATTGCTTAGATTGGGATTTCTCCGATATGGCGTGCGTAGATCGGTATTGGACAAGGCGCGACGGGAATTAAATAGATAATGGAGAGGAAAGCCGTCAAGACGGCTTAACCATATCGTCCATATGGCGAACCATGTTACGTGAACCACCCAACGGCGGCGAAGAGTCCAGCAATCCTCTCGCACATAACTATCCCCGCATGGGATTCGAACCTGCGAACCCACCACGCAGATGAGCGGTGGCTAGCGTATTCCTAACGCTTAGCACGATGAGCCGCAGCGACGCTCCTCACCACATCATACTGACCTTATACTTCATTCCTGTCCAGACGATAGTAGATGACTGGCCAGCAAGAATCATTGAACGCAAATAGGAAATCAACAACTGATATTGAGCAGGGTCGTAAATATTCGCCGGTTGTCCGTTGTTCATTTGTCCGCAAATGGATTTAGCTATGTTGAAGGTTACGTTATTTATACCATACACGACTGCTCGGTAGCACTTGGAACCGTAGAAAACGCCACATTTATCTGAAAACAACATTGTTGGTCCTCCCGTAGTATGTGAACAAAGATGGCGGACACCGGAACGTAGTATATATGTGTGTACCAGGTTGGGGTTAGACCATAATTTTATTCCAATTTTCCTTATTTTAGTTCTATTACACGTGTTGATCTCATGAAATTCCATGAGTCGGTTCTATAGAATCCCACCACTGCTAACCTGGTACACATACTACGTTAAAGTGTCCGCCATCTTGGTTCACGTACTACGGTAGTACCCATTATTGTGATCAAGGAGCTGAATGGACTAAGCTTGGGGTGCGGTAGTCACAGCCAACGGCCAGCAACCAATTTGCCTAATGTTAAACAAGGTCATGGACGCCATCTTGTGCCATATTTGGCAAACGCGAAACAATGGAGTCTTATGGGAAATTTCCGTCGTGTTGTTGTACCGAATCGAATAAGTCCGATGTTATAAGGGCTAGAATGAAACCGAAGGGCGGATTTTGAATTTTAAGATATATGCTATCAATATATATACCTCAATTAGGAATAAAAAAAAACTATCTAATGCGATAAATTCGACCACAAACACAGCGTAGAACCATTTTTGGTCATTTTTTCAAAGATTTTATAGTGATACGCCAATTTGAGGCTGTAAAATGTCTTCGCAACAATCCTACAATGTCATTTGTTCTTCTAGCGCAGCTTGGAGCTGAGCAGTAGGGCATTATGGGGCTTGACAGACGAAAAATGTTAACCAGAAAATAGAAACGGCCATTGAAGCGAAGTTGGGTCGGCCGGCAATGTCGACGAATAAATACAACTTTTCATCTGTGACGTCTGAGCGTTGCCTCGCTTATATTATATATACGCTTTGGTCACATCAAACATTATGTTTGTGGCCATCAAGCGGTCACTTTTACGTCGATGGAGTGCGTGGAAGTATTTCTCTATGACTCCGCCCGTGCCTCAATCGAGCGCGAATATAGAAACGCCAAAAAAAAACCAGACGCGCCACTCGACCAATCAACGACCGACGCTAACGACCAACGAGGTGTCGCTATACGTTTAATCGATGAATGCCATTCCAAAAAACGAATAGGAAAATTGTGCCTAATATTTGAAATTAAAAATTGCTATTTCTCCAAAGTTGCGTCATTGGATCTGGATTTCAAATTTTCGGTTTCGGTCGTTTTTTCGTTTTGATCAGACTCAACTATTCTAGGGAGAGAAAAGCCGATAATACAAACTAATCATATCAGAGCGATAAGACAAATCTTTTTAGATGTGAAAATGGCTCGCAAGTTCAGATGTGTGTTTGGTTGACAAAGTCGCAACTACTAGTGGCTTGGTTGATCACCATACTAGGAAAAAATTCTATGACTTAGTGGTCAAAGCGTTTATACCTAATTGACGCCATAGGTTCGAAATGTTGTGTTCGAATCTCAGATCTACTACTTCATCCACTACTCACAAACAATAGGGGTGATACAAAGAGATCGGAAGCTTCCAGGGTCTGTATTGCATACTTATTTGGCGCTCTCGTTGTATTTGTACCAAATGACGCACAACCTGCTACCCTGGTCCGGTACACATGATATGTTCAGGTTGTGCGCCATCTTGATACGAATACAACGGGAGCGCCCAAATAGGTATGCAATACAGACACTGAAAACTTCCGTTCTCTTGGTAATATCTCAGCTTCTTACATACAAGTGGGCGAGTTTGTGATGGTCAAATAAATTACTTTCAGCTTTTTTCTTCTCTTCGATACTCTTCTTGATCTGTCTGGCAATTTCTGTAAAACAATTTGGTGAGTCGGGTAAGGTATTTTATGCCAACGAAAAAAATCAATTATGCTGTCTCGATGCATTTTTAAGGAATATGGCAGGTCTATCATGATGCCAAAATACGTTTATCAAATTTGGAATATGACGTCACCAATGCATTTCACGTTGTATATTATGCCGTCAGAAGTTGTAAATCAAAACGCAAAAAAACATCTCAAATAAATAAAAATGGAATGACTTTTCATGACGGGTTAGGGATTTAAACCGGAGCTCCAGAAGTGTGGTGTGTACCAATATGGAGGTAACTGATTTTATTCGCCTAATTTACATCAAGTGGTGTAAAGGGACTGAAACCTATGAGCAGGGGTATATTCACTTGGCTAACACAGACAGTCCCAGAACTCGTAATAGAACTAAAATATGAAAATCGGAATAAAATTATGGCCTAACTCTAACCTGATACCAAACATTGGCAGTAACAGTCGAAACGTGACTTACCTTAAGCCCCAAAAGAAAATTTTTACCCATGTATGAGTCAAATTTTGATTTTTAACGCCACAATTATTTTAGGTCACGGAAGTAAATAATTTTCGAACTCAAAGTGAATCATGCAGTAAGGCGAACTCACCAGATCCATCGTTTTTCTGTGAAATAAATATAAAATGGAGATGATTAATAAAATGATTTCAACATAAAAGCTATTTTAAAATACGTTAGTTTCGTCAACAGCTAATAGAGAATAAAGTTTGAATTACGATGAGCGGTAACTAGCTCTATGATGTGCAACCTTACAGGAGGGCCAGATACAAGTGAATGGGTAAACCTTCATTTATGATAGCCTTTCTGGTAGTTGTAGGGTTCTAGATTAGACGTATTAGATTAACTAAACTAAAAAATAGTTTCGCGGGCACACCATTCAGAATTGGTAATCCTCCGCGGGCCGCACAATGTTTCCTTTCAGGCCAAAGCTTGCACACCCCTGCACGAGCTCAACGTTTCCTAATCGGAAGGGAATTTTGTCGTTTTTGGGGAGGAATTTTCTTTGTATTTGCTGTAGTGATACTAATATTTCAACACTAAACTACTTTATAAATGTATACAAGCGGGAGTCGACTGGCGCATTAACACCAGTTAAGCATCCATAATAGATTGAATAAATAAAGTTGTTTTTACGAATAGTTAGCGAGGAATTAGAAGTTCCAAAATAGATGAAGGGGGGTATTTCACGACAATATTTGGAACCACCCGACTATGGTGTTAAAATCTCATGACTAATATCTGGCAATCGGAATATTGAATATGCAATTCAAAACCGAAAGAATTCTGGTTCTTCCAAAAATAAGAACTGTTTACATGCCATATTTGGAGGACAGGTATAAAAATATATAATGGAATGGTAACTTCATTTTACCTCGCAATCTCCAACTTAGACCAGTTTTCCCTTCACGATTTTGGAATAGCAGGTTCCAGCTGTCAAAAATAAAACGTGGTATTTTACAAGGGAGCTCAGATATATGAACGCGACGGGAAATAATTTATATAAACAACATAATCCAGTGAACTTCGAGCAAAATTGAAATAATAAAATACTGGACCGAATGTCATACGGAAGTGACCCTTCTAATTATATACCAGGAAATGGTGACATATAGAGTAGGAGTCTGACGGGATCGCTGGGTTACGGGTTGAGTTTGATATATTATTAAAAAATCTCTCGTATACCAGCGATGTTAGTATCAGAAGTCAGGGACAAAAGCAAACAGACATTGCGCCACCCAAATTGCTGAATATTTTCTTCTATACCTTCTTGGCATTTCTGTTGTCGTCCACCCCGTTTATTAAGAGTGAGTGCCCGTAACCCTGCTCAGAGATGAGTATCCTTTTCTTTTGAATGAGTGCCCTCAAACTTGCTCAGAAATGACTATCCTTTGCTTGTGAGTGGGTCCCTGTAACTTTGCTCAGTGATGAGCGAGTGAGTCCCTGTAACTTTGTTTAGAAATGAGTACCTTTTGCTTCTGAGTGAGTGCCCTCAACTTTGCTCAGAAATCAGTATCCTTTGTTTCTGAGTGAGTGCCTGTATCTATGTTCAAGAGATGAGTATCCATTGCTTCTGAGTAAATGCATGTGGCCTTATATTGGACAGACTCCTTTGAAAAACAACAACCGGTTTCGATATATCTAGTAAGTATTTGTTTCGGAGGCAAATCTAACCAGGTTAATTCTCTGCAAGCAAGCAAGTTATGCCCTTTCATTATACCCCCCAAGCTAAATTCGACTTTACACGCGACTGAGGTAGAATCGAACAGATAATTTCTTCTACGCGAGGAGTGTGCAACCTGCGGCCCGTGGGTCAAATACGATCCACATGGAAAATTGTGCGCCCGCCGAGAAATGTAAATTTTGAATGTTGATTTTTAATTTAGTTCAATCTGGTATGTTTGAGTAATTCCAATTCCCTTGTGTTGCAAAGCCTATACCCGAGTTCAATTTATGATTTTCTATACCTATGACGACACAACGCTCTAACAGCTAGCTTGTGTGAACCAAACAACACATATCATGAAATCAATTATCACAATTTTTGGGCCTGCAACTACTAGAAAGCATATTATGTTAAATGAAGGTGCGGCCCGTATTTTCACTCACTTATTTGTATATGGCCCCCCTGTATTGAAGGTTGCACACCCCCGGCCAACGCCAAAACAACTAAACAAGTAAATAATGCGACAAATACGAATGCGGATTAGTAATCAAATAATCACACGTTAGCAATTTCGCAATAATTACCAAAAGCAGACACAAAATCTTACCGGGTAATTTTAGCTCCGCAAGCGAGCCACAGATGAGAGAGAGAAAGAAAAGTGTTTTGACGAAGTCCATGTTTGCTTCTAAGGTTTGATGGCACAACTAAGTGCTTAGATATAAAGAAAGTACTGTAAAAACAATTCAAGAATATTTCAAATTCAGTCATATTCAGAAAATAAGACGCAGTATTATTTTCGAGGAAACACAGTAGTTAGGGCTACCTTTATGATTTATCTCAGGGGTTGGCAACCTACAGCCCGCGACGCTTCACTGAATTATAGTAAAAAAACAGCTAAATTCTTTACATTACATAATTCATTGCGAGACACGGGTAGACTATATTATATCATAGTCTAAGTATGGAATTCACAATTACTCGTTTAATGAGCCTATAATTTAATTACAATTAGACAAATGGCAACAAAATGCAGAAAAGTTGATGCTAAGTGCAAAGGGTTCAATGACGCCGACAATATTCAAATGGAATTTTTTGAGATGCAATGCAATGAGGAAAAAAAAATTATATTCTGTTCTATTCGAGCAATAAAAGGTTGACGACCCCCGATTGATGTGATGCAGCTATGACAGCACAACGCGTGTACCACGGTCCAACTTTTATTTGTGCACTTTCTTCTATTCTCCACCTTCCGCAACTAATACAGAGGTTCTTAACTAATGGTAAATCCGCATATGCGGTACCACACATTTGAGGAGAGTATATTCTACTCTTTTAGTATAAATCTAGACTAATCAAATGCTGCCTCACCAAATTGAAATACTTTCCTATACAGAATCGCTCCGTGTTTCTCGCTCTTACTTACATTACGTTTGAAGTCTGCCAAAAATTGACGAGAGATTAACGCTTGACTCCTGATTTAATACCGACCTCGGTTCATTAAATTGTGATAATAATTTTGATGGCTATTCTAAAAAATCGTGCTTCGCGTCACTTTTCTTTGCTGTTGTATTTTATACATAAAGATATGAAACCAGCTCGCACCACGTAGCAACGTAACTTACACATCTATTGTAATTGAGATACCGGACACGATTAAAAATCTCGTTAAAGATTAGCGTGCAGTTAGTTTATTGGAAAGTTATCGAGTACCTAAATCACCCACCAGCCGCGAGTCTATCACGGGCCACCCCAGTCTCAAGTCAAGTCAATCACTGGGTCATAGGAGCAGCCGGGGGCGGGGATGAGTTGGGGTGGTTAGAGGGGCCCCATATTAATACGAGCAATATTCAAATCGTCGAAAAACGGGCACTATCTTTTCGGCATTTTGAAAAATTTAACGGCAGTTCAGCTAACCTCAGGTGTTAGCATATAACAATTATGACATAACAATATAGTAGATTCTCTCCTTTTCTCACTGAACAAGTGCGAAGCGTCACAAATCACTGATAAATGGACTGGCTCCGGTAAAAAATATTGTATTAATATAAAATAAAAATTTCTATTGCCCTACGACATGACCGGAACATTCAAGCCTATCGGACGTGTCAAAATTTGGACTGTCCCTGCTAAACCGGGACGTATGTTGAACCTAGGTAGAAGCCTCTTCCTAATTGTGTCTCTTGCCTATTTTTCTTTCAATTTTGCCCTTTTTTAAATCTTGGTGTCGCAGACTCATGATGATCATTTCTGGTCCTTCGCAACTTTCTGTCAATTGCGATAAAATCCGGTAATGTAGGGTAAAATAATTGGTGTTCTGATTTCTTGCACGACGAAATGAATTTATTGTCTATTGTCCCTAAATCCCGAGTAGCGAAATTCTTGCCTCTATTATCCCCAGTTTGAATAGGTCTGAAATTTCCATTCCGACTTCAGCTTCGAATAAAACTAACTTTATATATCAAAATATATCGCGCATTCAAGCTTTTCTTCTTCTTTTCGTTTTTTCAACGAAATCATTTTTAAATAAATGTTTAGTTTTATTCGTTACAATGATGATTAATAGAAAGCAATGAAAAATATATTTACACCCAGTATTTTGTCATAATATAAAATCAAAAACACTTTATATGACGTGACAATGAGAATAATTTTACAACAATTGTTTCAAATTATAATATAACAAAGCTAAGCAATAAAACAATGAAAATATTCTAAAATGGCACAAATTGGCGCCAAAACACTGAAAATTAATTCAAATCCTAGCTATAAAGTAAACAATATCATGATAGCAAAATAAAATAGGAAAAACAAAAAAATCAATGAAACACAAATTCATAATAGACAATAAATCTTATATTACATACAGAAAAAGTATCGGAATGAATAAATGATAGACAAGTTCCATTTCGTCCATGGCACTGTCATGCTCATATTTTGGTACTCCCGAAGTATGTGTACCAGGTTAGGCCATGTTTTTATTCCAATTTCCTTATTTCAGTTCTATTACGGGTTTGGGGACCTTCTGTGCTAGCCAATTGAATATATCGGTCTCTTCACACAACTTGATGTACACTAGACGAACAAAATGAGTTACCTCCATATTGGTGCACATACTTCTGGAGCGTCCAAATTTCAATATTTCTCTACCCAAATGAAAGTGTTAATACTGCTATTGTATATGTGTATGCGTTTAGGGTTACAGACACTGTTTTATCACATTCTAACAACATGATTAATTATTTCTGTACTTATAGATTAACGCTCTAGGGTTTTAAATACTGATATCGGTCTCTTAAGCGCGTCGTTGATAAACATGCATACGCACTCGAGTCTGCCTCGGAACGATTAGTCCTGACATGGGCAAACTATGGCCCGCGGGCCAATTCCGACCCTTTGGGTAATCTAATTCGGCCCGCCTGATGCTGTCTCAGACGAACTAAACTAATTTTGACGTTTTAGGTAAAACTAGCTGAAGGAATGTATTACGATTGCGATATTGTTCATAAAATGTAACTTTTCAAGTCACACTTACATGACCTGTCAGTTTAGGTGTGCGAAATTTTTTGCCCGTGTTACTAAAACCTTATGTCCGAAACCCTCTGGTCTAGTCTTAAGAGTCCGTGTCCTGCATCAGCGATACTAGCTAGATCTTATTGCGATTTTGTTAAAACAAAGCGAATCAAGTTAACTTCATTTGTGAGGTAAAATATTTTTACTGTGCAAACACATTAACAGAAGTCGAACATTTCAAGATCCCCCGTAACTCCTGTCACTTAATTTAAGGATAAAATGTGGAATGGGATTCATGGTAGTAGTTCTCACAAACGAATGGGGGGGGGGTGGGGGGAGTAGACGTCGACCGTACATTTGAACCCATACATTTTTGAGACAACCTAACTTGAGTAAGTTAAGTTTTAGATTTTTGATTTTTTGTTATGCTTTATGTGATGATGCGTATACATTGTGTTGACAAATAAATGATTTACTAGAAGGGTAGCTCACTGATTATAGACAGATTTACTATAAAAATTTCACTAAACAGCGCGAAAAGCTAGAAGAAGCAAATACCATGACGGTTGCACTCAAACTATTCAAATCATTTTGGCGGGAAAATATTATGACGTCACAATTATTTACAATTCACAGTGGAATATGTAAGGATTGTAGCCATGGATTGAATAATGTAAGATAGATACTAGAACAACCCTGATTTTATATATGAAATTGTGACTTAACAATCGTTGGGCTAGTTCAATTTTAGCGGATTTGCGATTATGACATCACACTCATGACACTTTTCTATTGTTGATGTGCCCGAGAGTAATATAAGCATAATATCCATGATCTAAAAGCGGGGAAATTTGTGTAATGTTTGATATGACGCAATAAAAGTATCTTTGTTGTGACGAAACAAAGCGCTTCAGGCACGAAAATGGTTAGAAATGGAACAAATAGTAGACATTGTCTTTGCGCATCGACATCATAACCGAGCAGTATTCGTCTTTGGAACTTTTATAGGATTCCTAGCCATGACGTCATCGGTGACGTCACTATCACACAGAAGTGGTTGTAGAATGAGTTGTAGATGACGTCACGGAACCGTGGATACTCTGAACACTGGTGGTGGGAGATGTGTGATGGTGAAGATGTGGGTGAAGGTGTTGAGGGTGAAGGTGTTGGGTTGGAAGATGATTGTTTTCCTCAATGTGGCCGTAATCATCTTCTGGTGTCGGTGCTGCCCGGGCCTGGAAGAGCAACATAAAATACTCTAAGATAGTATTAAAACACCGAAAAGATTATAAGTTAGCTATAGCCGTATGCAATGAGCAAGACGGATTCATGCACATATACAGCACATAGTTCAAATTTTTTGTAGTTTCGATTCATGGTTTACGTCCTTCTTTTGTAGTTAGAGCTTTTGGGGCTCTGTCGAACAAAGTTACATACAACATATTGGTTGTAAATTGTTGTGTTAAACCGTTAAACGACTCAGAAACAAATTACAATTGTTACATTATAGCATACAAACTATGGATCCTACTGCCCGGTCCGGTACTTACCAGCTTCTTTCTTCCACGTCCTCTTCGCGTCCATCTTTGAATCGCTTTCACAACTTTGTATTCTCCTGTTTTCTTTCGGTACACATGATACATGATACAAACAGTCAGGAATAGGATAAGTATGATTCCGCCAAGAACAATGAGTGCAATCACCCACATCGGAAATCCACCTGTGACATCATAAAGACAATTATTATGACGCCGCATGGTGAATGCACTAATACTACATCATATGACGTCATTAATTCATTGTGTGACGTCATTACAGAAACCATTGTTCCAGTGTGTAACCTCATTACTGAAGCATAGGACGCCATTGTTTGAAGTGTGCGGCGTCATTAATAAAGACGATGACGTAATATATGCATGTGTGACGTCATTGCTAAAGACTGTGATGCCGTTGTTATGTGTGTGAAGTCAATTTTTATATCGATGACATCATTATTTGAATACGTTCCGCCATAAATACAGCCCATAGCATCATTGCTAGAACGATTGACTGATACAATTTCAACAGATTTTTCTTGTTACCCAAAACCTTTCACATTACTAGAGTGCATGACTTTATTACTAGAAGGTATTCAACACTTTTATTTCAAATGTTAGATTTGTTGGTTGGAGTGATGTGGACTGATTATCTTAGTACGGAATCATTAGAGTTATAGGATTAGTGTTAAGTGATAAATCGGATCGGTTGATGAGACTTATATTAATATAAATTAATGTTATAGGAAAATAAAAACCTGAAAAAGAAATCGATAATTATAATGAAATCGAATTCAATGCATTAAGTAAGTATACGCTATTTATACAATGCGTCTCATGAAATACTGGAGTGATTGGATAATTAATATCAGAAATGACGCGTATATTCTGCGGAGATTAGCTAAAGGTATAGAATAACTAGAAGCTTTGATGATGCTACTTTTTGGACAAAAATATTTATAACCGAATACAAGACTGGCATTTCGATATTCATAACAAAAGGGGAAGGAGGGGGTCAATAGACGACGGTAAATTGAGAAGAGCAATCTGGATGTTGAAAATCGGAAAGATTACTTAAAATTTCAAACAGTAACTGTAATCTATTAATATATGAAATTATTGTGTCATCCGGATCAAAATCCATTTACAGAGCTTCAAATACCTTATTCTGTCAGTAAAGCGTTTTTCAGTAAATCTAAAACTTCTTAGTGGAAAAGATCGGATTCTGACTTCATAATTTGAATTTTCAAAGTTTGAGATATTCACTTACCAGCTTCAGAAACTTCCATCTCGCATTGGTCACCAGTGTATCCCTTTTGACATTTACAATACGCTTCTCTTGCAGCAACGCCTTTATTCGTTCGTCTCAGTAAACATCCTCCACCATTCAGACATCTTTTTGGGCATTCTGGGGCGACCACGCGGTCCGGTGGCGGAATTGCTGTAAAATAGTTACAAATAAACATTTAAAAAAACTTTTCTTGGTTTCAACAAATTAAAGCTTAGTTGCATTTGCAAATAACATCCTATAGCGCAATCCGAATACAGACAACGACTATACAACGCCGTATTATTACAACACAGTTGACCACTTATTACACACTGTCATATCAATGCATAACATAATAATATTATGTTATAACAATGCACCATGACATCATAAACACTGACAGTCGTTGATTAGCCCATGGTGTACCGGTAGCCTGCACAAGATAGCATACACGGGAAGTGCTACGCATTTTTACTTGTATAAATTTGTATCGTTAGAATTTCACAATCGTATTGGTTGAATCTAACTATATTTTCACCATAGAGACGAGAATACAACGAAATGGCGTACAAGTTAGAAATGAACTGTCAGAAGGCTCAATTCCGTGAGTAATAACCTAAGTTTAATCAAAATTTAGTAAGGATTACTAGTTGAGTAAGTGAATTAAACTGTATTATAACTGTTTTTTTTACTAATATTGACAGAACGATTAACGGTTTAGCTTTTTTATCTCATCCAGGGTTTTGACCGGTTATACAGTATACGAATAATTCGGCTTATCAGTCGTACTGTTCCTCGGAATAAATATGAAATACTATCTAATTGCAAAACCTGACAGGGCTAGTAACTAAAACTTAGGTGGTGCCGAAAATATTCAAATGCATTATTTGAGATGCAATGCAATGAGGAAGTAAATCTATATTCTATTTGAGAGATGTATCACTGCTTGTAACCAAGCCTAGATCGAATAATAACAACAGAACGTGCTTAAAAGTTTACATCACGGGTTTTCAATCATTGTTCTCACATTCACTTCTTCAAAAAAGTAAAATTTATCTGGTAAATTTACCCTGTAGTACAGCCTTTAAACTTTCTTCTCGCCATGATAAGTATGAAAACAGCCGATAGTTACAATAATCAATACTTACTCTCTAGAATTCCTTTGTCTGGGCCCATCACCCCGAAATTGGGATCCATTGTAGAAACGGTGGTTGTTGATGAGGACGACTCGGGTCGCTTTGGTGTTCGAGCTGGGGTAGGGAACGCTACTGTTGTTGTGGTTGTCGTACCTGTGCAGGTTGTCGAGAATTTTCATACGCGGGATTCGAACCTTAAACCTCAAGCTTGAGGATGCTTATGATGTTAGTAATAGCCATGCTTCATGCAACTCAAGCAATGAGTTATATGTGCTAAATGTATCTCAGACTGTCTTAAATGTTGTCAATTATATTTAGTTACTAGGCAATGTTGACGAACAGAATTGATGCGAGGCAAAGTGTTGTAGCAAGAAGAGGGGGTGAAAGAACCCAAGGGGGAGGCCTGAAGCAACAAGGTGAATTAGACATAACGAAATTGTAATCGTACTTTGGGTCTCGGAGCGCCAAACCTCTAAGTCTTCTTTCCCCCCATATGTGCTAATAGTGAAACAGATTAGCATTTTAATTTCAGTGTGTTTTCGACAAATAGAACGTTATAGTCAGCAAATTTTAAGTCGTGCTGTAATTACAAGTATCTTGACTATTTGAAATGACAATTAAATAATATTCGAATCGGTGTGTTTTAATTTTTTGTATATATCTTTTTACATTCAAGCTTGCTCAAACGGAAAGAGTATCCATAGCACAGTTGAAATCAACTACTGACACGCTATTGGCTGCATCTAATTTTTTTTATCAAAGGTTTGAGAAAACAAGAGTTAGAATTATAAACGAGTTTGTAACTATTGTGTTTAACACATTTATAAAATAGCAATACCTTTTAATATACTCATCCTGCTTTATAACGAAATTATAAAACACTATAATATTTCATTGATCATGCAACATACAGAAACGCAAAAGCAAGCAAAAATAGGAGTGAAAACAAAGCTGGAGTATGATATTGAATAGTTACAGTTTTCTTACATTGTAGATTCTAGCGGTAATCAGTAGTTTATTTATTCGTTATGCTAAAATTGGACAGCGTATGACTGAGTACTTATGGAGCAATTTTCGCATAAAAAGCGTAATTTTCGTACAGTATAACGTATTCAAGACTAGTTTATAGGAAATGAAATAAGTCTGCTTCTTTAAGAATTGATAAGGGAACGTAGTAAACGGCGAGAAAGGTTAAAATTGTGATTAAAACTGAACTTCCACATTCAGAAAAACGACAACAGCGCGAAAGCGAGGAAGTTGTTTTTCCATCAAAACTGACATGTTTTCTTTCTTAATAATTTATAGTTTCCAAATATATTGCCGGCATTGAGATCAAAAACCGCACGCGGGAATATATTTACTCCAAACATAATTAGAATGGCGGGGTGTTTATGAGACGTTTTGCAGCCGTTTTCCGCACTGGGCTACGGAAAATCTGCTTCTCAAGCCAAGTTTATTTTTCCCAATCAGTAAAAAAAACAATCACAAACATAATATGTGGAAGAAAGATGAATAAATCTATTTATTGGGAAGTGAGCAAAAACTTGTTATAGACCAGCGCCACCCAAGGTTCTAATATTTAATCAAAAAGATCCGGAAATTTAGGTCCAGAACCACTGTTATTTATGGTTATATATCGTATGCTTTTTGCACATTATCTTACTAACATAACTTCATAGACGCCCAAAAAGTATTCAGTCCACCAAGCAACAAATAATAATTAAACAATGCTAGAATACCATAACTTTAAAGTTTGGTTTTATTGGGAGTTCAAAGATGGAATGGATTTCAATTCATTAAATTTTATATGACTCAAGCCTGCCCAACACTGCTATGAATATACAGAGTGGTCGCTAGAAAAGCAGAAAGTTCAAAGGTTAGACGAGATCACGAATAAAATGCGTGTTTACTCATTACTTATCGATTTTAATTGGTAAGTATGTTGATAGGTATTTGTCTGTCTGTCTGTTTGTTTGTCAGATGCACGCGATATCTCACGAAAGCGAGATTGAATCTGCTCCAGATTATGCATGTGCATTTATCTTATTTCGGAACAGAAGCCTATTGATTTTGGGCAAAATATGTCGTATAATTAGCGAGTTATTAATTAATTCGTGATGGCACAAGGTGTCACTATAGAGTAAGAGCGCTGTTTTGGGGGATCCCCTAACTTTCGATCGATAAGTCTTCGGTCTCTGACCGATATTCTCGTTTCTTATTCGATACGTTTTTATTTTCTTTAAGGTCTTAGGTTGATACTTTTCAGGTTCTATTTGATTTCTGTAATATTCTGTGTAATATAACATATGCCTTCAAAACACTTCGTAAAAGTTATTCTTTGTAGAAAAATAAATAACTGTTTGACAAATGTTTTACCAGTGACCACCTTGTATATATATTTTGCATTACCACCCAACACAAATACACACTCACTTAGTTCTTTGACAACTTCAACGTGGACGTGCGACTTTGATGAAACCAGGTCGTATTTGGTGTAGTAACGAGTAACGTTCATAAGAAAGCATTGGTGCGTTGGCTCGAAATAGCTGAACGATCGGCATTTGAAGCTGGAAAAGTAAAAATATGGTTTAAGACTGTCAATATGGTTTATTTGTACTTTCGACCTACTTGTTCTATGTTATCACCAATGTTCTCTCTAAGAAAATTTTACATCACGCAAAGGCTTGTGAGTGAGTAAGAATATTTTGAGGCTGCCAAGAGTTCTAAATGATTAACAAACTTTGTGAAACATTACAATAGTATATTATATTTTAGAACGCGGACAAAGTACGTGCACATTTAACTCAAATGTCTTGTCCATGTTCCGTGTTTTTCTAATGCTTATACACTTTGTCCATGTTTATTGCTAGCACGCGGTGACAATATAGGCTTGGCTCAAAACAGCCCACTCCATGTGATTCCAGAGAAATCAAGGTACTTGGACCTAACATACATGTGTAGGCCTATAACATCACAATAAACAGTGACAACCGAGATACACATTAAAACATGGAACTGGCATTCTAGCTGCGTTGGAAAATATATATGACGGGCCACGCATTGCAAACGTAATGTTGCGAGTGCACGAAAATGAGATTTTACTCCGCAAATGGTTTGGTGGTAATGCGCAATTGCGAACCTTAGAGGGAACCTTGGTTATCAAAGTTGGCCTCTTTACATGGTATTCGTACGCGACGACGTACTGTTTTCACATATTGAAGTTTTGGTTGTAACCGAGTAAGCAAAACTTGATGACAAAAGGGCAATAGTTTCAGACCTCTATAAATCGCTATCCTATAATATAGTAAATTAGAAATTTTCCGCCACTCCAAAGAGTATTTTCATGAATAAACACGCATCTCATTCAATGTTCCAATATGTTTTGGTTTAATAACCAACTTCGAATCACTCACAGATTTGCATTGGGCATATTCCGACCCATCTACTTCACGACGCTATGAATTTAGAATGTCGATAACGCAGATAGTCATAAATCGCTATTTTAAACTTTATAAAAGTAAAAATTTCCAATTTCTACAAGGACACTTTCACACGACCACATTATTGAACGTTACGATATGCTTGTTTTTTCAATCAACTTCGAATTTCCCACGCGGTTGCATGGGACATATCCCGACCCATTTACTTCACAACGTTATGTTAATATATACAACGACGAATGAATTTTAGAATGTCGGAAACGCAAAACGATATGGGCGTAGACAACTTTTTGAGTGGGCGTGAAGCTAATTAAAAATATTTGTTAGATTTTATCTTGCACTCTTTATTTTGAATATTTGCATTTCTTTATTGTAAAGATTGCGATTGAATAAACCATACTATATGTTATTTGTAGTTTATTGTTAGATAGGTATTTTTGAGGTGGGACGCCAGACTTGACAAATTTTATAAAGGGGGCGTTTTAAAACCGGTTCTCAACAAATGAACAAAGTCCATCTTTCATTTTTCTACTTACCCTGTCTCATAACAACATCGCTTCTCGCATGCTTCAAACGTCGTTGCATTGTAATCTATATGATTGGGTTCTTTCACTCCGCGCAAATACATTCCCTCGAACTTGATGTAACTCATTCGGCATTCTGAAAAAAATACAAAGTGTTGTAGATGAATGCTTTTGAATTTGGGGCCGCTAAAAATAGTATATAGCTCAACATCCGGTCTCTTACACAGTGGTGATTTCGGTTCCGCCTTAGTATATGTAGGCTACCAGGTTAGGCCATAATTGTATTCGGAATTTACTTATTTTAGTTCTATTACGACTTACGAGTTCGGGGCATTGCTAAGTGACTCCCATAGTGTTTGTACATGAAATTATGGCCTAACCTGGTACACATACTTCGGGAGTACCGATCAAATTACTATATACTGTATAAATATGGCGTATAAAATATTTCGCTCTGTTCGATCAGGGCAATAGCATTTGAATCACAAAAATTGAATGAAAAAGAAAAGGCAAATATTCATGAAAATGACAAAAACAGACGTATCTGTTAGAATGAATCATATTTAACGATTGACGTTATGACACAACAATACTGATTATCCTCATTAATGCGATTAAGTTGTCAGTCTTTGTTTTCAAACAATACGATCCGTCGATTAATATTATTTGTGATAAAACAATGGAAGCATTATGACAGTAGTTTTAGTAAAAATCGCAGAAAACATCTTTAAATATTATTTATCAATGTCAGTCAGACGTCATTTGACTCATATTTTTGGCAAATAAATCTTTCTAATAAAACTTTTGTAAGTGGAAACAGTGGACTGACTTACTTTATCATAAAAGTTAATCTAATAAATTGTGTTTGGACTATTTTTTTGACCGTTAGGATAATTTGACATAAAATATTAGTATGATTATCAAATAGAGATAAAGAAGTCCCAAGATGTTTGGAATATTCAAAATGCAATTTCCTGACAACTTATTAGTTTTGACCAGCGTTTTTCAAACTGTGTCCCGCGAGCTTCTTGATGGTGTTCCGCGAGCTTTTTTAGTGTTCCGCGGGACAGGAATAGAAATTGCGGCTGAATTTAATTTTTACCATATGGTAAATGTTTTTGAAAATCAGCCTCTTCAATGGATTGTTAGCTTAAAACTGGAGCCCCAAAGGATTCCGTGATGAGCCGGTTTTGCAAGTTGGTGCATAAAGTAAATCCGTTACACAATTTTCTTTTAATATTTTCACTTTCTAATTTCTTGGGGTTCCGCGAGGCGCGATAATAAGTGTAGGTGTTCCGAGGTACGCTGACGTGGGCAAAACAATATGAGGAACGCTGGTTTAGACACATTATTATGAAAAGAATTTAAACATTGAATCCTTTTTAAATTATTCCGATTTTGGAATTTTCTTCGTTAAAAAGTTTTTAAATAGGTTTATCATTAACAGAAACTTTATCAGTTTAAATCATTCATTCATTAATGCTTTACAAGTGCAAATAAAAATCTTGAAATAACCCCAAAATCCAGTGAAAAATTAAACCAATTTTCTTTGAATCCACCAGACTTATTTTTCTCAAGTTCCATGTATATTTCCCTTCTTTAACTTCCTAATAATAAACTCACTGTGTTGTTTTCCGTTCTGAAATCTGATAACGGAGTTTCGTATTTTCAATTGATATTAATTTCATTTGAATTGCTTGTTTTGACCAAAAGACCCCAAAATGAGTTTCAATCCTTAAAAAAGCTATAATTTTCTTTCATTTAGTGGTAAAGTCGTGACATACTGAGGCGTCGCTGTAATTTGTATATTGAACTATTGACGACGTAGGAAGTTTGCGCAAATAAGTGATAATATGATTTCACGCTGTTTAAAATGATAAAATCGCTTTTCGCTTCTCGAGTACGAAGACAACTGTGTGAAACGTCGTATTTTCTATTTTATCAATGACGAAAGAGAAATTTAAGAAGAACGAAAATAAAACAAACGGCGCTCCACAGAAGTGTGTGTACCAATATGGAGGTAACTTATTTTGTTTGCCTACTTTAAATCAAGTTGTGTAAATGGACGGAAGCCTATGGGCAGGAGGTATATTCACTTGGCTAACACAGACGGTTCCCGAACTCGTAATCGAACTAAAATTAGGAAAATCGGAATAAAATTATGTCCCAACCCTAACCTGGTACACATACTACGGGAGTAAACGTATTTGTTTTAAACTGAAATAGAGGCCGCGAGATTTGCGAATTCTACTGAACTGAGTAAATCTCTTTAGATTGATTCTAAATAGTCATTCGTTCAGACCATTAGTTTCCAAAGTGGGGCCCTTTCGAGTATAATAGTTTTAGTTGAATCTGTTATTATTTGTAGAAACTTTACTTGCATTTACGACAGTTGTACTGCCGTTAAATTATTCAAAATGCCTAAAAGAGCGTGTTTCGATGATTTTAATATTACTAATATTCATAGGAGTTGTATATTAATGAGCTTCGGAATCGAACCAAGGTTTGCTCAATCCACAATGTCCCGGTATTTTGTTTCATATATATGGTAAGCCTATGTACATAAATTCAAAACGTCGGAATTGCTTTGCTTATTTGTTTTATAAACTGTTGATCAATCAATCAATAAATTTGTTTTTTATTTGATCAACAACTAATCATTACATTCCTGTCTTAACGTACACATGAACAATCTAATTCCAAGGAATAAAATTGTTTCACTAAAGATCAGCAGAAACTCGTTTTATTTGAACTAACTGGGTGATTGATTCTATGTTTAAGTGATTTATGTGTCTGGAGGAAACATTGCAATAAAATAGGTCAGATTCAAAAAAATATTTGATTCGATTTTGAAATCATCAGGTATTCGGAAATGTCCAGCCTTACTCAAGACCTGTAGAAAGTCTAGTACTTCAGCATAGAAAAATTCGACCTAGAAAAAATATAGTGATACTTACTGGATTTTTTACATAGTATTGTTTATTTATCAAGTCAAGTCGAGACAAAGGAATTGCGTTATTGGAATACCACAGCTATCATATACTAACCATAAGGTATTATTCGATATTTGTAACCAGATCTTATCGCGTTTTAAAACCTCCAGGGCAACATGAAAATTTTCCACTGTAAGATTTTTGGTAAATTTGTTCGAGGCGAGGCCAAAACATTAACGAGAAAATGAAAGTTTACAGGACCAAAACAAGACCAATAAGATACGAAGACAATGCATCAAAAACGCAATAAACACAACTGTGTGCTCAAAATAAATCAGCAAGACGCAAAACAATCACGATAAAGTACATTGGTGATGTTCGATGGTTGGATCAAAAGCTTAAAGCATATCAGGCAAAATAAGCCATATACTTTTGAAATTGTAAGCTCGGGACCGCAGATTGAAAGGGCTGTAATGCTCAACACTGATACCTAAAGCTGGGCATTTCCGAATACCTGATGATTTCATCATCGAATCGAATATTTTTTTCGAATCGAATCTCGAAAACTTGGAACGTAAGATGTCCAATTGTATGTGTGACTTTTTTATTGTGATGGGTCCTTCAGACACATAAAATAATGAAAATATTGAATTTATCACTCAAACAATTCCCACACAATAAGAACCATATTTCATCAAAAGCTCACTAAAAAAAGAAGACATATATGTCATAATTGCATTTAAAAAATATGGCTTTGCAAAAAGAGTGAGGGATTTAAATTGATACAAGTTGGCGACAATTTGGAATTATCCTTAACCGATTTGAATAATTTATCATTCGATTCGAATACTAAATTTGAAATTACAAGCCCTACTGATACTGTATATATATTAAAAAACGCAGTAAACAAAAGCGGTCAGAAACGAATCAGCAACAAGTGAAAACATGACAATAAAATACATTCTCATACAGGCTGACGACGCTCTTAGAGATCTGAACGCCAAAAACACAAAATAAAATAAAAATTATTTGTAATATTCGAAGCTCGGGCGGGGCTGTAGATCGGGATGGTTTTCATGCTCAACACTGATATAGGATACACGTAGCAAATAAAACTGAGAAGACATAAAAAAAAAATCAGTAAGACGTACAACAGTCACAACAAAATGCATTGTTTATAAGCTTGGCGTTGGCTCAAAAGGCTAAAGACTACGAACACAACACATTGATAAAGCTATATTGTTTGAGATATTGAGGACACGGGGTCGCCAGTCCAGTGCCAGATGTCATGATCATCATTGGCATTGGTTTTTCATAGTAGATTGGAGACGGACGGATAGAATCGAAAATGACTTTACCATTATATGGAAATTAACAATACTATTTTATTTCGAGCCTCCGAACGTAAATTTTTGCATCTTCAGTAGCATTACGACACACAGTGAAGTGCATAGTCAGGAAAACATGGTTTAGTCTTATTAATTTTCTTTGTTTACGGTTCACAAATAATGTGCGGTTTAATTCCATTAATTTGGTCGGACTTAGGCTCGATTTACATAAAAACATAGAATCACGGTTTTAATGTTTTGACAAAAAGAATGTTGTTTTTGAAAATACGATAATACGTGAAATAATATTTGAAACAAAGTGAGCCTGTGAATCGATTTGGTTCATATGATTGTTGTTGTTTGGACATTGAATCACCTTTTTCTTCAAGTCCAGCAATTGAATATGAAAGTGTTTTAGACATTTTCACAAAAACAGTTTAAAAACACAATGACAAGTGAAATTTTGTATAACACGAAGTTGCCTGTAAATAGTTTGGCTGCTGTTTATATCATTGTTATTGTTTGAATATTAAATCACTTCTGCCTTTAACTACTAGATTATTTGCTTTCAAATTTGTCAGATATGCAAGCGTCTGCTAAAGTTTAATATATTCGAATTTTCTTTCCATCCCATGACACGAGTCATAGAAATTGTCAATTGTTCAGATTCATTTTCCACTAAATGATTTTGAAGGAATAGCCTATAACAACATTTCAAGCATTATACGCTTCCTACTTCAAAATATGGCTCTCTACAACGTGTCAGTGATGACACCGGGATATCAGGTCGCTTAACTGTATGTTAAAGCTTTTATTTGATTACAACTAACATCTTGATATCAAATTATTTAAAAAAAATCTTTTTCAGTTTCACATCAATTTTATAATTTATTTGATAAAATCAGATTCGTGTCATCCCTTTCTATTTTTAACCAAATTTTTGGGGCAATTCGGTCTAAAATGACAGACGCTTTGTCTCCGGTAATATGATCGTCTCGATATGAATCATTTTATGTAATCTCAATATATGATACCCGAAATTTATCTGAATACAAGAGAAACAATTGGCTATCAATTTTTCACATTTAATTGTATCACATGATTTGTGAAGTTGATACTCCCGTAGCGTGTGTACTAGGTTGGGATTAGGCCATTTCCTTATTTTAGTTCTATTACAAGTTTGGGGACTGTCTGTGTTAGCTAAGTAAATATACACCTCGCCCATAGGTTTCAGTCCCTTCACACAACTTGATGTAAAGTAGGCGAACAAAATTAGTTGCCTCCATATTGGTACACACACTTCTTGGACGCCGAAAACTCCTAACTCACACTTTTCGGAAAAGGTTGTGCACAGTCTGACTGACTTAGCTAACACAGACAGTCCCCGAACTTGTAATAGAACTAAAATAAGGAAATGGCCTAACCTCAACCTAGTACACACGCTGACAGATAATAAAGGGGTACTGTTTTGTATGAGTTGAATTATTTTGGGTCGGTATTGCCCATCCAACTTATTTCACTCTGGGCATATACTTCAATTATGAATACCATATGGAACGTTTAAATAAAACTTAAATAATTTTACTATCAGTAGAGATTAGGCGAAACTTAACTCCCAATACTTCCCCAATCACTTTGTGCTAGTGCAGGGGTCGGGAACCCATGGCTCGCGAGCCATATATGGCTCTTTTGGTGACGGCATATGGCTCCCAGAAAAATCTAATATCCCAAGACTAAGCTTACTATTGTTACGAGATTTCAAACTCTTTTATAGCCAAATTTGGCAGGAAATTCCCAATACGTTTGAGAACGCGCGTCCAGCACGTGTGTGACGTGTCTATGTTGTGTAAGATAATTACCAGACAGGCATCGTGACAAACAAGGGGATTTGGAACATATATTGTGATATCACAAAGCGATGTAGTTTAAAAACACTACGGAGATGCCTAAACGAAAAAGGGTGATGAGTATCGTAGATTTCAACTTGGGCTGCATGTGAGCAACCGTTCAAGGCCCGCAGCGACTACATGCAGCATCAGAAATCACATTAAATGTATATTGGCATTGTATGTGTTGACTTTTGAGTAAACATTTCAAGCCTGATTAAGTGAAGAAATGTTATATGGCTCGCACGGAAATGCAATTGAAAAATGGAAATATGTATATTTTATGGCTCTCTTGACCAAAAAGGTTCCCGACCCCTGTGCTAGTGGATGGTGTAGCAGGAATAAAAATACCATACTATGCAATTCAAGAGTCCTGCTGCACACTAACACAAATATAATTCCGTAATGTTTTGTCTGACCAAAATCAGACTTCCTCAGACAAGCAGTTTACAAGTGCAGCGGCACTCTTGAATTGCAGTAAATAATTTTGATTGTTTCAATCTTTAACATTTATTTTCTCGTTATGAAAATGTCAACGAAACAAGGAAAAAAATATTGTTAAACTGGGAATTTACTACAAAGATGTAAGTGCACAAAGAGTGATGATTTGTGGGATGGTGCCAGCGCAGGCCTATCATCTCACTGAGGCTGGAATAACATTGGTCAGACAATACCATTTTAGAAAGTTTTCGGTTTTTTCATAACGTATCAGTGGCTTTTCGTACAGAGACCCTAAGCCAGGGGTCGGTAAATTACACCCGCGGGCCGGATCCAGCCCACTCGTGTATGCTGAAATTACGATTATAGTTTTTTATGAATATAAAATTGCGTTGAAATATCGATGAAAATCACACCACAATGACCCCGATTGTTACATTGTCATTCTTATCATTAGTCTAGCTGTTGGACCATCTTATTGAAGTAAATAAACTGTTTTTTAATTCATAGTTTTTAATATTGAGTTTGGACCTTCCGTCCAAGTAACCAAGTGTATTATCTGTAACTGGCCCACCCATGACATAAGCAAAGGCGACAACATCCTATGAAAATATTCAGCCTCAGATTTTTAGGTAATCGTTTAGTTATTTGAACCGTTTCTCGTAATCGCGATGAGTTATTTCTCAAGTACTAAAATGTCATTAGCAAGTGTAAGCCTTCGTTAAGCAAATTAGGCATGTAGGCCATTATAATCTCCACGGAATTTCATATTTTCTATATTTTTAAAGTTAATGTCCAATTCTCGTTTAGTTCAAAATATAATCTCAACGGAATTTTATAGTTGTGTCATATTTTTAGTGTCAATGTCCAATTCTCATTTCTTGATGTTTATGCCAAGAAAAATCTTTGTAATTATCCAGTATAATTAGATTTGATGTTCGCTGTTCACAATTTCAATTTTGTTATGAAGTCAGTTTTCAAAATATCTTAACCAGTCATTTGGGTAATATCACGAAAAAAGATTTTATCATCGTTTGACATAGTTTTGGAGTCAGATAATCTCTTGTGAATACGAATGTGTTATAAAATGAATTGTAACTTGATACCTGTCGCTAACTTATCCCTTTACACAACTTGATGTAAAGAAAGCGAACAAAATTAGTTACTTCTATATTGGTTCTCACTTCTGGTGCGCCATATATTTTATTTTAATGTTCAACAAGGTCTCATGCAATATGCTTCATCTTGAATCATGTACATGCGCACATCCGGATAGATATTTCCTATTTATCTCGGGGAAAGGAAATCCGGTAAGACGGTTCAATAGAACTGTTAATAGCATTTCAATATTTATCTTGAAGGAAAGCAGAGCGATAACACTTTGTATGTTTATTGTGTAATTTCTGTGCGGTGAAAAATAAACATCGATTCCTGTTATAAGTTGAACCGAACCTATTTCACGTACAAGTTAATCGTCGGTGACATTCAGTACATCATAGCCGGGGGCTGAAACACGTGTTTGGTAACAAGGGAGCTTACTTATAACTTGAAATACATATTTACTCAGGCTAATATGAAACAACAAAAAACGGGACAGTGCGGATTGGAAAAACCTTCGATTCCGTGATTTGTAATATTCAACTCATATGAATGTTATTGAGATTAAAATATTGAAAAACGTATTTTAAATAATTTAACTGCAATACAACCAATGTTAGATGCTAAATTCACGTATATTAACACATCATAATTATGACATAACAATATAAGTCTACCGAGCGAGACGCCGGGACAGCTTGTTAAAATCAGGACGGTTCCGGCTAAACCGGGACGTATGGTAAATCTATATATATACTAGTATACCGTGTATCCATAAGTCACAATTCAAATTAGGTAAAAAAAAAATTTATGTTCTTTGTGCAATTGATGTCGGGTCGAATTAAATGAAAAAATTAACCAAACATTGATCAAAATATATATATTGAGAACTGACTTCAAAGCAAAATTGGAATTTTTAAGAGACTTTACGGACTGTATACTGATATACCAGGGTTCATAAGTCATACTTCAAATTAGGTAAAATAAAAAAACTTTAATGTGCTTTGTGCAACTAACGGCGGGTCAAATTAAATGAAAAAATTAACTAAACATTGATCAAAATAAATGAAATCTTGTTGAGATCTATTGAGAACTGACTTCAAAACAAAATTGAAATTTTAAGGAGACTTTACGGACTGTATACTGATATACCAGGTCTTCATAGGTCATACTTCAAATTAGATAAAAAAAAACTTTAAAGTGCTTTGTGCAACTAATGGCGGATGAAAATAAGTAAATATTTAACTAAACATTAAATAAAATAAAACTAACCCTGTTGAGATATATTGATAACTGACTTTATAACAGAATTTCGAAATTACATCGGGACTTTAAGAACACCATGTATAACATATAACTAACTGATTTAAAAATACATAATGGGTTATGTTACCACAGAAATAAAAATTTGGCAAAATATCTAATACAGGGGTGTAGCAACAGGCTGCGCGCGGGACACAACCAGGCCCGCCAAGCCATTTAGTGGGCTCTTGTCAACAATCAGATTTTTCCCTATAAGCATAAAATCCTAATCCGACCGTTAATGTTAAAAAAGCGCTGACATGGGTAAAAATACATAGAGATGTTTGCTCATGCCGCTGCTTTAAATCTTTCGCTGTTTTGTACGGTGCCTTTATTACTGTAAGGCTGAACGATAGCTTCATTCTCTTCTCTTGCCGCCGCGGCGCTCTGGTTGTGCTAATTATATAATTCGTTGTGTACAGAACATGGAAAAACTAATTTTTTTTGTGTGGCCCAGCAGGATGTCTGAAGTTGGTTATATGGCCTACCAACAAAAAAACATCTCAAAAATTATTTCAGATTTTCTCAGATTACATAAAGTTTCGACGCCATTCATTTCTCAAATATCACGTTACACCATTATTCGTCATTATCATATTTATTTTCCTATTATTACAAAATAATCATAAGACGTTAACAATAGGAAAGGCTATAATTTTGACAGACTAAAATGATCTCATGTTCATTCTTATTTCACACCTCTACTCCAAACAAGGCTTTGAAAAAGCAATCACTCACTGCATTGGGAGGGAGATACAGTGTTTTAGGAAGAGCCAGAATCTATCTGTTTTGACACTTGACATTTATTTTGCCAATATTTTGGGATTTTACTATGGATTTGTTTCATATTAGCTGTTATTTTTTCTGATATTGCAGTATTTTACTGTGATATTTATATTTACTCTTCTATTTTTGTATTTGCCTGTGTTTACTGATTTGTTTGTGTTATTCGATATGGACCATAACAGTATGGTACTATAAAAGAATTGGATTGAATTGGATTTCATCTTGGGCGTGGTGCGGACACGGGATTTAAAGACGAAATATGTAACCCGTGGAGACAATAATTGTTGTTCAACGAGTGGGACGTTGCGTCAACCTGGCATACGTCGTACGATTTGTAATTCACTTGTTTAATTTCTCGCCAAGACCTCTCATATAACGTCGCATTCACCTATTCATACGCTTAGTGAAGATCAAATTCAATTCCTATTTGAATATAGTCATGAATCAGGTTCGAAGGGGAACTGACGAAGTATGAGATTGTATGGGCGAGTTGCAGCCTCCTATAAGTCAAACAGGGAGGTCAAAATTATGCTCCTTCATATTGACATAAAAGAAATTCAATTTTTTGGCTCCAGATAAGACCAGCAGTGTTAAATAGACGTTCAAAAATAATAATGAAACCCGATGGACAGAGAAGCAGCATACAACCAAAGGTAGGAAGAAAAACCCAATTTCTTATATGCAACCTATTTAAATATAGTAATGAATCAGGTTTAAAGGAAAACTTGCCCAAACGACCCGCGGGCCAAATCCAGCCTGTCAGTTAATTCAATCTGGCCCGCCTGATGCTGTCACAAGCAAACTAAAACCAAATTTTGATGTTTCAGCTAAAACTAGCTCAAGGAATTTGTTGTGATTGCGATCAAATTCAGTTTTGGCACGAGGATTATTGTTTCCCACGTTCGCCTCTGGTCCAATAACCTTGCCCACCTCTGGTTTAGAACAAATGAATATCGTTCGGGCCGGTAATAAGTTCTAGAACGGCTCATTCGTACATGTTGTGGGTCGTGACCTACATTATTTTGTCAATACGACCGGGTCAGGTACCGTAAATATATGAACGGATATTTTTCTGTTGTTTGACAATAATACAGGGTGCAATATATAGTTTGTTTTTTTTCAATTAGCAATTGTTTAAGTATTTTCCCTCCATTTAATACATCTGTTAGGGCTAAAACCATATAGGGTATCGATAAATTCTATTTGAATTTTAAAAACTTCAAGACTTCATGGACACTCGTGGAGCCCCTAGGTTTCTCTCAGGGAGCCACGGGGCTCCGTACGGAGCACTTTGAGAACCTATGAGCTACAATACCAACGCTTTTCAACGATCCTTTATTTTCTATAAAATAAGTGTTTATGTGAAAATTTCGAAAATAAAAGTGACTATATTCCTACATTTTTACACAATTTCGATTCTATTCTTGCTTCACAAACAAAAGAAATGACGTCATACCTTCCGTCGATGGTTCGTCTCCACTTCCGGATGCTTCTTCCGCTTCGAACACAATCCTGTGGATCATAGGTCCTTCAGTGGTTGATGCTATTGTGGTGCTGAGGTCTTGTGCTGATGCTTTGGTGAGTAATAAAGCCGTGAAGACCAACAACGAATACATGATAGATTATTGTGTAATCTGGAAAAGAAATGGTTCTCATGATCAAACAGTGAGCGCGATGCAATAAATGGCGGTGATTTAAAGCGCGTTGGATAAACTGGGTCGACATTGAAGATTAAAGGGCGCTTCAGAGGTGTAGTAATATGGAGGTAACTAATTTTGTTCGCCTACTTTACATCAAGTTGTGTAAAGGGGACTGAAACTTATGGGCAGGGGGTTTTATTCACTTAGTTAACACACACAGTCCCCGAACTCGTGATAGAACTAAAATAAAGAAAATCAAAATAAAATTATGGTCTAACCCCAAGCTGGTACACACACTACGGGAGTACCGCACAGTCACTGTTTATTTGTAATAAAATCGAACACGTAATAGAACTAAAATAGGGAAAATCGGAATAAAATTATGATCCCGGTTAAAGACCACGGTTCGAATCCCACCCACCACCTTACTCAGGGTGTAATAAATCAGGCAACAATCAGCAAAACAAAAGGACTAAAACGTTCAAATCTAGTCAAGGTATCTTACTCGACAATGACTAAAACGGTCTAATTATTCAATCCGAATACCTTATGAAATACCGCTTGAGAAGAAAAGTTTATAATTTGAATTTGGGATTTTTTGTACAAAGCCCTCTCCGCTATAATACAGAAATGTGGGATTTGAGAAAACATGAAATATTGTCGAATAGAGAAACATATTTTAAATTGGGATTATTCAAGTGCGAATTGTGCCAACTACATATACATTCATAGAGATTGGATTCAGAAAAGTTCTCGTTTTCTAGTGAATTCAAAGTATTCCCTGAACTTCCATTTATAAAATAACAAGTTTTGCAATAAAAATTTAGTACTAAAAAGAGCATTGTAAAATGTTCATGTTGCACAATTAAGATATGTTTTTAAACAATCTACGGTTGTGCACGAACTGATTTTATCTCGTTCTGGTTTAAAATAGTTGAACAGCCCGTTTTAATTTAAAGGTAAAAAAACCCATTTAGAATGATTAAGTGATGATTAATCGCAATACAATCCATGGTAATTCATCGTATCTAATAATATATCTATACTTGGCAAATAAAAGCGAATCAAAATTGGTCGCTTAAGCTGTGTCGTACCTCAACATTTACTCATTTATGCTGTATATATATATTGTTGCTAAACCGGTGGAAAAATAGCAAATGTCTGTAATTCGAAATATCAAATATAAATAGAACAACATGTGATTTAAACCGGGTTAAGTTAAGAAGGGAAGAAATTCTGCATAATACAATGTTTATTCACAATGTTAAACTATGACAACTGCTGTTACTTAACAGTTCGAATACATGGCAAATGTTGATTGAAAACTTAGAATTTAAAATCTTAAATAAATACGGAATAATCAGAACATAATTTCATTTTGACAAATTGAGTTAAAAACTATTTTATAAATCAGACCAAGAGTGTCCGGAAAGACATTCTTCATATTCAATTTACTTTCTACTTTTATAATTCACAACAACAACAGTCGAATTCATAATTTTATATTATCTCAAATAGTGAATTATTGTATGAAATTCAAACATTTTGCGATTCTTTGTAATGTCGATTTAGATAAATTAAATGTACAGTTTATACAACTGCTGTTACTATTATGAATGTTTAGCGAAATAACATTCTACGTTAGCGTATGCAACATTTCTGTTTTAGGGAGTGACCAATAATGAAGTTGTAAATGCCTGGGTCCGCACATCTTAAATTTTCCTCAAACTCATTTATCAATAAGTCTGACTAGCTTATCAAGTAGCGAAAGCAGAGAGCAAATAATACATATTCTAGAGATTGGCGACTGACGCTTTCTAACAGTTACTTTTTTCAAGTTTACCTTAATCTTGCGTAACTTTTTTAACATCCTGTATACTTGTATTCGATGCATCCGTATCCCCCAACACAAAGAGTAGTAGTTAGATACACATTCGAAATTGGTTATATCGATTCATTTAATTCTTGATTTCAGGAATAATTTAGAATATTTTTATTCGAAATGTTTTTTAAGCTTTGAATTTAGTTTTTTTAAGGTTGACGCTGACAAGTAGACCGAACGGTCATTTCGCGGTTATCCTGCCATTCGATACACTTATTTTGTGATCTTTCTTGGTTTCATTTTGTTAACCGGATTGCTAATAAAAAAACAATTTGATTGATTTCAAAATCTTATGGTAAACAAAAAATTAGTTGACTTCTGACAGAATAAAATAGAGAATACTAACTAAAATAATGTTTATCACAATTATTTTGCATAACCGAAACTTCTCTTCTGGAACAGACCATTTCAGAATTTTTCGATATTTCATATTCGAAACGATTATTTTAGAATGTATTCAAAATACTAAATTATTGGGTTTGGCCATCCCACACGCCACTCTAATCATATAACATTACCATTGTTGTCGTTTACCTGTGTGTCTTTTCAAATTTCAACTAAATATTTCCAACAGTCCGATTATACAACACTCCCACAGGTCGCAGCTCGAATATGCCTAAGTCGTATGATTGCCATACAATTCTCCTCGGTAAATATGAAAGTCCTATTCTATGTTTACTATCAAGAATACCAAATCTAGTCGTGCATGGTAATAAAAACCTTCTCTGCTGCAGTCCTACTCTGATTAAATCGAAAAAGGCAGGTTGGATAATTAATTAAATCATTTTTTATTCTATGGGCGTCGTCTGCCTGTTGTTAAGTCACACGGGCGTTTTCATATGCGCATTATGACACCACAAACAAATATTCAGGTGTTGTATAAATCCGACGACAATAGCCGATAAGTAGATGCACTTCCATATTTAATACATCGTAATGCGATTCAAGTACATCCATTATGTTGTAATTATGTGATACATGCCATAAAGGTTTGATTGCAAAATTGAATAAATTGGAAACAAAACGACCAAGTTTAAAGTACTGTCACAAACTGTCAACTGTAAAAAGTACAGATGAAAGTTTTTTCGGTTCCTGTCTCAAAATCCGACAATAGACTGACTCTAACGCACCCAACTCCGAAAAACAATTCGTCATAATTCAGGTACAAATACTACGGGAGTCACTTGACTAGTCCCTAAACTCGTAATAGAACTAAAATAAGGAAAATTAGAATATAATTATGGCCTAACCCTAACCTGGTACACATACTACAGGAGTACCAAATTTTTGGGTAGAATAAAAGCCTTACATGTTTTGGCCAAATATGTGCACTTCGATTTTCCACCTCCCGACTCCCAGAAGTTTGAAACTGAATAATTGTGAAATTTAAATTCCACAGCCAACATAACGCGGTATCGATAAGTTACCGTAGCGTCACAATTCACAAGACACATCTGTAACCGACTGGCTATCTCACACCGTATCTGGTAACCGTTACTGGTAACTGGAAAGGCCGTGGTTGGCAATATAATCAAGCCGTCTCATTGACTTTCTTCTCCCCGAGATAAATATGAAAACACCTCAACTTGAGTATTTTAGAAAAACCACGACTAAGTTTTCTTTTTAATTATCATATTCTATCGTCTTCACTTCAACTTACTTCTGCCTGTCCGTTCTATATCATTATGCTGTCATAATCAATTACATAATTAGATTATGAAAGTGCGGGAAAGTTCAAGAGCAATTGAATCAAACTACATTATGTCATCACAAACGCCAATAAAGCTTTTAGCGACCTTTATGTTTATGAGTACATAAAGGGTTCAATCGTATTGCTATTTAATGGTATAAACACGTCATAATGAGATACTTATATGCACCAATGGTAAGGAGCAGGTTTTTAATGTCAAAACGAACTAAATTTTAATCTAGCTTGCAAAAAATAAAGAAAATAAAACGAAAAAATATTTATTCTATGACTAAATAAAAGTAAGCCATATTTAGTGCGATGTATTGTGGTTAAAGGCTGGACCTGTTCTTGTTGGCGATATAAAATCATCGGGTTTACCGAGGTAGGGATTTCATGTTTGATTCATTTATAAGCTTTTCATATATCTGCCTAAAAAAACTATAAAAAAAAAAAACTTTTAGGACAGTGGTTACCAAACCGCGCCTGCGGTAGTGCTTGTTATTGCTCGGGTATTTCATGAGCTAACTATTATAATTATTAATTTCATTATATAACAAACTACGATTCTTGTCGTATCTAAAATAATCTCGCAGACTATCTTAGTGCCTATTTCTCAAAGTAATATCTCCCAGACCGCGATATACCTCCGCTGGCCCACGGTCAATCAACTTTGGGAACGAACCACTGTCTTAGGCATCAGTAAGTGCTTGCAAAATTATATAAAATCTTTCCACCTTCCTGTGCCTCCATAGTACAGTATACAGTGTTTTAATACTTGAGTCTGAACAGCAATTCAAATTTGAAAACAACTCCTACATTTACTAGCGTACGTTCACCTTTCCAGTTTTAAATAATTCATCTGCAAACTGTTTATTTTAAGAGCTTATCGTGGTCATGAAAGTTCATTGCGTTACTCATTGAAGAATTAGTATGGCAAGAAAAAAATATTTAGTCAAAGAAATTCGAATATCAGATTTTTAGGATAATTGGAAAATTGTACAATAACTACATAAACGGGTGTCCGTAAAGTCACTTTTTAATTTAAATTTTATTGTGAAATTAGTTCTCAAAATATCTTAACCAGGTTTGTTGTTTTTTAATCAGTAATTGTATTTTACTCATTTAATACATCTGTGAGGGCCGAAACAATATATGGTATCGATAAATTCCTTTTGCAATTTTAAAAAATTCTATGAACTCTATGAACAACCTATACATATATATACCAGTATTCATTCAAAATGAGGTCTCGGGTTTGCATTGTGCTCAGCGCTTTCGGGATAACATTTCCAATGGTTTCAAGAGCTATGCCCTGCCTCATTTTGAGTGTAATAGGAAAGAAAAAGTTTGCATTAATACGGATGATTGGTCTTGGATGGGTAGTGAAAGATGCTTCAGCCCAGGGGTGCGCAACCTGCGGCCCGCTAGCAAAATGAGGCCCACAATGAAAAAAAATGTGGCCCGCGGAGAAGTGCCAGGTTTGAAGGACGTGCGGCTCGCGGAACAAGTTTTTAAATAGTTTAATCCGGTTTGTTCGAGTATTTCCAATCCTTTTGCGTTGCAAAGCCAAGACATAAGTCAAATTTTTTCAGGCCCGTGACGTCACACTGCCCTAACAGCTAGCTTGTGCGAAGCGAACAACGTATGTCACAAAATCAATACCTAAACTTTTTGTACCGGCGACTACTAGAAAGAATATCTTAAAAAGGTGAAAACCGCGGTTATTTGTATCTGGCCCTCCTGTATTAAAAGCTTGCCGAACAGCGGGGAAACACACTCCGAGACATTAAATAAGTTATTTCAGTAGCAAACTTGAATACCACACATTTTGTTCGAAACTCATTCATTCCTTCAACAACAAGTATTGATGGAATTTGCCTTCATAATTTGCATCGGATATTAAATTATGATCTAAATAATTCAGAAGGCGGGAAATGACGCCCGGGGCGTGATCGGAAGATATTGACACCATAATAACGGCGTCGACATGCAAGTGCAACTCACTGTCGATGTAAAGTTTGGTTACAACACAACCGCATTAGAAAATTACTGTAAATAAACTACAATTTTATGCGAGTTCTAAATAATGATCATCTCAAGTAAACAAGAGAGCTATGCTAAAATATATGGACACGTCACAAAGTGTCGCTATTTTTTATTCTGACACATAAAAACGAATATCTTGAAGTCCACAGAAATTTTTGAAATAAGTAAAAGTAATAAATAGCCTTCTGGTGAAAAAATAAATCTTTAACCACTGAAAATTTCAAAGCAATTGGTCCAGTATTCGAAGAGAAAAGCGATTTTTTCATGACGAAGGAGAAGAAAAACAAGAACAACATAACATTGAAACGATCGTTATGTTCACTGACGTGTCCAATAATGATATTGTTATTGGACGTTTTCATTAAAATTTACTCAAAGGAAAGTCACAAACCAAAAAGTAGAATCTCATAGAACACCAAAAATAATTTGTGGGGAACCACTGATGATCAACTATATATAAGTGTTCCTTGTGGTGCAAAATTTAATCGATTATTCGCGATGATGTTGTGGAAATCCTCGCCTAACGCTTAGTAGTATGCAGTAGCATGTGAACCAAGATGGCGCACAACCTTAAAGTAGTGTGTGTGTATCAGGTAAGGGTTATCAGGTTGTGCGCCACCTTGGTACACATACTACGGGAGCGCCGAAAGCCTAACCTAACGCTTAGTACACTGAACCAATTGTTGAAGCGAATAAAACCATTATGCATAATTGCAAATATGTTGGTATAATTCACTGAACCTTAGAACTGTTTTTCGAAGATATTTTGAATTGAAAACTCTGTTCAGTTTAGTCAGAATTATTTAATCCACTGACCATAAAAACATCATGAAATCAGTTGACAGCAAATGATTTGAAAACAATAAAGCCCACATAATCGCGGTGGTGACTTAATCCGGAACTTTATGATTTAATGTTTTCAAAACACACAAAATGAGGCGATTCGATGTACATTTTGCAACAGACAGGCGCCAGTCGAGACGATAAAAAATTGAACTATAGTCAATTTGGCAGAAAATAACGCTACCGGATACCGTAATGCTGTTTTAGATCAATCGAATGTGCAGTTTATACAACTGTTGTTACTATTATAAATGTTCAGCAAAATAACATTCTACAATAGCGTATGCAACATTTTTGTTTTATGGGATGACCAATGAAATTGTGGAAACCATGGGTCGGTCCGCACAACTCCACCATAAATTTTTCTCAAAATTATTCCATACGTTAATATTGTAAAGTTAATTCAACTATGAAATTTCTATCTTATGAGTTTTCTACTATTCTAGATTGGAATACGGTTCAAGACTAACAGCCATTCATACGTAGAGAAGTAAGGAAATATTTTTCGCTACACGGGATTGTTAATCCAAGGAGGTCACCAAACTACGGCCCGCGGGCCGGATCCGGTCCGTGGCGTCTTTTTATCTGGCCCGCATCAACACGAAAAAATGGCGGAATATTTTCCTACGGTTGTTTTCCCGAGCATCGTCTTCCTTGTTTATTTCGTACCATTGGCCAATCAGCAAGGTGCAAAAAAGTGACACAATAACTAAATGCGGATATTGACTTTTGGAATTTATGTCCTTTTTGAATTTATTGTATAACATTGACAAAAATATTTGTCCCGCCCGTTTCCACACAGTTTGAGTTATACCCGGCCCGCGGTCAGAAAAGTTTGGGAACCTCTGATCTAAGCGACAAGGCTGAGATTGTATAGACTCGAAATTGCTGATTGAAATGAAAATTCTTGAACGTGAGCATGGTGTATAAAATCTATGTCAGCGGTTCCCAACAAGTGCGCTGCGGCGAGTTCTCAAGTGTGTCGCAAGAATTGACAGAATTCGTTGGGCCTCCATGTTTACAAACTTCAGAAGGCATAAAGTGCATAACAATCACAAATAGAGTTTTATTTAAAAGCAGCATTTTTGTCGTATAAGTGCGCTGAGAGTTTCCTCCCTGATATTTTGGCCGGACGAACAAACGGTTTGGGAACCGCTGGTCTATGTAGCCATTTTCCCAAACGAATTTAACCGTATTGTACTTGTAGGAAACATAAGCTCCATTGCTATCCTATGCAATTCAAGAGTCCTGCTGCACACTGGCACGAATGTGTTTCTGTAACGTTTCGTCTGACCAAAATCAGACTTCCTCAGACAAGCAGTTTACAACAATAGACATTGGTTCTTTTCTTGTGATTGTTGTAAACTGCTTATGGTTCTTTTATTCCTGCTACAGCATTCTTGCATTATACGCATACGAATCCACTAGCGCAAAGGCATTGTGGAAGGATTGGGAGTTAGTCTCGCGCAACCTCTACTGATAGTTCTGTTGCTACCGTTGTAAAAATAGCGAGGTCATCTATGCAACCAAATATATCAGTTGTGGTCATAAATACATCGATTGTTTTGAAATTCGAAGAATAAATACAAATCCTCTTAAAATGTTTGAAACCAAAATACAGCAAAGATAAGAGTATTCGTGTCATCAATAAGATGTCAATCATCAACGTATACTATTCCCGGCGCTAAATAAAAATATGTGTACCAATATGGAGGTAACTAATTTTGTTCGTCTATTCTACATCAAGTTGTGTAAAGGGACTGAGACCCATGAGCAGGGGTATATTCACTTGGCTCAAAGAAAGATCTAGGACGCAACCAATAATTAGTAGGGAGTTACTATTCTTTTTTTTTTTTCTAACTCTTTTTGTTATACCGCAAGAAGATGCTATTGTTAAAAAGTGCGGCGTTGTTAACACTTCTAGCTTGTGAAAACGAATCATTTTATGAGTTCCACATAAGTGTTCCCACCTTCTTCCGAGCGAGGCTCTACCTTACAAACAACTACTAATAACTAGGGAGTTACTATTTTTCTTGTGTGTTGGGTAGGGGATGATTGATATCGGCATCTGTTTGCTGTACCGTAAGGCGATGGGCATGGGGCGTTGTTAACGTTTCCAACTTGTGGGAACGAATCAGATTAGTGAACACTCAATATGTACGTATGTACAAATAAATATTAAACTCTGGATGACTTCCAAATTATTCAAACTCAATTTATGGGATTCCAAAAGTGATTTATTTCTAAGTTGTTTTGAACGAAATTTATTTTCGTTCTAAGAATTTGGATTATAAGAAAAATTTGATACGCTAGGAATCGGAAATCACGCGATATGAACGCACGAAAAGCATATATTATCTGTAAAACGACACCAAGATGTGGATTTAATTTATATATGTACGTATGTTTATTGGCCTCATAAATGTTACAGTATCTGCATAATAAATAGTATAGAATGTCAGTGAAGTCTTTCTTGAAATAGCAAAGAGAATTTATAGATACCATTTATTGTTTTGGTTCTCACAGATGTATTAAATGAAGTAAAAATACTTGAACAATCACTGATTAAAAAACAACAAGATATATATGGGTAAGATATATAATAAAATTGGATTTGTTGCGGTACTTTATGGACACCCTGTATAAATGTGTATAAGATTCGTTTAGCAGACATATTCGTTAGAAGAAGTACACTCTATGATTGTATATAAGGATATTAAAACAAGTAACTTTTTCCTTCGGACGAATCGACCGCAACTCCGCGCTGCTTGAAGAATTCAAATAGTAACCTATTCCCATATCCAACATTCACAACTGGTGAAGGAACGGGACAGTGGCCCGCATTATTGCAAAGTCGTATTAATCTCCTTCCTCACTCAGAGTGTATAAAACTGGGCTCCGCGAAAAGGCGAATTAACATTAACATTTCTCAATATGGTAATGATTTCATATCCAAAGAGTTATTCCGAGCAAAAAATATATTAAAACACATACATTATGTGTATGTTTATAAAATATACATTTCATAAGATATCTACGATGTATAAACATAAATGCATCGGAAGCTTTGGCATGGAATCAAATGTTTTCTTAACATGAATATATTGATTTCACGCATTTCATGTTCAGATCACGATCCGGCATAATGCCAAAGTTTTAGAATTTCTCAGATAAAATCTCATGCGGAAATATGACAAAAAAGAGCAATGGATGAGGTAGGCGAAATTGGCAACATTACCACCATAAACATACACACTGCACCGAGGTCTCCCTTACCTAAACTATCAGAAGGGAACACGCTTTGTGGTACAATTCTTCAAATTTATGTTTCTCACATAAACGAAGTGAAGGAATATGGCAAAAACGAAAGAAAAACGATCGAATATATGGATTTGGTTCCCAATACCACCATAAACATGCGAAATTCGTTGAGCACTCACTCCCGAAATTCACCAAAAGAGAACTTCACAGCGGCACGAATTTTCACAAAATTCGCGACAAAACAATGGAATTCAGAAAAAATTGGGAAAAATAGAAGTAATGGTGTTTTGGAAGATACTTCATATTTTATTTACTTAGACAACAGTTTAGCTTCTACCTGACAATAAAGGCTGACACTACGTAACAGGAAGTACGACATAGAAAGGTAAAACGAACTTATCGATTGATATACACAACATTTAAAATTAAAAACTATAAAACATTTATAATAAATACAATATGTAAAATACCGAACCATATATTAGTTATGTTCAACACTTCTTAACACACTATTGTGTTAATTTTTAGAACGCATTTTGCCACGTCGCATCCTTTAATAGGAAAAAACTTTTGTTGTCCCAGCTTTTAGAACAACTAGATTGCGTCCAGGCATAAAATTAATTTCATTCATTCATCGAAAACCATTCTCCGGACTAAAGATCAACAACAATGGAATTATTGCATTTAATCTGGAAGTACTCAGAGTGTATGAAGTTAGGTGAACTGCTCAAAAAATCGTAGCTATTTTTATTCAAACAATTAGCTCACGGGTGTATTTTTCAAAACTAGAGGGCCTAGTGGCGACCAAACATACTTGACCTAGTGGCGCGACAACGAATACACTTTTGAAAGACACTTCTGGATTGAATTGTAAATTTTGATGCGATTGGTTCAGTAGAAACAGTAAAAACGTGATTTTTTTTCTATGAATTGCGTCCAACACTAGAATTAATGTCAGCCACTAATATTATTTGAACTAAATATCATCAACAGAGATTTGGATTCAACCGTGAAATTCTTGCATTTAATCTGAAAATAGCTATTTTTGTTCTCCTAATCTCCGGATACATAGACCAACCAACAAAAGATCTTTTATCATGTTTTGTTCATGAAAAAAAAAAATGAGCTCGAGGGTATGAACAAACAACACTGTTGAATATTTTTGCGTTGCGGCATTCGGAAAGATATATTTGTCAAATTTTTGTTTTTTTGAAAATTGGTACACTCGCCAGTAATCCCATTCCAACAATGACGTAAGAAATCCGTAAGGATTAAACCAAAAACTGCAATATTTAGGTCATTTTAAAAGCTTACGCTCTTACATAAAGGAGACTTCCTAGTTAAATACGTTTCGAATCTGCAATTTATACCTGAATTTTCGAATACCAGCAATGACGTTAAAATATTCGAAGAATTATCTCAGAATCGCAAGATTCAGTTCTTTTCAAAAACAGAAGTGTTGTTTATGAAAGGCTGCTTGGTTGAATAGTTTGAGCTCACCATTTCAACGAGTGTATATAGTGCCCTTTCAAGGAGAAGATGTCTTGAACGCAAATTCACAAGGAGAAATGATGCTTAAATGCTAAGTCAAGTCTTATTACAAAAACTTTGGCGCTAAACCTTTTATCACTTGGGAAGATATCCTCATATCCCCATTGGATATGAAAGCATGATTGCCCTGTGTATCAGTGTTGTGAGTGTTATTTAGTTCGAAGCGGTGGTCCTTACTGTGTTTCCCCCGAAAATAAGACCTAGTCTGAAAATAAGACATAGCTTGAATTTTAATATGATTTTAATATAATTCTTCCCCTCAAAATGGGACCTAGTCGTTAGCGCGATCTCTACTGCACGCAGTTATTTAACATAAAAACGCTTTATTTATGAGTAAATGCACGTCGGTTTTCATATTTTGTATATTTGAATATCTCGTAATTCTCTACTCCATAACTTCTTCATAATCGGCAAGAATTATAATTGAGAAAACGACCCATACATACTTCGTGTGCAATAATAATAAATATTTATTCTGTTCAAAAAAACATCCCGGCGCAGAATTAATAACTCGTAAACACAATCCGCTAAGCAAATTGGTAACTAGATGATTAATCTCTTGTGAGTGAACTTCTAATAATTATACAAAACGGGATTATCCATAATCAGGGGATGATTATACACAGATTACCAATGTACTGATTTGTTAGGAGGGTGATTACTTAGTTAAAATGTTCATTCTAAAATCGGAAACATGGTTTCACCAAAGTAACGTTTATAATGAGCTATATGTAAATACATTGAACATTCAGCAAAGCGTATTATATATTGTAACATATTCTATACAGAAGTAATTAATTAGTATGTATGAGGAGCATTAGGCGCCACAAGAATCTCACCTTCTGCCCACAAGCTCAATAGTTCTTTATGAAGCCATTCAATAGAATATTGGCAGGGCGTAGACAAGGGGGATTTAGGGTAGGAACCGCCCCCCCACCCCCCACCCATTTTGAAATTTAAATTTTGATATGTCGAAAAATTATTTTTTTGTTTCGTACATAGCAATTTTCGTAACATGAAACGCTTTTTGACCCTGAGGAATTTTTAAAACACACGTTACGCGCTTTAGCTGCTACGGTCTAACTCGGCAATCAGAAATTTCAGAACCCCCTAATCCCTGGTAGATCAAATCAATACATTAGTACGGCCCTTATCAACACTTAGATTTTCTCTATCAAGCATAAAATCCTAAACCGACAGTTTAGGTTTAAAAAGGCGCTCTCATGAATGGGTAAAAATAAATAATGGTAGATATCTGAAGTTGGATATATGGCCCACTGACACAAAATGTTGCACATCCCTTAAAATAAATTAATTCTCACCTTATCACAGATGAAACGGATGTCTATCTTCTTGACCCGCACTGATGACAACACAGGGATAAATGATGCCACACACCAAGCGGTTACTAGGTTTCTTTGACTTCAATGATTTTGGTTCGTCTCATAAAAGCACTTTCTTCCTAATTACAGTTCACTTTATAGTACAAACAAATTCAGTTACTAAAATTATACGATTACGGTTCCGCAGTTGCTGATTAAATCTGAATTACATAAAGAATACAAAGCAAATTGTTAGTTCCGTTCGAAACAAAATGTCCGCATTTCACCTGGCTCCACTTCAAAGTTAAGTAGGAGGAAGTAGTATTTATGCTTCTATTAGCAATAGCATGGTGGCGTTCTGTGGGAGGGATTTGGTGATGAAGTTTTTTTTTAAGTTGAATCGTGGAAACTAATAGTGCATGGTACTAACATTACAGGGAAATCAAAACTTGTCCTCTTCATGAAAATTTGCTCAAAGCAGGGTCTTGAAGCCTTAAATAAAAGTAGAAAGAGTGCCGATAAAAGACTCCCAAGAGTCCACTGGGTATGCATAGATCACTTCACTTTTATGCAGTTCTTTTTCTTCCGCGCCAGCGACGCTTGCAACTCCCCTATCAGTATCCCTCTGCTTTTAGTTAAGAGCCTTACTTTTTCATGTTTATACATACTTGTAGTTCACTGAACTAACTGATACCTCTATCTATACTTAACCTCTGTATAGAAGTCATTCAAAACATTTATGCCCAACCTGTCTTAAGTATTTCAAATAATGCTAATAGTACAATAGACAACAAACATATCAACGACCGGGCGTAACTTACTTCACGCCCTCCAGCACTCGTTACATATTCTAACACAAATATTTGTAACATAGTATGACCTTGGGCATCGTCTTCAAGGACGAATATTTTATTATCCGTCTGACCTTGAAGAGTAATAAAGCATTGCTAATTTATTTAATATTGATCATTAAAAGATTTTACAATCCAATGGATATTAAGATATTGAACCATAAAAAATTTATAGCAGGATGGATTTATATTTGGACGATGAGAGGCCCACATCCCTCTCTTTAACAATGAGAGGCCTCTCTTTAACAATGACGTCATACGACTAATGACGCTATAATAGATTTTTGAAAATAGTTTTTTGTGGAATGTTTAATCAGGTAATATTTTTTTACGAGATGTGTCTGAACATTCCATTTGAATTTAGTAAATCGAGTAGCAATAAAAATTAAATAAAACAAAACAATTTTTTTTATATTATAATAAGTTTTATTGACACTATTATTTTTTTGGGATTAAGTTATACCAAACACATCGTCAAAGTTATTTAACTGTTAAATCTTGAAATTGATTACGAAGTTTCAGACTCAAAAACCAATACGCAACAATTCTACTTGGAGCGCGCTTACATCCAATAAAACATTTATAGTACGGATCCTCAATTTAACTCAATCGAAATAGTTTCGTTGACACGAAAATGAACTTTCACTACCTCCCTGTTATACCTATACCTATATATACTTTACAGTATATTACTTTGTAAGCCCTTTTTAGAATTTGTCAAGTTTAGCGCACCACCTCAAAAATTACTAGCTAACAATAAGCTACAAATAACAGATAAGGCGAAAGTATGTTTTATTCAAAAAAAACTTTGAAAATACGTGGACGGAATCACAATCTCTAAACAATGACAAAAATTAAATGACCAAAAAAGGCTGGCAAGATCAAATTTGACAAATATTTATTATTTGGGTTCACACCCTTTAAAACTTGTTTACGCATCCTTTTTGGGGCGCGCCCCAACGTTTGATAACTGCTGATATATATTTTTAGCTCATTCTGTACCTAACTTCGTAAAAAAGCATTGATGTGTAAACCCATTTCAAGTTAATAAAAGTAAATGAAACGATGAATTGTAAGTTGCTCTATTCGCGCTTATAATGATGAACAGGAAGTGAAAACTCGAGTTTTAAGCTTATTTTATACATTCAATCGACCCACAACTAATCCTATCCTCGAGACTTATCGGAATTTTTTTTATATTTCAACATTTCTGTTGTTTGTTAAAAATGACTTTAAAAAGATAGAATTTCAAATATGTGTCGAAACAAATTAATATAAATTCCATGACGTCTTAAAATTGGGAGTACGAAGTACTTCGACAAAAATGTGGTACAAACCGAGAAGACAACACATGGATGATCTCAATACTAAGCTTCATTGTCGAGTTTTATAGTTTTAATATTATCAATTGTATGGTTTTATCGAAAACCCAGATAGTTCAATAACAATTTAAGTTTCGAAAACACGATTTTCAATTTTTTATCGAAAATATAACCACAACACAAAAATATTCTAACTACTCAAACCAGGAAAAACATTTCTTCCTTAAGCCGTATCGTAATGACGTAAATTTTTTGTCCATATTTTATACTATTGTTGAATAAATGACTAACCTGCGTTAGTATTTAAAATATGTGTCAAAAATTTTATTCATAAACTTTCATTATTATTGTTTATCCTAAATTTTAAAAAATAAACAAAAAGAATCATCAGCGCGCTAGAAGTTTGTGTACCAACATGAAGGTAACTAATTTTGTTGTATAAATGGACTGAAACCTATGGGCAGGGGTTATATTCACTTGGCTAACACAGACAATCTCCGATAGAACTAAAATAAGGAAAATCAGAATAAAATTATGGCCTAACTCTAACCTGGTACTACGAGAGTACCAAATTAACAATACAGAAAAACATAAAGAGCAATTTATTGGATGAAATACGAACACTAAGCAAATATATTATTTTCTTTAATTTTGAAAAAGAGATACTTATTCAATGAAATTAATATTTAATTTTGAATTATTTGACTGAATAAACTGATAGACAACTTATCGTAGGAAACGCAAATATGTTACGTGAAATATTCTGTAATATTTAAAAGGGGATTAAATTTAAAACGAAACAAATTATATATTATTACTATTTCCTATTATAAATATTTATACAAAGATAGTAAACTATTTAAAAACAAATTGAAGACGTACAATATTTCATGACTTCAAAAACGAAAATAATTTGAAGAAATTTAATCACAATTTTTAATTATGTTTACTTATCTCAACTTAGTGAAACGTATAATAGACAAAAAAATCTATAATTTTGAAAAGGAGATAAATTCATGGGTTCCGTTTAGTCACAACAATGGTTTAATATTTTTATTTATACTATTGTAGACAACTATAAAAAAAAAGGCTAAGAAAAAAACGCACTTTGTTGAAGAAAAAGTATATAATAGACAAAAAAATATTCCATAATTTCGAAATGAAGATTATTTCGTACGTTCCGTTTAATCTCAATAGTTTATTAAAAAAACGAACTTTGAGAAAAAGCGTGAATATGAGACAAAAAATATTCTATAATTTCGGGAGATTAATTCGTGAGTTTCGTGATCATTAATCCCCCAAAATATTCACGAAATATTTTCTCATCATTCGTGTTTTATCTAAAATATAATCTATTATACTTTCGGACGATGACCGGAAGAAAATAACTATTAGCGACGATGACGCGATTGAGTATCGAATCAACAATTTTCCAGAATCAGAATCTGGTGATCACTGGTGAAAGCTTTTAGTCTTTATTGGGTAATATACATTCTTATGAATTTTTCGGTACTCCCGTAGTATGTGAACCAGGTTAGGGTCAGGTCGTAATTTCATTCCGATTTTCCTTATTAGTTCTATTACGAATTAGGGGACTGTCTGTATTAGTCAAGTGAATGTACACCCTGCCCATAGACTTCACTTCCTTTACACAACTTGAAGAAGGCAAAAAAATTAGTTACGTCCATATTGGTACACACACTACTGGAGCGCCTCTATAAGAAAGCGTCTATGGATTTCAACCCCATTATAAGTACGTGTCATATTTCGTAATTTCGGATTCGTAATTTATAATCGATTTTGTAAAGCCTGTGTATAGGGTGGCAAGCACGGCATTTTTGCTGGATAGCAACCAAACGGAATTCTCTAACCGTTATGGAAACTAAAATTTTGAAGCCAACGCCTTATGGACCCATATATTAGTAATTAACACCGAAAAAGTATACACAATGACTATAGTGAGAATACCATCTGTCTGGATATGAATCTGAACTGTTTTAGAAGTTTCCAGACTTTCAAATTTCCAGAGCTGCTGACAAAATCTAGTATTTTAATTCCGCCATAGTAGAACATTGATAAGTTTCTCAACTCACATTACAATAAACGTTTTCATTTTAACAGCAGATTTTGTTCAGACGTTCCTTCCTCGTTCTTATGCCTCGAGATACCCAAATACTTTTTCCATAAAACTCTCTGAATATTCTCTCTGGTCTACAATAACATTCAGTATTTGTAGAATTTTCAAAGATACTCATAAAGGTATTTGTATAATAGCTGCCGAATGAAGAAATTGTAATAAATTCTTTCGTTTAAAAAAATCTATAGCCTGGAACTACTACATTGAAGTAGCCTCTTAAAGCATGCTTAACACACTGACTCATAAACTCAATAAACAATCACGATCGAAAAATATTTTTCGGCCTCTGGAACAGCGGTAATAATTCCAGCAAAACCGAAATTTTAGAAGAAAACAAATATTTGTTTCGTCACAAATAGAGACTACCTGCGGACGACTTCCTTCCTGCTTATTGTGTGATCACAATCTACCTTGTCGATTGTGAGGTCATACATATTTCATAGAGATATGCATACGTTATTGCCCGCAGGCGAAATATAGGAAATTGAGATTTCCCGTTGTTTTTGCATGGCGAGTAGATAATTCGAAGATAATACATCATTTTATTTAGCTACCAAACTTGGTCTATTGTGAATGAATGAAAAACAACAAATTTGATCGTTTGATCAAAAATAAAATTTACCAAATGCACGAAAATTGGGAGAAACTTCTAGACGCAATATAGAAAAATGACAATTCGATGAAGTAATGGCAATGTTAGATAGTTTTACAGCAAGAATCGTGATTCTACCAATTGAAGCATTTTAAGGGAACGCTAAAAATGAAATACTGAAACAAATTTTGGCGAAGTGACGACAAATAATGTCACATAACAGTGTTTATCCGAAATTAATGAATTAGAATATTCCAACTCTAAGTTTTGAATATTAAATTCTAATTCTGGTAAAAGATAGAGTTAGACAAGAAGATCCAATATAGTCTTCGCAATTTAAGCAACAACATTTCTATAAGCCTATAGATAATTAATCTATATATAGAGAGAGTGAGAGAATTTATTAATTTGTCAAATAAAATACAAATAAATATTAAAATAATAAATTGAACAGCAAACAGTAAACTATATCTTGGTATAGACTAGGAGACGGCGATTCGACCAAATGTCATCGAAGTCAGCTAACACCCATTCCAGCCAAATAATTATTGAAAAAGAAATGAAAGAATTACTATTCAGATCTATTCTATCCGCATAGCTCTCGTCGAAGCGATTAGCGTGGGATATTTAGGTTGCGAAATTCATTTGGTAATTGACCTTTACGGTAACACGAAACTTTATATTCAACCCTAGCTGTCTATTGCTCATCTAAATTTGACGGATTTTCCACGTAATTATACCTCTGACTCACAAGAAACGCTGTATTTTTCTTGTGGGTAGAAGGGTCATTTAGCGGTTGAAATGGACATTTAGACATCAAGATAGGAATTTAAATTAAAAATAAATTTCATTTTGTATATAATTAACGTTACAGACTCATTTAAATTTACTATATTGGAAAGGAAAACGTCATCTGGAAAGCGGCAATTTCGTACAAAATAAATTTAAAGCCATTTCTTTCTTAAAAATTAATTTGCTGGCCTGGCTTTTGGATGTAAGATTAGAAATAAAAGTAATATACGCTTATTGAGGGCCGTTTAAGGTAGGGGTTCTCAAACTTTTGGTGTTATGGAGCCCGTGAAAAGGTTAACTATTATTTACGGAACCCACAATAAATTTATAAAAATTTGATTAATGTTCCTGAGTAAATTAAAATTACTATATTTTATGACTCGGATGTGTTTGCTGCTTGTCAAATTTTATTAATGCCGGTATTACTGGACAGTTATAACCTATGCGCTAAAATGAGGCATATGAGGGTATATTTCTCATTTATGAAGTGTATATTTTAATAGTAGTTCAAAATGAAATATTTCGTGAACGAATAAGAAACCTAATTTGAGCAAATTAAAACGGTAAAAATCCTAACAGCAAAATCTTGGAGTTGTGAAGTTGGGCGTGACTGAAATTGTTTAATTACGTTTCTAATTGTTACAAAAAACTGTAGGATATTTATTGATTGACATTTAAAGTTGATTGCCGTATTGTTCCTGCATTACCCCAAATTTTATTTCTCTCTATTTGAAAACAAACACAAAAATTGCTAACCACTGTTTATGTGCATGCCATCGCGTTTCTTATTATAGTTGAAAAATGCTTGTCTGAAGAAGTCTGACCCCGGTCAGACGAAACATTACATTTGTGTTAGTTTGCAGCAAGACTCTTGAAATCAAATAATGTAAAGTTGAAGTTGTTTTCATTGGAATCGGAGTTTTATTTTTAAACTTCCCATAGTCAGGAATTGAAATATTGAAATTTATAGGAGTCAAACCTAACCCCTTTCAAAGATCAATCTCAAAATTTTCTACATATTATTACGAAATAATAAGTTTATCAAGTGTTTAACAGTCTATTATTGAAGAATAGAATTTTTATTTGGAGTTGAAATAATGAAATCTAAAATACTAGACTTCCATGGAAAAAATTATGTTCTAAACAGAAACTGAAAAATTTGCGTTCTGAACAATCTATTAAAAAAAGCTCACACACTCTAGTTTTTATTATCATAATTTACTCAGGATTACGGAAATGAAGTCTAGTCGCAATTTTCATTCAAGTTGATTCAGTCGAGTTAATTCAACCCAGAGAAGTGGGAAATTTTCTTTGGCTCTACAGCCCTGGGATAAATATTCAATAAAGCTTACTTAACGTAATCCACTTTGTTTTCGAATGGAAACGTCATCTGGTAGTCAAGTCTCAAGTAGATTAAAGTATTTATCTGGATAAAATAAAGTGGACGGATAAGCTAGCCATTCACGTTGCGGTCTGTAACGTGTAAAACGTGGCATAAAAAATCATAATTTTTCCAACTGTCAAAATATAGGAGCCGTGGAGAATGGAGTGCTATGAGTACTGAAATGCAAGTTTTCTGCAGCTGTCATGAAGGCTTATAATCATAATTTGAAGGAATGTTTTATATTTTGATATATATTCGCCTGAATGTTTTACGACAATAACGGACGTTTTAAATTTGGGTTTGTCCAAAAAGAATCAAATGCATTACAAATTGGTTATGTTCAATATAATACCTCTTAGTTTTTGTAATGATTGAGAATATTTTCGTTCAAAAAGTTGTCATATTGACAATTTGACATCTGACAGTCAGACAAAAAATGAACTCCTTTTACTTCTTTCTTACAATGCGAAAAATTATATTAATCAAAACAATGTATATATCAAATATTCTGCGTAACCATTTTGATTTTTATGAATATACAAAAGTCTGTGTGAAATTTTCTGATGAACATAGGATGAACATATTAGAAAATAATCGAGATTCCGTAATCGAAAATAATCGAGGAACTATTGTACTGACAGTAGTGAGCGAAAGAAATGATTTTTATTTGTCCCCTACGATGGGCCTGAAAGCAACCACGATTGAAAATTATTTCCTCACGGAGTCACATTTTCAAAGACTTCGACCACGCAAATCATACCGTTGGCTTTTTGTCTTGAAGAACCTGGTTGTTTCCACATGTGAGTTGCTGTCAAAAGCCGGGAAAGTGATACTTGACCTTCGAAATCACACAATAATCGTATCACCATCATTACACTAGACTAGGGGCCACCAATCAATGGCCCGGGGGCCAGATCCCGCCCTTGGCGTCCTTCCATTTGGCCTAACACAAAAAAATGGCGAATTTTTTTCTAAGGGAGGCAAGATGCAAAAAATCACGTAAAACGATAGGCCTTTTCGCATCCGCTCAGAAACTTTTGTCACTCAGTCTGGCTCTTTTTCAATGCAGTTTGGGTCATACCTGGCCCTCGTCTAAAATGTTTGGTGACCCCTGCACTATACAAACCGTCAACATCTACTGGCAATACAATCTAGCTCTAACGGATGTGGCTTTTACGCTAACAAGTCGTTTTCATGGACGCCCCTATTTCCACTCTGTCATACAAATGTAATAATGTTATTCAATCACTAATTTTATTGCTCTACGTTAACAAACTATAATTAAGTATTTCTTTAAAAATAATTGTCATTTGGAATCTCCTTTACTTCCTTAGTACAACACAACACGCTCCGATTATGACCTGCTCATTGCAATGATGCATCGTATCAACTCTACAATACATTTTAGACATTCATTTAATCACTATTATACTTGCTTTACATTAACAAACCATGTTATTTCACAGTGAAGTCTTTTCACGACCCCCAGTCAAACGCAACATGCTTCGACCTTAACCTGCTCATATTCTATTGTGTTTCTCATATACAAAAGCATACTATATCGATACAATATGACAAGTAGGTTGCTGTGACCCTCCCCCAGGCTACAATCGTATATTAATCCCTCTCAGCGTTGAACTTCTTAACGATGAACAGGAATCGATATACTTGAGGCCGTCTATTGGATCCCTTAGTTTGCAAAACTTTTTCTACGAACAATATATCTGCCATTCCCACCTGCTCGCCTACCGTGTTTCTCCGAAAATAAGACAGGGTTTTAATTTCATCGATTTTCTTCTGAAAAATAACACTAGGGGTTATTTTAGGGGGATGAATTTTATTTCACTTATCAAAAACAAAATTAGAAAGAGAATTACGAGTTTTTCAAATATACAAAATATAAAAACCGATATCCATTTACTTATAAATAGCACATTTTCATTAAAAAAATTCGGCTATCGACTAGGTCTTAATTTAGAGGGAGGGTTTACATCAAAATCATTTTTGAAGTTCAGGCCAGGTCTCGTTTTTGGACAAACACGAGGTTACCGGGATACCGGCATAATTTTATTCCGATTTTCCCTATTTTAGTTCTATTACGAGTTCGGGGACTGCCTGTGTTAGCCAAGTGAATATACCCCCTGCCCATTGGTTTCATTGGACCCTTTACACAACCTGATGTAAAATAGACAAACAAAAGTTACCTTGTTATTGGTACACATACTTCTAGAGCGCCGGTCTTATTTTAACGGTAGGGTTTATATTGAATACAATTTTTAAAGCTCTGCCTAGGTCTAATTTTCGGGGAAATACAGGAATGCCGAGTCAGACCCATAAAAATATTCATATATTGAAATTTTAAACAACTTCTCAAGCAAATCTCTTCATCATTTTTTTCAATTTCACAAAATATTTACAAAAATAACAAGCATTTTATACGAGGCTTTAAACCTGGAACAGGTTTCTGAAATCACCCCATGTCATAAGCCAATGGATGTCACCCCAACCCTTGACCCCAGAAAAATAATGCCGAAAATAAACAAGGAAATCGATGCTTGGGGAAACATCCATTCTAAAGTGATAAGATTTAATGATATTTTGGCTTGTGAGTCATCTTTCTCAATAATTTCGTTAAATTGGGACGGGGATTACTATTTTCTTTAAATTTGCATATTTTTAAATAAATGAAAATTCCAAGCTAAAAATAACATAATCTCTTCAAACGAAATAACAAGTATATTTGCGACCTTTGTTAGATCATAGTCTAACTTTTTCAGACAAGAAATAACTGTAAATATGAAGTATCCCGTGACGGCGATCTTGGAGCAACAAAAAATGTTTTGCTAAATATAACATAACCATAGTAGTCGGCAAGATTTCGTACATATAGTCAAGTCAGGTTTATTTTTTTCAACCAGAAAATAAATACGGGGTATAGACATAGTTGTCGTAGTAGATTTTTTCAAATATTGGATTTTAACTATTTTCTAATTTATATAGAGTAATCCAGTGGTTCCCAAACTTTTTTTAAGCGACACAAATTTTTTGGCGGCCCAGAAATATATGCACCAAGATGGCGCACAACCTGATAACCCTAACCTGGTACACATGCTATGTTCAGGCTGTGCGCCATCTTGATACACATACTTTGGAAGCACCAATTTTTTAAGTCAAACAAGTTTTGCGAACCCATAAATCAAGAAACACACGGGCTGACACGATACCCCGGTTGTATTGTTAACACATACACCGTCCCTGAATTTACACATAAGCTGAACATATAGGCTAATTCTGAATAAACAAAAAGACTTTAATTCAATAATTCCCACGGCATTCCAATTTAATGATAGTCATAAATATTGCAATAAAAGTTATTCCTAATGTCATAAAGCTAATACTTTTCCCTGAACCTATTCTTCGCTACCAGAAACCAATAAAATAACAAATGAGAATGAAATAGGAGCATGTTTATAGCAAGCATCAATCATCACGACGCGATGAACTAACTACCTTTGTCTCTATGTAGGTGGGGCTAGTTTTATTTCAGGGGTTGAGAAACTACAGTCCGCGGGCCGGATCCAGCCAATCAAACGGTTTCATACGGCCCATCTGTGCTAACTGAAATTACGACTATAGTTTTTATGAATATAAAAGTACTTTACTAAAAAAAAACCGACGCCTAGCACCTCACCCACGGCTTAATAAATTGGGTGCGATGCCAGATTGGATGGTATTCAACTCCGGTTAGGGAACGCTGATATAAGCGTTATATTCGTCGAAGGTTGCTCGTCAAATTCGGACCCGTTTAAAGCTTAGTAATTCCAAATTTCCCAGTTGCTGCTAGTCTAGCCGAACGAAGATACAAAGTACCACAAAAAATAAACACTGTAAACAAGGACGTTTTAAAGTTTCCACGCGGCCCTTATATTGACGCAATAAAAGTGATCCTCATTGTAATAAAATTAATCCCGTACTTATTAGTCGGGTAATTCCGTCAGACAAGTCAATGTCGCTTGGGAATGTTGTGTTTCTGGAAATATGCAACGATTAGATAAGCACACTTCATAAATATAAAGTGATTTATTTTTTCAGGTGTGATATCACAAACATACACTGGTCACCTAATGTGAGTAATAATAGAAGGCTTTACAATCCATTGTTCTGTAATAATTGTTATTGTTACAACGGAGACAAACGTGACTACTGAGTAATTTATCTTTATGACGTGACAAAGCGTGCCAAAAGTGATTATGATAAAACACTTTCCCAACTTTACTAATTGCACTTGTAAAATCATAGCAATTTCAAACGTGGCCCAATCAAAATTTGGTACAGCATCCTTTCATTATATGCATATACGAATCTACCGACACAAAAGTTAGAAGAAGAATAAGAAGTTAGTCTCGCAAAAACCAAATCATTAGCGTAAGTTACGTATGTTGCGCAATATGTGTCTGCAACTCATATCTGACCCGGAAGAAATTCATAGATTAAATTAAATTTGAGATTTTGGATCTCATGCAAAAGTCCCTGCAACCAACGCAAAAAATGTGAAATTTGAGAAAATCACCCCCTCCACGTTTTAAAATTGATAATTATACAGTTAAAGTTCAGAAAGATTTGAAAATCTACATTCCAAACCACGAATTCCTTACCCTTGGATAATTACTAATTTTTTTCCAAGCGGTGGCGGGTTTTTTTTTGCGGGATTTTCCACAAAAGATCGGAGATTTAGATAAGCAAATGATCAGTTCATCCTAAAAATTTCATACATGCCATAAACTGGTATTTTGATTCTGCCATGTTGCAGAAAAAGGCGTCGTAAAACGTTAGGCATATGAGTTTCATGTCGCTTATGACATGCATGAGTGGGATTCGTCGAGATTTAGAACGTGTCACGAACCATAGTGTCCGTTTCTATGTTGTGTAAATATTTTTTGTTTAAATACTACAGGGTGTTCATAAAGTGCCTTTACAATTTTAATTTTGTTATAAAGACAGTTTTCCATATAGGGCAGGGGTGGCCAACCTTTCACATACCATGCGCCACGTTTTAAACATAATGTTTCAGAAGCGCCGTAAATATCTTGTATTCCCACGCCTAATGCCCGCTTCTTGTTGAAATTATATAAATTTATAATACACACACATATAAACACACGTATATGTAGTTTTTACAATTTACAACTCCACATGAATAGAAATTAAGCAAGGAAGTATAATAAATAAAATTGATCAATTTTATTTAAGTACCGCCTTTATGAGACTTTTGCTGCTGTTTTACTTTCGCCAGTTTTTTTATTATTGGAGTTCTATTTTTGAAAGAGTTTTTTCACAAACAATGCACAACGGTTTTCTTGACGGACCTGCAATGAATAACAACTCATTTTCCCATTGTTCATTAAATTCACGCTTACTATCAGTTTCCACCTTTCTTTTGTTCATTTTCTTTCGCACTGTGTTGGGTAACAAAATATATAAAAGCAAAGCTTAAGTCTTGAAAAGTACACAACTGCAAATGTTTACAAACAAAAATCAACCTTTAATACACGCCTTTACACACACAAGAAGAAACGTTACCAATTAAGTTTACAGAAAACCACTCATTTAGAGAATTACCGAATCACTGAATTAAACACTGAATGAATAAATTTCAATGACAGCCTCATATATATAGTTAACTCAACGAAAATTCTCGTATCCACGCAAAAATTCGAGCAATTTACGATAAACAGATTACGATTGATTACGAAACAGGGAATCATTGTGACGCCATGCTTCAAATAAAAACTACAGACTTCCTGAAAGTAGGAGAAAAACGCATTCTGTCTTATGAGCATTACGCAATAAAGCTGTTTTTAACAACGAAGAGAAAAAGGTACGATTAAGAAGTAAAGTTAGGCGTAATATTGTGACAACAGGCCTTTAGTATCAATATTTGAACTTCATTTATTTTCCTGTTAAAGATGCAATGCGCCACCTCCAATCATGCAATGCGCCACGTTTGGCGCATGCGCCATAGGTTGGCCACCTCTGATATAGGGTATCTTAACCAGGTTTGTTGTTTTTTAATCAGTAATTGTTTAGGTATTTTTACTTCATTTAATACATAGAGATCCAAAACAAAATATGGTATCGATAAATTCCCTTTGCAATTTCATAAGTTTTTACGACTTCATGGACACCCATATTATTCGATACCGTGTCAACATCCGAATATGTAATATGAGACTACCAATTACGCTTGTTAAGGAAAATATATTTCCTGCTCTTTCTCAACGAAAAATGCTGGACGTCGGCTGTCTTTGGATTGTGTTTGCTGTTTTAAGTGTAGAGCCGTATCAATAAATAACCACTGACTTATTGAACACATTAACAATATCTAAACTGTGACAAACCAAGTTCATGCATCTGGAACGGCTCTCCAGATGTGTGTGTAACAATATGAAGGTAACTATTTTTGCTCGCCTACTTTACATCAAGTTGTGTAAAGGGACTGAAACCTATGGGTAGGGGGTATATTCACTCAGCTAACACAGACAGTCCCCGAACTCGAAATAAAACTAAAATAGGGAAATAGGAATAAAATTATGACCTGACCCTAACCTAGTACATATAGTACGGGAGTACCTATCAAACACAGTAACACAATTTAAACTGCAACAAACGATGTCCTCGCCAAGTCCACGAATCTGGCACAGTTGTTTTCAACTGGGGTTCTGTGATATTCCAGGCTTCCTCCAGTACAGTCCAGGAGTTCCACAAGTTTCTATTCAAATCGGGGAACTATATTTATATATGTAAATTATTTAAATATATTCAAATTCCTATTTGGTTTGCCACCACTAATTAAACTAGCTAGCTACACTACGAGTAACATTTTGTTTCGCCTATTTGTTTGCTTTTATATATACTAATATTATACAAGGCAATTAAACGATTGCACGTGGGTCCCACGGCACAATAGGGTTCCGCCGGTACAGATCACGTTTCCAATCATAGAGTCTATATATTTATATACATATCCATTATTTAGATATAATGAAACACCTATGAAACTTGCTACGCTTGAAGATCATTTTATTTGGTCAGTATTTGGTTTTGCCTTTACATATATTCATAGTTTATGATACTGTTCAGACAAATAAAGTATTGCACAGAAATTCATCAAGCCTATGAAAAGTTTCATTTGGCCTCCGCTCTATCAAAGAGATGGAAAACCACCAACTGGTTTAGTATTGATATCCTAGCTGGACTAGCTATAGGACGATAAAAGTTGTGTTGCAACTTTAGTAGACCGCGTTGTGGATAATTATCTCCCGGGAGCAAATATAAAAATCCTTAGCCTACACTCCTAAAATTAAACAGATAAATATTTTATTGTTTCTATCAAACGTCATCCAGTGGACGGCGCGAATGGGCAGGCCTGTTGAGACGTACTCAGCTGCTCTAGCATGACACCACGTGTAAACTTCGACGTGTCCATTTAACGTGTGCGGTTCGCACGGCCAAAAAATCTTTTTGCTTCCACAGTTTCACTCCAAATGGAGCTTTGGTCTAGCAGCGTAAGGAGCTAACGTTTTTTGAGAACATATGGACCCAAAATGGCGGATGTGACGTCACACAACCGCTTTGGATTCCCCCCAATCACGCAAGAACGAGCTTTCAAGCAGAAAAATGAAGTAAGACTTTTGGATTACTGTTGGAAGAGGTGCCCATTTTTAAAATCTCCGAAATATTTCATTTCAGTACCTAATTAAAGAAATTTCAAAATTAAATAAAAATTCTTAGCCAATTGAAACCCTTTTTGCTTTATTATGATAATAGTAAACTTGAAATGTGAATCCATGATGTCAATTAGAAAACACAATTTATAAAATACAGTTGCTTTATTTTAGTTTTATTCACTTCGTTTAAAAAGCTAGGGTGAATTTGTGTAATGTAGATGTAGTAGCATCTAACCCAGGACTGGGCCAGGACTATCTTCGCTATGGGGCCACATTGCAAATTCCAAATGCAGTGGCGGGCCATACTAAGTGAAGTTAATCTATATCGCGCGTTTTTATTGTATTTTATTACACATTTGAATAAAACAAAGTATAATACAAATGTTACTTTCACTGAGATGAGTGTGTTCTTTGCTGCGCTTTAACGAGTCCATGTAAATCAGGTTAGATGGCAGACTGGGTAGCGCAGAGTTATTACAATATTAAAATTTACAGTCAAAGTATATTTTATATGTATATAAAAAAGAAAGTGTCTTATCTAGAAATCTGCTCGCGGGCCGGATAAAACGTTGCCATGGGCCATATGCGGCCCACAATGTTCCCAGGCCTGATCTACACATCTGGAAAAACAAGAGTGAGGTTGCGAGTCTGGAATACAATCGTGTAAAAATAAACGAATTTCTTTTGTTATCGATTGGAATGTGGCCTTGAAAGCGAGCTTGTGGTATTAATACCACGACGCTGGTCAATAATCAGTCCAAGTTATTCTTGAAAAACGAAGTAGTATGTGTACCAAGTTATGGTTAGAGCATAATTTTATTTTGATTTTCCTCATTTTAGTTCTATTACGAGTTCGGGGACAGGGTCTGTGTTGGGCCGTAAAATCAGTGATGAGCTGGAAAAATCATAACAACCGGAACGCACCTAATTCGCAAAAATGTAATATATTTACAACGCGACGCGGACGTTTACATAAGGTTTTGTCTGGCCTAATTTAGAGCCGAAAAACTACAAGGAAATATAAAGCAATTATCTGAACTATGTTTCCATGGGGTCAAAGGTCTGGAAAACATATATTACACGTTACTAATTATTTGCGTGATGTGATGTAAAAAAATTAGGAATTATGATATAACAAAACATAAATTAATAATAAGGTTTACCAGAGTAACTTTTTGTACAATAGTTTTATTTCAACAACAGGAACGCAAATGCAATGAAATGTCCAACAACCGGAACGCCGTTCCGGTGAGTTCTGGCTACAGCTCACCACTGCGTAAAATATTCGCGCCACAGAAGGATAGTATTTGAGTAAGGTAGGAGTTATCCAGCAGTTGAACAATCAGTTGAAGGAAATCCTATTGCACATAGCCAAGCCTACAGGCTTGAAACTGGCGAACCTATGACGGTAGCCGATAATCTTGCAATAGAAGGCAGGTTTCTGATGCCTCAACCAGTGGGCCACAGACACGTTTTCAGGCGAGCCATGAATTGTTAGACTGCTCCAAATTTTGCATGTGCATTCACCATGGTTCGGAGCAGGAGCCTATCGATTTTGGATGGATTATGTCGTATAATTAGCGAGTTATTAATTAATTAGTGATGGGACACACGGTGTCACTATGGAGTAAGACCACTGTTTTGGGGGATCCGCTAACCTCCGATCGATAAGTCTTCGGTTTCCAACCGAATTCTAGTTTATCACTATTGATTGATAATTTCCGTTTCAATTATTTAAATGGAAGTGCATATCTTTGCGAAAAGAACTTTTTGTTTTTCTCTTTCATATAGAAGTAAATGTTTCACAGAATTTTTTTGTGCAACGAAAGAAAAAAGGTTAAGATTCAAAAAAAGATCCTAGAAAGAGAAAAGATCTTAGAAATCTTAACCAATAATTTATTTTCCTCAAGACAAAAATAAAAGTGAAGCGCCTATTCGCATAATTTTATTGGGGATTACGTGATTTGGCTCAGAGCTTTGTTTGACTGTGCAAACTTTGTTGACGTATGTTAAGTCTAAATATACTCAAGTGTTTCCTCGTTCTAGATGACTGATAACAAAAGAAATTCGCTCAGTCTTTTACCGTTGTATGTTCATGCTTGACATTGAAAGGTGCTTCATCACAATACCGTTGTGTATTTTGAAGTGTTTTATAAAGATCCGAAATTATTTTCCATTATGAACATACAATGGTAGACTGAACGAATTTCTTTTGTTATCATTCAGAAGTTCAGAACGAGAAAAACACTTGAGTGTATTTAGACTCGACACAATAGAATGGTCAGTCATTGAGCAAAGCTCTGTAGTTGCATTTTGCTCTTAGAATTTAAGTGCATAGAACATTTTTTCCCTATAAAAGCATATGTAAGTAATAGTTGAGATCGTGTCCGGAAAATTCGCCGCAGGAAATTTCGCCGCATAGGAAATTTCGCTGCATGAAAAATCGCCGCAAGAGCATTTGCTATAAAACAGGTATTTGTGAAAAAAACAGGTCATAGGGTTGGGGTAGGCTTTAAAATAACGAATCTTTTTTAAATAAAAAGTTACTTCAAAAATCTGTTTTAATATAGCAAAATGCTCTTGCGGCGACAATTCATGCGGCGAAATTTCTCGCGGCGAGATTTCTTGCGGCTAATTTTCCTAGAACCAGTTGATATTTGTGAGATTCAGAATTAGTAGAGTTCCATCGGTGATCGTTATAAATATTACAATTATCGTATTATAATATTATGTCGCACAAGCATGAGGATGAAAAAACCTGGAGTATGCGCACCAAGATGGCGCACAAACTGAACATAGTATGTATGTACCGGTTACGATTAATGTTGTGCGACATCTTGGTGCGCATACTTCTCGAGCACCTGTTTTTCTTTAGTGTGCAGTAAGCAATTCAAATAAAAGATGTAATGTAGAATTCGTTGTGTCTTGTGATAACAATAGAAAAAATTATTTAACTGCCATTTTGACAGAATTATTCAACTTTGCTATAAAAAAAAATTTGTCGAAAAACAGTTTTGCCACTTGACTTGTACTTGAAGTGTTCATCGGAAAACTCGGCGGTGTTGGTATATTTGTATGAAATCATCGACACAGCAAACATCTTTTTACGCAAAATAACAAATTTACTGTTATTTTTTATAACATTGTTTTTCATAAATAGTTCAGTTTATTACATATTAATTTAGTATTTTCCCGAATTGGAATATGAATTTTGGTTCTCATGCCCGACTATTGTTCCTGCTGGTAATTTCATTACTGATGCTGTTGCAAGCTATAGATATGGCTGCTTGTCAACGAGGAGGAGAAGAAAGAGGTAAGTAGAGTTAATTCTGAAATTTTGCGATTGAAAGATATGTCATATTGAGTAATCCCACCACCCACAACTATATGGGGTGAACAATACTCCCCCCCCCCCCAAAAAAAAAGCATTAAGTAATTTTTAAGTAATGAAATTTCAAGCAGCCTATAATTTTCAGGTGTGACGCCATACTTTAATTCTTAACGTAAATAGAAATGAATTTCAATATCCAGAAAGTGGCTCATATGCCGGCGAAGAATATCAGTCAAAACATAAAACATCCTCATAAGTTACAAAATATCGACTACCGCCTAAATTTACCCCCCCCTCCCCCCAAAAAAAAGAAGAAAAAAAAGCTGGAAACATATTGGACATATTCAGCTTGATTGTAAATGGTATGGAATAGAAAAACATTTGGAAGCCTTAAAAACGTTTCAGCAACGCGTCATAAGAAAGGTATAAAAGATCAAACTGAAATCATTCCAAACTTTCGAGTGGGTGAATAGTTAGGTTGTTGCCCATGTTCAAATTGTGCCGCCACAGAAGTGTATGCATCAATATGTAGGTAACTAATTTTTTGTGCCCACTTCACATCACGCTGTGAAAAGAGACTAGAGATTATGGGCAGGGGGTATATTCACTTGATTAACACAGACAATTTCCGAACTGGTAATAGGACCAAAATAGGAGAAAATTGGAATAAAATTATGTCTTATCCTTAACCTGGTACATATACTACGAAAATACCCAAATTATTTTTAGTTGGAAATGATTTCAACCTTGCCAGCCCACGCATTAATTTTAACGGACAGTATGAAAACATCGCATAATCTTATTGCTAATTTTGTGTTTTTAGTGGGATTTGAAGAACAGTTGCAGATGAAAGAATATTGGAAGAAAGTTTTCAAAAAATAATGAGGTGAAAATAAATTATAAATCGTCGTTTTTTTGTGTATGCAACCGGTACTAAATGAATATTTATTTGATTATAACATTTTTTTTCAGGCATTTCCCGCGGAATTCTGAACATACAAGGAATTCTACTATATCCAATGCTATTCATATAATATAAACTAGATCTAACATGTATCCACATCATATCGTATAAAAATAAAACTTGAAAATAAAACTGAATTGTAATAAATGAGCTTGTGATTTGTATCAATATGGAACCTGTTTTAATACAGCAAAATTGTTTTTGCGGTGATTTTTTATACGGCAAAACTTCCTGCGGCTAACTTTCGTGGAACCAGTTGATATATATGAGATTCAGAATAAGTAGAGGTCCATAGGTGATCATTATAAATTTTACTGTTACACCTATCGCCATATAAATGTTACAGTTATTGTATTATATTATTATGTCGCACAAGTATGAAGATGAAAAAAATGTTTTTCGGACCTCCTGAAGTATGATATTACGTTCTAACTCTTGGCTTAACGGCCGTGCATGGTCGAGTAAAATGTTTACATATTCGGAACATTACTTGGCTAAGGACGGAAGGGATCACTGAAGAGCTAATACAAAGTGCTTTAAAGGGCCTACGTGGCATTTCTTATCTGGTTACAACGTAATGAACGTTACGTTAGGTGCAAAGACAAACATATAACACCATAACGCAATAAAACGACTTTTCAAAATTGTCTTTTTTTCTGACAGCGAGCGCTGTTGACAAAGCTCGCACAATTCACGATTGAGTTGGAGACGCGCGAGTTCGGTGTCCAAGCAGAGTGGCGCCGGTCACGTGGTACCGGATATTCGAATACATAGTAAAATGTCATTCAAATATTTTATAATACAAATATTTTGCCCAGGCTTAGTTGTTACGTTGTTGTTGTTACGATGACTTGATTTTAAATATGCGCTTAAGGTTTGTTGCAATTTTACCTTGCGTTGTTTGAGTGCGGCTCTTCATAACTGTGAGGTTCGAAATGCGGCTCTGGGACTAAAAAAGTTTGAGAACCACTGCTCTAAAGTGTACGTGTGTGCGCGCGCACACAGCTTTCGGAGGCTGCGCACACGCATATATTTACTGCGCACAGACTTATTTCGATGTAATGTAACAATGTTCTCGGTTGGCAGGTTGAGAAAGTTTGTTGTTGGCCCACTTATCACCCGGTTAGAACGCAAAAATTTCTTCATTGGTTTTAGCACAAATTTTAGTAATTTCCAAAAAAGTGCGCACACACCAAAATTTCTGCGCACACATACTACAAAAAATTAGAGGGAACATTGGTTTGGGGCATATTTTCATTTCGATTTTACTTATTTTAGTTCTATTTTGAGTTCGGGGATTGTCTGTGTAAGCCAATTGAATATACTCCCTGCCAATAGGTTTCACTCCCTATATACAACTTGATGTAAAGTAGGCGAACAAAATGAGTTACCTCCATATTGGTACACATGGTGACCGTACATTTGAACCCATGTACATTTGAACCCATGCGTATATCCACGGGTTCAATCTATATGCGGGTGCTAAAACCCATGGGTTAGGGTTAGTATGGGTTTAACTATCCGTGAAACGAAAAAAATTCCATAGGTGCAATAGCATACAGGTGCAATTGCCATGGGCTCAAATGTACGTGGGTTCAAATGTAATGGAACCGGTACACATACTTCTGGAGCGCCCCATTTTCAAATGTTGGATATGCTATTAAATGTGAGTCAGTACACAGAATAAATGTACGTAACCTGGTATACGCCTATTGGTTGTCAGATATGTGATTAAAAAAAGTAACGGTTCTCACGTAATCATTTTCAAAGTTAAACATCGAAAAAGCAAGTATTGGGCCGTAAATTTCACGCGCCACAAAAAGATAATATTTGAGTAAGGTCGGAGTTATCCAGCAGTTGAACAATCAGTTGAAGTAAATCCTATTGCACATAGCCAAGCCTATAGGCTTGAAACTAGCAAACCTTTGACGGTTGCTGATAATCTTGCCATAGGAGGCAGGTTTCTAATACCTCAATCAGCGGGCCACAGACACATTTTCAGGCGGGCCACAAATTGTTAGACTTATTGATAAATTATTTAATACTATTGATTGATAATTTTCGTTTTAATTATCTAAGTGGAAGTGCATATCTTTGCGAATAGAAGTTTTTAGTTTTCTTGTAGTTTTTCTCTTTCACATGAAAGTGAATAGACCTCAGAATTTTTTTTGCAACGAAAATGAGCCACGAAAGAAAAAAGGCTGAGAACCACAGATGGGCATAACGTATTTAGAAATCTTGATCAACATTTTATTTTCTTCAATACCAAAATAAAAGTGAAGCGCCTATTCGCATATTTTGTTTGGGGTTTACGTGTTCTAGTTCGACGGTGCATACTTTGTTGACGTACATTATTTACATTAACCTGACGTACATTAACCAGAACATAGTATTGTGTACCAGTTAGGATTACGGTTGCGCGACATCTTGGTGCGCATACTTCTGATGCACCTGTTTTTTCTTTAGTGTGCAGTAAGTATTTCAAATAAAAGATGTAATGTAGAATTCGTTGTGTCTTGTGATAACAATAAAAAAATTATTTAACTGCCATTTTGACAGAATTATTCAACTTTGCTATAAAAAAAAAACTTGTTAAAAAACAGTTTTGCCACTTGTACTTGAAATGTTCATCGGAAAACTCGGTGGTGTTGGTATATTTGTATGGAATCATCGACACAGCAAACATCTTTTTACGCAAAATAACAAATTTACTTATTTTTTTATTACATTGTGTTTCATAAATAGTTCAATTTCACCAGATATCAACTTAGTATTTTCCAGACTTGGAATATGGATTTTGGTGCTGATGCCCGACTTTTGTTCTTGCTGGTTATCTCTTTAATGATGCTGTTGCAAGCTATAGATATGATTGCATGTCAACGACGAGGAGAAGGAGCAAGTAAGTAGAGTTAATGCTGAAATTATGCGATTGAAAGATATGTCATATTCAGTAATCACCCCCCCAAAAAAAGTTGGTCATATTAAGTAATTTCAAGCACCCCATAATTTTCAGGTTTGACGCCATACTTTAATTCTTAACTGGTAATAGAACCAAAATAAGAAAAATCGGAATAAAATTATGCCCTAACCCTAACCTGGTACATGTACTACGGTAATACCCAAATAATTGTTAGGCAAAAATGAATTATAGCTAATTTCGTATTTTCAGGGGGATTCGAAGAACAGTTGGAGATGAAAGAATATTGGAAGAAAGGTTTCGAAAAATGATGAGGTGAATATAATTTTTTTGTGTGTGTGTATGCAACCGGTACTAAATGAACATTTATTTAATTATAACATTTTTTTTTCAGGCATTTCCCGCGGAATTCTGAACATACAAGGAATTCTACTATATCCAATGCTATTCATATAATATAAACTAGATCTAACATGTATCCACATCATATCGTATAAAAATAAAGCTTGAAAATAAAACTGAATTGTAATAAATGAGCTTGTGATTTGTATCAATATGGGAAATTCAATACTCTTAAGTCATTCAACAAAATGCGCATTTGTGAGGGGTTTTCCAGTCTGATCAATGGATACTGCCGTAGTATATGTACCAGGTCGAGATTAAGCGATAATTTCATTCCGATTTCCTTATATTAGTTGTGAATATAATGAGTGAATATAACCCTGCCCATAGGTTTCAATCCCTATACACAACTTGATGTAAAGTAGGCGAACAAAATTAGTTACGTCCATATTGGTACACAGACTTCTGAAGCGCCGATCAATGCTATATTAGTATATGACGTGAAATATCAGAATGTTTCGTAATGGGTTGAGATTAGTTTTGAATGCAAATCATTCGACCGTCTAACCCAGGGGTGTGCAACCATTATTACAGGAGGGACAAATTCGAGTTATTAGGTACAGCACCGGGTCGCACCTTTATTTAATTAATATTTATCTAGTAATTTCAGGCACAAGAAAATGTTTTATATTAATATTGATCTTACGAAATGTCAGGGGTCCGTGCAAAAATGGTGAGGTAAAACGCATAAATTACCGAACAAAACTGTTATTGTCACACCAACTTTAAACGAATTTAGTGAGAAACATGTTTTTATGACATCAAGGGCTGTAAAGAGACTGAAACCTATGGGCAGGTGGTATATTCACTTGGCTAACACAGGCAGTCCCCTAACTTGAAATAGCACTAAAATAAGAAAAATTGGAATAAAATCATAGCATATTGCAGAAAACATAAATTAAAAATAAAAGAGAAAAAGATCTAGCTCTGAAACAAAATAGGAAGAGAGAAAAGACAATTGATGAAAAGGAGAGTTTAGTGGTACTCGAGATAACCTATACAATGTGCGAAATACTTGTTGGACACGTCAGTGGACATAATGATCGTTTCAATATTATGCTGTTGTTGTTCTTGTTCTTTGACACGTTTTTAAAATATCGCTTTTCTCTTTAATTACTGGACCAATTGCTTTGAATTTTCATTGAGTAAAGCTTATATTTTTTGCTAGAGGGCTATTACTTTCATTTTTTGCTATGACGTCATCAAAATTATTGCCAATAGGTGGCGCTACGTATCCATATATTAGAGCATAGCTCTCTTGTTGTTATGAACCATCCAAGATGTAAAGCGCACGCACGACATTTCAAGTTGGAAAATGATGTCAAAATTTAGCGTTTTTGCATTTTGTTTATTCGATCTATTTTGAATTCGTCGAACTTTTCGGCTTCGGTAATCAAAATTTCGGACTTACGCACTGAACGTAAAATTTCCATGCAAACTGAAAAATCTGGCACTCCCGAAGTATGTGACCCAGATGGCGGACACCGGAACGTAGTATGTGTACCACGTTAAGGTTAGGCCATAATTTTATTTCAATTTTTGCTATTTTAGTGCTATTACGAGTTTGGGGACTAGCCAAGTGACTCCCGCAGTATTTTCACCTGAAAATACGGCCTATCCCTAACCTGGTACACGACGTTCCAGTGTCCGACTTCTTGGTTTATATACTACGGGAGTACCAAAAATCTTAACTAGCTAACTAATCCCATGGAAATGATGAAAAGACATGAAAAGACAAGTAGACAAAACCGTTCGTTATAAAGTCATTAATGGAAGTCTTGTCCAGGTCAATGTTGTTAAAATCAAGAAATGACATGTTCGTTAATTGATCCTGTGTGAATAATGCATCTCAAATAACTCTTAATTTTCATAATCACTGCACATCGTTGAAAGATAAACAATTTCTTTTGTTGTTGCCAGGCTACATGTCTGAAATTGGGTATTTAACCCACCGACAAAATGGCTGAGTGAGTGATCTGACTTCTGAGTGAGTCGGCGTAAAAATGGTTCGGGCTAATTGAAATAAAAATCCTACTGTTAACCACTATCCTACGCATTTTAAGAGTCTTTTCGCGCAATGACAGGAATGTGATCCTCTCAAAGTTCCGTCTGGCCAAAAAAAGATTTCTCAAAAACAAGAATATTACGACTATCACAAAAAATGGTACTTCCGACGTGTGTGAACCAAGATGGCGGACACCGGAACGTAGTATGTGTACCAGGTTAGGTCATAATGTCAGGTACAAATACTACGGGAGTCACTTGACTAGTCCCCGCACTCGTAATGGAACTAAAATAAGGACAATTGGTATAAAATTATGGCCTAACCCTAACCTGGTACACATACTACGTTCCGGTGTCCGCCATCTTGGTTCACATACTTCGGGAGTACCAAAAAAATTCTATGTGTGTATAAACAATCACACGGAAGCATAGGAAACTGATAAATACTTGACCCGCAAACATCACTTGATAACAAATTCTAGTCATAAAAACGATTTTTTTAACAGTGTAACGTGAAAATTTATGACAAGCGTCGTCGTAGTGACGTGTTTGCGCAAGAATTCATTAAAAAGATATTAAAGTAGAAGAAGAGACCTTTGTTGCGTCATATGATCATAGCCATGCATAAATGAGCATAAAAAACGAAATGATTCGGCATAGAATACATACGGTGGTCGCACTGTTGCAAAATATCAGTTTTTCGATATGAATTTCATGTTACTGTGACAATTTGTATAGTTAGGATCATTTGATGGCAGTTTTAAACATGACAGTATGACGAACAGCGCTATGTCACTAGTCTTCGAAGTTAAGTATCTGACCGCTCTATACCAGGGATGAAATCATATATAAATCTATATGTTGTCGTGTCAACCACTAAACACTGTTAACGAGTGACAAACATATATATATATAGGATGTATGTCCATTAGTCTTACATTTTCTTTAAATTACAAATGGAATTTATCGATACCATATAATATTTTGGACCTCACAGATGTATTAAATGAAGTAAAAATACTTGAACAATTAATGATTATTTCAGGATTTGATACTGAGAAATCCTGTTTGAAAAGTGTAATTACCCAATGTTACTTTGTTGAATTATACTAAAAATCCAGTTAATAATATGATTCTTTTCAAAGTACAATTTTCAATATTAATAAACAATACCAATTATTTATCAATTATGATCTATGCAAAAGACTTGACAAATTATGCCCGTTTCAAACTCGGCCAAGGATAAAACATATCTTGAGAGTAAAAACGTGATTCATATGACAAATTGTTTTTCAAACTATAATTTCAAACGTTCGAACCCTTTATGGTCCTAACTTAAATATTTGAAGAGACGGTTGTTTGCATTCATGTCTTCAGTTTGGATCTTTCTATCTCAGAACAATAAAATATTTTTAAGAAAAAGTTTTATTTGAAGTCATACCGGTGGCTGCATTGTCCTGTATTGTATGAAGGACACGCTGTGTTGACGTCGCGTAAAAGCGTAAAGTACGCGCGAATATATAGCCAGTCGTTAGTTACATGGATGCTAATATAGCGTGAGGGCTACCATCATACGTCGCCTACCTAAGTGCAGTCTGAGGTTAAGGTGTGTACAAATTAAATGTTTATCCCTAAAGTGGGTACTCCCGTAGTATGTGTAACAGGTTAGGGCCAGGTCATAATTTTATTCCGATTTTTCTTATTTTAGTTCTATTACGAGTTCGGGGACTGTCTGTGTTATTCAAGTGAATATACCCCGTCCATAGGTTTCAGTCTCTTTACGCAACTTGATGTAAAGTAGACAAACAAAATTAGTGACCTCTATATTGGTACACACACTTCTGAAGCGCCCTAAGGTGAATGTATAAAATAAGTGATATCCATTAGAGATGGAAAATGTGGCGGTGGCCGAGGTAGAGCTCACGTTATAACGTGGTTAACATTACGCTTATACGTCGAAAGAGCGAAAAAGTTTGCTAGCTTGTGTGAGTTTTGCGAGATCAATTGATTTGAAGCATTGGTGCTCCAGCATAAATAATATTAAGCGGTGTATTTTGTTACAGAGAAATATTACAGACAAATGAGAATTCTCAAAATATTTCGTTTTTACTTCGTTGTCGGTGTAATATACTGTTATGAGAGGTTTGAAAGGCGTTGATTTCAAAACGCCATATATACGTTATAAGTCAGAAATTACTGTATAAATCTGTATCGTAAATATCAGTTATTTTCCTATAAGTTTAATGGTGCAGGTGGCTGATATCAGAAAAATATACGGCAAAATATTTAGTTTCTACTTTGTCGCATGTGTAATATATTGTTTTGAGAGGCTTAACACGGAAATTTTAAAAGATTAGAACATTGATAAGTCAGAATTCATCGTATAAATCTGTATCGTAAATATCGGTTAATATGAGTTAAATGGTGCTAATATCAGAAACAAATACGGCATAGGTACGTCTCTCTACGCGAAGTGTGCCAAGTTTGGTTAGCGATTCCACGCTCTGAAAATTTGGTTCTATTTTAGCTTTCTGAATATAAGAAAATAAGATTTGTGATAAGATTTATCAAAAGATGGCATTGGATATCGAAGGTCACGTACATAGTGACGTCACGTATAAGTTGACTGGGGGTAGCGGAAATGACGTATTTGGAGAACTTGATATGTTATTTCTGGATGGAGGAACACAAAAATATTTACAATCGATATTAGACACAGATGACGTCATAGAGAAATTTGTGAACGTCACAAAGAATCTTGAAACGACCAAAACTACTTTGCCAGATGTGAAAAGTTTCAGTCGTAAACCCAGCAGCGAGAACACAAGTATGACGTCGTCAATGGCCAATATGTCGTCACAATCCAACGAATCAGAAAAGTTACATATAGGCCAAGATACTCTAATGGATTTATCATCAGCGAAGGGCGCACATTCGTCAAAAATGACACCCCCTATGACGTCAGTCTCAGATATGTCGTCAGCATTGACGTGTGATACGGGAATTCACCATGAATCATCTGCGAACAATGCCATTTCCCCACAATTAGTCTTTACTCCAGTAAACACTATTAAAGATAATATTGAAGCCATGCAATACGAAACAGATCACGAAATAAAACTAACAGATCTTAGCTGGAGTAATAGCATTTCTAACCCGCTCATACCGGAGCAACTCCAAACCCCAAAAGACAATCCACAGTTTGCTGTGCCTACACCAAAACACCACATGATACCAAATGGCCCGCATTCCTATTGCTACATTCTTCCAAATGGGCAAATAAGTCCGTATCCAATATTTTCAACGTACAACTTAAACAACCTCCCTCCTCCACCGCCCTATCCTGGACTCAAAATGTCGGAACATGTCGAGAGTGAACAAAAGATGGCGACGATGCAAAACAACTTTACCACATTTACCGCAGAGGTATGTAAAACATTTCCGGTTTTGACATTATGTGCAATATGTAAAACATAATCTTCAGTGAAAACACAACGCTGTTAGTGGTTCAAAGTGATATCAGTGGTTGGTGCATAAAAATATTTCGGAGTGCGTATAATCGGCTACTTACCCATGGCGACGTCGTAAAGCACTCCATGAGAAGTAATGCAATACATAAATTAGAGGTTTAATTGCGTTTGCATCCTATCGTGTCAAACCAAATTAGATGAAATTACAATGAGATTCATATTTCGACTCGTATTCCGAATGTACCATCGAGACTTATGAAGTCACGAGTTTTGCATTTTCGAGCTTTGCTTCCCCTGTTAGTGAGGGTACATTTCTGTGGTCGCCCATGCGTTTGCTAAGAGATGAATCTTCTTTCCCTTTGCTCAGAAGTTCAGTCGCTTCTACTTAAACTTTACTTCGAACTTTTTAACTTTGCCTAGACGTTCAGTCTCTTTTACTTTTAGGTGGTTTGACGTGACTGAGAATTTCTTTTAAAAATTACTGTGTTTTTCTGACTGTAATTTGTATATCTATCATTCATACGTCATATAATTGCGACGCATCTTTCATCTCCGTGCGTAAAATAAACGTGCTTTACGTGTCGACGCCCTGTTTGTAAACACGCAGATAACAATAGTTTGGAAATCGACCTGAACGCTTCTGAATAAGGTGACAAGGGGGCGCAGAGGGTCAAAGTGCAAATGTAATTGAATGATTCAGCGTAAAATATTTAGTCATATGGTCATATGGCAATCCGCGCTTCTATTCCAATTGTCAGTCCAGGTGGGTATGGAAATGACCAATTTGTCAATTTTAGAGTTTCTGGTTTACACACTTGATGAAGGAAGAAGTTGTACGTTGCAATTTATCCATCCTGGTAATTAACGATATGTAGGGATAGGGATATCACAAAAAAAATCAGATAATTATGATTAGATAGACGGAAATTTAAGTTTTAAATTTTTTCTGGGGGAAGGGAAAAGTATATAAGAAGTCGTAATCATATGACGAACCACCGCTATATGCCATTGTTAGTCCAGATCTGTATGGAAATAGCCAATTTGCCAGTTTTCGACCAACTGTTACGGGATCTACACTACGAGTGCGCAGTGTTAACAAATTGTCGCTTTGCACTATATTAGGGCAACCATGGGCTCAACAGATGGTATATCATGCTGAGGGTTAGGAACACATCGTGTACTCAAAACGAATAACTGGTTAATGAGCAAAGTTGGGCACATTCACTCTGAAGAAACGAAGACTCATCTCTTAGCAAAGTTATGGGCACTTATTCAAACGTAAAAAAATTAATTCTGGGCAAAGTTACGCGCATTCACTCAGAAGCAGAAGAGATTCGTCTCAGAGCGACGTTATGGACACTCGCTCAGAAGCGGACTCATCTCTGCAAAGTTACGGGCACTGACTCGGAAAAAGTAGACTCATCTATGAGCTAAGATACGGGCACTCACTCAGAAGTTAAGTAAGAAGAATCATCTCTGAGCAAAGATACGGGCACTCACTCAGAAGTTAGGTAAGAAGACGAAGGTAAGAACAAAGAAAAGACTCATCTGTGGGTGAAGTTACGGGTGGTCACGCAGGTGTAACGAGCTATTGGGACTTATAGATTCTCCTCCCTCCCGGAATAAACATAAAAATCCTGTCCATCATAAGGATCGCAGAAATACTTTTACCTTGCCATTAACGAGTTCACTGGCCTTCGTTTTGTTCGTCAGTTTACTTATTAGTTATTTTTATCCACAAACAATGTCGTAAAATTCCGAAGCTCATAAATTTCTCAACGAAAACGATGCTCGTAAAAATACTTCCTCTCGGTCATATTGTAAATACGCACGACATGGCGGTTTTAAAATTCTGTAAAGTATGAGTGCTAGCGCGAATAAAGAGAGGCTCTATATGACATATATTTTGTTTAAGCGCTATAACAACATTAATGACACAAACATACGGTGTCCATGAAGACTTAAAATTTTTAAAATTGCAAAGAAAATTTATCGATGCCACATATTGTTTTGGCCCTCACAGATGTATTAAATGAAGTAAAAATACTTGGAACAATTACTGGTTAAAAAACAACAAATTTGGTTAAGATATGAACTGACTTCATAACAAAACTGAAATTGTGAAGTATATTGTCGTCTTTTTCTTCTAGAATTTTAAGTTTACACGAGGCAAATTTTGTGGTGTCATGTACTAATCATTATTCGAATATGATTTTATATATTCATCTGGGATGGAAGAGTCGATATGACGGCTCAATCATATGAAAAGGCGGCGGTTTAATCAACAATGAAATAGGTAGCAAGACAACTGTCGCGTCGATATATTTTGTTACATGTCATGACTTTTTTGCCGATCATTTTTTTAATAGGTTAGTGGTGAGAGCGTTAGGTCTTACGATATTAGCGTCGAATGTCAACAGATTTCGAATTTAAATCTCATGCCCAGCACCGTCCAAATGGTGTAATAATTTGGTAGAAACCATTGGGCATACTCCACCCTTACCCCTGATGCTACCCACCCACTCTCTTTGCACAATTGTCTGTATGAAGGACCATATTATACTTATTTGATTATTGCATTTTATGCTCATCATAGGGGGTGTATGCTGCACTTTCATTTGTTTTAGGCCAGTATGGTCTTGTGTATACATCCCGTCTTCAATGTTGATATTTACTAACTCCTGTGTTTTTGCTTTGACGAGACGAATAAACATACATACATACACATACCCGCTAGCTGTTACGATCTAACTTGGAAATCTCATAATCCCCTTTCTGGAAATTCCTGGCTACGACCCTGGCATCCGTTGCGGATTAGATAGAGTTACCATAATTTGTGACCTCAAAGCGAGACGCCTCAAAAATCATGCATTCACCTTCAGTAAGTAGGCTACCGGTAAGCTACACAGCAACAACAGTATCGAGAACATGCTAATTGGTAATGTTCGTGTATTATTTTGACTTGCTGAGCGCCAAAGCGGGACTTTTGGCTGACCGGTCGGGACGCCGGGACAAGACGTTAAAAAGTGGGACTGTCCCACCTAAATCGGGTCGTATGGTGAGCCTAGGAGTAGAGAAGTTGGGTTCAGAGCAAACTTCTTCCACGCAAGGTGCAGTTAATTGGGTTTTCTTACTACAGTATTAGATGTTGCTTATACAGAGCCTTGTTCTCGTTGAAGGTGCGAAAACAATTTATTAAAATAAATAAATTGTAATACACGGCATCCTCAACCATGCATAGTCAAACCACGTCCTGTTCAATCATTCAACAAAAATATTTTTCTTCATTAAATCCAGATTGATTGGACGTTTTATTCTTAAATCCTTCAATAAACTTTCAATAGCATGAAATATAATAACAAGTAGGAACTGGCAACGCCCTTTATCTAAATAAACACTCAATACAATGTCACGCATCCATCTTACGCAAACGGAGAAAAGGTCCGAGACATGCTCTATTGAAAATGAATATATGAAAAGGGTTTAGCATGCTATTAAAAAGTTAAGTAAAATAAACTTGCGATTTATGAAATAGTTAGTTGCATCTCAGAGTAGAAAATAGTTACAAATTTGAAAGACACATCGAATTTGTCGAATGTAATGCACAAATAAAATTGGGTACTCCCGTAGTATGTGAACCAAGATGGCGGACACCGGAACGTAGTATGTGTACCAGGTTAGAGTTAGGCCATAATTGTATTTATTTTCCTCATTTTAGTTCTATTACGAGTATGGGGACTAGCCAAGTGACTTCCGTAGTATTTGTACTTGAAATTATGGCCTATCTCTAACCTGGTACACATACTACGTTCCGGTTTCCGCTATCTTAGTTCACATACTACGGGAGTACCTAAAATTGTGACGTAATCAAATGAAATGTGACACATTGTTATTAAACTTTAGAACAGCGATTTTGCCCGAAACTTTACTCTAACTTGAAGTTACTTTACTGTTTTCTAATTCCGATTTCAATAAACAGACAGAACAAGGATTTTACCCGTTTTTAATTAAACTTGAAAACAGCTCAGTCTCAGCACGCACGGAGTCTTGTGGGAGCAACCTCAAACCGTTTCTCTTATTTCAGTAATTACGTTGTCGAGGAAAGTTCTTCCCAGTAAGCTTAATACTTCTGTCATTATTCATTATGTTTGTACTTGATTCATCGCCGTCACTTTTGATTTATTTACCAAGCTTTTAGTTCTTCGAGGCGATGTATTGAATAAGCAAAAATATTACTTTGAGTTTGTGGTAATTGTAGAGACTTGCGGGATTTAATACTTTTGAGCTCTTGTTCATGGTTTAAATCAAGAATCCTTGTCGTCTGATTAAACAATCTCTCTCCGTATGATTACTATAGCCATCTTACTCTAATTCTGAATGTTCCCCTAACCCAGGGCATATTTCGGACCTCCTGAAGTATGCGCAACAAGATGGCGCACAACCTGAACTCAGGTTGTGTACCAGATTAGGGTTCAGGTTATGCGACATCTTGGTGCGCATACTTCAGGAGCACCCATATTTTTAACTGTAAAAAGATCGTGATTTAAATCATTTCGTTTTGATAAAGGTCTCCACAAAGTACGTAAATAAGTGAGCTAAAGAGATCTTTAAAAATATGTTAGGAGACATTCTGAGCCTTGTGTGTGCAATGTGGAATAAAATCAAGATTTAGTGCACTCACTTACAAACGCTATGTCTGTCGATGCTTGTATTTAATAAATGGAAGTGAGAAAGTATATGCAATCGTGGGGTTTCCATAGGGTTACTACGAAAAATTGCTATGTGTGATACAGAAGTGCTTTTTTTCGTTAAAAAAAGGGGGGAGGGGGTCCTACGTGCAAAACCTCCTGGCATCCGCATCATAACGGCAGTGTAACATTTTTTGGTTGAGATAGCTGACAAAGTTTCCTATTAATCCAAGGGAAAAGAAAGCCGTTAAGACAACTTTATAATATAGAAAACTATACCATTTAGTACTTTGCTCCAGTACAGACAACAAATAAACTGTTTTTTCCTGACATTTGAGCATAACTTTGAAAAATCAGAATTCACGAGAGCAAGTTTAGGTATCCAAAATATTACCATTAATTAACGGGAGTCTAATCTAAATCACAATGCAATTTTTTGAAATTTTAATACATCAGAAAATCCCCTTATTGAAATGTTCAACCATGCACGTTGAAATAGAATAAATTGACATTTTAATGGCGCGCTGCTATGTTTTTCATAACCTCTAAGTCGGTAGAAGTTAAATATTGACTTTCTCATTACGGTTCGAGTCTTGGTGGTATTAGTCATTGAAGTTTGGGAGCACGCCGAGGTCATGTGTACACATGGACGATCTTAACGTGGCGGCGCGTTGTAAAAAAAGATGATTCGCCGTTTGCTTACGGTTGTGTACAAAAAAAATCTGGGGTTTTTGACCAAGGAATGACCAGAGATATTGGTTCGGCACTAGGGATAATAACCAACAGGGCCAATGCCATGCTGAAACGATCCTAGTACCGATATTCCTTTAAATATTCCACGTGTGAAAAATGAATCCACGTGGTATCGATAAACATTATTCTTGACAAATGCTAATCAATAAAGTCCAATAAAACCTTTTGAGACTTGGTCATTATGGCATCGGCGGCACAAAACCCGTACTTCTTACCACATGCCCGCGAATTTTCTTAGCTTGAACGCTCTTAGGCCCTCACGACTCTCGAAAACTCAAGTTTTCTAATCTTAGTTCGGACCCGCTGGCTGTTACGGTCCAACCACAATTGTACTATTATGGCCTAACTTGGCAATCACAAATTTCAGAACCCCTTTGAAAACTCCTGGCTACACCCCCTCTATATTCTTGCGTTTGTGTGATAATAATTATCCCGAGGGTTTTTGTTGCTTTTGTTTTCTTGTTTTTGTAATTTGTTTTGATTATTGCTGTGTTACATAATGATTTAACGCCGAACGCGAGGATGAGAAGAGATCGTCTGCCACGTTCTGGGAGGTGACAGACAGTCATGGTTTGTGTTTCGCGTGAGAGTTTCGACTTCTGTTTGACTTCTAGCGGTCCATTTAAGCTGTTTTGATTAAAAGAATGAAGCCGCAGTCGAACCTCGGATCTTCTGTTTTTATCGTGGCAGATGTTTTGTAAAGTATAGGAAGAAAAAGCTGCGACACTTGTATATAGTTTTTAAGAATGAAAAGCGTAAAAATGTATATATATAAAAAAAAACTTACAACATTTTCGAAATTTAGTCTGTCATTTTCAATTTTGAATCGAATTTTTTTTCCCAGGTCAATCAGAACTTCGATGAACGAGTTGAACTTCCGCCTCCTCAAGTTCAACGAAAACGACCAACTCGTAGACCAAGAAGAGTTACAATACATAAATGCAGCTTTAACGGTTGTGAGAAAACTTACACAAAGAGTTCGCACCTGAAAGCCCACGTCAGAACACATACAGGTAAGACGGGTAATGAATGGGTTGGCGTGCGTAGCAAAGGTTGTGGCTTAAGAGCATAGGCGTAGCCAAGAGAAAGGATACATGCCCCTCACCCCCTCTCCATACCCTCTAAAAATTTCACTGACTTTTTATTGAAACGAAATTTGGCGACATTTGCAGTGAGGCATAAATTCCTACGCCTTCGAGATAAATAAAAATGCCCGAAAAGCTACAAAAATCAGTTTGCCCCCCCCCTCCACAATTTTGGGCGTCTGTCTACGCGCTTGCTTCAGAGTTGGGCTTTTTAGCAGTATCGAAGATTGGGTCTGGGTACATAGTTCACCATTCCTCGGCTTTGTGTACCAGTTGACAAAAATTTTTGTTTGCACTCCGGGTTAAAAACATTCGAACTCTATTTCCTGATTACGGGTTGTAAAAATTTGGACTGAACTTTAACTCTGAAAAAATCCAATTTTGATCCAAAAACAATGGCGCATCCAAGCCTTCTTCAGTAGACCGTTAAGGACGCTTAAGGTTTTTGAGTATTTATGGAAAATATGACTTCTAATATCACCATTGAGAGTCTGCAATTCTGACTCAGAATTTCCACTCTGGATTCTCACTCTGCGGAGTTTGAAAGTATGGCTCCGTTTTTGACCCCGAGAAAACATGCCAATCTCCGACCAAGGCTTTTTTAGTATTTCGGAATTGATACACGGCGCTGCAGTCAGACATTTAACAACCCAGGAGCGGAGCCGTTGTTGGTTTATTTTATGCGCTCCCGAAGTATGTGCACCAAGATGGCGCACAACATGAATCCTGACCTGATAACAAACTGTGTTCAGGTTGTGTGCCATCTTCGTGCACATACTTCGGAAGCTTCTCATTTTATACACTAACGCCTAACCAATTCAATGCACCCTACGTGAGGGCATATATTTACATATAAAATCTCTTCGACGACAACATAAATAGTCTTCGGGCCTGCCAACCACTACTTACAGATTGTGCTACAAATTTATTACTATTCACAACATAACTCTCATTTCCAGGAGAAAAACCGTATCGTTGTAATTGGATGGGCTGTGGATGGAGATTCGCTCGATCAGATGAACTCACCCGACATTACAGGAAACACACTGGACATCGCCCGTTTAAATGTGCCATGTGCGAGAGGGCATTCAGCCGTTCTGACCATCTTGCTCTACATATGAAACGGCACGTGTACTGATTTGTCAGTGACGTCATTATGATGACGTCATAGAACTATTAAAAATTGGAGTTGAAATAATAGAAGAAGGGTATTTGTCATCGAAAAAATAATATGAGAAATGAAATGTGGACAATCTCAGAACTAGGGGTTTCTTTGCGAGCAGTATCATTAATACTTTTATAGTCAATATCAAGTACTTCTCCATTAACTTGGTGTTCGGAAAACTTTTTCGCGATACATGAGTTTCTCGTGAATCCGAAGTCACATGCTAATTTTATACATTAAATCAACGCTAATCACGTTAAGTATAGGATCAATTCTACTCACAAATTGACTAGGCGATGTGGCCGGATGAGGACTGTTTTATTTTTAAACATTTTAATACATATACTTGAGATATCGGATCTTTTATACAGAGCCCCCATCACTAATGCAAAAAAGCCTCACCACGTTTTAAAATACCAAATTAGTAATTATCCAGTTCGGTTAGGAATGATTTGGAAAATTTTCAGCACAATCTGTATTCCTAGCCTTCACCCAAGAATAATTACTATTTTTTTGTGCGGTGGCGTTTTTTTTTTTCTCCGGGGGATTTGTACAGAAAATCCGAGATCTTTTTCAACGAAGCCAAAGAACTACACTTCGCGTTTACATTTGAGAAATGAAACTCGGGCTCTGAGGCAAATACCTATAATTATAAATTTTGTTAGTGTGTTGTCCATTTTTTGTTACAGTTTTTTAAACGTTAATTAAGCTTCTTTTTTACATTTTTACTATGGAATATACAAGAATATTGATATTGAAGACTTCTATTTTTAAAAGTAATAAGCGCCAAGTTAATCACAGGAAAGTTGAAGAGCAAATCTTAAGCGAAGAGAAAAGATTTGCGGTATCATCATAATCGCGATTGTGGTGTAATACGGTTGGGATCTTTGTGCAAAGCAAGCACCACTGTATAGAGTTCCGGTTATCGACGCGTATTTTTCTTAAGGCAGTCTTATATTTTTTGCGTACCAGGATAAGAATTGTCACTATACTGTCAACTAACGAATTTATGTATATGATCAGTAATCAGTTTATTTGATGCTCCCGAAGTATTCGTACCAAGATGGCACACAACCTGAACATAGTATGTGTACCAGGTCAGGGTTGTTCAGGTTGTGCGTCATTCTGGTACGAATACGTCCGGAGCGCCGTTCATTTTACACATACCGAAAATACACATTGTACGTACAGAATTAAGAAAGATAAAAAAAATGCATTTTAGTGTGAAGGTATACTCAATGAATCAGTAATAGTTATCGAGCAGCATCACCTATACGAAATATGTATAACGGCTTTCCAATACTCGTAAAGATTTAGTCGTCATTACGGTATCCATTTCTCCAACTAAAATCGTATTCTTTTGCGTTCAATGGCCTTTCGTTTCAGGCGCACGTTGATCTCAGAATCCACCCAGTATAATCACTGGGTATGGCGGACTAGTGCGAAGTTATTACTAATAATCAACCAGCGGATGGACGAGTATTTAGGTATTACTTATATATTTTGTTATTTAACTAACGAACCGCAGATTCGCGCACCGACCTGACAAGATAACCAAAACAACAACACGCTAATCTAATGTACAGGAAGCAGTATATTCATTGGTGCCTTTGCAATCGCGTTTTTGGTGTTCCATAAACGCAGGGTAATAATTACGATGATAAGCGTTGGCTACGCTCTTGCTTTTGCACCACGGAATGATTACTGAATGCGAGTTATCCAATTTGAAGGCAAATGACGATTGTTGGATTCTTCATCGTCACATGGTGGTTTACTGTATTCCCCGGTATGAAAGACCAATTAGCCACACACTGGTTTGTCCTTACCGGTACTGGTAACAGGGTGAGACGCCATAGGTCGTCATGTTGTTAGTTAGTTTTTTCTGATTGGTATTCCGCTATCGCGAGCAGAATATCAGAATCCTATTTCATGAAAATAGAATTTCAGATATTGTGCAAAACGCCGGAAAGGCAGCGCATTTGAACCAACTTGAACCAGTTTTGCCTAAATTGCCACGCTGTCCCTCCTCTCTAAACTGGTCATTATGCAACAATAACTGGCAGAATATATAACTGCCACTTGCATTAAACAAATATACACACTGAACACTTCAAGTCTGATATTACTGATTGTAAACTATAACTGCGTTCCGAGAAGCAATATCCGTCACTACGCAGTACGCAGGAATCTTCGATCAATCATTTTATTTTGGAGAGTCTCAAAATAAGTATATATAATAACACGCACTTACCGATGAAGTCGACATGGATATCCATCTTTATAGATCTTGCTGATTAGGCCGGCTTCTCTATGCTCAATACGTGTGGAAAATCCAAACATTTCGGCGGACTGCAGAAACCTGCGACCCAACAAAACCCCAATTTGCTTCACCATTGCCCTAACCGCAAACGCTCAGCAGCGCAATGGAGGAGCGTTCGTGTTACGTAATAATACGGCGCTAAATGTCATTGTGACGGAATTCAGATGTAAGATTGCTCTTTCGCCTCGCGGAAAAAAAACGTTAAGCATGAAACATATGCTGTATAGGTTATATGGCAAGAGAGTTCGATCATTCAGATATGGTCATGGACAAGTCAAATCAAAATCAAAAAACATAACCTGATCCTATTCCAGGATCAGTTCGAAATGTACTGGTTCAGGCAATGGCATTCTACCACAGCTTATGGCGACTATGGTGGCCCATCGTTGTCACGCTTAAAATTGAAAAAAAAATTAAAAAAAAAATAAAAAACTTAAAATAAAATTAGAATAAAAAAATAGTTATGAAAAAACATTAAAAAAAAAATTAAAATGAAATGCAAAAAAAAAAAAAAATTAAAAATAAAAACGAAGATAAAATAAGAAAGAAATTATAAAAAAAAAAAAAATTAAAAAAAAAACGTAAATAAAAAAAAAATACAAAGGTTGACAACGATGGGCCGCCTCGTGGCCCATCGTTGTCACGCGTTTTTATTTTGAGAAAATTTGCTTCGGCTTGGGACCAACGTTGTCATGCATAATCCTACGCGCACAAACTGTGTTTCGTGGGTTTCTACCTCACTACTGATTTTTTTGAGCAATATTCAATAAATTCAAAACGAAAATGTTCTATAAATTCTCCATGCTACAAGTTCAACTAGAAGTAATATATTTATAATAATGATAAGAGAATATAGAATTGAGCAGTGGTTAGCAGTGGTTCTCAACCGGGCTCCCGTAGAGGGCCACAGAGAAGTTGAAGGGGGCCACCATGCCAGGCGCAAAACGGATTTTATGTTTCATTTGAAAAAAATCCTGTTTTTCCTAGTTTAATTGCTTGATAAGGGTATTTCACAGGGTGTTTTCACTTTATTGAGCATGAATTGTTTGAACACAATGGGATTAGAAATCTACCAATCAACGTAACACTACTGGATGATAAATGATAAACAAGGGGGTCATAAGTGCTAAACGCCTCCAGAAGGACCACACTGCTCTAAAGTATTCATACTTTGGTTTCCCGCAAAGATTTTGGCAAAATTTTTATGTTTTGTGGTGATATTGTGGGAACTAATTTCTGTTTACCACATGACCTCTAGGTTGATATCGCTATCACAATAGCAGCAGTGAGTACAGCTCGCGCTGAGAGTGAGAAAGTCCGAGGCATGAGGTTACGCTGAAACTTAGTTAATCGATATGTCACAATAACAACACAAAGAAGCGCGAATACGTGTTGCGTATAATAATAAACATGGTCCCTTGTTTCCACGGAAGCTTTGTACGCAAACATGAACGTGCATCCATGTTTCTAAAACAAAATAAGCACGCAACTCAAAAATAATCACTTTTCTTAGAAATAAGCACATCGTTACTTTATAATACACGGGCTAGAAAATAAGCACAAATCTTAGAAATAAGCACGATATGGCAACCTTGCCTATAATTGATTCCGTAACTGAACTCATAGCTGTTTTCCTATTAGTTTTGACCTGGACTGCTTCAAGTTTCGCGTCGATCAGTATATTGTATACTGTATACGTTATTGCTGCAATGCTTGTTTTTGGTGACCGTACATTTGAACCCATGTGTATATCCGCGGGTTCAATCTATATGCGGGTGCTAAAACCCATGGGTTAGGGTCAAAATTTCCGTAAAACAAAAAAAAATCCCATAGGTGCCATAGTATGCAGGACAATTGTCGTGGGTTCAAATGTAATGGAACCCTTGTTTTTTTGTTGACGAAACAGTGAGCATATCTCTCTCTATTTTAGGCCGGTAATGCATCGCTACAAATCTATACGATCAAAGTAGCTCTTGACCCTTTGTAACTTTGCTCAAAGATTAACCTCCTTTGCTTTCTGCTTGAGTATGCGTAACTTTGCTCACGAGTTTCCTTTACTTTACAGTGAGTGCGAGTGGAACTGCCTTGAGCAAATTTATAAATTATATGCTATTTGCAGAGATCCTCTTCTTTTCTCAAACTATATTTCGATAAATATCTTAAACCCTCGTTAATTATAAAAAAAAAACTTCAATGTCTGCCTCATTATTCAATTCGTTTCATAATGACCAGTTATTTCAATGATTTACTTGGCGGAAAGGTGCATTTTTTCCCTCCTCAACATGTACACACTCCAATATAAGTTTGAATATTTTTAATGAATGGTTTTTATGTACCTGCATCAGCATAAAGACACGTTTTGAGTAAAGTAGAAAGAAATAAATAGAAGACAAAAATATCACTGCGATCTCCGACTTTAGCAGAGGTGGACAAAGTAAAAAAGTTGGTAAAATTTACCAAATTTTTGCAGTTAACTAGCATTTTTATTGATGGCTAGCTTTTGCATGCACAATTGTACAAAATGAGGATGGCTAACTCAGGACATCACATTTTTGCATTATGATGCCACGTTTGTATTATAACACCACTTTTCGTAAATTTTGACTTATACAACTTCGCATATTGTACACAAGTATCATGGTCAGAGATGTGGGACCGTAATTCTCAAACTGCCAGGGGTTGGAATCAACCCGGAGTCGCGAATCGATTGTATATTTTCCCACGGTAGCCGATAAGAAAAACTACCAACATGAAGTGAAATTTTCCCTGATTATCCTATATATACTTTTTGCAAAATCTGGTTTTGAAGTATTATGACAGAGTCTGTGAGGTCAGATATGAGCATATTAACACTTGAGTCTGATTTCTCAAAATCCCAGGAGTGCGAATTCTTCATCTGAGTTGCAAAATTTCCAATGGAATAAAAAAAGTCAAAATTTTCCATAGAAGCTCAAAAAGCATGTTCACTAAGCACCCTATTATTCTATCAAAGAAGTTTTGCATATGACATAGTTTTTGTTATTCTTGCAGTCTTGAAGACAAAATTTCTGGCTAATCGGGATCCAGAGCCGAAATATTTCTAATCCAAAATAGGGAGTTGGTTGTAAATTTTCTCACAGTTTAATGTCATACTTTTTTTCATAACTTTTTTATAATTACATTGTCTCCCCTCAATCAGGCATATTTAATACTGGTAACTTTTGCATTCGAATAAAATAACATTGATTTGATATGTGAATTCCATACACTGAAACATAACACTAGATTGACTAGAATCAAGAATTCGGATACAATGGAAAAGCACAATTGTAAACGGAGCCTGGACAAAGAAAAATATTCCAATCTCACTGCTGCATATATGGGATTATTATGGGTTATATATAGTCGATCAGTTTAGTTTGGAAATGCAGGAGATAAGATAAATTATGTTTGAGTGTCCCACTCCCACAGTTGTCTGAAATGAAATGGTGGATTTTTGGTTACGCAGCAAAACTTCAAGTTCTCGAAATGATAATTCAAATTGAAACTAATCCGAATTATTCCTAAATGCAGGGAATCAAACTTTCAATTCGGTTTAGACAACCATTCATTCTATTTATACATTGTCAAGACCAGTTTTAATCTCTTGAGGCACATCCTTCATTAGCAGAAGATATTTGCTCACTTGACAACTTTAAAAAACAATTCGACAAATAGGTGACTAAATAGGTCGGTTGAAGATTTTGAGTTAGAGCTTTCCTTCATAATCAACATGAAATTATTCCGTTAGGCAAGTCAATTTCTCATAAGATACTGCTGATTCACTCTGTCAAGTCGAATTGACTATAATAATATTCAGAAACATCAGAATTTACAAATAAGCAAGCATAATTCAGAATTGACCATGTTTTTCCTACAGAATGGATCCAATTTAGTATAGCCAAAATAAAATTGGCGCATTTGGTTGGTGAGTTGCATTTTTTGATCATCAACCATAAAATTTGTGATCATTGGACCTTGACATTCGAGGTCACTCAACCGTAACATTTCAGGCCGTTCAGCCGTGACATCTGAGGTCATTCAGCCATATCAGGGGGACTCTAGTCCAATTCGACATAAGGCAATATTTGTAAAGGTAGTTTTTCATCCTCCCCGGGGAGTGGCTCTGATTTCATGTGGTTACGAACACAAAAAGACTCCATCCAGTCATACCATGACCCGTTGTTACCACGACAACCAGTCACGCCTGGTTGTTTACAGATACGAGAATGTGTCGGCTCGTACTTTTCGCTAATAGTAATAGAATTGCAAAATGTTTTTTCTAAGTTGTGCTCGGAGTCCGAACTTGTAGAATCAGAGTCAATGTTCTCGACAAGATTCGAAAGCGGAAACATTGACGTCAACTCAATATCACCAGTTTCTTTTCGTCGTGTTTTCCGTTTCCGAAATTCGCGTCGAGTTTCGTAAAAATTAGCTGAGCAATCGCCGGCACAGCTTTTAAATGAAGTACTATTATAATCACCCAATATAGAAACAGTGGGAGAAATTCTTGTAGGTATCTCGTTGCTTTCAACTAACTCTTCAGGAACACTTGGATCCTTTTTCTCAATTTTTGTTGAAACTTTTTGGACTTGTTTTATTTTTACTTCAGTTGATTGTCTGTCGCTTGGCGAAATGTTATTTCGATTAATTTCTGTTTTTGTTTTTACGTGTAAATTAAAGTCTTTTCCGTTTTTAAAAATGCTGGATTGTTTTGGTGAAACTTTGATTGCTTTTTTCTTGATTTCTCTCTCTGAAGACGACGACCGGTGATCAGAAACGTCGCTGGGAACCTTAAAATGCAAGAGGTATGGGAATGCCGATTCTGAATTCCTTCAGGGTCAAACCATTCAAACTCAGCAAAGCGAAAACATTTTTGAATAACGTCGAGTGTACTGGGAAAAACGGAGAGTTTTCTTGTGAAGGGAAAGTAAAAACGGTTCATGCCTAGCATTGTGGCCCCCTTGGAGGGCCACAGGGCCCCCGGTTGCGAACCACTGCAGTAAGTTACTGGAGTCCTTTAAATGAGATGACATACTCAACTACCTGTGATTGACTGGATTTGAGATGGCCTGTGACACAACTCAGGTTTCATGAACTGCTTACCTGTTGTAATTGCTTGGTCCTGTGATCATAGGTTAACGTCAATCTCCTTTCCTTGGGGCCTCTTGGTTTATCAGTGGACGGTGAGGTTTCTAACGACGCAGTTTCAACCTGATTAATAAAAAAAAATGATAATTGAATTGATGTTTCCCCAGGCACCGATTTCCTTGTTTATTTCCAAAACCATAGCCAATCAGCAGTAAGTCAACAGTGATGTAACAATTTCAAATTTTTCAATCGCTCAGACTGATATTCAAAGATGTAGCGTGGACAATTTTTTGAAGGGGGCGAAAAGCTAATTGAAAATAAAAATGTTTGATTGCTTTGATAGCAAATTTTGCTTGTTTTCAAAACTTCATTTATTTCATTATTTACGTCCCATCCACATATTATCAACATGTTTTTTGAATAAAACATACTTACTATGTGTTTTTGAAACGAGCGCAGGACTTGACAAATTTTTAAAAAGGGGGCACGGCTAAAAAAAAACCACTGTTTTGGGTGAAACACATTAAACAAAATATGAAGATTCAATAGAAGAAACAAACCTGCAGCTGTTCTCTCTTCCTTTTGCGATCCGAATTAACAATCGAAGACTCAGGTGAAATATTTTTTAAATCATTGCAACTTTTCGGCGCCGGAATCGTTTTATTCATTTTATCGGGCGATTTATATTTTGTCGATGAATTTTGCACAGTGACATTCGGTGATGATTTCGACGTTGTCATTTTTGTTTCAGTTTTATTATTATTATAAACATCGTCTTGTCTTGGAAGCCTCTCGGTGGCGCTAGAGATATTTAGAAGGGCCGGGGAAGAAGTTTTGTGAGGGCTTTTGTGAGTCTTTTTTACTTTTGTGCGATTTTTGCGAGATTCTTTTGAAGTTGGGGTCGGAATTCGTAAAGCAGGTTCAGTCTGTGATCGGTGGAGTGTGACAGGGTTGCTATTGGTTACAACGTCAACTTCTTCATCTTCTGTCAGGTTATTTGCAGATTGCGCTCCCGGGCGAGCCTGAAACAAATCGTAAAATGTTAATGCCAAGAATTAATAAAAATTAAAATATCAGTATCGAAAATGGCATCAGTATAAATCCTCGAAAACTGATTACCGTATTTTACCGGACCATGATGTTTAAATAATTTTTTTCTTAAAAATCAAATATGCGCCTTATAAGCCCAATGTATAGATCAAATATGGCTTCAAGCTTTATTGCATATACCGGTACTCAAAACTAGGGATGGGCAAAATCGAATATTTTTTTTCGAATCAAATAATTTGAATATTTTTAACGAATACCGAATAGTTGAAAATCGAATATTTTTTTTTATATGCGACAAGATTCCAGAACGTCGGAGATCGAAAATCCCTTTGGAAATTAGTAGAAAGATTGAAAAGATCGGCCACCAAGCGTTTTTTTGATGTTTAGTTTCATCATATCCGTGATAGTTTTTGCCATCGCGATCGTTCCGCAGCAACATCCTAAAGTTGGTAATTTATATTCCCACCATTTCTCGTTTTTAATTCCTGCGGGTCGGCAGACATCAAATTTTTATCCAGCAAAAGGCTCGAATGAGCACCGTATGCCGTCATTATACAAAAACATTTTGCCCCCCCCAAAATTTGCGGCTAGCTATGCTCTTGCTCGCATAGGGTAATCAGAGGTGCTATGGTGAACCTGTTCGTAACACTTGGCTCAATATACCAACCGCAGAGCTAGATTTAAGCTTTGGCAACTTAAAAATTTCCAATACATTGGTAATTATACCCACCTTACTAAATGTTAATTTAAGACCATTAGTCCCAACAGACATAAGGGCAGAGTCCTTGGTTTGCTTCTTTCCTGTTTTTTTGACCTCCGACCCTTGGTCTTTATGGGTCAATGAGCTCGGAATTATTGCATTTGATCCCCGACCTTTAGGAGTCACCATGTTTGATACTTTGACCTCCGAACTTTGAACTTTTGGGGTCGAAGGTCCATCAACAGCATCTTTCTTTCTGTGAGGTTTATTACTTTCAGAATGATCTCTCTTTTTTCGGGGCCTGTTCCCCCCACTTTCTATCGGGGTATTGGGCCGAGATCGTTGTGGGGGCAGTGCAGGAGTGCGAGGAGAGGGGTACGTTGGGATAGTGTTATAATCGTGGGGTTCAGGTGGGGAGGGACTTGAGCCAACACTGTTTGGGGTTTCTGGACGGAGTCTTGGCGGTTGTACCTGCGCAATAAAATAAAAAAATTGACTGTAAAATGTTAGGCTTACTAACTTGCTAAGGGATATTTTTAGCAAAATATATATATGACGATTGATTAAACAAAAATTAAAAATTAGCTTCGTATGTTGGTAAAGAAAGGTACAACAAAAAACACATGGAAGCCAATGCTGTCATTGCTGGTTGGTAAATATTAGGAATATTATGACCTCATAACCAGAGGCTGTGAAGTCTAATAAAAAAATTGCCACCAGCTCCAATAATAATGAAAACAACAAATATGTATTTTATTTCTGTTTCTATCGAAATCTTAAAATGGATCCCTCATGTGAAAGCCTGAAATTCTAACTCAACAGAGTTTGAAATTTCAATTCGAGACTTCCTGAATCGAGAAGATGATTGCAAAAGTGTTCCGAGTATTAGACCAGCAAGTTTCATGGGATTCAGTCCCTTTAGGGTTAATCATGATTCAATCTATAGATAAAAAATTAGATAAGAAAAGAGATAACACAAAATGCAAACTCACCACTGGAGGGCATTGTCGAGTTCCCTGTTCGATCATCTGCCTCCATGATTTGACAAGATTTTTTGCTCGTTTAGCGAGAGGACTGTTTCTTGCCGCTTTACGAATATTATTCACGTAAAGTCCAAGACGTGTGGCCTGGAATATGTCAAAAAGTTTTTCCAGAAACTTCATTTATACCTCATAGCTCTTTTCCATTACTGTTAACTGCTTTCAATTTCATGCAATTTTTTGTGTAATTTTACCACCATAATTTTATACAGTTTTACCTCTTAATTTTGCTAAGGGATGGGTCTACCTTACCAGATGTGAGCAGTGTTCCCTCTAAAGTGTGCGCGTGCATACAGCTTTCAGAGGCTGCGCACACGCATAGATTCACTGCACACAGACGTATTTCGATGTAATGTAACAATGTTCTCGGTTGGCAGGTTGAGAAAGTTTGTTGTTGGCCACCCATTACCCCTTTAGAACGCCAAATTTTCTTCATTGGTTTTTGCACAAATATTAGTCATTTCAAAAAAGTTGCGCACACACCGAAATTCCTGCGCACATATACTACAAAAAATTAGAGGGAACATTGGATGTAAGTAACTTTTTTTGAGCAAATTTAAAAAAAAAATGCGAGGGATTTGGTATTCATCATAAGGGAGAGAATTGGATGGTTCTGAAATATTCTTTATTAGTTTATGACACAAATATGATTATGGCATGATTTTGTATTGATGCCAGAGAAAAGAAAAGTTGGTAAAACAGCAAATGAAAGCATCTGGCCGGGCCTTTTTCAGAATACCTATAGCTTTTGCAAGATACTGTATATGACAGGTAGGAAGGAGCTTATGTTATTTGTCAAAATTATGCATTTTTAACCCGCTTGGTTAAAAGTACCAATATACACAAGTTTGGGAAAGCACTTTCAGAAATGTACAACACCGAATTCCATTGATATTATTTGAGGTAAATTTTTTCATGCAGCAAGGAGGGGAAAGTACCTCCAAGTCCTCCTTAGTTACCACAGATCTCTCGAGTATACCGATCGCCTCCTCAGCAACTCCCATGTCACGAACCTGTCAATCAAAGAAGAAGGATCATTGGAGAATCCAAGACATGTCTTGCGGTACAAGGATTATTTGGCATCAAGAAATTTCAGCCAAAAAATTCAGAAAAAAGTTTAAAAATATGACATTATCTAAGGCAGGCAAATTACGACCCACGAGCCAGGCCTGACCCACCGAAGTGTTTCATACAGTCCTCCTCTGTCTGCTGAAATTACGACTAAAGTTTTTACAAATTTAAATTTCATTGAAAATATCACAGAAGAAACATCATTACGATCATGATTGTTACAGTGTGCTTCTTATGATTATACAACTGTTAGCTTAGTTGTTGTGAATAAACAATTTTTATTCAAAGTTTTTCATATCGAGTTTTGAGCCTCCGACCCAGTAACCAAGTCTATTATCTATAACTCAGGAAAGTAATTGCCTCCCCCTGATCTAAAGAAGCAATTAAAACACATTTTAATGGAGGTTGGATTGAACTTTGGCTGGCTACTCGCTTTAAAACACATGTTACTAGCTTATTCAGACAATGGATATCACTGATCGCGTGAACATCCATTGCTGATGGTACTGTGTAAAGGCCTGTTGTAATTTTTTCATACGTTTCAAGATGTATAGGTTTAAATAAAATTTATTGGTTGCAATAGTTGCAAAAAAGTTACTTTACTTACATATATTAGAACTATAATCCCTTGCATTTAAGGGTTTTAGAGAATTTTATGATACACAGAGATGTTTATAACATGACCCAAATCATATATCTTCAAATCTGTTCAAATATCTATTCACTTGGACATCCCTTCTCTAATTTATTTCGGCGCTCCGGAAGTGTGTTTACCAATATGGAGGTAATTAATTTTGTTTGCCTACTTTACATCAAGTTGTATGAAGAGGCTGAAACTTATAGGCAGGGCTTATAGGCATCACTTGGCTAACACAGACATTCCCCGAACTCATAATAGAACTAGAATAAGAAATGCTGAATAAAATTATGGCCTAATACTAACCTGGTACACACACTACAGGAGTATATTTATTTCAACTTCATTAAAACTATAATCCCTTACATAAGGATTTAGATCATCACATCCTCGCATTACCATAATACCAAAGATTAATAGGGATTTCCTGATTTGTTATTGCTTATTTTATTGAAAAACTTTACATCATTGAAAGGGCATATCAATATGTAGATAGTGCTGTCAATGAATGCTTGATCGCTTTCTTTTCTATGATTTCACATGAACTTGACAAAAAAATTATTGAAACGTGACTTGGCAGCATGAATCAGCCTACTGGTCTCAAATTAGGTACTTTTTGTTTACGATTAGTAAATATGTTATCTAATATTTGCATTATCGCTAGAAAACATTTTGACAAGTCACAAGTTTCTTTATTACTTATCGATCTCGTTTCCTGGAAATCCCTTCTCATGTGCTCTCCTGGGGGGCCGAGGGCCAGAGGTTGGGAACCGCTGGTATAGATTCATCTACATAGAATGACTACAACTCGACATCAACTAACTGCCAGCGAGACATAACTCAGTGATTGACTAACTTTGGATTAGAATGACCTGTGACTTCAGGTTTGGGAACTTTTACTTAACACTAGTTTTTGTTCATCAATATTTATTTAGCAACAGATAATGAAGTATAAAAATGAATCAAGTGTTTGTATCGATACCAAATTAAATATTCTGAAATTTCCAATTCTTAATTTCGGGAATAATTTATATTAGTTTTTAACTGTCATTGAAAAAATTATAATTACGACAGTGACTAAAAAAAATTATTTAAACAATGTTTATTTACAACTTTTCTCTATTTCCCAATAAATACTCAATGGATATAAGTCAACCTCCACTGCTCTAAGCGTTCTTTATTAATGGTGGCCTGTTTTAAAATTTAGGCTATTCAATACACATATTAAAACATTTCAGAATGTAGTCCAGAATAGTAAATTGAACTGAGAGAGTTATATTGCTGTATTCTGGTACTGTTGATTTCATTCATTAAAGAGTTTTATTATTCAATTTCGAGTCTAATAGCAAGCTCATGATAAAATTTAATCAACTAAAACTTTGTGGGCTGGAACTATTCTTCTAATTCTGTAGTTGAAAGTTCCAAAATTATATTGGCCAGATAAACCATTTCACAGTTGCTTTGAGCAATCTCATATTTAATACAGTAATAACATCCTGAATACAGGAGCAGGCTGATCAAAAAACATACAGCCAGACAGCTGACCAACTATCTACTGCTTAGTTCGGCAGTACAACATTAGAAGTGTTGAACATAAGCAAGAAGAATGAACAAATCCATAGACATATTTCAGTAGCCTATTCACTGTCATAAATACGTTTTTCTTTGAATAAATGTAGCTCTGTTGTACTGTCTGTTGACCTGTATGTTTGAACAAAATATTCAGGACACGGTTGGTTATATTCACAGCACACAGACCAAGTCTTAGAAACTTCATTTAAGAAAACTACCATTTTCAGACAAGGAAAAGCAACATTAGAAAGCAGAACGGTTTTATTCCGACTATTTCACATGTCACAGAGTAAATAAATGCTTAAAAAACTCACAGTGCCATTGTCGTCTATCACTCGCTTTAATCGCTCCTTAATTTCAAGGATTGACGCGGGCATTTCGTATAAATATCCGAAATTTCATCAGTTCATTGCCTGCTTATGTCCTCACTCCTCCGACGACAGACATGTTGTAAGCAAAGTTGCATTATGGGTAACTAAGCTCACTAACTCATTTGCATATCCCACAAGATGTCGCTAGATGATTTTTCATACTTTTATCGTTAGGGGTACGGAAATTTGGGAGTTTCCCAGCTGAAACTTAACAATCGGGCAAACTAGGAGCTTATTTAGGGTTACTCAAATACACAAACCGGCTAATTAGTGCGGACAAATCGCGGTTTGAAAGCGCGACTTGCCAGCGCTCGAGCGTTGACACAGTTACTTATATACTCGGCAACCACCGACGACATTTTTTCTTCACACGTCTGGGCTTTTGTGTGCTCACAATGCGACAGCTTTCGCACCGCTTGGCGTTTCGCGAGCCGACGAAATGAGACGGGATGGAAACACGTGTGGCATTAAACGATAAGCGTGCGCTTTAACTGTGTTGCATGGGCGCTTATTTGTCAATAAATTTAACAACATATGTATAATGGATACGAAAGATGATAAACTATAACAATTATTGAATTACCTTTGTAACACAAATGTAAACTAATGCGTTCGTTTGGTCTCTTGATTACAAACAAATTTTGACGTTAATTTTAAATGTTATTCACTTTTATAGCTACCGGTATATCCTATTCATCAAGAAAGTTTCTGGCTTCAAATATGCGCTGTAAATTTATTATTCCATCAAACAAGGTTTTGTATATCTATCCCTTTTCTGTCTTTGATTATTATGAAGAATATTTCCATTATTTCAAATACCAACCCGATTTATACCTCTGCATCAAATGCGTAGCCAGAAATCTTTAAAGGTTTCTGGAATTTGTAATTGCCAAGTCAGACCGCAACAAATAGCCGGTCCGGCCGGCAAACGTTGGGTTTCAGGAGCCTAAGAGAGCGTTTTACGCCACGAAAAAGCTCCAAATCCTCATATTCCAATTATAAATTATTTCGACAGAATTTTCTCCATGTTACCTTTTTTCGCAATGCCATTTTCGCGATGCGTTTACTATGTTTTGTCAACACTAACACGATACACAATACAGAGACTACAGTTAAAGCAAGTCATCCATATAATCAGCCCCACTACCCCCATGATACAAAAACTCAGGCACAAGAATAAATGGCCCCATTTTTTATTTCATTTGTCTAATATATATGTAACAATACGGTCATATTTACTACAGCAATAATATATACAAATCACACACAAATTCAACAACACCAGACATAAACTTACAAATAATGAAATTCACTTCAGGACTGTAGGGTCAAAGTTGGTTTTACTATCGTCTTGAAATCAGGAGACTTATATTCCGAAGTCCCCAGATCTAGGAATTATTTTTGAACTACTCAATTCGAAATTTTAACTTTTCAACGTAAGCTAAAAACTTTCAAATGACATAGTTATATTTCTCTTCTCGGTCCAAATTTTGCTGCCTGATTTTGTACGCATAGATTTGGAGTAAAATTTTTCTAGATTTAGAATCCAATTTTGTGAACTATTGGAATTGGGAAGTTAACTATCTTTCAAGTCTTTTCAATGGAAATCAAATTAGCTTTAAACGAAATATTGTATAGATCAAAAATGGATGTGATTTTTTCAGAGCCCACAGCCCTGGTTTACAAAGAATGGATAACTTAGTATTTTATCGAACAGTTTTGAAATACAGTTTTCTAGACATCAGAACATGATTGGTCGATTGCCACTGTCACGCCCACTATTTTATGACTTGCATGAAATTTTCGTTCGTTGGGGTATAGGCTTAATTACATTATACGGCTAATTTCAGCGTTGATTTTGAAATAGCAAAGTATACATACATTCGGCGCATAATATTTCCCTATAAATAATTTAATTTTTCCAGATCTCAGGAACAATGAAGATTTTGGGAGATTGATATACCACTATGCGCTCTCTAAGTAAAAAAGAGTGCAATCATGTCCACATCCACACATTTCCTAAGGGGGGACCCCCTCCCCAAGAAAAAACTGAACCCATAGTATTTCTGAATTACTCCCATCAAAATATAAAAAAAATAATTCAACATTTTAACTTCTGTTTGTGTTTGATTTTACCCAGTAGTGAGATTCAGCCGGTTCGCACAGAACTGTTCTATAGAATGTTCTATAGAACTGTCTCGCAGAATTTTAGGAGATCAGCGAACCGGTTAGCATTACTGACAAAACATATAACAGAACCGGCCGAATAAGATGACTTTTGCGATGGAACCGGCTGACAAAAATTTGAATCCCACCACTGATTTTACTCAAAGTATCAGTAATTTGGGACACTTTGCACAAAATTTGTTTTCTCTGGCATATTTCCCAAATTTTGAAGTTTTTAGTTTTTTTGTGGGGGGGGGGGGGTCACCCTGAATTACAAGCATTTGGAGCTTTTTTCAGCTGTTAATATTTTTTTAAATATTGTATAAAATGTGCGATCAACATTGATTAGGTTTTTTAAATACATGGAAGATGTGCCATATGCCAGTACAATCATAAAGTAGCACAGGAATAAGATTTTTTTTCATACTTACACCAGTGTTTCTTATACTTTCAATGGAGAAAACATGTAACTCGAACAGCTATAAATTATTAAAGCCAAAAAAATAATAGCAGGCTAAAATATTTTTCCCAGTATCAACGTTTCAAGAGGGTGAAATATGTGTAATTTTTAAAAATACAACCTATTTTATAATGTATTGGTCAGCATTCTTTTCTATCATCTATCAAAAATGAGCTCTTTCAATATCTTAAATTCGAATGTATTCAATACAGAAAATTATTTGGCTTTAGTTATTGTTGTCCAATACATCCCAAAATATCACTGTTATTTTTATAGCAGTGTTCCCTATATGAGTTTATTAAGCTTGAAGGAGTCCAGTGTTCACTTGAAGATTTCTTTAACTTCGTCAAGAATGTTTGAAAGTAGAGAAGAGTCTGTTGACTTGCCATCGACGGATATTCCATTAGGCTGAAAATGAGATATATAGTTTATATTGGAGAGAGGAAAGTGATGGAATGATTAAAGACACAACTAGTTAATGCATTGGATAAGGGCTGTGCAACCTGCGGCCGGCAGTAGTGCCAATTTTTAGCGATGAGTTTTTAATTCAATTTTGCACGTACGAGTAATTCCAATCTCTTTCCGTAGCAAAGTACAATTTATTATCTATGCCCACGACTTTACAATGCATCAAAAGCTAGCTAGCTTGTGCGAAATTTGTGTTCCCGAGACGACTAGATAGCCTAAGTTAAATGAAGTTGCGGCCCCAGTTTCACTCAGTTATTTCTATCTGGCCCTCCTGTGAAGGTTGCACATCCCTGCATTAAATGGTTCAGGAAGAATAACGAACAATTGGTGTCCCCTGGTAGTAACAAATGCGAAGGGCCCACAAGATCTGTAATGTATGGGGTCGGAACCCCCATTTGAAATGTTAAAAGAAAGCCAGATTTGCTAGCGGTTACAGTCTAACTTGGCAAACCGAAATTTCAGACACCCCAACCCAAAGGGAAGGGAAGAATACATAAAAAGATTTGGGTGCTCCCGAAGTATGCGAACCAAGATGGCGGACATCGGAACGTAACATGGGTAACAGGTTAGGGTAAGTCGATAATTTTTTTCCAATTTTCCTTATTTTAGTCCTATTATCAGTTCGAAGACTAGCCAAGAGCCTCCCGTAGTATTTATACCTAAAATTATGGCCTAACCCTAACCTAGTACACATATTACATTCCGATGTCCGCCATCTTGGTTCGCATACTTCGGGAGCCCCAAGATTTGGAATCACTCCAACACTATTGCCTACTGGACTTAAAGCTTCTTATACCCACACTGTCGAGGAAACAGATCCAAAGTAGCAATAAAATACGATTCTACTTACCACAGCCTTTATAAGCAGACAAACATGGTGTTGCTGAATTGTAGCAGCGTAGAGAGATGCAGAATCATCCACGCGTTCAACCACTGGAAAAGTAGGATATAGTACTTAGATAAAATGCTCACGCATGCTGTTTTTTCCTTAGCGTGGCATTAGGATATGATTTTCATGGCATCTAAAAATATCATGACCTAGTCCAGGGGTCGGCAAACTACGACCCGCGACGCTTCACTGAATATTGACGATTATATTCTCTACGAAACAGAATTTGTTTTGAGACACTAAATTATATTATAATCTAACAAGTATATAATTCACAATCACTCGTTTAATGAACCTATAAATTGATTATAATTAGACAAATGGCAACAGAACATGACAAAGTTGATGCTGAGTGTAAATGGTGTAAAGGCGCAGAAAATATTCAAATGATCAGTCTTCGCACGCTGCTTGAAATTTAACTGGAATATGTGTGAAAAAAGGTGATTCATCGCTTTGTAACTTTTTAAAAATATGTGCGGCCTGCCAATGACTTGCAACCTTTGATTTTGGCCCGCGAATGACAAGAGTTTGCCGACCCCTGACCTATCCCTACAATAGTCCTACTTCAGGATAGGATGGTAGAATTCGCATATTTATCCCTGGGAAAGGATATTCGCTTCATTCGTATGGCGAACCACGGCCTCTCTTCGGGTAGGATAGGATTTACACATTTATCCTGGTGGAGAGGAAAGCCGATAAGACGGCTTATCCATAGGGCGAACCACGGCCTCTCGTCCGGTTACCATTCCAAGTCGGGTATGGGATTAGTTATATATTGTTTGTTTTCGGAAGCACGGACTTGGTGGTGGAGGAAGCCGTAACCGACCAGCGGTAACGTGAACCACCCAACGACGGCGAGGAGTCCAGCAATCCTCTCGCACATAACCATCCCTGCGTGGGATTCGAACCTGCAAACCCACGCAGAGTGATTAGAGGTGCGGTGGCGAGCGCATTCCTAACTCTTATCCCGTTGAGCCACACCGCCGCGCCGTTAAGGGGATATGTTACGGTATGGGATCGGTTAACCAGTTATTTGTTCCAGATGCATGAACTTGATAGACTTACTACAGGTCAGATATATATTGTGGGGGTGGGGGGAGTAAGAACAAGAAGCAAGATTAGGGCACAATATTCTTGGCACAACCATATTTTCATATGATTTGGTGAAATGAAAAGTTGATACGCTATCTTTCTCATTTGCAAGTTGGGACTATACTATACAACTATACTGTAACAACGGACCTCCTGAAGTATGCGCACCAAGATGGCGCACAACCTGAACTCAGATTGTGTACCAGGTTAGTGTTCAGGTTATGCGACATCTTGGTGCGTATACTTCAGGAGCACCGTAACAACTATACAGACGTATGGGTATGCCATTACCTGCCAGCAAATAACAATTGAAGCTAGACTTAAAGAAGTTCAAGTCTATATGACCAGAAATTATAAGGCAGTCACCTCAGACAAGAGAAATTTCCAAAAGTAACTCATTGAATTAAACTGATACGAAAATTTAAGAAAATGTGTTCTAAATATGTGTTTTAATAATAGGAAGCATAAAAACCTGGCATCCCTCACCTGAGAATTTGAGATAGAAACAAATCTTTTGTAATGCATGACTGAATTTAAGGTCAGGAGCATTGACCCGTATCGATGATTTTTCCGAAACTTCTCCAGATGACAGAAGATGGGTGAAACGTTCACTGAAAGAGGAAACAGGGAATATTTTATGGAATATCACTAACTTGGAACTATCTGAGTTATTCGCAGAATAAGCCTCGTTATCACTAACCATCTAGTGTAGGGGCGTGCAACAATTTTTGTCAGTGAGCCATATGACCAACTTCAGAAATCTAGCCAGGTCACAATTTAGCTTTTCCTTGCGGGAAAGGCAATAGTGCAGAATGCAGCTATTCCTTAGCCTTACAGTAATAAAGGCACCGGGCAAAATGGCGAAAGATTTAACGCAGCGCAAGAGAAAAAAATGTATTTTTATCCATAAATTGCCGGATTGGAATTTTATGCTTGATGGAGAAAAATCTCGAGACAAAATCCATACTAAATGGCTTGGCTTGCTGGGTAGTGACCTGCGACAACCTGTCCTACACCCCAGTTCAAGTGAGTGTAACTGGAGATACTGCAGGCTTTACCTACCCATTGAGATTCGAACCCTCCCTCTTGAAATGTAAAAAAGTAATTTTTCTGTAACATACATGGGAATTATTCAGAGTTTAAAATGCTTTATAGACCCTCAAAGACACTTAAAAACTCATGTTTTCCGGCCACCTAGCGGTCTTACTTGAAAATTAAAAATATCAGAACCGCTTCACCTATGAAAATTCCGGGGTTTGCCCCCGGTTTGAAGCCTTATTCAAAGTGATGTAAAACAGTTCACTTATTACCTTTTTAGAAGAACCATAGTAAGCAACGTTCATAAAGTGTCTCACCTAGTGGCCCAGGAATTTCTGAAGGGGGGGGGGGGGGTGAAATCTTTAACTGCTAATTTAGACCGTAACAGCTAGCTGGCAGGACGCGAATGTATGATACAGAATTTTTGTCTTACATTTCAAAAAGGGAGGAGGGAGGTTGAGGTCGTGGTCCGACCTTTAACCCCCCTGGCTACGCCCTTGCTCTCACCTATTGCACGGAGCCGTCAGTAGATATGCGGAACACGGCAGATACAGTTTGAAATCCAATTTATGTTGACTTGAACCTTCTTCGTCTTTAAGAATGTACGTCACGGTTCCACGGAGACGTTGCGGCATGTTTAAACTTACGACGGAAAATAAAAGTTGGGCTTCGTTGCCAGATGAGGGCAGTAGAATGAATGGTATCTTCACCGGGTCGTGTGATGTTGAACCAGGTGCTCGGATGAGTCTGGAAATGTATGCGAATTCAGGATAAAACACACGAGTAAACACATATAAACGGACACACACACACACTGTGTGGTGAAATACCTAAAATTTTTAACTTAGTTAGACATGATGAAACTTTCACATTTATTCTTGGGAAGGGGAAAAGCCGATGGCAATCACAACATCTCGTCAGGTTGCCAGTCCATGTCAGATTTTGAAAATAATTTGAGGAACTGGTAATTGTGAATTTGAACCAAACCATTAACCCTGTGAACCATAAAACAGCCCTGCGAGTGACCTTATTCAACTTATTTCGAAGATGACCTTGAGCCAGCCCTGCCTAATGACCTTGAACCAAAAAATAACCCTGATAGGAAAAAAATAATCTTCGAGATGACCTTGAATCAAATAAAGGTATCCTTGAACCAGATAGAGGTGATATTTGAGTTGATCTTGATTAAAGTGAGAACCCGAACCAAATGACCTTGAACAAACTAAAAGTGACCTTGAACCCAGTGACAACCAGTTTTTTGATCCAAACAATCATGCCAAATGACCTTGAATCAATGATTCCCTAAGATGACCCTGAACTAAATAACCCCCACTGTAACCTTGAGTATGACCTTGACCAAAAATACCACATTGGAGGTGAACGTGAATTCAGTAATAATTTATTTAGTGGTCCAGGGAATCTGGCCTAACAACCTTGAACTTGAACCTTGAACTAACTCATAATAAATAATTGTGACCTTGAAAGTGACTTTGACCAAAAAAAAAACACCTTGAAGACGCCCTTCAAGTATAAACATACCCACAACAACCCATATTGTGACCAACATAATGTACCACCTGTGACCCTGAATACCCACTCACCTTGTATTCAAGGTATCCAAGACATTAAATTCAATACTTTTCAACTGTTTGTCGACGTTGTTCTGGAACACTAGCGCCACCATGATTTGTTTTTCTTGCATGGATATAACTCGAGTCTCATATTTTATTCCGATGTGCTCGTTCTCACCAAGATCAACGAAGCGTGTCATCGCCTACAAATGAAAATGTTTTTGCAAGTTAAGAAATAAATTTGATCTAACATTGGATAAAATTTTCATATTTTTCTAGAGAGAGGAATACCGATAGGACGGCTAAATCATATGGCAAACCACAGTCTCTCGTCTGGGTACCAGTCTGTGTCAGGTGGGAGTAAGATGAGACTAACATGAGAAGCGGAAAGCTGATAAGATGGCTTAATCAAATGGCGAACCACGGCCTTCCATCTGGTTACCATTCCATGTCTGGTATTGGTTTAGATAAGTCAATATTTTAGGTGATGAAATACCCAGAAGCATATGTATATGGGAAAGGGTGGAAATTTAAAAAAAATTCATCGTTTATTTCAATTTTCTGCCTCTATCATGCTTTCAGTTAGGCATAACCTATTTTAGGACATATACGATGCTGCATATTTAGAAATATCATTTTAAAATGTAATCAGAATAGTGTGTCCAAAAATTTTCACACAATTTTATAGTAATAATAATAACAATTGCAAGTTTAAAAAATTTTTATGGTATGATAAATAAATACTACTGTACTGTATATATCTTGTTAAATCATCAAGTATTTTTGGGGAGTAAGATTAAATTTACGGTATTCCCCCTCCCCCACTTGAGAAAATTCACTTACCGGTAATGGAGGGGTGCTTGGTCTCTCTTCAGTCTTTTCCTTTCCAGTTTCAGCCTTTTCAGGAGATTTCTCTCTTTCTTTCCTGTGTTTCTTGTGCTTTGAAGACTTTTCATGCTTTTTCTTCTTCTTATGACGATGCTGTTTAGCTGGGGATTCTTCAGGAGTATCCTGTTTCGGGGAGGGGGCATCCCCATCTCTATGCATAGAAAATTTAAAAAAATTATTACAAATAGCATTCGTCTGTAATATGCACGATAACAGTAAAAATATATTTATACAAGAACAACATTTGAAACTATTATGACATCGAAGGCTATTTCCTTTTTTCCAAGTCCCGTACCTACACCTCATTTAGGGTGTAGTAAAAGGGCGGGAAATGCGGGCAAATTAGTTTTTAATGAAAATAGCAGATTCTTACCAGGTGTGGCGTGCAACCTTCGGTTCGCAGGCCAAATACGAGCGACAAGGAAAAATTGTTGCCAAAATGTCTGACGATTTGTATTGGAAAATTAGTTGAATCGCCTCTATCTTTACCACGCACCACTATCAAGTCAATGCTTCCGAAAACAAATACCTGGCAAACTAATTCCATACCAGACATGGAATGCTAACCGGACGAGAGGCAGTGGTTCACCATATATTTGAGCAATCCTATCGGCTTTCCTCTCCTCCAGGATAAATATGTCAATCCTCCGAGCCTAAGTTTTGTTAGAGTAAAGCAAATATCATGTGAAAATATGGCACATACCCGTTTACAGCAGCAGTTGCTCCCGTAGTACCAGAGCCAGGAGACAGCCAGAAGTCCAAATCTTCTTTATCCTGGGAAATGAAGTTTTGAATTAGATTTATTACAACCATATTAAATTCTTGTCCACATTTGTGCAAATGAAACAATAAACGGCGCTCCAAAAGTATGTGCATTAAGATGGCGCACAACCTGATAACACTAACCTGGCACACATACTATGTGCAGGTTGTGCGCCATCTTGATCACATACTTCGGGAGCACCCAATAAACTGGTGAATTAACTAGCCCCTATTTCGTAAACAATTTCATATCGATGGCAAAAGTCATTCGTGTAAAGAATATCGTCACTTGACCACTTGGGTCAGTGGGCGGCTAGGTTTTTCAAGTGAATAGTAAAATGGAAAAGGTTTCAAGGCCCAGCAATAAATGGCACATGTGATATGTTTATTTTACATATTTAATTTGTAATTAAAACTAGTGCGAACGCACAGGTACTTGCTGTTAGCTTGAGCGGTTTAACAATCGGATACGCAAAAATAAAAAGACCAGAATAGTTTCAATGCCGATACTGCAGTTGAAATGAATGCAATGAATGATTGTTTGATATATGAACAAAAACTATTTAGCAAAAAATTTATATGTAATGTTGGATTTATAGAACTTTTATGTGTATTACTGCCCATAATTGAAATTTATTGAAGGCCCGCTGGAAAATGCTCGATACCTTCTTGGTGATGTGTTACAACACCTTCGCTACAAAAATGTAACAGCACCCCTATTATAATCTGGATATGAACAGGTTTAATTGGGCTCGGGTGAATGACTTGATCCTTTATATATCAAAGACTTGAGGTGATGCCAATACTAAGGGAAGGACTTGGATATTGTGTATTGAACTGCAGGTCCTTTCTCCTTTTTTACTATCTACTTCGGATCGTATGTGGTACTCACCACAAGGATGCTTGAAACGAGATAGTATTAAAGTGATAAGTAAAAATAACCTTTCTTTTAACGAAATAGTAAGCATGTTTGTGAGCTTTCGTTAGACCATGGTCTAACTTCTTCAAACAACACAAGATATAACTTAATCAAATAGCGCTATCCAACTATGTAGTAGTATGCTAGTATTCAACCCTGGATCCTGCCTTGTCTGGTCTCAATGACTTGAAGTGACTCGGACTAATCATCAATAAACCGCCAATGAGACTTAATTCAGTGATTCGACTTCGAACCAGATTACCCATGACCCAAAATGGATTCTTGGAGTTCACAAATTTTTACCAAATCCTTGTTTTGACACGGATTCTTAAGTTGTGGCACAAACATAGTCATGTTCCTAACCATTAGATAATAACGAACTTTCAACTCTAATTACGAATCCAACAAACACAAACCTTTTCTTTTGGGGCATCTTGGTGTCCATTCACTTTATCTTGTGATGTCACAGGAGTAGTGACATCATCACCATTGCTAGCGGCAACTGTTGGCTCCTCCCCCTCGTCAACCAATAGCAAGCTTTCTTGAGGATGCTCATGCTTCTCATGGTGATGGTGATGACGAGTCTTCTTTTCCTTCTGCGAAAACAACAAATGGGGCTTAGTTCACGTTTAGGACGGAATTTTTCTCCGTATTCCTTGTAGTATTACTGATATTCATTACTTATCGATTTTAATTGGTAAGTATGTTGATAGGTATTTGTCTGTCTGTCTGTTAGATGCACGCGATATCTCACGAAAGCGAGATTGAATCTGCTCTAGATTTTGCATGTGCATTCGTCAAATGTCGGGCCAGAAGCCTATTGATTTTGGATGAATTATGTCTTAGTGATGGGACACAAGGTGTCACTATTGAGTAAGAGCGCTGTTTCCGGGATCCCCTAACTTTCGATCGATAAGTCTTCGGTCTCTGACCGGTATTCTCGTTAGTTCATTAATGTTTCAAAATTGAAATTAAGGAGGTGACAAATATTTTGTAGTTAGCGATAAAACTGTTGACAGACCATCTGCACTAATAAACATGCTACTTTCCAGATATTTAGATAAAATTATACTTAAGTTAGGCATTTAAAGCGTGGTATCACACCTCAAAATTATGTGAAGGATCTACAGAGGATGTGGAGTAGGGAAGTCACTGTCAGAACATGACAGTTCAGTTAGAATCCAGTTGAAATTATTTTATGTGAGAATCGCCACACACCTCAATGGCCAGGGGCGTAGCCAGAAATTTTCGAAGGGGGAGGGGGGGTTCTGATTTTTTTGTAGCCGAGTTAGATCGAAACTTCTAGCGGGTCCAATCGAACGCTGGGATACGCATGTTTTCATTAGTCTTGGGGTCTAAAAAGCATTTTAAGCTGAGGAAAATGGCTATCTATGATAATGAAAAATGGTTTCAAAGGGGGGGGGGGGTTTCAACTAGCAAAACCACCCCCCTGGCTAAGCGCCACTGTCAATGGCCATTGAGCGAAAAACCATGGTTTGCTATATTAGTCATCAATCTTTTCAGCTTTCCTCTTCCCCCATAAAAAAATAGGAAAAGAAATTATTAGGCTCCAAACCTTCTTCTTTTCTTTCTTTTTACGTTTCTTCTTTTTCTCTTCTGGCTCTTCATCGCCCTTTTGTGGCGATTCTTTCGCAACTCGATGGGTTGGAGTTGGTAGTTTGTCTTGAGCAGTGAGTGGGCTGAATATAAAATAACATTGATAGAAAGTATTCAGCGAGGGAGATATTCAGCAAAATTTAAGCCAGCGCAGTACTTTTCCACCGCCTCTATGGTGGCCTTTTGATGTAAAGGACATGAATCTTATCCATCTTACTGTCAATTGTATGTGTGGCCCTGCTTTTTATTCAATTCCTCTATTTCCGAAATTACAATTATAATCTTGTATCAAGCAATCTTGCTAAATCAATTACATCCGCTCTGCGACAAAAAAACATCCCCATTGAAAAATAAAAAAATTGTGCGCACGCCCTCTCTCCAAAAAAATAACAAATGCACCCCGACTAGACCCACAACCCTGGGAAAAAATTATATAAAAAATTAACTCCCTCTCCTTCAAGAAAAAAAAACCATTAATATGACAAGATCCGCTCACATTTCTAAACCAATATTACTCCCCCCTGAAAAATATAATGAAAAAAACTTGTCAAAAGTTTTCTTGCGACCTTTACGACCTTGGAATTGATGAAAAAAATGAATGACATGTTAAAGTCATCTATTCAATAGAATGAAGTAGGACTGCATTTTATATTCAGAGAGAGAAAAGCTTATAAGACAGCCGGAGATGTTGAATGAGAAAAACTTGTCAAAATAAAACATGAAAAGAAAATTGCTCCTCAAACTCACCTCTCTAGATCAATGTCCAATGCTTTGTAAATATCTTCCTTCTTCGTGTCATCTTCAGAATCCGTTTGTACAGCTCCCTGGAGATGGAATTCAGTTTAAGAGAATTTTTCAAACAAAAGTCTATGCGAGCTTACTCAGAAGCAAAGGAGACTCATCTTTTAGCAAAGTTACGACCAATGAAATGCTAAAAGCTAATGAAACTGTAAAGAATTATGGTGACGCATCATATGCACTGACTCAGAAACAAGACCATTCTCTAATCAAAGTTACGATCAATTACCCAAATGCCTGAAGCAACTGAATCAATATAGAAATATTGTGTTGCTACATCCTTTTGTCATCAAGTAAATCAGTATTAATGGACACACTCACAAAGAATATTACGTAAATATAAATTCAGTACAATTTATTTTTTTAATACCAAATGGCACCAAAATGTCCATCTAAGGTCTGTCAATACTAAGCAACCTGTTGTCCACAGGTTAGACAGCTACAGAACATCAAATAATAATAATGAAAAATATGAAGTAGAATTTTAGCATGGGGGGGGGAATACCCCCTACATACCTCTGGCATTTCCTCTTGTACAATATCAACAGCATGCACTGGTTCAATATCTTCATCTGGCGATTCTTCAACAACTTGACGACCTTTCTTGCGACCTTTACGACCTTGGAGTGGTAGAAAAACGAATGACATGTTAAAGGTGTCTACTCAATAGAATGAAATAGGACTGCATTTTATATTTAGTGGAAGGAAAGCTTATAAGACGGCCGGGGATGTTATATTTATTATTCAAATACATTTGGAATCATTTATACTCAATGAAGTTAATTTCTAATTTTAGAAATAATTATATCAACACAGTTCATACTAACTCAGCCTTCAATAGTTATAGAAACAGTCTGACGTTAACAGTTTAAACCAGGTGTGTGAGACCTTAAATACCAGAGGGCCGGATAGGAATAACTGGGTGAAACCGCAGGTCACACCTTTATTTAACATAGGCTTTCTAGTAGTTGCAGGCACAAAAATTTTGGTTATTGATCTTGTGAAATGCGTTGTTTGCTCAAACTAGCTGTTGAAGCATTGTGATGTCATTGGCAGAGATAACTAATTGGACTCATGTAAAGGATTCGCATTGCAAAGGGATTGGAATTACTCAAACATACCAAATTAAATTAAAAACTCGTTTCGCACGAGTACATCATTCAAAATTAGCACTTCTCTGTGGGCCGCACAACTTTTCCTTGGGGCTCAATTTTTTCTTGAGGGCCGCAGGTTGAACACCCCTGGTTTAAACTATTCTGCATTACAAAAATCTCTATGGTCAGTATTCGAAAATGATATTTTTGAATGTATTCAAAGTCGTAGATTATACAGTTTTGGTCATCCCTAGAGAAATGGCCTTATTTATTTATTTCTCAATGTTTCCCACCTTTCTTATCTTTCTTCCTTTCCTTTTCATCCCTTCTTTTCTTGCGTTCTTCTTGTCGTCGACGACGTCTGTCTTGTTCCTGAAGATTAAAAAACAAAAATCAACAAAACAATTTAAAACTTTTAATACAGCAGTAAACACATTGTTGGTTTGATGTTTGATTTCACTCTGAGCAAGCAAGGTTCTAGCAGTCACAGCTACTTAAGCAGTTTTTTTAATAAATACACCTCAAGAGTACATAAGATTATTTCTGTGTTAAATTAAAAGCCACATGTAGCAACAAAATAAGGGCTGTGCAGGAATATTTACTTCAATTCCAAGCTCCAGGCCATTTAAAAATTGACTCTGTTTCCTGATTTAGGGAAATTGTGACAAGACTCCAGTTCCAAACTCTGGGAAAACAAGTTTGACCCCAAGGAAGTCACCAGGAAATTTTTCTCAATCAGAAAGAAGAAAACTTATTCAGCTGAATGCTTACCTAGTTTCTGTCATTTTGATCTCAAAAATTCAAAATTTTCATTGATTTTTTCTCTTGATTTCATATTCAGTTTGTATTTATTTTTTTTAATTAATCATTTTTTTGCCTGTTATGCTGATTATTGAGTCAAAATAAAATTATACTTTTCATACAGTATTTCAACTAGGAGAATTATTTGTACCTGAAATTATGGCCTAACCCTAACTTGGTACACATACTACGTTCCGGTGTCCGCCATCTTGGTTCACATACTTCAGGAGTACTCAACATTTTATAAATATGTGCGGCCTTTACGTTAGTTACTGGGATAATCAGGAGCAGGGCGGTTTGCATATTTTATTCTTCATGAAACTTACCTGTCTCAAATACTTGTCACTAGATGTCATCCCGGGTACATGTAGTGGAATCGAGATATCGATGTCCGTAACCGGCGGCAAATCACCAGTGTCATCGCCAGGTTCTTGGTAGCCGTTTGCCATCTGATAAAAAAGTTGTTTAAAATAAGATTTTTGTGTTGAAGGGAGGGGGAAAACCCACAAGATGGCTTAGTTTCAAAATATCTTGGCCTATGCCCCCTCAAAAAATTTTCTCAACGAATGTGGTTCCCAGGTTTTCTATGTAAAAAATAGTTTTGATTTTCAACATATTTCCGTCAGTTAAATTATGCGGCATGTTTAACAATTAGGCCAACAATCGAAAAAAAAATAAATGCACAGCAGTAAAAAAAAAAAAAAAACTGTGACAAAACTCTGAGGAATATCATGTTTTACTTCAGTTATTTCCCCACAAAGCACGAGAGAATTCTAAAATAGGAGATACAATATCTATTAGTTATATATGAGTCAGAAAATAAAATGAAATATTCAAAATTGTTTGATCAATAAAAGAGAATTATTTGAAGAGAGAACATGCTGCGATGACGAGCCTAACCATCAATTCTCTAACAAGAATATTGGTTGGACGCCGAAGACTTATCGATCGAAGGTTAGGGGATCCCCCAAAACAGCGCTCTTACTCCATAGTGACACAGTGTGTCCTATCACTAATTAATTAATAACCCGCTAATTATAAGACATAATTTATCGAAAATCAATAGGCTTCTGATCCGAGCTATGATGAATGCACATGCAAAATTTGGAGCAGATTCAACTTCGCTTTCGTGAGATATCGCGTGCATCTGACAGACAGACAAACAGACAAATACCTATCAACATACTTACCGATTAAAATCGATAAGTAATAAAGAGAGGGCCCCTATATTTTTTAGTCTATTTTTTTAACAGAAGATAATGCTGTGGAACCACTCGGTGAAATCATTACTGCGTTCACAAAATTATTCCTAATGTTCTAAACATAAATGATCTGGCGAAAATCTCAAATAATAAGCGAAGCAATTTTATATGGAAAATATTGACAATTTTACACAAATCCAGCAAAAAAAGAAGGAAGGCGCCTTTAAAAAAAAAAGCAAAAATAACATTACTATTATTAGTTTAAAACAAACAGGAAAAAGAAATGTTGTTCCCCATGCAAAAATTGTTAGTCCAAATTAAAATCTTTATAATTACCGGATGTAAAGAACGTTTGGGCTAAAATAAATTATTTACAATTTATTATCATCAGCAATTTTTCAAAAAAAAAGGATTTGAGAGGATCAAAACGTAAATATCATTTATATCAGTGGTTTCCAAAGTTGATTGACAGAGAGCCAAAATTAGAAGCGGAAGGATATTCGCAGGCCAAGAGAGGGACCGCAAGAAGGCGGTACCGGTATGTATAATTGAGATACTGACTGGATTGAATTGTTACGAAAACACCATGCTAGAACTGTGATAATGACGTAACAATTAGCGGTATCTAAAACACAAAACGAAAAAACATAAAGTGATAAATTATTTCACTCGAGCGGTGTGGGCCATATTAACTCGTTACGAGGGCTGAGAATTTCAGGGTAAACACTCAACCGGTTGAATTAACCGGTTAACGGAATCGTGACGTTTCACTTAATAATTTATCATTTTAGCTTGTTACGTCACACTGGTTACAAAGCAATTTCGCGTGATCTTATCCCGATATCGCTCAAAATTATTCACGAATGGAGATAGTTTCATGATCGCTCTTCTGCAAGAGGTATGCAGCATACTTCAGACATACAAAAGTATTTTAGTAAAACAGATTTGAAAAACAGCATCAACTATGCACTTGTTGGCTGACATTGAATATACGATTTTGAAATAAAATATATTTCGACCAAAAACTGATTCATAGTTAAATATCGTCAAATTTTCATAATCAGCAATCTTGGTATTCAAACTATTTTTTACACTTATTGGGTCCTTCCAATTACAGTCAGTTATATTCTTTTGAATTAAACGCCACAGGAGATAAATTTGCGATAACGTAATCATTTTTGAAAGAATTGTCCATTATAAAGATCATATGGGCCTCCCGAAGTATGCGAACCAAAATGGCGGACATCGGAATGTAATATGTGTACTAGGTTAGGGTTAGGCCATAATGTTAGGTATAAATACTACGGGAGGCTCTTGGCTAGTCTTCGAACTAATAATAGGACTAAAATAAGGAAAATTGGAAAAAAATTATCGCCTAACCCTAACCTGTTACCCATGTTACGTTCCGATGTCCGCCATCTTGGTTCGCATACTTCGGGAGCACCAATTATATTAACCTGAAATGCCAGTTAACGGTTAAACTAAATGTTAACCGTTAACCATCTAAAATCGGTTAACTGAATAACCGGTTAACCATTCCCAGCCCTACTTGTTACACAGGCCTCAACTGATCTGGATCGTATGAGGATGCTACTGTTATGTAAGGACTATTCTAGAAAGAATTTTTTCGGTTTTCGACTCAACATTGCCTACATAATTTGTTATAATCTGGGTGAGATTGAGGGAATGGGGTTTGAACTCAAGTCCACACACATACAAGAATCCTTACCTTGGAACTTGAAAGATAGTTAGGATTGCTGGCTTGCTCTTGGATTCTCTGTTCTCTCATCTGTAAAAAAAAAAAAAAAAAAAAAATTGAAAAGAAATTCACTATATTTTGTTTTAATGCCTAATCATTTTTAAAGTCAGTAGTTAACCCTACTTACAAAATTAGGTGCTCCCGTAGTATGTGTACCAAGATGGCGCACAACCTGATAACCCTAACCTGGTACACATACTATGTTCAGGTTGTGCGTCATCTTCGTACACATACTACGGGAGCACCTAAACTAATTGAAAAACCAATCTGGCCAGTGGATCCATTTGACAAAGTAATGTTGTTGAGAACAAAGTCTGCAACAAATGTCCCAATCAATTTTGAGTTTTCAGTGAACAAGGAAAGAAGGCGAAGGGTACCTCCCGAAGTATGTGAACCAGGTTAAGATTAGGCCATAATTTCAGATACAAATACTACGGGAGTCACTTGGCTAGTTCCCGAGATAGTAATAGAAATAAAATAAGAAAAATTGGAATAAAATTATGGCCACATACTACGGGAGTACCGAAAGAAGTGCTTCCCATGAGGCCATTACTTGGATTGCTTACTTTAATATTATATTTTTGGACCTCCAGAAGTATGTGCACCGAGATGGCGCACAACCTGAACATAGTATGTGTACCAGGTTGGGGTTCAGGTTGTGCGCCATCTTGGTGCACATACTTTGGGAGCACCATATTTCGTTATGGTGTTATTCATGATGCAGTTGAGCGTAGCGAAGATCTTTTATCATTCCTCTGCCAGAGAACCACTCGTTCCCACATGAAGTCACAGTTTGACAAGCCATGCACTAGATCAGCGGTTCCCAACCATGGTCCCTCGGCCCCCCGAGAGGGCCATGATGATGCTGGGCGCAAAACTGATTTTACTTTTCACTTTACAAGAAAACTCCCCATTTTCCTAGTTTCATTGCTTGATAAGGTTATTTCACAGGGTGTTTTCGCTTCTTTGTACATGAATTGTTTAAACATAATGAGATTTGGAATCTATCAATCACAATAACATTGGAATGATAAACAAGGGGCCATGAGTTCTAAAAGCTTCCAGAAAGGGGCCACAAGCCATAAAAGATTGAGAACCACTGCGTAGACCAGGGGTTTCCAAGATTTTTTTCAGGACGACCCCAAAGACAAGTGTCCAGTGCGGCCCCAGGTCAATATATATATTTTTAATGAAACTTCTCAAGCTTCTTTCACTGAATTTTGGAAGGAACTGGAAGTTTGGTCATGTGGTGATATTACTATTAAGCAAAATAAGCTAAAACCAAACAATGATGTCACAATAAGCACCTACATTTTCTATAGCATAAGCATAGAGCAATGCTTATAGGCCTGTTTTACAGTAAGCCATGGTGCAATTGCTAAATTTAACATGGTTTGTCAAATCTTAGATGTTTTGTACATCCATCCTCTACCATAACTCAGCGACACAACCGACCCCATGACCTGTTTGCGACCCTACCTACTTATCACTTCGACCCAATTTGGGGTCGCGACCCCTGATTTGGGAACCCTTGGTGTTGACAATCACGCCCACAAATAGAAGATTCCTATTACTCACTTTTTTTCTCTCTTCTGGAGATAGTTCTTTCATTTTCTCTTTCTTAGTCGAGTAGAAATCATCGACATTGTCCTTCAATTTGTAGTTGAAGGTCGTTGGAACATCGTCTTCAGATGACGACGGAGGGTCGTTGATCCAGGCGTCAAGGTCAAGCCTTTAGGAGAAGGAAAAATATAAATAAGTCGAAAGTTCTTGTTGCAAAAACTAGCTACATCCGTCCCACCGAAGTGTTTCATTCGGCTCACTGCTGTATACTGAAATTACGACTATAGTTTTCATGAATATAGGTTTCTGTAGAAAATATCGATGAAAAACATGTCATAATGACCCCGTTGTACAGTGTGCTTCTCTTATTATTATATGAATGTTAGCCTAGCTTTTGTAGTGTAAATGGACTGTTTTTTATTCATAATTTTTCATCATGAGTTTTAGCCTCCGGTCCCCGAACAAAGTCTGTAAATCATATCCTTAATCCTAGAATGAGATGAGAGAATGAATAAATAAATAAAGCCAACAAAAATTTCCAAATCTCACCCTTCCGGAACTGGAACCTTTTTCTGAGCCTTCGGTGCGACAGGATTCAATTCCCCTTTGAATAAATCGTTGAAATCTCCTGCGACCTTTGATCCCTTCCCTTGAGCTTTGGAAGCGTATTTCATCATGCTTAGAATGCAAGAGGCCTGGGAAAAAAGAAGTTATGTTGAATGTAATTTATAACCGTTTGACCAATTTTGTGGTTACCGGTTGTGAAATTTATTGACCATTATCACTCTATCAACAATTTGTTTTTATTTGTAAAACTTTATTCCAAAAATTGCGGACAGAATTCAATATCTGTTGTATACCGTAACTTCATCCCACGAAACAAAAAATGGTTTATGATCGTACAATAAGATAGCTGTAATAGTTGTGTAATTGTCCAATATCGTTTCATCGAAATGAATTGACTTTTATTTCCTGTTTAATCGCAAGTGGAACTTACAAATTTTTCCAAAATACCTAATTTTTGTGGTTAAGGGTTGTCTAGTGGCCATTACCATTTTTGAATAAACTATACTCTATATTGAAAAAAAAAATTTAATTTCAGAACTACATAAATAATCCAATATTTAGAATTTGGAATGGTAAACCAATAAACCAGAATCGGTTAATGGTTATGCAATTTTCTGTATATATATATCGTTCAACAAAATTTATTTTGTTACACAGTACCAATTTATGTTTAGTTTGTTTGTTGGCCATTATTGTTTTATTGATAAATTTTTTATCTTACTCTCTCCTGTACTTCCAAATCGCCGCTCTGCACAAACGCAGGTAATTTCCCCATCACTAGTTTCAGGAGTTCTTCTACCTTTTCATGGTCTTCATCTTCCTCAGCCTGTGAGTTGAATAGAATAGAATTATCATGGAGGGAGAGAAAAGCTGATAAGACGGCTTAATCATATGACAAACCACGACCTCACGTCCAGTTACCAGTGCATGTCCGAAATGGGATTAGTTAGTCAGTTATTTGTTTCGGATGCATGGACTTGATGATGGAGGAAGCCGTGCAAAAGCCGAGTTGCACAATACACTAAGTGAAGATCATTAAAAAATTAGGCAAATAGTGGTGTTTTCATGCGTAATGGATAGATTAGGATTTACATATTTATCCTGAGGGAGAGGAAAGCCAATAAGGTGGCTAGATAATTTGGCAAACCATGGCCTCTCGTCCGGTTACCAGTCAATGTCGGGTATGGGATTAGTTAACAAAGTATTCTTTTCCAGATCCTTGGACTTGATGGTGGAGGAAGCGATAACCGTCCAGAGGTTGTGTAAACCATGCTACCATCTCTTGAACATAATTATCCCATGAAATGCTAACCAATGTATCCAAACCTGATGCGTAGTGTGTCGTAGGATAATTCTAAGTAATATCAATTTGTTGGGAAATATTATTATCTTCCGCATTTAGACATAAAATGATCAGAAATTGACATTGAGAGAGAAGTACAATTGGCTATTTTGTGCATTCAGCCAAGGTGTGATCGTCAATGCCCATGAAACCAAACTAATGTGTTCATTGAATGTAAATTTGCTTATAGTACAAATCTTTTCCAAATGATTATTTAATGTGAAAACTGGTAACCTATTCCCATATTCAACCTGAATCATTGTTCGACATAAAATCTGCCATCTTATCTCATGTGAAATACAGAAAAATTCAGTGACTTACTTGAGTAACAGCAGAAGCAAATAACTTCATCGAGTTCTGGATGTAAATTGCTTGGATATGAGCTGGTAGACTGACCACACGATGGCTCAACATCGCATTCAGGAGGGAAGACGGGCTTTCGATGAATCTGTGAAGATGAGGTGAAATTTTTTATATAGGATTTGCTCAAAGCAGGCTCACAGGATTTTACCAGGAAGTTACAGGCGACCATAGAAAAGCTGTGTAAATTTATCGCAGTGTGTTGCAAGCCAATGTAAAGCACAGTCATATACACCTTCACCTCTGAGCAATAATGAACAAGAAGCAATCTTTAAACTCTTTGAGTTTTAGATAATTGGTTGCTCAAGTCAATCACTGAGTTAAGTCTCAATGGCTATTAGTTGAGTATGTATTCGGATGAACCAAGCCAGGTTTACAGTGAAATGATTTAAGAACCGCTATCACACCATATACTCGGAACGCCAGTAAGGTCATGACCCTTCACCTGCGACCCTGGGGCAATGCTCAGTCACAACTAGGGGTTTTTAAAACACTTTTCAATCATTTGTCATTCTTCAGATCGTTTCCATTGTGACCTGGACCTACTTTGCCTCTAGCTTGCACTCAAAAAACTTGCAGGATACCGCTCCCAAATATTTAAGATACCAAATAACTCACTGTGCAAATTCTCCACATACGTAAGCAGCAGCATAGAGCACTTCTTGCATACCGTTGCGCTGGAGCTGAGAAGCAATGACATGAGAATTCTCCAGAAGGACAGCCTGAAAAAATAAAGATTTTTGCTATAACTTCCTTGATCATTTCCCCAATAATGACCAATCAACAATGAATAAAAGGTGATGTAACCATTGGAATTTAACCATCAGTTCATACACTCAGTATAAAATTGTTATATTTATCCAAGCCAGGAAAAAAGCCAATAAAACAGAACCTAATATTTTTTGAATAAAACTTTTCTAAATGATTCAAAAAATCTAGAATTTAGAATGATTTTTCTATCGAGTAAAATATCCTGTTCAATTCAGAGTGTAGTACTTGATTTAATTCACCATTCTGGTAATACCATCCCTAATACTGACCATTTGTTTAGCTGTAAATGGTCTAATAGTTCTTGGAGAAGTGGCCTTATAACATATTTCCAAATAATATTATTCTCAATTGGGTAATAAAAGTTATTGCATATTTTATGAATTTGAAAATGCGAAAAGGTCAGGAAAGTTTTCGCCAGAAATTGAAGGAAGTTTTTAGAAGAGAATAAAGGAAGAGTTCAGTCATACAGTGAAAATTCCCTAGAATGATAACTTCCAAATGAAAATATTCTAAATCATTCCTAAAATTAAGAATTCATAATCTCAACAATCCTTGCCAGACCCTAATACTAACCATTTGTTTAGCTGCAAACGGTCGAATTGTTTTCACACGGATTGCGACATCTAGAATTTGAGATGAAATCAGTGAACCATGACGAGTCGCTCCCTCAGTTCTGGTGAGTTCAACGAGAACAGTAACGTACCTGGGAAAGAGAGGGAAGTTGATAAGACAGCTTAACCATGTGGCACACTTCGGCGCTCCAGAAATGTGTGCACCAATATGGAGGTAACTAATTTTGTTCGCCTACTTCAAGTTGTGTAAACGAACTGAAACTTATGAGCAGGGGGTATATTTACTTGGCTAACACAGACAGTCCCTGAACTCCTAATAGAACTGAAATAGGGAAATTTGAATAAAATTATGGCCTAACCCTATCCTGGTTCACACACTACGAGAGTACCCATACTACGGCCTCTCGTTCGCGTTACCAGTCCATGTCGCGTATGGGTTTTGCTATCCAGTATTTTGTTTCAGATGCATGGACCTGGTGACGGAGTCCAGCAATCCTCTCACAAATAATTATCCCCGTGGGTTTCGAACCCTGGCAGTGTAACTAATCAAAGGTGCCAACACTTACTGACTTAGCACAATGCGATATAGGATAGGATTTACATATTTATCGTGGGGGGAGAGGAAGGTGATAATATGGCTTAATGATATAGTGAATAGTGATATAGTTTTTTCCCTGATAATTTGGCGGCGCACGTACAAAAAGTTTGGGAACCGCTGCACTACGCCATATACCGGAGGTGGGTAAGATTTTAAGACCAGGGGCCAACAATTTTTCCCACTTAGACATGCGGGCCATGTAAGTGTGACATCAAAGTTACATTTTATGAACAATATTTACAGTGTTACAAAAGTAAATGTGGAAAACAGTAAGCTTCATGCCAAAACTAAATTTAATCGCAATCTCAACAAATTCATTGAGCTATGTTTCATCTAAAACATCAAAATTTGATTTTAGTTTCTTTGTGGCAGCATCAGGCGGGCCAGATTGAATTTCCCAACTGACCGGATTTTGCCCATGATAGGTATATACTCACCATTCAAAGTTAGTGATATACTGATAGTTCTGTTGGCTGCAGATTTCAATTATTTTCGTCAGTAATTCATCTCTGTATTGACTTCCTTCTGCTTTGTTTACATGAACCATCAGTTTTTTGACAATTTCCATCAAATTTTTCTTGGAAACCTGAAAAATATATTTTTATTGGTTGTAAAATTTTCGAAAAGGTTCAAATTTGCATAGAAAAAATTCTAGAATTTTCATATATGGTTATACTTCTATGAATTGAACTGTTATTGCGGAGATTGCGAATTATTGAACTGAATCCTGTGGAAAACATTGTATGGAGGCGTACCTATGAAGTATAAAAAGGCGCTCCAGAAGTATGCGTATCAATATGGAGGTAACTAATTTTGTTCGCCTATTTACATCAAGTTGCATAAAGGGACGGAAGCCTATGGGCAAGGGGGTATATTCACTTGGTTAACACAGACAGTCCCCGAACTCGTAATAGAACCAAAATAAGGAAAACGGATCAAAAAGAGATTGATGACCCCTATTTTATGTACTCGTAAACTCATAACTTACCATTCCAAACAATAAATCCAGCGCTCTCAATCTGATAGATTCGTCCTTGTCATCCAAGCATTGCAGAATAAGATCTTTATGTGATTGGACGGCTTTAGGATGAGATTTTAGAATCCGAGACATTGCTAATAGCCCAAGGTACTTCACTAAAAAAGAATATTTGGAGTATGAGAAGGATATTTTTGCGATTCGTACAAGCGACTATTGAAAGATAAAAGAACTACAAAACGTCCACTTTGATAAAGGCAGGCAAGCCATTGTCACAGTTTAGATTTTGTATTGTGTGTTAATCAAACAGAAGATTACAAAGGTTCCGGATTTGTTGTTTTATTGTAAACAACTCTGTAACTCAACAGACTTAATACAGAAAAAACAGTAAACACAGAAAAATACAGCCGACATCCAGCCTTTCCCAGTGAAAAAGCTTCTAATTTTACTGAAACAATGAAATTTAGAATGATATAACAGAGGATACTTTGGGGGCTTTTGCTTCAAGCCAGCCTTCATACAAGAAGCCACTTTTAGAATCTGAGACATTGCTAATGAGCCCCAAGTACTCGTACAAAATAAAGATTAAAGTAATTTAATTCTAGAGTCTCAAGAACTGACAAAGGGCAAACTACAACCTGCGGACAAATTCCGGCCCGTTGGGTGATTCAATTTGGCCCGCCAGATGCTGCCACAACTAAAACCAAATATTGATGTTTCAGTTAAAAAATAGCTCAAAGAATTTGTTGAGATTGCGATTAAATTTAATTTCGGCACGAGGCTTATTGATTTCCACTTTTGCTTTTGTAACACTGTAAATATTGTTCATTAAATGTTACTTTTCGCGTCACTCTTGTCCACCCCTGCTTCAGAGCCTCGTTAAATTTATTAATTTACACCTAAATTAGCAAGAGGCTGTGGAAGAACACGGCCAACCATCGCCCGTAGATAAAAACGATTCAAGGCCGGCCCTTTAAAAACAGGAAAATACAAACAACTCACAATTCTGATCTGCATCTTCAATGAGAATTCTAAGCTTCTGAACGCAGAGCTGAAATGAGAGAATAATTCGATTAAGCATTGCTTTATGAAGACATTTTCATCAATTTATGGTCAACCATTTGTGACACTGTGTGTGTTTGTTTATTAATCAGTTATCAGTAGTTTATTTTTTCTCTATGTTGAAAAAAGCACGACATACAAATAACAATAAATTATATGGAAAGAGAAATTGCATTTCAGGGTGAAGGGATATGCAAAAACCAATACTGGTTGACAAGCAGCTGCCTTGAAAAAAACATGAAAAAAAAAGAGAAAAAATCTAACTATACGTAATATCAACAAAGAACACTACATATAGGAATGTTACAAAACGCGCTTTTTCGCGCCAAAAAATGTACGCACCACGTCTGCTAAGTACCGTAACGCCGTGTCACAATACCGCTCATAAAAACGACTACGGGCTGCCTGCTGTTGCTTGGAATTCCATGAAATTTGGACATAACTTAGATAAAATGCGCAACTATGATTTGGTATTTGAATTTTTTCATTAGCGCATAAATTTCCCAACATTCGGGGCTTTTAAAAATTACGCTAAAGTTATACGTACTGCAAATTAATGATATTGTCTATGGACACCAATAAAATATATATGGACGCATGTATGTCATTCCTAACTTGATACTTACCAATTTTTATGAAGTTTGTTCAATCAGAACATCGTTAATTATTACCCGCAACGAGGCACTGTCAAACTAATATGCTCAACTCCAGCGTTGATTTGCGACGATCTTCCGACGGCCTCAATGATCGTTGCCAGAATAAAATCCTAAAGTAATCTGAATTTTCTTAGATGTGACGTACATCAAAAAATTAAAGATTGATATGTGTTTTTTTTTCATATTTATTAAAGTTCTTATTGAAAAAAGTCAATTCGTATACGTTTACGAAACGGTACAAATTAATTCAAGGCACGAGAAGTATGATCTTAGCACGCGTCTGTCAACGCGCATCAGTTATCGACTGAATGCCGACATTTTCCCTCGCAGCGATTTCTCTCGTTTTGCGTTTCACTAAGCGCGGTAAATCTCCTACGAGTTAAAGGAATATTAAATGATAATTAATCGTTCACTAAGGTCGGATATGAAAAACGCTAAATCAGTTAATTGCCGCGTATGCGGGAACTTGCGTATTGGGAAAGTCGTTGCCGACCAGAGGTTATGTAAAGTTCAGAAACTTTCTCGTACATAATTAATTGAAAAGCAGCTAATATCGTTAAAAAGAATTTGTAAATTTTTTTGAATTAGGTTCTTCTATTCACAATAACTTTTCGTTCAAAATTTTTTTCGATTACCTCCAAAAATAGCCGAGATACATTCTCTTGTTTATCGGTCTGACATTCTCGCGGTCACAGTTTTTGAGTCGGCGCAATACAATCCTTATGGAAAAAATTGGCCTATCGGGCGGTACTTAAATGCAGATATCTCCGTTAATTCTTGACCATTTTTCGCAAACTTGGTATTGTTTTCTTATTTTCACTTAGATCTATCCACTGGTGCAGTTTTTATTCAAATCGGATGAACTTTAATTTTTTTGTAACATACCTACTACATATGTCTATGCCTCCAAGTAGTCGCAAAACCCAATAAAATTGAAACAAGAATATCGGTCGAAGACCGAAGACCTATCTATCGAAAATTAGGGGATCCCCCAATACAGAAACTGCGGCTTCGATTTCTTCGCTCTTACTCCACAGTGACACCACATGTCCCCTTACTAATTATTTAATACCTCGCTAATTTACGACATAATTCATCCAAAATCAATAGGCTTCTGATCTGAGATATGATGAATGCACATGCAAAATTTGGAGCAGATTCAACCTCGCTTTCGTGAGATATCGCGTGCATCTAACAGACAAACACCTATCATCTGACATATTTCTATGACAAAACAACACCAAATTTTGTTTTGTTCGATTTTTTGTTCACCCTCTCACAATGGCAACGCGGGTCATAGATAACGAAGGCCTGGGTTTAGACCACCCTGCTCTCGTCTATGTATCTGAAGCAGAAAACTTGCTAACTCATCCCGTACCCAACATATTCTTGTATACGGTGCGGTTCGACATAATCCTATCTTATCTTTTACCAGGGATGGAGAACTTTTTTTAGTAAATGAGTTAAAATATGTTCATATTAGCGGAAAAAAGACTGGGTTATAGATAGGGCTGGGCATTTTCGAATACCTGATGATTTCAGAATCGAATCGAATAATTTTTTCGAATCGAATCTCGAATACTTGAAAGGTATGAAATTATATGTAACTTTCTAATTATTTTAGGTCCTCCAGACACATAAATTACTGGAAACATAGAATACATCACTGACAATAAGAAAAAACACGTTTTCATCAATACCTCAATACAGGAAAGAGTCGTATGTCAGAATTGTGTTGAAAAAATATGGCTTCAATGAAAAAAAATTGAGAAATTTACCTCGACCATTGGCGGAAAGAGTAAAACAAGATGGCGGCGATTCGAAAATTTGCTCTCAACCGATTCGAATAATTTACTATTCGATTCGATTCGAATATTCGATTCGAAATGCCCAGCCCTAGTTATAGATATTCAACCTTAGTTTGCATAACGTCTTGCTACATTTTTTTGCTCTCATCTTACAATATATTTTTGCTATAAATGCGCATTAAAATATCACCAACTGCCATAAATGGTAGCTTAGTTTGCTAACACTTATAAAACTCAGAGATACAGACCTATGATGGAATAAACTTTTCTTATTCTTTGGCGCCATGTATGTTCGTGGCTAAATTTAAAAATTTCCAAATACCATAAATGGTGGCTTGGTTTTTGCTCGCTTTTATGCTGTTCAGAAACAAATCTCTGCGCCCAAACACAGGATGCCTAAATAAACAAGCCTCTTATTTCTGGGTGTGCACGTCTAAGCTCGGTCTTAACAAACTCCTAAATAAACAGTTTTGGATGATAACATCTCACATGCCATATGAATATATTGCACCAAAAACACCTTTGTATATTTTCTAATGTTACAAGTGTGAACAAAGCAAGCTAGCATTTGTGGTAATTGCGAATAACCAATGGTAGCATAGACCAAAGAGAGGGGAGAATCTTGTATCATTTACTCTTTTCCAGCCGCATCCCCCGAGGTCATTTTACATGGGTATTTTTAACATAATTTTTTCGTCAACCATTAAGCCCTAATACTTCACTCATAGCTTCTTATAAGCGTGTGCTATAGTTCTATTCAGCGATATATCTTTAAAACACCCTCCTCTAATAATATTTTTTCTATACAACAAAATTCCGAAAATTTCTAATAAACAACCTTCAACTTGAGAGATTTTGTGTCTAGTAGAGGGTTAATAATTATTTATAATTAATTTTTATTTCAACGTTTTCTTGTGTTATTACCCTACAGAACAATACCACAACCACTATTATAGCGTAAACGGTTACTTTGAAATTCACAATTGTATTTACACAATTTTAAAGTTTACGCTTCAATTGACAATTTTGATGATGTCACAGCTCTAATAATTACTGCACAGAGCCCCCCCAATGCAAAAAACGTCACTTTTTTCGATGGAAATGCGCAGAGAAAGACGTAAAAAATCTGATGAGCGCCGTTACGCTTGAAAATTACCATTACCTTTACAGGGTTTTTTCATGTTCAAAAAATCTGGAAACCTCTACTAAGTATGGTGCAGTCAGAATTATATTTTTCAAAACATCACAGAGCCAGGGATGGTATGTATGACTGAAAATAATAAGTCATCATAAGGGATGATGTCCGAGTCACATTAGCGATTTTACATGTCTGACTGGCGATTTTGAAATCGGCACTATTTATATGGGTACTCCCGAAGTATGCGCACCAGGATGTCGCATAACCTGAACCCTAACCTGGTACACAACCAGAGTTCAGGTTGTGCGCCATCTAGGTGCGCATACTTTCGGAAGTCCTTTATATGATTCGCACTTTGTGTTACAGCTGGAAGCTTTTTTCTCTTCTCCCATATCGGGGGAAACGCGGCAATAAATAGCTAAGACCGATATTAACACTTTAGTACAAGATTTGGACAGATAATGGTACCTCGAGCCCATATGGGCGCTGTCGCCTGAGAAGGGTTCTAAAACAATCAAATTTATCTTTGCTAAAACAAACTTTCATTACACACAGCTTAAAAAAATACAGTGTTAGTGTGTGGCAAGACTCTTGGACTGAATAGAATAGTCATCTTAAATCTTGCTACGGCATCCTTGGGCACTCCAGAAGTGTGTGTACTCATATGGAGGTAACTAATTTTGTTCCTCTACTTTACATCAAGTTGTGGGAAGGGATTGAACCCTATGGGTAGGGGGTATATTCACTTGGCTAACACAGACAGCCCCGAACTCGTAATGGAAAATAGGAAAAATCAGAATAAAATTATGGCCTAACCTGGTACACATACTACGGGAGTACCCAGCCTTGCATTATACACATACGGATAACACAGGAGTTTGCAAACTTTTGGTGTTATGGAGCCCATGAAGAGGATGACAATCACACAATCAATTTTTTAAAATCAACACAAAAAAACACCTTGTCACTTACTGATTAATGTCCCAGAGTAAATTGAAATTACTTTATTTAATGACTCGGATGTATTTAATGCTTTTTAGACAGTTACAAAATTAGTCAAGTCAGTATTTTAATGAGTACCGGTATAAAAATGGCTCACGGAGTATGGAGCACTTTGGGAACCTGTGCACTAACGCATGCATAATTTTAATAAGTAATCTGACTTTAGTCAGACAAAACGTTACAGAAATATAATTGTACTCAAAACTCTAAATCTTAAACTACTTGATATCTAGGTTTGAATTAACAGGGGTGTGCAACATTTTTGTCAGTGGGCCATATGACCATCTTCAGACATCTAGCAAGGCCAAACATAATAACTAGTTTTTCCATGTTTACGACAAATCAAAGATTTAAATAGCTCGGCGGTGTGACGCATCGTGCTAAGCGCTAGGAATACGCTCGCCACCGCATCTCTGATTACCCTTTGTGAGATCGCAGGTTCGAATCCCATACGGGGATGATCATGGTAGCGTGGTTCACGTAGCCACTGGTCGGTTACGGCTTCCTCCACCATCAAGTCCATGCTTTCGAAAACAAATACCTGGCTAACTAATCCCATACCCGACCTGAACTGGATCAATAACCAGACGAGAGGCCGTGGTTCGCCATATGGATAAGCCGTCTTATCGGCTTTCCTCTCCCCCAAGATAAATATGTAAATCTCTCCCTATCCTTACAGACATCCAGAGTGCCGTGAGAAAGGCAAGAAAGAGAATGCGGCTATCGCTTAGCCTTTCAGTGATAAAGGCACCAGGGAAAACGACGAATGATTCGACGCAGCGACAATAGCAAAAATCATTATGTACATAAAGTCTGGGTGCGCATAACACAATATAAGGATCTTAAAAGAATTGAACAAATAACGCAAACAGTTTTATGAATAGTGAGAGTGCAATAAAGAGTTTTAATTCAGATATCGAAAAAAAATTAACTACTGATTACTGATTAAAAAGCTGCCAATGCTTGCTATTAATAGAAAGTGTGCTTTTACAAAAGAAACGAATAAAAATTTAGAATCACTACTTCTACTGAGCCATTCCGCATAGTACAGTAGGTGAGGTTTGCTGTTTTGTAGAGAGTTATCATAGTATTACGAAACTATCGTTTTTACGTGTTAAATTCATGTTTGGGTCTGCCTGTCTGTCTTAAAAGTAGGGACAAATTCAAACTTTATGACGCACGTTAGTCCTAAAAATGAGGATGAATCGAAAAAACAGCAATCTTTCGTTTTTAACATTAAATTTATGTTGTGTCTGTCTGTCTCAAAAACAGGGACAAATTCATTTCCGTTTAACACATATGTCCTAAAAATGATGATAAATCGTAAAACAGGAATCTTTGTTTATTTAACATTTAATATATGTTTGTTAGTCCCTCTTTTAAAAACAAAACAAAATGAGGACATAGGTTAAAATCGGGACGAATCCTAAAAACGGGCAACTAGCATAATTCCGAATGGCTGAGCATGACCTGTGATGTCATCAGTCACAGATGACTGATCATGACCAACCAGCCATGAAGGTGAAGTAGTCAAGTACTTGGAAGCCTATTAGCTCATACCTGTTCGTGTGTACTGGGACTATGGTTATGTTTATGGGCATTTACTAATTATACGTTTATACTGAGTTAACAATACAAAGTGTGCATATTTTCAAGCATGTGGCTACAGTATATTACTTTTATTGGAATCACTATCCCTACTAAGCCATACAGCGTAGTAAAACTAGCAAGGTTACGAAAATGTGCATGAGATACCTGTCCGCCTTTGCTACTGATCTTATGTGCAAATATGAATAAAAATAAAGTAAAATTTCCTTCTTGATTTGCTCAAAGCAAAGTTACGGGCACACGCCCAAAAGTGAAGAAGACTCCTTTCTGAGCAAAGTTATGGGCACTCAATTGGAGGCTAAGGAGTCACATCTCTGAGCAAAGTTACGGGCACTCACTCAGAAGTGAAGGAGACTCATCTCTGAGCAAAGTTACGGGCACTCACTCAGAAGTGAAGGAGACTCATCTCTGAGCAAAGTTACGGGCACTCACTCAGAAGTAAAGGAGACTCATCTCTGAGCAAAGTTAGGGGCACTCACTCAGAAGTGAAGGAGACTCATCTCTGTGCAAAGTTATGGGAACCTCTCAGAAGTAAAGGAGAGTCATGGGTAAGCAAGGCCGCTTTGCTTAGAGCAAATTGTCTTCAGGTAAGTATATTCAAATTATAATAAAGGGTTTAGTTCTAGATCTGTATTGGTGATATAATAAATAAACCATGCTTACTGACCTGTATCGATGAACTGTGATCTGTCATTCCTGAAGTAAATGATATAAGTACTTCATGTAAGCATGAAATGCAAGAGTTCGAAATGAGCGAAAGATTGGTGAAAAAAAGTTTCCAAAGTATAGCAAAAGGGTAAGGCGCACTGAGGCGCACTGTCAATAGATTGCTTAGTTTAGGTTTCATACATGAGCCACACCGGGCTATAGACCTTTCCCCGACCTTTGACCCCCAAAGCTATTTTAAGAGTGCTTTTGCGAGTTTGCGCCTGTAAATGGGGTACGTGTTTCAAACCATCATTATGATTCATCGCATACAACAATCTGTTTTTTTAAAAGTAACGGTAGAGAATTTCAGCCTTTTGCATCTTGCTGATTGGCCAATGTCACCTAGTAAACAAGGAAGTCGATGCTCGGGGAAAGGTCCATAAGACGCAACAGTTTTTAAAGCAATGCTGGCATTGGCTTTGTGTGTGGGCACTGAAGCACTACTTGATCCATACATTAGGCACAAAATCGATTTTTTAGAAAAAAAAGGATTTAAAGTGCATCTTATAGTCCATAATATACGGTAATCATGTAGAAAATTCATGTTTTTAATCTTATATGAGAAAATATCTAGCAATATCAAATTTAATAGTCCAAACATGAGTTTAAATGAGAAATAAAAAGCTTTCTTCTTACCTTGTATTACAGTATTTATACATTCATACAGCAGAGACATTGCAGAAGTACTGAAAAAGGAAGGTTTGAATTAAAAAGAACAATCAGAGCAAAAAGTGCTGGAAAATTAGTTTGAATTAGAAAGGACAATCAGATAAATTTATTAAAAGAACCCTCGGCCTATCTTTAAAAAAGTAAGCAATGGCCTTCAAAAAGCGTTATTATTTTACGTATTCAGCAGTTAAACTTAAAACAGTTGTTTTTATTATTATGTCATAGACATCCCTCGCATTTTTTCTGGAATAATCTCGAATTATCTGATACATTGTAGCTTTGTTCTTAGATATTATATTCAGAGTAAATTAACTGATTTATTGAATCCTGTCACTGTAATGCATTCATTCTTTCTTTTTTATATGTTGGCTTCTAGTATTAAACATGGCGAATCAAGTACCAGGTTTCAACCAGGTTGAAAACATACCTAGGTATTTTAATTTAAAGCATGTGACTACGGAACTGTTGGGAGTTTCGGGATGGCTGCCACGGATTAGAGCAGGGCTTTCCAAACTATTAAGATCAGACCCCTTCCAATATTTTCAAATTTTCCGCAGCGCCTGTTAAGTCGGCATTGTTATGCAAGTGTGACGCTTCTGATTCCATGTACTCCCTAGAATTTGTGAAATTTATGTTTTGCACTAGTTTTAACACACGTGTTTTGAATCAAACATCTGAAAAAAAGTACATGAAATATAGTACTTTGTGTGAAAAATGGTGTAGGCTACTCTTTGCAACCCCTAAATTCATTGGGCGCCCTCCTGCAGGGTCGCGGCCCCAATTTGGAAAGCCCTGGATAAAAGAGCTTAAGAATCACTGACCTTAACTTCCATTTGACAAAAGTCACATTAGAAACATATCACTGTATCACACAAGTTTGGCTAAGCACACAAACCACAGGGTTCGGCAACCTTTTGTCACTCGTGGGCCAAAAGCATAGGTTGCAAGTCATTTGCGGGTCGCACATATTTTTAGAAAATTGAAAACCGATTGGATGATACTTTTTACAATAAAAATCAAGCAGTGATACATCTCTCGAATAGAATATAAATTAATTTCCTCATTGTATTGCATCTCAAAAAATTCCATTTAAATATTTTCTGCGCCATTGAACCCTTTGCACTTGGCATCAACTTTTCTGCGTTTTGTTGCCGTTTGTCTAATTATATTTAAATTATAGGCTCATTAAACGAGTAATTGTGAATTATATACTTGTTAGGTTATAATATAATTTAGTCTACACATGGCTCACAATAAATTCTGTTACGTAAAGAATATCATCGTCGAAACAGCTGCTTTGTTACTATAATTCAGTGAAGCGCCGCGGGCCGGATTATATTACTCCGCGGGCAATAGGTTGCCGACCCCTGGCATAAACCCTTACCGAGGCTCCCGAAGTATGCGAACCAAGATGGCGGACATCGGAATGTAATATGTGTACTAGGTTAGGGTTAGGCCATAATTTTAGCTATAAATACTACGGGAGGCTCTTGGCCAGTCTTCGAACTGATAATAGGACTAAAATAAGGAAAATTGGAAAAAAATTATTGCATAACCCTAACCTGTTACCCATGTTACGTTCGATGTCCGCCATCTTGGTTCGCATACTTCGGGAGCACCCCCTTACCTGTGAATAAGATTTGTCAATGGTTCAATCAGCTTTTTCCCAAGTCGAGGTTCCAGTGGTGTCAATGCTCCAAACTGAATAAAAAAGGAAAACAATAATGATATAAGGCAGTGGTTCCCAAGCTTTTATGGCCTATGGCCCACTTTTCATCATTCCAGTGGTATTTAGCCTGTCACGTTATTTTGATTGGTGGATTCCGAATCCCATTATTTTCAAACAATTCCTGCTCAACAAAGTGAAAACACTTTATGAAATAACCTTAACTAGGAAGAACCCCTCCAACTACTCAATGGCCCCATTCGTGGCCCCCAAATAAGAACCGCTGGTTGTTAGTGATTTAGAACAAACCATGTATATCTCACATAAAAGTTGAAGAAAACTCATCAAGTCAATACAATCAGGATATATAAATAAGGACCCGGAAGTGACACAATGTGCTAAGCGTTAGTTCGCTTGCCACCGCACCTCTGATTACCCTGCGTGCAGTGCTGGGATTCAGCCGGTTCTATAGAACTGTCTCACGAAAATTTTTGAGATCAGCGAACCGGTTAGCATTGCTGAAAAAAACCACGTTTTTAAAAAAGCCAGCTGAAAAATATGACTTTTGTGATGGAACAGGCTGACAAATAATTTGAATCCCACCACTGCCTGCGTGAGTTCGCAGGTGCGAATTCATTATGTGTGAGAGGATTGCTGGACTCCATGTCGCCGTAGGGTGGTTCACGTATCTGTTGGCCGGTTACGACTTTCTCTACTTGTGGGGCTAACTAATCCCATAACCACCTAGTTAGCGGACGACATTGGACAAACTCTATATGAAAATCCTGACAAAATTTTTTTTATAAAAATGCCAATTTTCAACATTTTAATGAGCCCCTTGGTAGAATAAAACACATTAAAATTACGGTGCTCCCGAAGTATGCGAACCAAGATGGCGGACATCGGAACGTAACATGGTTAACAGGTTAGGGTTAGGCGATAACTTTTTTTCAATTTTCCATATTTTAGTCCTATTATCAGTTCGAAGACTAGCCAAGAGCCTCCCGTAGTATTTATACCTAAAATTATGGCCTAACCCTAACCTAGTACACATATTACATTCCGATGTCCGCCATCTTGGTTCGCATACTTCGGGAGCCCCAAAATTACATTTCAAAATTCTGCCAACTCACCAGTTTTATTATCTTGATAAGAACCCAGTTATTTGTTGATGTTGTCATAAGTTTGAAGAAAATCGGAGCGAGAGAGAGATAATTTTTCGGGTTCTTTCGAGCAAGTTCACAGATTACGTTCACAGCAGCAGATTGGACACCTAGGAATAAAAATATTTAAAAAAAATATTGTACAGCTGGGAATAAATAATTTTTAATGAATTAATTTTTTCTTATCAATAAGTAAATGATTAGAGTTGGAAATCACAAATTCGAGTCATGTTCTTAAACATGTGAAAACCATGAAAAACAATCAAAAATCTTGCAAAAAAGCTGTAAAAACTGCTTACTCCTATATATCTAGAATTTCCAAATTCTCAATTAATAATTGATGAAAATTGACATCAAAAACCAGGACAGCTAGATATAGAGAATCAATCTTGACTAGTTATCCAATCAGAGCCAATGTGTTCGAGTATATTGTGCCCATCTCAGACGTGTAACTAGTTGAAATAACTTTGTTCAATATTTTCTACATTTTGATGATATAAATATGGATTGTCTGCAATTTCAAAATCATTCAAAATTTGTCATTTTGGAAGACCAGGGTTCAATATCTAAATATTAGAAAAATAACACACAGCATGAATTTTAATTATCTAATAGCAAAAAATGAATTCCAAATTTTCATCGAAAACTTAAAAACGTTCAAAGGGGCTCATATGACAAAGTTTTTGGGAAAAGTATGTGTACCAATATGGAGGTAACTAATTTTGTTCGCCTACTTTACATCAAATTGTGTAAAGGGACTGAAGCCTATGGGCAGGGGGTATATTCACTTGTCTGAAACAGACAGCCCCCGAACTCCTAATAAAACTAAAAAAAGGAAAATCGAAATAAAATTATGGCCTGACCCTAACCTAACATACATTACAGGAGTATTAGTTTTTGTAGTCTAAATTCGGTTTTCTCAGTTTGGAAATATGTTACAGAATAATTCACATAATGGGAACATTCATTCATAATATCAAAAGGTAGATACTTCATTTTGATTTAAATTTAAAACATAAAATCAATAAAATTTGTGATGATTATTGATCAGTAATGTTATCAAAATCAATATTTAACTGGAACAGTAAATGAAGAAATTTAAAATATTCAATACAAGGATGATCGGAACCAAATAATTTACTATTCAGGATATACATAAAGTCATAAAGTCCTTTTACAATTTCAATCTTGTTATGAACTCAATATATCTTAACCAGGTTTGTTTTATTTAAACAGTGTTTTTTAATTCAATTTATACACTTTATATTCCTGCCATTAGCTGCACCAAGCACATCAAATTCCTTCACTTAATTCAATTTATGACACAGGGTGTAATAAATTGAATAGGTAATGCCGAACCAGAAACGGTTCTGATCATTCAAAAATATAATAGTTTCTCATCTATCAGTGATTGACTGCTTGGACAGAGACTTATTCAGAGTAAAGCACAAACGAGAATATCGGTCAGAGACCGAAGACTTATCGATCGAAAGTTAGGGGATCCACCAAAACAGCGCTCATACTCCATAGTGACACCTTGTGTCCCATCACTAATTAATTAATAACTCGTTAATTATACGACATAATTCATCCAAAATCAATAGGCTTCTGGTACGACATATGATGAATGCACATGCAAAATCTGGAGCAGATTCAATCTCGCTTTCGTGAGATATCGCGTGCATCTAACAGACAGACAGACAGACAAATACCTATCAACATACTTACCGATTAAAATCGATAAGTAATAAATAAAAACTAAGAACCAGGATGTGTTGCAGATTACACATATCGGATTAACGTCTTATGTCTCTCCGCTTATAATCCAAAGGCAGGGTTACTCAACTGGCGGACCGCAGTCCGAATCCGGACGGGTATTCGATTCGGACCGCGCCTAATTCCTTTTTTTGGATCATTAGCCCCACTTTTGAAATTTCCTTTTATAAAATCACTTTTATAGATTTAAATATATATGTGAAGAACTATAACTCCATAATAAACAACTTCGATTAGCTAATAATCATTAGTCGGCCGAAAAAGGATGCCGAAATATAATTTCTGAAAAGACCAGACCCAAATATTTTTGAAGTTTTGTATGCGGGTCATCAGTAAAAATAGTTGAGTAGCCCTGACCTAGGGTGTATTACATTGAGTAGACTGAACCTGAATGATTGTGATACTTTGAAACTAAGCCCTTCAATAAGCAGTCTTGTTCTGATGAAAAACATACACACCTTGGTCAGGGTGTGATGAATTGGATAGGGAATGCTGAACTAAAAAGAGCTCATTCAAAAATATCATAGCTTTTCACCTATCAGTGATTGATTACTTGTTCAGTGTAAAAAACAAATGAATACAAACTAAAAACTAGCAGATTACACATCTTGGATTCAATTCTTATGCCGTTTCCCTCCTCAACCTGAGTGTAAAAAATTGAGTAGGCAATGCTGAATCAGTATGATTTCCATCCTTTATTAAAAATAATCTAACCCCTAACTCAGGGATGGGCAACTTCTCCAGTCGGCGGGCCAGATGTGGGAAAATGAAGTCCTCGGCGGGCCGGATTATTACAAAAAATACTTCGATATCCAACCTCTGTTAAATGCTCGACACTCTCTTGTCAATTTTTCGTTTCTTGGGATATTCCATGGTTAATAAAACTTAATATAAAATCTAATTTCTAAAATCCATTTATATTTAGAATCTAAATATAAATACATCTGATAACAGTAGTGGGGAATGTTTACAACGCTCTCTGCTTTGACCTTATATTGTTTGTTTAACAAGTGTTTGTAACAATTGTTTGTTCATTAGAAAATTGTTTATTTCCCAAGCTCGCACTGACAGTGCGGTGAGAGTAGAGCGATCGGCAACTTTCAGGAATGATGCGTCGGACCATATTACAGAGTGTGGTTGGATACAGTCAGCGGGTCGTTCAAAATTCCGGGCTGTATGTTGCCCACCCCTGCCCTAACTCAACAGTGATTGCTTATACTGAGACTTTTTCAGAGTAAAAAGTAAAAAAAAAATTACACCAACCTTGATCAGGGTCCTCCAGCTTTTCTTTTAATCTTGGAAACGCAGGTCGAAGAGCGTCAGGATAAGCAAGGAATATTTTATATGAAATAAGGACGGCTCGTTTGCGAATGTAGGGACGAGTGGATGACATCTGAAGAATAAAGATTTTTTATTAATTATCAAATCGGGGGTTATCAATCTTTTTTGTAGAGGCATTTCAGAGGCATAAGAATAGAGGTCCCTGTGTAATAGTATGAATTGTATAAAGTATAACTACATATTTATCTACATAAGGTGTCCAAAAAGTATCGCCTGAGTTTATAGTAAAACAGTTAAAAATTTCTTTGTCTTTGTTTATTAATAGTTCTTATTGTGCTCGTAGTTCTCACTTATCAATTTATCATACTATAAAATTTATTCGAACTTACAGTTGTTATTATGAGCGATATTTTTAATTGTTATTACTAAAAAATCGAACAAATTTGTATATATTTAAGCAAATCTAATACTGGCAAAACAAAATGATCTTTAATAAAGTGTAGCAAGTTAATGATATAAGTAAATTAGCAAACCTAATAAAGGTATTTGGTTGTATTTAAACAATATATATATATATATAATAATTTAGACTCTAAGATTTAAGCGGATACTTGCGGAATTTCTGTGCTGCACTGACGTAACCAGGGTAGAAAACTACTGAATTAAGTTTGGCTCATGTGCAAAATAATATCTGTCCAAATTCTGGTAATTGAGTAACTACAGGCCTCTGCCTGCATATTAGTGTATGATTGAGACACTATAGCATTGCCTGTACAACTTTGATCAGAAAGTCATCAAAAAACTCACCAAAGCCAGAATATCGTTGACTAAATCTCTTGCTAAATCCGGAGTAATGAAGCATGACAGTCCGCTGAGAGCGACTCCTGTATCGTACATTGTCTGCGATCCGAGATCTTTTCGAATCATATTCGTTGTCAACATGAGAACGTCGGTTTCAGAGTGGAATGATTGAGATGCAGCGAAATATCCGATTCTCTGAAACAGAAAAGAATGATTAATTCTGTGAGGCGTTTTCGCAGTCTAGCTTTGTGCGATCAGGTACCCTGTCATCCTATGGTTGTGTGTGTGGGTGCGTGTGAGCGTGTGTGAAATATTTCCATTATTTTAGGTGAGTGAACACGTACCACTTCTTCTAGGCCAGTGGTTCTTAAACTTTTTCGAGCGCGACCCAAATCTGAGTTTTATGAATACTCGCGACCCAATCCTAAATAACGCAAAATGTGTTTTTAATGTTAGTACAGTTTGACTCAAATACAGACAACTATTTATTAGAAACAGTCCATTGACTCAGTGAGATTGATGAAACTGAAATTTCCTTTTCATTATATCTTCAATACACAGCTCTATTTTACATAACGCAATACGCAAGTTGTCACGGGTATCGAGGCGATTGCGAGCTTAGTTTTGATAACCGTCAGTGCCAAATATCCTCGCTCGCACAAATGCCTTGTCGCGAATTGTAGCAACAGAGGCGTCCGCTGTCCGTCGCAAACACGACATCCTAGCTGGCCTTCGGTATCTCTCGCAATATACAACTTTTTACTCATCAAATGTGCACACACCGCTTCGTTCGCGGTAAATGGTGCCTCGAGATGAAGTCACATTTTTTCTAGATATTGAATAATCTAATGTCGAGAAGCGAGCTTTTTCATTGCGTCGTCTATTACAATTTACAATACCAAAACGACACCCATTTTTGGTTATTTTAATCCACTAAGACGACATTCCACGCGGTCAACACAACGTTGCATGGTTACCGTTACCATAAAAATAATACACGTGACTGGCATATCAGAATTGTGATGTAACAATGAGCTCAAGACAGTTCTTTCCGTGAATGAAATTTTATATTCCATTATTTTTAAATACCAGAGTTTGGAAGCTAAATTGAAACATTGGGAAATCTGAAAATTCGTCCGTCTCCTCTTAGATTGCCCTTGCATTAACGACCTTGTCGCGACCCATTTTTAAACCTTCCGCGACCCATGTTTGGGTCGCGACCCATGCTTTAAGAACCACTGTTCTAGGCAATACCTTCCCTCTTGTATACATTCAGTACGTTTTAAACCTTATCTAAGGTTTTGTTTGCTCTCCTGATTTCTTATACTTATATTTATCTGTATTAGTTGTCATAATGAAATGAATGCTTGACAAGACAGAGTACAAATATTTGTTAGGGCTGAACAAAGCCTTCTGTAAGCAACTACTCAAATATGAGGTGCTACAACTTTATCGGAAGGGCAGCGATCTTTCATGTTCAACTTTGGGTACCTCCGTAGTGCATGCGTACCAGGTAGTCCCTGCCCATAGGCTTCAGTCCCTTTACAAAACTTGATGTAAAGGAGGCGAACAAAATTACCTCCATATTGGTACACACACTCCTAGAGTGCCCAACATTGTCTATGTAATTCAATTAGGTGTTTTCTTAATACAGCTGTTTACTAGGTAAAAGAGACTGTCATGAGATATAAACAGCTTTACAGCAGTATCTAAATAATTCAGACATGATTGGTAACTTCTATGACAGGATAGCCAGAACCAAACAGTTTATCATTTCAACTACATTCTGTAATAATAATTTATTCTAAGCCGAATAATTTTTAATATAAAACAGTCAATTTCCATTTAATGAGATTGAATACGATAATGTCGGAGAGAATTGAGATGATTAATGATTTAATTGGCTTTCTCTTTTATAAAGTTTTAAGAAATTAAAAGTGTGAAAACTGTGAGACATGAATTGCTCAAAATGAATCTGAAATGAAAATATTTCTAAAATTTTTACACTGAATGATAGAATCTGCATTTACTTATGAATATCTACATTTTCCTACCCAAAATAAATTTGTGAATTAAATGCAATGCAACCATCGTACCAACCTTGAATGTGAACTTTGGTGAACTCATGACTTCGATGATATTGAAAGCTGCCCAACTGATGTCATACCCAAGCATTTGAAGCTGAAAAGAATAAGACAAAGTTAGGTATAGAGATGGATGTATCGTCCCATACACCATTTGAATTTCCTACCTCATACAGGGATATTATGCTTCCATATAAGCAGTTCTTTAGATATAGGGATGGATGTATGATCCTAATTACCATTTGAATTTCTGTATAGTGCTATACAGAGCTGCTATTGGGCTGACATAAACAGAAGGTTGATAATATGGTCCCAACCACCATTCAAATTGCCTCCCTGACTTGACTGCCATATAGACAGCAGGTAGGAATCGGGATGGATATGCGGCCCTACTCGCCATTTAAATGGCTTCCTCCATAGCAGGCTGCCTGACTGCCATATAGACAGCAGATTAGGAATAGGGATATGGCCTCCTCTATACAGGGCTATTGTGTTGTAATATAGACAGTAGATTATGGAGTATATTATGACCCTAATTGCTCGAATTTGAATTCGCTTGTTTTAATTAAACATGAATTCGCTTAAAGGGAACTCGGTTAACGAAAAGGCTTCTCTTTAATTCATAATATTAACCGGTGGAGCGCTTTCTCGAGTATCTATGCCGTTTTAAATGGGTTATATGAAAGGCTAGGGCACATAACTTGTGAAAATCGGCAAAAGCACTTTCGCACTTTTTTTTTCGACTGCGAAGCACTTTCGCACTCATAATTTGCTTAGAGTTAACACTGATGTGGACCCCATCGCTATTCGAATGGCCTCCACTATATAGGGCTATTGAGCTTCCATATAGACAGTAGGTTAGAAATGGAGGTGGATATAATATATCGAACCATATTATGGTCTCATAGATCAGGGCTACTCAACTATTTTCACCGAAGATCCGCATGCGAAAATTCAAAATTATTTGGGTCCGCACTTTCCAGAATTTATATATCGGCATCCTTAAACGCACACTTCCTCGACCGGCTAATGATTATTAGCTAATCAAAATTGCTTATTATGGTGTTATAGTTGTTTTCATATATATTCAAAACTATAAGTCATTTTATAAAAGGAAACTTCAAAAGTGGGGCTAATGATCTAAAATAAAGAATTAGGTGCGGTCCGAATCAAATACTCGAAAGGTTCGATTTCGGACCGCGGTCCGCCAGTTGAGTAGCCCTGTCATAGATCATTTGAATGACCACCCCTGCAATAGGCTATTAGGTTGATATATAGACAGTAGGTTAGGAATAGCGATGGATGTATGGCCCTAATCGTCATTTGAATAGCCCCCTCTGTGGAGGGCTATTGGGCCGTCATACAGACAGCAGGTTAGGAATAGGGATAGATATTAGGCCGTGGCATAACAGCTGGTTTGGTTTTTAGGGCAGTTATACAAGATGTAATGCGACGTATTATGTGAAGAATTGCCTTCATAAACTCATAACTTTGCTCAGATGTGAGTTTCCTTTACTTCTGAGTGAGGACAACCTTACTTTGAGGAAATATTTTTTAAAAAAAAATAATATATTAACCGGCAACTCACATAGATAAGCTTGTTAACAGCATTTGCCTTGATTGCCGCATTGTCTTGCTTCAGTTCACTTTTGATTTCTTCAACACAACCAGCGATGTAGCGAGACTGAATTACAAAAAAGTATGTTCACACTTTGGATAGGTCTCAATTAGGCTTAAGTCACTCTATTCGAGATCAACTTTAGTCAAGATTTATCAAACACATACTCTGAGTTGGTCATCAAAATGAAATGGCTCGAAGTTGACAAACCCCCAATGAGAATTAACTCAGTGATTGACTCGCCTCTAGTTGGAATCGAGTCACCTTTAATCAAATACTCAAGGTGACTCAAGTTATCTGAATAGAATGACTCGTAGACTAACTCTCAGTCCAGTCTGGAATTCATGACCTTTTTCCATGAGAAATCGGGTGCAATCAGTGACTGCAGCACTCCAAATGTCTGCATCCGCGTGCAAAATTACTAAAACTGCGTGAAAACCTAGATTCTCAGCGTGCAACTAACAGAATGGCCATATCGGAAAAACTTTGAATAAACAAGTGTGATAGGCTATTATTTTAACGGGGTGCTTTGACGCAGAGTTCCATCTAGCAAATGACGAAGGCGATCCGATTGCATATGCCAAAGGTCAATTAATCGAACAATTATGTTCAGGAAACAAAAAAGTCTCGCATTTCAAGAGAGGCCCATTTAGCTGTTAATCGGCGTGGGTTATGGCATGTTCTTGATGCCGAAAGGTCAATTTGTAATATTAAAACTCATCAGCACTGTTTATTGGTGGCTGTTTCATTCCACCACCCTCCAGACTGTCATATATAACGGTGGACAATCCCAAATTTTCCGGCGTGTAAAATGGAATTTCGCTCGCATGCATTTTGAGGGAGCATTAGCAAACTCAGGTGTGCACCTGCCATGGCATCCAGTCTGGTCCTCAGTAAGACTCAAATGTGATAGACTTAACAACAAATACTAGGATAACCTTTGACCTTACTCGGCTTGTGACTCTGGGTTTCAGTGCATATAAATTCACCAACAATAAATTTTTAGGGGGGGGGGGGGGGAAGTAGTTAATAATAAATGCTACTAGTTTAATTAACCACACAGTCATATTTGATAGTAGGTTCATGATTTTTTTTCTAAATTCAAGATATCTTGAATAAATAAAATGATAGATGAAAGAATAAAACTTTTCCATTATAAAATCAGAACCTTTCCAATTCTGCCTCGCCAACCCAATTTTATAATAAATGATTGATATTGAGTTTTAAAAATTAAAATTTATTCCCTGTCCATAACAGCAAGTCTCTGTACATATGTGCGAATTTTTTTCTGGTATGGTACTGTCCACCCAATTTATCACATAGGAAATGCATATTTGATTTTCAGCAATTTTCCCCTGGCTGAGAATTGCATTGCAATGACACAAAAAAAAAATTCAGAACACAAACAAACAAGACACAAACCTCCGACTCCTTATGATTCCGAATTCCTCTGACAAGATCCTGCATATTCTTATCAAACATTCGATCCAAACTTCCCTTCACTTTTTTCAGTGTAAGAGCCATCTTGCTGTTTTGTTCAGCTGAAACTCCTATTGATAAATCCCAACCAATTTTAATGGTGTTTTTTGCTGATTTAAAGACTAATTTATTTAGATTTTATTTTCAAATTTTACCATTGTAATTCCTGTAAACACTGATTAAATACAGACATTGGAAATATGCAGTTGAGTGATCCAAACTTCCATAAATTTTCCTCTTCCCTTCCCTTATAAAATATTAGACTATAACAGTATAATGTTAAGAACTGGTTCCACAATCGGGGCTCCCGAAGTATGCGAACCAAGATGGCGACATCAGAATGTAATATGTGTACTAGGTTAGGGTTAGGCCATAATTTTAGGTATAAATACTACGGGAGGCTCTTGGCTAGTCTTCGAACTGATAATAGGACTAAAATAAGGAAAATTGGAAAAAAATTATCGCCTAACCCTAACCTGTTACATTCGGATGTCCGCCATCTTGGTTCGCATACTTCGGGAGCGCCCCACAATCATTACATTAATTGTTATATATTCGTGGAAAAATTTATCATCAACATCTGAATTTTACTACCAAAACAGTCAGACAGTAGAGTTATATTATTAATATTTAAATTTGTTTCTTTTTCTTGTTTGCTTTTTTGTTTTTAGAGTATAAGTATAAGTATAAGTTTATTTCGACTCCATAATCAGCATAACAATACATTTGACAGATAAAAACAAATAAATAAAAACAAATAAATAAAAACTGATTATGAAATCAGGGGAGCAAACAAAACCTTAGATAAGGTTTATAACGTACAAAATATAAGATGGAAGGTTTTGCCAAGAGGAAGTGGTACGTGTTTACTCACCTAAAATTATTAAGTTATTTCACACACGCTCACATGCACCCACCAGCCACACACACACACAACCACTGAGAAGTTATTTAAGTAAGAATAAAACGCGATAAATTTAGGGTATACTATACAGTAAACAAAAAAAAAATAAATAAATAAATACTGAAATACTAGAAAAGAAAATTATCTGCCACACCATATTGATATTTTTGTAATGGTTGCCATTGCCAAATTGATCGATCTTCTAATCGTTAATTAAGATATAAAAGGAAGATTCTATTGAAAACATATTGCCAAGCTGATTATAGTTGGAGTCAAATTATAGTTGGAGGTAAGTTACGTCGTACTGTAGCACTCATACCGGTACTGTCGCTTTAAAATAAAATATCCGTCTATTAATCTACTTGTTACCAATACGGTACCGGTACATTGGCCGATTCGGCGTTATCTTCAGTTGTTAGCATTTCAGCATTTGCTGTGAAGTCTAAGATATCGAAAAGTCACATGAGCGCTTATCGGCACCGGTAGTTACATTTCCGCAGCGTTAAGTATCCTTGTGAGTACTTACTTATCATGTATTGAAACAGAGAAAATATCTTTTACAAATCAATGCATGAAAATGTTTAAAATCACAAAAAAAAATCGACGAAAATCAAGAAAAAATCGACCGGCGGATTGCGAACCTTTCCGCTTCATCAAGTTTCCGATTCGCCGTGGCAGAAAGGTCGTGAACTTTTATCAATAGTTTTTTGGGTATTGATCAGAGTCTAGTTTTCAAATTGACTCATGAAACTTGTAAATAGAAGGCAACAGTTCATTCTAAAAAATATATTTTATTCGTTCGCAAACATTAAAACAATACAATTTATAAAAATGAAATAAAGATTTAAAATGTTGAAGTCATCAAAGTCAATTACCACTCAAAGACAAATGCATAAATAAATAGTTGAACAGGTTTAAATAATAGGATGATTAGAAAGAAACTTTCCGTATGGGATAATTTGCATCGCGTAGCACAATAAGGGTATATTTCTCAAAGATTGACCTCCAATATATTGACGTTTATTACTTGCCAAAAATGGTTAAATATCGATCGAAATTTAACGTCAAAAATTATGATTGCCGTTATGATCGTCTAGCTCAGTGTCTTTTAATCGGAGTTCGATCAAACCTCTGAGTTTCGGTGAAGCCGTTACAAGGTGGTTCGACAATATCCTCTGAAATATTGATATATTATGAAGTTATATTTATATTATCAAACATATTATTTAAAAAGATAACTATAGTTAGATAAGATAAGTTTATTTCGACTTCATAATCAGCAAAAAGGCAATAAAACGGTTGATAAAAACAAATAAATAAAAACTGATTATGAAATCAGGAAAGTAAACAAAACCTTAGATAAGGTTTAAAACGTACAGAATATAAAATGGAAGGTATTGCCAAAAAGAAGTGGTGCATGTTCACTCACCTAAAACTATTGAATCAAATCGTACACACTCGCACACACACAACCATAGGGCAATAATCAAGTTAGAACTAAGAGAGAAGCTTTCAATCAATCAATCATTTATTTCATTACTCTGACAAAAAAGCAAAACAGCACAAAAAGTAGACGAACAAACAAAATGCAGAGATACCTGGAAAGCGAGCATAACTTAAAATAAAATTAAAAAACATCAAAGTACGCGCCCGCCCACCAAAAAAAAATTCCAACAATACAAAAAAACACGATTCAGAATCGTGCAATGCTTTTCAAGGGATCTTTGGATAAATTATATTATATGGCAACAAAAAATAAACACGTAAAGAAGAAATTAGAATAAAAGATAGGAAATATAATAAAAATAAGAATTGCTCGCCACACCATTTTAATAATTTCA